>NC_140705.1:37566500-38192500 GCF_050655825.1 Lonchura striata
CTTTAGTGTTGGTGGATAGAAAGTGAAAGTTTTGAACTTAGAAAAGACAAGAGACCTGACATGTCAAGGACATTTTATACCTTTATTGGTAGAGAAGGCAGGTAAAAGTCAGGCAAAACAGCTTTCCCTTCAATATCTACACAGACACCACAAAGAACAGGACTAAATGGGTAGGTACCAAGGAACAAAATTCCACGGAAATAAATTTTATAAAGTATTTAAGATAAAGATTTTGGTTTCCTAATCTTCTAGAAATACTATGAAAACAGACATCTTAGGGAGTCTTGATCTGAGATGTATATGGTAGAAGAGGAAAGTCATTGTCAACCACAGTGGACTTTCACTTAAGTCAACAGCTCCCTGCACTTTTCCTTTCCTGGCACCCCAGTCTGCAGAAGACAGGGGAAAAGAAATAGCCCTGAGATAGGGCACACTAGGGGTGATATCCCTAAGAGCAGCTCTGTGAGATACCTTGTCTACTTCCTTAGGAAGGGCAGAAGGGCAGAGGGAAGACCATGGAGCACAGTGTGGGAGAAGGGAGAAAGCGGTAACAAATTGCCTGCCTGCAAGGATGATAGATGCCCATTGAGCCTTTTGTCCGTCTTTTAATTTCCTAGGTACAAGATGCATGTGGTGATGTGCTAATCTTTAATATCTCTGGACCTTTCTTCCCATGCAAGCAGCTGGCACTCAGATATCTGCACTGCAAACTTAGTGCATGAGATGATTCTCTCACCTTGCCCCCCAAACTGGATCAGCTCTCTCTGATGGATGAAGCCCAGTGTGTGCACATTCAAGGATGCCTGCAAAATTTCCCTCCCCCAGAAAGCCAGGGCTACTCTGAGGAGCTTGGGTCATGGGCACTTATTCAGATATTCCCACAGAAGGAAGTAAACATATGAGTAATAACAAATGGCCATGTTAAGAGCATGGTTCTGGCCAGCATGTGTGTGAGAAATACGGTACCAAAAGTTAAGTTGCCTTGAACTGTGCCAGGAAACAAGAATTCAGAGTGAAAAGTCATATTTTCAAATTCAGACACTGCCAGGTTATTTCTGACACTACCATCTTCAGTCAGCTTCTTCAAAGACATCCAGAGGCCACATGTGGCTCAAAAGAAGCCTCCTCCCCCAAAAAAAGGCTGACAATCTCACCCATTTTTCCTGATATTTAAATTTCCATCTTGCTTAAATTGGAAACAGACTTGAACACCAAGTGTAGTGTGGGCAGGGCTAGCTGGAGTCTGAAGAGCAGCATCAGCATCCTGCAACAAGCTGCGTGATTCTGCACTGGGTCTGGTTTGGATGGAGCTAACTTTTATCATAGCAGCCTGTATGATGCTGTGTTTTTAGGTTTGTAACTAGCACAGTGGTGATAATACATCAGTGTTTTGGCTGCTGCTGAGCAATGTATGCACAGCATCAAGGCCTTCTCTTTAACTCATTCTGCCCTCTGCAGAGGGTAGGCTGGGTCTGGGCAAGAATCTGGGTGGAAGCACAGCTGCTACAGCTGACCTTAACTGGCCAAAATAGTAATTTATACCATGTAGTGTCATGCTTATCAATAAAACAATGCTTGCAGACCTGTCTGAACATTGGTCTGCTTATGGGAGTGGTGAGTGATTGCCTCTGCAGCTCTTGCATGGCTTTTTTTCCCCTCTTTCCTTAATTTATTAAAATTTCCCATAATCCCACAAGTTTCTTTCTTTTGCTCTTATTTTCTCCCTGGTGACAGGGAGACGGATTGAGCAAGTGGCTGTGTTGGTGCTTAGATACTGGCCAGGATCAAACAACCACAAGTCCCATGATATTTGGTTACAGTTACAGCTTTTCTGGCCTCGTCTGTCATAGTTTTTTTTCTGCTTTCACTGTGCCATACCTCCAGTCTTGTATGGCATGCCAAAGCTCTGACTCAGAGATGGGGAAAAAAGAAAGAAAAATTAATCCTCCAGGATCACTGGGAGAATGCAGCATAGTCTCAAGAATATTTTGTCAGATAAACATCTGTTTGGATTTTCTCCATCTTGTTGTTTATATGTCCTTACACACTGACTGGGAGTATCATTTCTGGGCACTGAAGGTCAGTGGGGGATCTGTAGTCTTATGTGATATCTGCTGGTAAGGCAAAAGAGGACTGCTTTACACTACTGCAGCACATAACTTCCATTTCAATGAAATAATTTGGATCAGTGTCCTTTCTCAGACACTGCATGCAATTTTTACTCTCTGGTTCATTCCACTTGTTTGTACTCCACCATCACTGAGTGCTGCTCAGCACAACACCTGCTAGGCTACTAAAAGCCTGGAGTCAGCAGCTGTCAGTTTACGCTGTCAAGTTTTCCTTTTAGTCCTTCCAACTGGTGCTGTGGAAGCAAATACTGCAGTCTCACTCCCCTTGCTTGCCAGGCAGCTGCAGCCCTTCCTAGATTCCAGAGGATGAATCCATTACTAATATTTATCAGTCCTCAGCTATCTGATCTTCCTGTTACTGATACTAATAGAATATGGCTCAGAGATGGTAGTCCCCACAGCACCATCACACTGTTGGTTTAGCTTCAAGGAAATGTGATGCTGCATCACACTAACACAGCTGGACACTGCTTAAGCCCTGTGACACTCATCAGAGAGTGCAAGATTGAGGATTGAGCTTTCCCTTTTTTTTTTTTTTTTTTTTAATGTGTTAACCTCCAATAAACTGTTTCCACAGAAATTCCTTTCCTCTATCTGGAAAACAATATAATCCCACAAAAAATATTCATATAACTATCACAGCATTTTTTAGCTTAGGTTTTACTGTACATTACTGGAGCTACTGACTGGCAGCAGTCTAATGGCACAGAACTGAATCAGAAAATAAACAGCTTTCACTGCAGCTTTTCACCTGATTTTGAAGAGTAGAATTGCCAATGGATGGTCATGGGTGGGTCCAAAGAGGTGGAAATGAGAGAGATAATTACATACAACTTACTCCCACTCCAGACCTGCAGATTTCTGTGGCATATGTGGCTATGGTTCTGAGCTGAAATCAGAAATACTTTTGATGCTGAGGAAAAGAACATAGTTAAATGTATATTGAAACGCAGTTAAGTACCATTATTTAAGTACCATTTATTTAAGTACCATTATTTAAGTACCATTATTTAAAAGTTACTAATTATTGTAGTAAAAGGAAAAGTGGACAGAGTGGTGGTTTATTTCCCTTATTTCTTTTTAGTCCTTAACAATTTACTTTCTCCATTTGAAGAAATTCTTTGTCACTCCAAATGTTAAATCAATGTCACAGGTGCATGGTTCTCTGTTTTCCCTGTAAGAGTGAATATTGCTTTACAAGCAGATGCTATATTTTAGTAGAAAGGTATTTTGCACTGAATTTTAATATAATAGAAATGGACATATTGTTGCGTGCTTTCAACTGTAATAAAACAGATTCATTACAGTATGAGAAGGATTTTGAGTTTGAAAATATGTTTTTTTCAGAATATTTAATAGAAAAAAACATATAATTTCTCTTTATAAATTTATAGAAAAGGGATGCAATTACCATGAGAATGCACATCCATTAACAGGATGAGAAAATGAAAGATTGTGATGAATATGTGATTTTCACATCTCAGAGATAAATTCTATCAACCAGAAATGAAAGCCATTTTCCACTTTAAAAAATGAATACAAGGTTACGTGAACTGTATGGTAGGCCATTGCATTCAAGGAGTTCTCTGCCTAGCAATACCTCATTAAGTAATTGGAGTAATTAATGCTCTTCTTGCTTGCAACTAAATCTGATACAAACACAAGATACTAAGATGTAGATGAAGTAAATTAACTAGGATAGATACTGAGTAAAGGGACTGGGGGTTTTTAGCACAAAAAACAGAGATGGAACTCAAGGAAGGCTGATTTCTGTTCCTGAGGTGTCTGCAGAGGGTGCGTGTATTCTTAGTCAGACCATAAGGAAGCATTTCTAAGTGAAGATGTGCACTTATTTAGCTGTCTCTGTGACTCTTATCTAAAGATGATGTGGCAATGTGTAACTCAGGCTAGTCAAACTTAAACAACCAAATGTTTTCAAAGGCAGTCCTCAGTGCGGTTACAGAGGGAAGGTGGAAATCCCATGCTTACTAGATTACTTCTAAATTACTTTATTGATGCCTACCTTTTATTTCTTGAGTTACTTTAATTTTGTGTATGGATCTATTATCCAGAGTAAAGTTAGTGAGATATACTATGGCCTCTTCAATCATGATATAAAATGGAAACCATGGAAATCCTTGATAACATATTTTATGGATGCCAAATATTTGCATGGATTCAGAGAGTAATGAAATACATTCACAGAAGACAAATCCATCAGAAGCTATCAAGGAGAAAGATTAGACCCTGAGTTTAGAATTCCCTGCACCCTGCTACAGTCTGGGCCTGCATTACTAAGAATTAGTGCATGAATTTATTCTTCCTCTGCTCAACATTGTTATGAAATGGGTAGATGGATGTGGATGCAGTCTAATATGACCATTTTGATGATTTTAAGAACTGAATGACTTCCCATCATGCCAAAATAACTATGTATATTTTTGAATAGCAGTGAGAAAAGTATCAGATTAAGAATATAGTAACTAAACCAATGGTTTTCTCAGACTTGTTTCTGTTTTCACATAAATCAGGAGGCTGTGGCTTGCTGCTTCCTATTGGTATACCTTTCAAAGAAACTGTGATAACCTAATGGTCATATCAGTCTCATCATATAGCATATAATGCAAGAAATGGATGAACTCTCCCATAAAAAGTGCACCTATTATAGAATACTTCCTTTACTATTCTGAAATAAGATATGGAAATTATTGTTCTGATTGCTTACTCTTTCTAGAAATAACTGTAACATATTCTGCCAAATTGTAATTATCATGGGTGTGGTATAAAACCTACAATAAATAGACACAGAAATAGATTTCCCATTTTAGAAAGTCCTAGTTATATAGCTAGGCCTGGAGACCTAGTTGCAATTCAAATGGCAAATAGATTAAGGGTTTTTAAAATGTTATACTAAAAATCATCTCTCTGTGCAATTTTTCCTTTTCTCAAGATAGTTTTTCCCTTTTGATTTCAAACCCCAAACTTTTATGACTTACTTAATATTTACACAAATATTCCACACTTACAACCAGCATAGCAAAGACTGAAGAAGTGGCTGTCCAAAGCTTTATTCAATACTGAAAGTTATTTCAATGAAAATAGAGTACAAAATTCATTCCCACACTTCACAACTAGGTCTTTCAGAGATTGCAGCTTTTGAACAAAAGTATTATAAAACACAGAAGGAACCCCTTGAGTTTTGATACTTGAGGAAATTGTCTCTCATATAAGAGAAATTCTCATCTGAGCCAAAGGATTGAAATCGTCCCTCACATTTCTCTGTAAGTTTATAACTGTTTATAACATTCAATTTAAGTAACACATAAAGCCAAATGCATATGAGATTCACTGCATGTTGCTGAACCTCATTGTCTGGCAGAGATGAGGCTGCCACAGGGCCGTGGTCCCAGGTGCAGCCAGCAGCCAGACCAAGCCAAGTATGTGTCCTTGATAAGCATACACTCACATGGGTACTCTTCCACAATACATATGTACATACATGGCTGGCCACACAAATTAGCAAACACAGAAGCACTCACACAACTTTAGGTAGCACAGACAGCTGTTTCAACCTCCAACAGCTCAGGATGAAGGTTTGTTAGTGGGCAATTTATCCACATAGCATAGATCCCTCCTTTAGATAATCAGCCTACACATTACCCAGGCCCTGGATTCTCTGGTTTCATAAACACAAGATGCTGGTGAGTCTGACACCTACAATTTGCAGTCTCCCCAATTGCTGGCTAGTCACCTGTAACCTCTCAGAGCACACAGGTCTCTACAGCTGCCCCAAGAATCTGTTGCATTCAGCAGCCAGTCGAGGTGGATGTTAGCTAGCAAACACATTCCAGCAGGTCCCACTGCAGCTTCTCGAGTTGCTGGAGCAGGAGATACATGGTCCCTCTGACCTGCACTCCCTGGTTCTGTCTGCCGACATTCAGGTCTCCATGTACATATGCATGTTGAAAATAAAGAGCCTTAGAAAAAATAGTAAAATATAGAACTTAATGTGGGTACAGGACAGATCAGACAAGGTGATCAGACATAGTGTATGGTCAATGAAACATATTGACCACCAGATTGATGAGAGGTACCTGGCCCTTTTTATCTCTTTATCCCTGTTTTCCTGTTCTTGCTACCCATAACCCTCCCTTTCCTTTCCTTTGATTTGTCCTCATAGTGAACTCTCTTTTGAGGTCATATCCTCATATCTGTAATAGTCTTGTACAATCCAAGTGCTCGCCTCTGCCTCCCACACTGAATCCCCTACTTCTGTGGGCAGTATCCACTGTCAGTCTGTAAGGAGGCCTGGAGACCATCTCCTGTCAACTGATGGATCTCAGGCACAGATGAAGGGGCTGACACCCTCCTGAGATGCCTTGAGAGGGTCCAACCTGGAGGAACTCACTCTGCTGCTTTCTTTTGTGCCGCTGGGCTTCTAAGTGTGTGGAGATGAGTTATCTTCTTAAAACTTACCACTGTACAAATCCATCTGAAGTAGGTTTTGTTTGTTAATTTTGTAGATGTACTGCAACAATACAGCATCACAGGACTAGTTGGGTGGGGACAAAGGTACATTTGCAAGCCCTGTGGGAAGATATTTCAGTCATCTGTTGCTTTTTGGGGATCTGTATTTGGAAAGGAACCAGAAGTAATTTTTTTCTGTTTCCTTATCCATGACATCTTCCTTGCACCTAAACTTTGTAAATCCTGTTCCTGAATTAAGTGGGGACATTGGTTATATGGCATGAAGTCAGACCCTTTGAGTGCCTCAAAAAAGAGATCCTTTCTTCTGCCCAAATAAGTTGCTTGATCTTCTTTTTGTAGGTCTAACTCTTAGCTGAAATTGAAGGAAGAATGGAGGATACAGTCACTTAAAGCACATCACTATTGAGACTCTGCCTCTTCTCACATAACAGCAGTTTCAGGAAATGGAAACAATTTATAGCATCTTAAGGCAGCTATCTAAACCAGACCAGACTAATTACAGACTGAAATGGCCACTATCTCTCCAATGATAAAGGCAATCTGGGGTGACAAACTCAGATATAAACACTGTAGGCATCATTTAATCTGATAAGTCTCACCTTATACTCAATAGTTGGATATGTAGTACAAGAGAACTGGATGCTGCTACACAAATAATTGAAGTCACATGCCTTTCAGCATGTGTAATATATATATATATATATATATATATATATATTAAATACAACATGAGAACTGATGATCTAGAAGATAAACCACATCTCTTTCAATATTTCCTTTAAGAAATTAAAGGACCACTAAAATGAGCAGGTGTTTAATTCAAACATGTTTGCATTACTTTTAGAGCAGCAAGATCTTAACCTAGAAAACTCCAATCCAGAATTTTCAAGGGGAAAAGTTTGAGTTTTTTGAAATTTGTAATGTTTTTCTTCTAGTATTTAGAGGATTCATTAATTAAAATTGATGAAGATAAGATCAGAACAAAACAAAATAAAACATTGGCATGTTACAGGTTAAAAAAATACCAATATTTTTTCAGGAACAGTGTTCTTAACCACCACGCTACTAATTCATGTCTTACTTCTGTCACATAACAAGTCAGGCCTGACCTGAAAAAAGGAAAATTTGGAGGAGCTAAGCAATGTATAACTTAAGCAAGGGTTAAAATTTTGGAGCTGTGCTCATAAATTCATGTTCAGCATTACTTCAGGCACCTCCTTTATTTGATATGGTCATTTAACTGCAGCTTACTTAAAAGCAATGTTTTTTTGGTGCTATGTTATGAATAGATCATACACAACTCTTTCTTTTGTTTCTGTCCTTGGTATGCCTTACAAATTGTGCTCCATATTACAGTTCTTGTCACAGTTCCTGTAAGACTGATTTGGCAGCTGCCAAGATGCAGTCAGAGGTGAGCTCCATGATAGGGAAGTACTTAAGCACAGGTGACAGGCTGCACAGCAGCAGCAGCATGACATTTTCTCTGAGATACAGACAATGCAGGCAGTAGCACATTGCATTTGATACACACAGGGGACAGCTGTGGTAAGTGTGGCAATGTACAAGTAAGTGCTTTGAAAGATTACGACAGGCAAAATCTGACTTTTATTAAGAAATGGGGGTGAAAAAAGAATGTAATGGAAATTAAACAAATGGATTCTATAAGCTGAGATTAATTTCATTGTGCATTAAATGATACATGCATACTGTACTGAACGTCATTTAAAAAAACTTTCCACATAAGAAGTCCAGACTTTGAAGAGGTTTGAGTGTCCTTGCCTGATGTGCATTAAATATGACCTTGTTCTATAAGTGGTACCACTGATGTCACTGACATGAATAAAAGTGGCAGCGGTAAGTTCCTGTTTGACAGAAGCAAAACCAGGTTTCAGTCATCCATTTCAGTTTAAGTTTCCCTTCAGACATATTAATTTCTGCATTGTTCATTATACTCAGCAGGAAAATAAAAACCAGAATACTGAACAATGCTGAGATCCTTCTGGAAAGTTAGTCAAGAGCCCATATTACAAGCTCACATTGATTCATCAAATTTTATCTTAAAAGACATTGAAAAGAGAAAAATGAAAGGCAGAATGGTTCATTGAGACCCACCACTGGCAACTATCTTTCTACTTTTGTTGATTTTCTACAGATCAATCCTAATATTGTTGGCGAGTGGTTGCAAACCACAGAAAAGACAGCAGTGGAGGTATGTTGGTTTTTGCAGCACCAGTTTCTCCCACAGCTGGCAGAATTTTGGACAAAAACATTTCTGTCATTCCAGAATGCACATAGAGAGAAACAAAGAGATATATGTGCTACTAGGCATTTATTTTTCTTCACAGTAATCTGGATTCATGAAATGTATTCTAAGCACAACTGTTAGGCTTTTTCAGCTCTAAAGAAAAAAATATACAGAGGAAAAAAATATACTTTTGGCATATTTGCCTCTCATATCTGTGTTCTATAAGGTTTTGCATTTGATTATATAGTGGGCAAGATCCTTAATAAACACAAACCAATAAAGGTTAACTTAAAATACATACAATTATGCTGCTTTATAATTACAGCCATTAAAATTTGGAAATTTGAACCTTGTGACATAGCTAGAAAAACTTATTTTTTTATTCTTTAAAATTACCAGTAAGTAAAAAGAAATCTAACTGCAGGATAAGGAGATGATATTTATCTATGTAACTATCTTTTATCACATGTTTCTTCTTCAGAGATTGCATAGGTTTTTTGTTTTCAGCCCCAGAACTAGTAGGCAGTAAATGTCCATTCTTCTTTTTCCTTCCCAGTTACTCATTCCTTCAGGAGAAGGACAAGGACATCTCCAGAGTCTCCCTGCTCTAGTCTGGAGCATGGCAACCTCCATGCTCTGTTTTACAGGTACAGTGCAGCTCATCATGTAAAAATGTGATAGAGTAGCTGCAAAGGAAAGAACTGTGTACTTCACCAGCAAGAGATGAATTGTGATGCTGCGAGTCCCCAGGAAAGTCCAGCCTGTAGATTCACACTGCCATGAATAACAGGTACAGCATCAGGTCCAAAGTAATGAAAAAGGAAATAAGGAGAAACAGATTTCTGTAGGACATAGGCTTAGATAATTAGTCTGTCTTGTCTCTTTTAGCTCACAGAAGAGATTCCACTGAAGTAAAATTTATGGAGAATTTTTTGTTAACTGCTCTGGCCCAGGGAGTTGATCACAGCAAATATGCCTGAGGTATCTCCCTGAAAGAGGTTGGATTTTTAAACTGCTCCAGGCAACTACAAGTCTTATTCTCTGGAATTTTGCACTATTCCTAACACCAGATTATACTTTGGTAAGAAATAGGTCTTTGCTTTTATTGCATCACAGTTGCTTTTTTTCACTGCAATTTACTAGAATTAGGAAGAGAGAAAATGTTTGCTTGCAGGATCAATAGAAAGTGAAAATAGAAAGCAAGAAGGTGAGAAGAATGAAATTTAAAACTTTAGCAGGAGAAAATCCTTGAAACCAGCACAGCTATTACAGTGAAATCAGCTAAATATACATACACACATATATATATATATATATATATATATATGCGTGTGTGTGTGTGTGTGTGTGTGTGTAAAAAGCATTCTAATTAAGAAACAAATGCAGGCAGGAGGCAAAGTAATGAAACCATTAAAATCTGTAGGAAACTGTTAAGAAGAACCAAAAGAAAAATGGCAGAACCTGGGATACACTGAATTAGAAGAAATTTAAGTATCAATATACTAGGGGGGAAAGAAAATATTTCTTTTGAAGTGAAAATGTCAGAGTTTTTTCAACAATAATGCAAAAAGGACTATTTAATAAGTATTTCTTCTCAGTCTTGTAGTGTAATAACACAAAATGTTTTAAATTTCAACAGTAACTCAGCAAAATATTTAATAGAATCTTGTAAAATGAGATATTTAAAATAAATAGGATTAGTAACTTTAAAGCTATTAAAAGAGCTAAGCAAGAGCTTTTATGTGCCAATAATGTTGATTTTCAATAAGTCCCGGACATGAGAGAAGTTCCAGGGAACTGGAAGAATGTTAGTGTTTTTTCGATATTTTAAAAGAGAGTGACCACATATTTTAGGCTTGAAATACATATATTACATAAAAATATGAAAGTGATAATCTAGGACTTGAATGTTTGCATTAGTCCTCTTTAATTCTTTTTTAATGCCAATCAGCATGGAGTTAGAGAAAACACATTGTATAAGCTAGCTTTTTATGTTATTATTATTTTATGGCTGCTAATAATAATAATTTTCCAGTGTACTTTGGATTTAGAAGGCTCATCTTTTATTTTAAGAAAAAAAAAAGAACAAAAAAATTCAAACCCAAAACAAACTAAAACCTGACATATTACTTTAAACTGACTCTTGTTAACTCAAGGTTTAAGAGTTTTTACCAATGGTGCCCTACATGCAATCAGTTCCTACCCTGCATATATTTGAATATTTGTAGTACTGATTGACACTGAATAGAAATTTGGATAAATAAAATATTATGCACCATCAAGACCAAGCAAAAGAGTCCAGCTGTCTTTACTTCTGACCATAAATTATCATCAAGTAGTGTCCATGCTATTCACATTTCTCCAGTTTTAACTTCAGGTTCTTGAAAATGATACACATTAGTAAAGTTTTGATGTCAGTATTATGATATCTCCCAAAATCTCATTAATTGTTTTAGGCATAGAAGATAATTCCTATATAGCCCAAACTCACAGTACAGCTGGGTCCATGTTTCTACCACCTAGTAGATTAAAACTGCTAATACTGAATACAAATTATTAAGTTCATTTCAAAATGAGAAAAATAGATTTTATAGAGTGATAGAATTTAACAGATTTATTACCTGAGTCTTGCAATGTAAGGAGGTACATATATAAATTAGGACATTTATAATTAAACCATTGAATAATAGTTAATAATTTGCTGTTAATGATGAAAAATAGAAATTACAATAAATAATATTGTAATAATCTCGGAGAAGGAAAAATAAAGGCTCAGGTTATTTTTAAAGTGCCTTTTTTCCTACTATCATTACTTAAATTCTAGGAGTACTTAGAGGTTTTATCTAGGAATGAGACTTCATTACTTCTTGAATTTCAAAATCACTCAGGACAATAAAAAAATTACTTCATTTTAACGACTTAAAAATTTAGATGCTGGTCTGAGCTATTTTATCTAAGGTTCTTCCTCAATGAATTTGGACTAAGCACCCCTTGTGTTAAAGGTATCTCTGGTTGAGGAGAGGGCACATAAAGAAAGCCAGGTGACCTAGCACAGGGAAAAAAAAATATGACTGACAGGCAAGCATTTTAATTATGTTACATGTTCCAGAGGGGATGACAGCCTGACCTCATCACTAAGGTGAAGATTGAAGCTCCATCTCTGCCGCTGCTGTTGTGCTGTGTGTTGGATTTCAGTAATTGTTCCATTTCCTAACCATTCCTGATACTAAGTCAAAGGCAGATCTTACACTGGATATTATCATGAATATAATGGTGATTATCTTACAGCTTATAAACAAAATGCAGTGATTCCTTAGACAAAAGTGCACAAGCTCATTTTTCTACCGAGTTTAGGATCACAGGAAAGATTACACTGCTGATACATTTATTTATTTACTAATCATTTGTAGGACAGCATCCTATGACAACAACACTGGGCTCATATGAGCAACACATAAAATTAAATGACAACACATAAAATTAATATGGCAACAAATAAAAAATTAAAACTGTCATTTCTCTGTTCTGCAGCTTTTCACAATTCCCACATTCAGAGAAATTGGTTGCCTTCCAAAGCTAGTCCTTCCCAAATAATGAAATACTCTACAACCACATCCCTTTGCATTCCTGTTGAAAACTCTTGGCCCACTCTGTCAAACGCATTTGAAATGCTCTTTTAAAGACTGAAGCTTTGATGGCTTTGGTCTAAAACTCTTGACTCATTGAAAATTATTTTTTTTGAGGGGTGCAGAGAGTTTTGACCTACAAAAGGTCTCTTAGTTCAGATTTTTATCTTGAATGAAGTGCAGTAAGCTTGACAAGCTCCAAAATATGTATCACCTAAAATATAGGACACCTCTGATCATAGTATCTACACAGGACTTGAATTTAAGGTTTAGGCTCACTGGCAGATTGCTTGACATGAAAATAAGACTTTTTTTTTCCCATAGATTCTTAGAACTAAGTTCCTCATTATTTAAATAATTGCACTCGTTCCACTTGAGTGTAAGAGGCCAGTATTCTGTATTTCATTTGTTAGGATACTTGGATTAGCAGAAGAAGAGTGATAAAATGGGAAATTATGATTATTCTTTAATATATTGATAGAAAGGTTTTTTCCCATTTATTTTTCTGTCACACCATCTAACAGTTGAAACATAATTTTTGCCTCCATTTAGGTCACACACATATTTTTTAAAAGCTTGTTTGTACCCTCCTTCATTTCAATCTCTCATCTTTCATTTTTTGGCTAAGCATTGCACACATTTTTTTCAGGTGAAGTCTTGCAATGTTTTACATAACAACATCAATATTTCCATTTCTCTCTTAAATATGTTTCTCATAGTCATTACCGCCATATTGCTTTGAGTTTATAGACACTTCATGAACACAGGAGTGCATTCAGCTGTTATAAATTCCCATCTTATTGCAGATATTTATATTAGGCTTGTTCATCTTATTTCTGAATGTCTGTCATGATATCCTAATTTTCCTGAGGAGGTCTCCAACTCTGTGCATCACTAGCCATTATTATCACCATCTTTTCTGCAGCATAGCTATTATTTCATAAAATAAGTTACACATTTTTAAGACAAATACTTAAGACATTTCAAGAGTAGCCTCCTTTCAGCTTCCTATTCTGACTTTCAGCATATGCTCTCCTTTCTTTAGTGGTTAATATTCTGAACATTAATATTAACTCTTTAATATTCTGAACATTATGTCCATTTTGTCCAGGTGATGCCACATCTTTCTTTTATTTTCCCTTTTTTATTAATTGCAGTACTTATATATTAGATTTTTATATTCCTTGCCTAAAACTTTGCTTATCAGAAAAGTTTTCACTTTGTTTTATACAATTTACCTTTGATAGTGTCATGTGAAATTGCATTTTCCATTTGACTCCATATTCCTTCCTTCTTTTAAATTTAGTTCAGTTTTGCATGCTATTAAAAACCTGTCCTCACCATGCAACTCACTGTGCTATTAGAAAATTAACAAACTGATTTAAAACACAAAAAGCCTTGTACTAGACTTGCATTTATTTTAATATATATTTTTGGGATTAAAATTGATTTTTGGGGATGTGGGGTAGTTCATGTTTCACTTTTCCAATTGTGAAATTCTTTATACCATTCTTAGGCATTTTTCCTTTCTATGCCTGTCCAATATAATGTGTGAAAATTTATTGGAAAAGTATGTAGCTAAATATAGGCCTTTTCCTTTTTTCCTTTTTTTTTTTTTTTTTTTTTTTAAATCTCTCTTGTCATAGAAGAGTGGCCTCATTTCTTCTGTCCTCATCTGACAGGCTCCCATTCCCATTCATGTACTCTGTAAATCAAATTATTCTTTTATCCCCTGCTCTGTATTGGAATTGAACGTCTCTGTTTCAATTTGACAGGGAGTAGAAACATTTTTATGTCTGTTAGAATAGGGATAAGTTGCTTAGAAAGTCAGCACTTTCAGTTTCCTTCCATATAAGAGGCCCATCTTTGTTTCCCCTTTCCCCCGGTGTTTCTGTAAAGTGTTCATCTTTAGATTAGTGTTGTAGAGGACATGTTTCCAAAATGCTGATAAAAGATCCAGGTAACTGTGGTTTCTATCCTCGGTGAATATAAGTAGTTTACCTGATAAAAAAGTCACATGCAGAAAAGCAGGAGTTGAAAGCATTATCTGTATTAAATATATAACACATAAATAAACATTTGGAAAAAAAAATTACCTTAATTTTTTGGAACAGGGAATTAACTCCTGACCTGTGGCATTTGTATGCCAAGAAGGATTTCCCTGTTACTCTCAATCTGTGCACAGGGCATTTATTCACTTAACCTCAAGAGAAAATGACACAAGCAATAAAATACAGATTGAAACTCTTCAGAAGGCAGGTATTAACAGATATATTTTATATGACTCCATAACAGACTGGATATCCCATGCTAAAGAGTAGAAATCTATCTTCATTGAGGCAGGGAAGTGACATAGGGAAAGAAAGTTGCAAAGAGGAAATTCGTCACTATTTTAAAATAAGAGAAAATAAATTATATCTTGAGTATTTTTAGTACTTATTTGCTTTATAAAACTGAGTATTTTTTTAAGTTGTCAGACCTCCTCAGTTCTATAGAGTATTGTCTGCTTTGCAGATGAACCTTTTGGCATTTTCAATGTGCCCTACCCTCATCAAGCTCCTGCTGCTATTGCTTTTCTTATATTTCTTCAGTTACATTACAGGTCCACATTGCACATTGAAGTCATTTAAGTAAATTTAAATCTGCTAAGAACTGGTTCCTAATACAGTTAATATGATCCACTTGCTATGCTTTTAAAATATTTGCTGAATTATTTCATTTATGTTATGCCTATGTATGGCAGCTAGATGTATAATGGAACCTTTCACTAAAGTCTTGAAAAGGTCTGTAACATTTCTGCTCTGCTTAGAAGAATCAAAGGTTGAAAATTCATTTTTCATGTGCAAAAAACCCAAATACTACTAAGTTTGCTTTAATAAAAAAATTATCACTGGCTCCAACGTACATTCAAAAGATGAAACATGAGTTAAAAGAGAATTATCCAAACACCTGGCATCAACATTTAAGGAAAAATCTATATCCATCTATATCTATCTATATATCTATATCTCTATATCTATCTATATCTATATCTATATCTATATCTATATCTATATCTATATCTATATCTATATCTATATCTATATCTATCTATATCTATGTCATCTATATCTATATCTATATCTATATCTATCTATATCTATATATATCTCTATCTCTATCTCTATCTCTATCTCTATCTATATCTATATCTATATCTATATCTAATCTATATCTATATCTATATCTATCATCTATCATCTATATCTATATCTATCTATATCATCTATATGTATCTATGTCATCTATATCTACCATCTATCTTTAAATACGTATCAGACATAAATAATATTCTAGTGCCTGGATCCTCTAATTCAAAAATGAAATGCAGGCTTACAGTCCTTCATTCAGGTCAGAAAGTAACCAAAATCAATGACTGGTACTATGAAGAAAGCAGAAAAAATGTCTTGCCTGTAGAATTTCTGAGTTCAGACAGGATGGCTAAATTCAGCTCTGTGGGAGTAAAAAGAGCAGCTAACTTAACTTGGTGTTTGATTAAAAAAACAAAATTAATGAAAGAAGTTAGAGAAGTCTTTCAGTGTTTTTGATAACATTTGCTTATTTTACTGGCTCATTCAAAAGATCAGACAGCTGTTCAGCCAGGTAACAATGGATCTTCCCTTTGGAATAACTAGCAATACACCACCGGGACACAAATCCCAAATCCGTGCTTTCACTCAGCCAGCTGGGCATAGTAAAGGGAATGGTGAATATGGGAAGAAATAGTCCTTAGGTACAGCTGGAATGTACAGTCTGAGCAACCTGGTCTACTGAAAGGCCTGTCCATGGCAGAGGGATTGGAACTAGAGGGTGATTAAGACCCCTTCCAACCCAATTCATTCTGTGATATTATAATTCCATGTAAAATTCAGAAAAAATTTGTTGCATGATCTAAAGCTGTTCTTTGGCAGCATCCACAAATGACAGTGTTTTATAACCATGTCTTCTAGAAGTAACAGACAGGATTGGTATTTAATAAAAATTGTGTCCTCCTTGCACTTAAATAGGCATAAATGAGTCCCTCCTGCGTTATTGTTCATAGTAACATTTATATGAAAAATGGGAATATATGAAAATCCCTAGAAATGAAAACTGCATCTTTTCTTAGCTAGATTGAATTAGTGAAGCTGACTATACATGAAGGAAACAATACAGATTAAAGACCATTCTGTATCAGGGTGCCTTTATGTTTTTCTCTTGAAGCCTAGAATATTATGTTTGGTTTTCATCATTTTTTTTTCTTTTGTGTTTACTGGAAAATACACTTTGCATTCTGTTTGCTTAGAAAAGAATGTTTGAGCAATTTTCTCATACTTCTCTGTATGTTTCTGTCTCACAGACAGATCTCCCTTTTTAGTTCATTCATATCCAAAAGTTTCTTCAGTATATTAGTCAAAGACTGTACAACTTAGTGGGAAATGTTCTTTGTCACTGTGTCTTCAAAGGATCAGTTTAATAAAATACTGTATCCATTAAATTTCTTATACTTACCTTGTCAGCATATTTTACCAGTAATTGAAAGTAGTAAGGCAAATATGGGGACTCACACCTTCAGGCCTTCTAATATAGATTTCTCTTAACACGACTAACAGAGTTGACAGTATCCATACTTATTATGTGAATAAATATCAATTACAATGGCTGTACTCCTACCTAATTGTCAGAAATATATTTTATATATACACAAGAATATTTAAAAAATATAAATAAATTGAAGTATTTAATTTGGAACTTCTCCTGTGTACCAGCTGCTTTACATAGTATAACTTTTTATTCCAGGTTACATATTTACTCAGTCATCAGAGACTGAAATGTAGGTAAACAATGTAGAACGTGTTTTGAAAACTGAGTTATTTATGGTAGTGGAATAATTTACAAAGCCCTTGTAGCTCTAGCATAAGGTATGTACACCATCAGCTGTGATAACACAGAATTTACAAGAAAATATGCAAGTACATGCAATACACTTTGTTGAATGAGGGGTTAAACACCAGAAAATTTGTTCATTTGCAATTAAAAATTGGAAAAGAAACATATTATTTAGTATATAAAGAAAACAGGCTGTTAAAACAAAAGGATAAACTCTGGTTTTGAAATCATTGGGTCATTTTTGGATGAACAGGAACATGAGCCCTCTGATTCAGTATGGGCAAACTCTTCATTAACACTGAAGTCAATAAGATTACTCTCTGGCCCTTTGTTCTTATCTTCTGACAGTGTTTTCTTCTGAAATAGTACTGGACCTGATACACAGCCTCAGAGCCAGCTCTGAGTAGGCATGTTTGTCTTACCATAGGAAATACTTTCTGACATCAATACATATATTTAATCTCTTTCAGAATGTAGAAATATTTACAATATATTTAAATCTATAGATTTATATTAGATTAACATAATCAAGTCTGTTTTTTCTAGGGCATATAATTTGCTTAGGTATTAGTAGTTTTGAAATAACAAAAGCATTTCTGTATCATGAAGCCTACAAGAAAATAAATGCAAATCTTGATTGTCTATGCAAACACTAATCTCACATTCTGTTTTCACATTTGAATTGAGAAGTGTAGGTTTGCTTTTGAATTGAAATGCTCTTGATGTCAGCATGTGCTTATCAACTCAGGATAAAGAAGTTGCCTCTGCTCCCATGCTCATACAATTTGCAAAGAGGTTGTTGTCTTAAATGTTGGTTTTTTCCTAGAAAAGAGACAGCTCATTAGAACTCATTACCAGTCAGCAGCTGTCACAGAGTGTGGATTTCAAACTTGTGGCAATACATCTCTTCACAAAAGCTTTCTCCAAAAAACGGAGACACAATTTATATTGTCATTAACCTCAAATGACATTATATGGGTCTGCATTTATACCTTTGACTCTGCTTAAGAACATTTTAAAATTCAGTAGTTAAAACTTGTGTTATGGCATTTATTCCTTTCAACATGTAATTTCTGCCTCTGAAAAATTGTAAAAAAAAAAACTAAGATGAAAAGGAAAATATGTCATAACTGAATTCTGTCACAGAAACAGGAGGAAAATATTTAATTTCACTCTCCTGACAGTCTTTTTTGTAAGGAAAGAGGGATTCCAGGGAATTCATTGCTTCAATCAATGAAAGAAGTGAACTTAAGCTAGAGAAGGTTGACCAGAAAACTCCCATCTGTGTCATCAGACACTGAAAGGTTAGCGTGTTATATTGAGGAACAAAGATATCTAGGGAATATTAGCAATGCAACTTCAGAGTGAGTAACATTAATTTAACATTTTTGAACAAGGGTATTCCAAAGGGCTTATTTCTTAGGAGGATTTTACAGCCCTTACATTAAAATTAGAAAAAATAGAATTGTTATTTGCAGACCTAGAAACAATATGAAATTATCATATTATTTGAACATTTATTTCATCTCTTAAAAAATATGAAATGAAGGATTCCACACAGTGTTGCAAATCTAAGTGTTAAAATCTACAGAAACTACCCATGGTAGTTAGAGATGAGCAACCATCATTTTCCTGTTGACAGTGCACTTATTAAAATCTTTTTACAAGGATGCCTACAGCAGGCTATAGATTCAATAAGAAAATAAAGAGTTTGGAGTTTCTCATACAGTTTAAACAAGATATTTTCTGAAAAAAATGAGACAGAAATTGCCTGATTTATAACATCTTATAATGCTGATGACACTTTTCTGCATTTCTTTGATCCTTAACATCAGTCTTTTTTTTGGTGGGATTTTTGTTTGTTTGCAAAGCTGTTTTACAGTGCTGTTTTCTGTATCTGCTTGGTATAAAGCAGATAGGTGTGCCAGATTACTGTTTTCCAAAGGAGAAAGGTAATCTGGTCTTTTGTTGACTATTTTGACACTTAAACAAATGTTTTCTCATTTTACCATCTGTGACTTGCAGAATATTTAAAGTGTGTAACTAAAGAATTCTGTTAAATATTTTATAAAAAGCAGAAATCCCAATAACTATTATGTGTGACTGCCAAAACTTAGGATAAAAGAAAATAATATGAAACATTAAAGAAAGGTGTGTTATTAAACCAGTTTTTAAAGTCTGAATAAGCATATTTGGATATTTTAAGGAAAAAAGAGAGCCATCTATTTTGACAATTGCAACTTGCCCTTGGATTAAAAAAAAACAAAAACAAAACAAAACAAAACTCCCCCTGGAGTTTCTTTAATTTGCCTGAACAGCTTATTTGTTAACCTAATCAAAAACATGACTCAAATAAAATATGTATGAATGCAATCACAATAAATTCTTAAAACTCTTGATGCACTCCTGTCATATTAACCTAATCATAGCAACAGCAGGGATGATTTGTGCCTAAGTGAGGTTACATACAGGAATACCTGCTTTTCATCTCTTTTTCTCCATGATCCTGTACTTAGGACACATGACGGGTCCTATACCAACCATGCACTCCCAGTGGCTTTGGTCTCGAGCAGATTTCCAGAGCAGATTTCCAGTATGAATCGCCACCACCCGTGGAGATGTGCTGCCTTTCTGGCTGCACCTGTGGAAGCCAAGCACTGCAGGGTGAAATCTCAAATGCTGATATTTTGCTCAGGGGATCAGCATGGTGGAATGCTTCATACAAAGACTTATGTAACTTGAAATGGTTTGGTACATTTCCACCAGTCACTGTAGACTCCGTAGCCAAAGGAAAGAGCAGGACATCTCCAAAAGGTGAAAGCTCCCTTGCAGATGACTTCCAATACCCCAATACAGCTAGATAAGAAGACTCTGCTCCTGAACAGCAGCATACTTAAAGTGAAGATAAGGAGCATGGGAATATGCTACAATTGTCTTATTTCCTTCAAAGAAACTAATCACATTAGTTTATATGAAGATTTTGGTCCTGTGGAAAATGTTATGAATGCTCTAAGTACATTGGCCAGACAGAGGGCTTAGGCAGATAGACATCTAGCTTTTGAATCCTTGCCAAACTATACAGGAGAACTTGTAACCATCAATATTAAGTCTAAGCCATATGCTGAGATAGGCAGTGTATTGACCTCTGCCAATATGCATTTATGTCATTTCTAGGAACTCTAGAAAGTAAAAAAGTAAAAACTAAAAAAGTAAAAATAATGACATCTGCAGAGTATAAGTCCTTCCACAATGAAGTGGCCTTTAGATCACAACTTAGGCATGTTAAGTCCTTTTCTGATACCTCAATTTATGTCAAATGCCAAAGATCACAAAGGCAATCCACGTCAGAGAAAGGATTTGACCCAGCGCCTCGACTCCTGAGCTAATATTTAAAATGCTCTACAAATCAGTCTATCTTTTTGACAGTTCACTATGTGAGAAAGTAATTTACTTCTAGGCAAAACATATTCCAGATGGTTTGCATTTGTAACCATGCTTGAGGAAGAATTATGAGAGTACTTGTTTGGCTTCCATGTAAGAATTAACAATAAAATTCTTCCCATTTATGAGTGTCTGGGCCTAGAATTTATATACAGTTTTCACTTTCTAGGGTCAGATTCATACCTATTTTTACCCCAGCTGCCCTTGATGGAAATCATGTTGCTTAGGCATGGACACAAAAGACTTTTTTCCCTGTAACAAAGATATCTGAAATGTAATTTCTTTAAGACCAGAATTTTGTTATGGCTAATATACTAAGCAATTTCCTGCTGCATTTTCCAAAATGTGTGAATATTTTCAAATTTGTAGGAATAAGCTTAAAACATTGAATTGAAAATATGGGGGAACATAAACAAAGGGAAAACCAGATTTTTTTTAACATCTCCTTCAAAGCATATGGTGCATGCCTAACTAAAACAGTGCAACGGACCTCAGCAGAGGTTGGATAACACTGGGGATATGAACTCGCAAATCACTTCTTTCTTTTACCCTCTGTCATTAGTATTGTGGCTGTTACTGCTCCTTCCTTATCTCATTACTATTTTCAGTAAGTTCTTATCTCAGCCTGTAATCTTTACCTCTTTTTGCCTCCAATTTTCCTCTCCAGCATGCTGCAGGGAGAGGGAAGGGTAGGGAGAGGGAGAAATGAGCAAGCAGCACGTGGTTTGGAGTTTTTCCTGTGGGAACACTAAGCTGGGGAATGGCCTACCTAAAGCAAGACTGTATATGAATGAATTTAAGGTGATTTAAAATTTAATGTCAATATATTAATTATAATCTAAAGGTGTGATAATATTTTTCTGATAATTATGTCTTGTATTTAGTTTTTATTAAGTATTATTCAACAGTTTTACATTGTGTAAATAAAGAGTATCATTCTCAGCTTTATCACAATTTATGATTTCTTTATAGAGATTATGCAGTTTGTGAATCCTTTTTCAAAAAGCTAATCACAAATCTCTAACAGAACCTCTGATAGTGAAAACAGTAATCTTTACTTTGAAGTAGAGATGACTGAGAACGGTAATGAAATCTTGGGAGGCAGAAGAATAAGAATTCTACTTTATACAATAAGCAAATCTATTTGGCCATAGTGAAGGACAGAAAATTTTAGACTGATAAGAGAAAATAATGACTTTTCTAAAAAAATAACCAAAAATCCATTGCAATGAAATATTATTCCCTGAATACTCAAAAAATAAAAATGAAATATACAGTACTGTATCAGAAAGAAAAGCCAACCAAATTAGGAAGCAAAAATGAAATGCTATTTTTTTAATTTTAAAAATATTTCATAAAACATATTTATAAAACAGAAATTTAAATTGCCAGTAAAACTGATTCTGCTTTTGTCTAAAGCAGCTTTCTCTAAAAATCA
This sequence comes from Lonchura striata, assembly GCF_050655825.1. Lineage (NCBI taxonomy): Eukaryota > Metazoa > Chordata > Aves > Passeriformes > Estrildidae > Lonchura > Lonchura striata. The sequence goes on from NC_140705.1 coordinate 37,588,776, forward strand.
TTCATGCTACTCCTGTCCATACAATATGTAAATTGCTTCACAAAATAAATAAATATATAAATAATATCCCTTATTATACAGCCCTGGTTCTGATTGAAATCTCTGACTGCTTTGGGATGCTCCAGTAAGAGCATCTCTCTCCTATCACTTATGACTGAAACTGTTAAATAAAAGGTTATCATGTTAAAAAACTGTAAAAAAGAGGTTTTTCCACTGTCTCTCTGCAAAAGTAAACACTTCTCTTTAAATTCAGAGTAGTTGAAAGCTATATGACTAAACAAAGGAGTGTGTACAGCAGGTGATGCAGGAAATTAGCCCTGTATGAGAAAAAAAGTAGACAGCACTTAAAGAACATTAAATTAAAGTAAAGTAAAATAAATTCCTTAAAGTAACTTGTTTTGCAAACTATTAATCAAGATAAAGAAATTATGATTTATGCTAATAACATTAAATGCTTGATTTATTTTTCAGGCTATTTCAAAAGAAGGCACTAGACACCAGTTTAGCATGGTGTTCTTGATAGGAAATTTCACTGCCTTGAAAGAATTTTCAAAGTCCTGTTACAAGTAAGTATTTTCTTATTCTGTGTAATACATTTACAGTTAAAGGCTATAAACTACACTTGTGCATTCTGACTATTACTGAAGCTTTGGCAAAATGCCAACTTGACTATGGAATTAAGCTTATTTGACTAGAGAAAGTGGCAATATATCTGCAGCTTTCACACTGCTGTTCATGCCTTTCATATGGAGCTCCAGCTGCCTCAATGGGAAAATAAGGGCTGTAATTCATTGTAAAGGGAAAAAACATCAGACACACTTCTAATTATTGGGAAGTGTGTTTTGTTAACATTTGGATTCTCTTCTGCCACATCTCATCCTTTTTCTTTGTAGAAAGCTCATAAGTATGTGCTGATTTTTAAAATTTATTTAAATATCTGCCAACTAGCCCAGAGCCTATTGGAGCCTTGAAAATATCTGTGGCACATCCTTTAAGTGATAAGCTGAAATTTTTCATAATTTATGACTTGGGTGTATTTTTAATTAAAATATCCTGAATAAAATTTTGTTCATTTGTTTATTTTTTTAAGTGAAAATTTTCATACAATGGTCCTAGAAGCTGGCACATGGAAAAAAAATCATATGACATCAGCTGAAAAGATGAACATTATGATATTTTAAAGCAAATAGACACAACTGCATCATACCACTCTTTTCCCCCCAAAAAAGAACTAAAAAAATCTCCCAAGCCAACAAAAAAACACCACAACCTCTCAGAGAGAAAACGAGGAATGGCTTAAGCAAGATTCTTTTGAAAAATACTTTTTTTTGGGAATGATCTACAATTTATATAGTGCTTTTTATGAGTAGATCTCGACTTTTATTGGAAATATCTATTTTACAACAAAGGAATTAAGGCATAATTAAATGACCTTACTGTCTAGGGTCTAAAGTCCTGTTCAGCAGGACATCAGGACTAAATCCTTTTTGAAGACAAATCATTGACTAAGACCTGCAGAATCCAGGATTAGCCTGTTTGGTCTTCTTATTTGTGAGACAGAAAGTGTTAGTGGATAGAACCAAATATCAGTTTCAGCTTTTATAACAGTTGTTAAAGAATGACAAAAATTGTTTTAAATGTGTTTTTAAGTCTGGTTGGTTAACTGCCTTCTGTACTTCACAATAGTTCCTTCTGACAACTTGGACTGTTAGTTGTCAAATACTTGTCTTGACACACAAAAACCAGTATAAGTAAATTGAAGTAATTCTTGTACCTTTATGGCATACAATGTTCAGGTCCTAAGTCTTTACCTAGACTTAGACTTGGACTTATAAACCTGTCTTTCTTAAAGATTATTTGAGATTAAAAATATTCTGTAGTACGGGGTTTGTATTATTTTATGCTGAATTTAAACTTCTATGCATGAGGAATAAGATGGAGAAGCTATCTTCTAATCCACACTTCAAATGGTGTAGGCAGCAATATTTTTAAAGCACTTACAATGCTGGGTTATAAATTGGTGATTATTTCATGATGGTGATGACTTTATGATGGTGATGACTTTGTGATGGTGATGATATAGTCCAAGATAGTTGTTTATTAGTCGCATGTGCACCCAAGACTTTGTTGTGAAATTCTTTACAAGCATTGGGGCTTCTTTTTAGAGCAAACCAAATTCTTATTTTATTTCTGAAAGACAAGTAGAGAATTAAGGGTAGGATTGATTTTTGGACTCAGAAAATAGGAGGTTGTGTCTCTATTTGACTGGGTTCTTTATCACAGACCCATTTAGATTGTGTGGTCAGGATAGAGAAACATTAAACCTCTTTAGTTTAAAATCTTTTTTTTTGTTCTGCAACTACATACCCCTTCTCAAAATCTTCATTTTGTCATGTTCTTCTTGATATAGTTATTAGAAGTTCAGATTTAGCAAAAAATGAACAATCAATAAATTAATAGGAATAAAAAAGACATATATTATGTTGTTGCATAATGAGATCAGAGCCTTGAATAAGCATAGTAAAAAAGTAATGATTCCGTTTATGATTTCAACAGATAGTTTTATACATTATAGCTTGAGGACAAAGGAGTTCAAATAATAATGGAGGAAATTTGACAAGGTCATACAGAATGTAGGAACCTACAAACCCAGCTGTTACCAGTGAAATGCCTGACTATTCATTTTCCAGGCAAACTGATGGAATTAAGATGTAGATTAAAATCATTTTAGCTCAATTGCTTTCAGTGGAATTGCACTGATCGTCACCACAGGGAACTTCACATGACTGAAGACTGTGTATTCCCATTCTCCACTCTTGTTCCTCTTCAAGTCAGTGGATCTTTAACCTATGAAGTCCTTTGTTGCAGATAAACATGTGATATTAATCAATGGGATTTGCATCAGAGAGGTGTAGTACATGATTTGTTTATGCAAATAGCACAAGAAGTGAACACTCCAAGGGCAAACAGTAAGTGATGTTTGATTGGAGCTATTTAGATCTACATGAAATGCTGTTTAATAAAATAATGCCATGTGACTTTTAGCACTAGATTAATCAAAAATGTTAATATGTCATTTTAGCAAAAAGAAGGAACAAATAGCATTTCTATTTACTGTTTATGGAGATGAATAATATTTCTGTTGTTATAATTCAAAAAAATTGCAAATAACTGTCCATGATCTTTTGAAAACAGTCAGATACTTAATAAATGTGTTCAGAGAATCATTCCATAACAGTAAGCTACTATCACTAAAGGGTAGTGAAAATAAATGTATCTTCACATGAAGAATTAATTACTTCAGTGACTTCATACAGAAATGCTGATTTGAGCAAAGTGAAAATTTAATAATTCACTGACTAATAAATATAATTCTGAAGGAAAAGCCTGATTTTCTTGAAATGGGCCAGATAACTTTTCCTGTCTTTCTTAGCAGGGAGAGCATGGATGGTTTATCTCTTCAGTTTTCTTCTCATTTCCTCTGAGGTCCTGTCTTCTTCTAGACCCCTGAACAGACATTTCCTTTGTCATTTTTACATGTATCTTTGTATTCAGTCAGATGAAATTTAGACGGTCAGAATTATTTAAATCTTATTTAAGTGTTATCATCAATAACTTACAAAATGCACAAGTCTTTTTCTTGAGGCTTTGATTGTAATATTAATTTCTTTCTTGATTAATACATTAATTATCTAGTTCAGGATCTGAAACACTATCTTCTGTTTAGGTGACCAGTCACACAGAAGAGTAATTACAAGTAAAATTATCCTGGTATTTGTCATGGCATACAGTGATACATACAGTTATTTCATTCCAGAGCTCGGAAAATTGCCCATTCCCTGCTCCTCACTGATTCCATCTTGCACAGCTTTTGCACCCATTCAGCTAGCGAAGTTCATGCATTCCTATGCACCTCTACCTCAGACACAATGATCAATAAGGTTAGTAACTGTGCAAATATAGTAATTCTATACATTTGTTTTGTTTTCACACAAGTGGAATAGCTGCTTTACAAAAGGTTCATCCTCAGACTTGCCAAGTGTTTTGATTCCCAAGAAAAAAACAATATCCATTCCTCTGTCTTTAAGAACCTTACAATTAGTAGCATTCTTGTAGGACTCTTCTACTGTGGAATAGCAGCAATGGAGAAAATATTATCTTGTGCCTCTGCTCTTACAAATTACTTGACCAAAATAAACCCTGAAGAAATATCAGTGTTGAAAAAATCATTATTAACACAGAACTGTTTATTTCCTCAGTTTCAATGATTCAGTCTTACTGCTTTACATTACTTGATGATGCAAATCAGTTGCAGTTTAAATCAAGTCAGAAAGTCACAGCCATTTTGCCTCAAGGAACTCAACAACAGAGAGACCATTCTGTGAAAACTTATTCATTGTTCATAATGAAGAAATATAGCTATTTAGTAACAAAAGCTTTGCCATCTTGAAATAGATCTATATTTTGTCAAATTACTTGTCCTGTAGCCAACACCAGACTTTTTACAAGTGTGACTACTTAAAAATTGTCCTTGCACAGGTAGGAACTTTAATAGAATTGTTCCCAGATATCTATATTGGGTTCTACTGATGGAGAATTATCACCTCCATAGTACAAGCAGCATAGGATGTAAAGGGTGTTTGCACTGTATGTGCTCTGAATTGGAGCAGCTAAAGGAGGGACTGATGCCTTCTTTCCTGGAAGATGCTACCCCAAAGCAAAATTAAATGTAGTGCTATGTGCTGCCATCAGTTGCTGAAGAAACATCCTTCATATCCCCAAACTTATAGTGCAGGGGAACAAACACTCTCAGGTGGCTTAAATGTCTGATTTGTCTATCTTGGGATTTGCAGTGCATTGCAGCAAAACACCGAGACTGGTGTTATTATCCCAGTGAAAATATCACTCGGATTCAGTAAGATGCTGCTTAAAATACCATTCATTGGAGCTAACACTGTAGGGAAAAAGAGAACAATATAGATAATCTTATATGCCTTCAGATATAGGGAACAGTTGTATATCATTAGAAAGACCTCTAGTCAGGGAACAACACATAATGCAAATCCCATCTGTTTGATGGCATTTTGGTCTTTAGAGCTCTTATACGATATTCTTAGAAAAGAACAATCCTATTAATCATTTCTAGTGTCAAACAAAAGGATGTTCACATGAGAACAGGCTGCTTCACTCTGAGATAAATACAAGCACACACAGGTGGTGTTATTTGTGATGCAAATGGCAGCTGCCTACAGGCTCCTTCATTATCAGTACCAGCTTCATGTACCCTGCAGCCAAGCTCAGCTCAACACAGTGCTGCAGGAAAAATTAGAACACAACTTTGCACAGAAAAGGCCTGCACCTTTTCAGGCAAACTCTTAGGTGGATGTTTAATTCTTCGGTGGATGATGGTCTTCCTGATAGAATCACTACTGGGTTACCTAAAATGTTTCTGCCATTAGCTGCTGTGCTTGCCATTCAAGACATTAACGTTTCAAATGCTCAGATGGTTGATAATACTTTGTGCCTGCACCTCAGTCTCCTGAACCAGTTTTTCTGCCTACAGTTATAAAATTCCTACAGGCAGATAATAGTCCTGACTCATGACTAAAACTTGCCTCTTCTCTTACCTCCATTAGTCTTAAACTTGTCTCTTGCTTTGTCTCCATTAATCTTAACTAATAACTGCCCAGTACTCAGCAGCTCAAAACCTCATAAATGCTCCATATTTACTATGGTAGCCAGGTAAGTGTTTTCATTTGGACACAATTCTTTGACAGAAATCTAATTTTAATTAAGTATTGGGATAATATCTGCCCTTCTTATTGTATCAGACAGTATTTATTTCTTGTCATTGAGGTATGTTATTGGAATGAAAGTAGTTTTAAATCTAATTCCTCTAGACCATTTACAGTTGAACATATTGTTACTTTAAGTTCATTCTTTCTTGGTTCTTCCCTTCCCATCTTTAGAATAGTTTAATATTCTCTTTGTTCTAATAATAAACTTCTAGTTTATCTCTATGAAAGGAGGTACCAATACAGTATATTGTAATACATTTCATCTTGTATATCTGTACATGACACTGTAAGATTTCTTGCATAATTCCCTAGTCTTATTGCTTATGAAACCTTGCGTCTTTGCTCTTTAGAACCCACTTATAAAGTGAATGAATTTCCATTGAAGTCCCTGAATACACTAAATTTGAAAAAACTTCAGCCTAAGGTTCATATAGGATCTCAAAGTTGACAGGAAGGGATAGTTTTAGGTCTTAGTTTTTCTCCAGAACAGGGTGGGATTCTTTAAATAGAAGCAATTTATATTTATGTTGCATTGGGCTAAAGTTTTTTCTCCACTCTGAGAAATAATAGAATGTATCAGATGTTATCCTCATGAGGACTGCAACTCAAATCACAAACATCCCAATTTTATTAGCAACAATTTGCCTAACCACAACAAATCCTGACTAATCTGGGTTTACCTTTCTAACTAATGAACCTCTTCATGTATTTGCCAAACTGTGGCAGAAACCTATAAAAAATGCTTTTAATTATGTATGCAAGCAACAAGAATTATCCTTTTTTTATCCTATTTTTTTATCCTAAAGAAATTATCCTATTTCTTTTCCATTGTAAGAAAGCATTCCCTTTTTTTAAGAGCATTTTAAATAATCATATTGATATAGGGCCTAAGACACCCTTTAAACTTAGCAGCCAACCCATCTGAAAGAATTTTCTTTCTTCAAGGTAATAACCACTGTCACCTTTATGATGGGATTTGTGAGGACATAGATGTCTTCTCTTTCTAAATAAATGAAAGTAGAGCCTTATGGCCAACTAAAGCATTCTCCTGAAAGGATTACTCGAGGTATGTGATGCTTTAAAAATTATTTTAAAACATCCGATATTTCTATTGAGTTAGCAGTTTACTGTTTCTACTAATGGGATTGTTATGCTGTCTATTTTTCCTAGGTTTTCACAAAAGGCTTTTCCCAACATTTACATTTTTTAAATGTTACTCTTTTAATTGTAATCTATAAATTTTTAAGGTTTATTTATTTTCTTTGGCTTTAACAACTGAAGCTGATTAATTTTAATTTTTCCTATAAATCCTTTATCTATGTTTTTGATTTTGGTTTTGTTCAGATAGTATTCTTCCTTGATTTTAAGTATTGGAGCAATAATAGTACAACCTCTTACTTTTCAAATGATTGTTAGCTGAAACAACTTAAGCAACCTAACTTATTCTGGGCTGATTTTAAAACTCTCTTTGAAATCTTTCTTTCCTAAAATTTTTAAAATATCTAATCAAACAAAATAAGCTATTTTAAAATAATGCTTTTTATAAGCAGGCCTTATATTATCTCACTTCTGTTAATTCCTATTTAGATTTGGCAGAAAATAGCTACCTTCTTCACTTACTCTTTGCTATTATGATTTTTAAATGGTGTTTTTTTTTCTTATATGAATGCATAGACTTACAGAAAGTACATATTTTGCTATTAAAATTGCTAACTTTTCCATAATTTTTAACCAATTGATTCTAATCATTATTGTTATTATCTTTCTTCCAGGTATTTTTTTTTGAGATGAGTAGTTGAACTGAAAAATCAATTATTCATAGAGCCTGAGTCCAGATATATTAGATGTACTTCATTTCCCTTGTCTCAAAAATCACTTATCAAAAAAAGATATCAAATTAATCAGGCATGAACTACCTTTGTTAAATGTGTGTTGCATTTCATTCCATTTTCCAAGTTCTTCCATTTATTTGATTATATTTTCCTTCAAAAGTCGGTCTAGAGCTCTCAATACCATTGATTAATATGACATTGAGTTTACACTTATTTAGATTGCAATTTTCTTTCCTTTTAAAAGCAGACACTGTATTTTCCCATCTGTTATATGTTAACACTTTCACTGGCTTCCTTATGATGAGTTGGCAATTTCATATATTACACATTCCAGCGTAATATGATAGAGAATACTAGTTCCTTTGCCTGAGATATTTATAGGGTTTTTACCAGCTACGTTTTTTAATCATTATTTTTTTAACACAAGCTTTCTTTCTAATGTTTCAATTACCTTCTTCATCCCCACTAACCACATTGTTTTTCTCTGATCCTTAATATCTTCTCCATGGCTAAAAACAAGTAGAATATTAATTTATTTTTTATGCTGTCCATAAAGAAATTTTAATCTCTTTCTTACTCCACCACCATATTAGAAGTCACTAAACAGAATTTACTGTTCTATAAGAAAGACCTTATGTAAACTAATTAATAATTATAGCCAAAAAAATAGGAGTAGGCTAATAAAATATTTTGTTAAAATAAATATAGGAGATATAATCAGTATAAAAAATAATCCAAAACATATGGCCAAAGGAAAAATGGGCATTAATTCATTTTTCAGAAAATTATGATAAATTTAATAGCATTCAAAGTGACATTCTGAAGCAATTTATTGTTAGAAATGTGAAAGCGAGGATAAAACTAGAGTTAAGTATCTGATCAAATGTAGGCTAATACTAATATCGATGTATGAGCAAATCACCCTACACCACTTCTGCTGAAGAAGATACACATCCTAACATGCAATGTAAGTCATCTCAAAGTAGGTCAACTAAGTCTAGGTGTTCTGAAAGTATTTATTTCCTTTCATCAGCTATAATGGAAGCACCTCCCTACCTTAAGTAGATTGAAGTCTGCTCCAGGTGACTGTATTTGGGTATTTATTTGCAAATATCCTGTGCATTTTTAACTTATTCATGACACACAGTATTTACTGAGAATTCCACTACAAGCTATTCTGTTCATATTGTTATAATATTGTTATTTTATATTATTCTAAATGGGTAAGAGGGAAGGTGACTGGCATGTATCAAAACTGGACTGTTTTGATTTCTCCCTGTTTGCTGAGGCAAAATAAATGCCAGTTGTCCTGCATCTTGGTTTTATTTTTTTCATTCTATGTCTAGGCTCATGATGTGCATTTAATATTTCCGTGGGTGGACATATGTGGACAATTATACTAAAGCTGTAACATTGCAGAAAATTATTTTATTAAAAAATACTTTCAGAACTGTGGATCAAATATAAATAAGTGAAGCAGGAGAAAAAGAGGAACAAATTCAGGGGTATCACTAACTTATTAAACTTCAGCAAAAATTTTGTTTTGTTCATTCCCCATAGTCTTTGCTTATTACATGCAGAAAAGAAGCTGAAGTCTATGAGTTTCTTGGTACTTGATACTGTGAACAAGCAAGTCACAGAAAAAAATCCAAACAGTTTTAACTTCCATTTTTTTTTCTGATTCTGTGAATAATTGCCTCTGCTGCTCTCTCTTACTGTTAGTTTCCCAGATAAACTGTATTTATTTTATATGTCTCCTTTTACATGTGTAGCCAAGTTTTGGTTGGATACATACATTGTTGTCCAGAATGAGGGCTTATTACTGGATGTGCATTGCCCACACTGAGGTGCGATATTTCTGCTTTTTATTCTAGTTTGAGCAAACTAGGGACCTTGGTGGAAACCCATAAAAGGCTGGCTCTCCATTGATCAAAACTTAACACTATTTATATATTTTAATAAATAAATGCATCAGCATTCACTGGTTACAGATTACATAATTTTTTAAAAGTTAACACTCAAACCCCTATTTACTAGTTATACCAGTTGCTTCTCATGCTAATTAGCTTGCATGTGCAGTTCTTCCCTCCATTTGATTCTGGAATCTGTTTGGAGTAGGTGATGAGTAAGTTAGTGGTGGCAATCACTGTTGAAATTGTCTTTCCCCCAATTACTGCTTGGTTCTGCTGACTTTACACCTAGAAACTATAATCCAAACAACCCACTCATCTTTGGATTGTCTTCCCTTTTCCCTAAAATAAAACATCACCTACCCATACAATGTTCACAATGCAATTGGTTAATCATTACCATATAGCTATAGTTACTGATTAACAATTAAAAAAAAAAAAACCTGCAAACTCTGATTCAAATCTTTGAGGGCTCAAATTTTGAATGACTCAATATCAACATGGTAGCTTCTGTTGTGCTGTATTAACAAAGTTTATTAAAAGTATATGTTCAGGTAGATAAGAGATGCCCATGCACCGTCTGTTTTCAAACAGAGGAGGGATTAAAACTGCTATTAAAAATACTTAATTTCAGCAGCTATTTTGGATCTTTCATCAAATTATGTCACCATCTAGAAATATAGAATTTATTGAAAGATTTGCCCATGTGTCTGTGATTTAATTTTACAAGAATTTCCAATAAAATTGAAGGCAAAATTTACATCAACACTTTCTGTTTCTTGGTACCCATTATTAAAAAAAATGCTTATTGACTCCATTTTGGTGGTGCACAGGAGTTCTGTACTACAAGAGAATCGCCATTCAACATGTTGAAAGCAATAGATAAAAAGGATTTAGGTATTTCCCACACAACACCCAGTGTTGCTTTGACACTAATTTTCAAGATCTTTTTATTCACTAATATTTTTGTCAGGGATTAAAAGCTGAAATTAAATAATTGTAAACTGTTTTAGTTAGCACATGTTCTTAAGACTTGTTTATTCTTGCAATTTAATTTTGGTTTTTGCTTTAATAAAATAAAATTTGCCTTTATTTTTTTAAACTTTTATACTTCAGTTTATTAGAGTGAAACAACCAATCTCCTTTGAAGATATTTTCTACACATTATGCTAAATTTGGTAGAAAAATATAAGTGTGTTGTTTCTAACATAACTTACAGCTTGTTTTTTTTGTAAGGCTTGCACATGTGCTTTAACACCTTACTATGAAGTTTATGACATGTAATTCATAGAATGATGGATTTTCAAAAAAAAAGTGCTATCAAATTAATGATCTAAAGAAAAAAAAACATTTATTTTTATCATAACATTGAAGACAACTACTGAATAATTAAGGACTTTACTATCTAGAAGGTAGTGGAAAATTTTATGTTTTTGAAAAAAAAATGGAACATTAGCCTAAAATTATCTAATTGTACAAACATTTTTATCCATCTGTTAAACTTGTGCCCTAGAGTAGTAAATCAGTTTCTTAGTCTGGATTTAGCAATTGCCCGTGTTAAAATATGTATTATGAACATCAGGTTTAAAATTGTATCATTTTGACTAAAAATCACTTTTAAAAGTTGACTCTTTCATGCTCTTTTTTACTGCTGAGACAACCACTTGAAAAGATCAGGTTTTTTATTATTACTTGAATAGTCAAGAAGTTTTATAAAACAGCAATGGCTAACAATGGAAGTTACAATTTTCTGTAAGAAAGAAAAGACAAAACACCACAACACTGGCCAAAACTCCAGGAACACTGTCCTGAGTATGAAGATAGGTAGGCATCTTTCTTTTCACCGGAGCTCTTTTTCACAGGAGCTGCCAAGAAAACTTCCAAAATCTGGATCTCACTGCCCAGGGAGGCTCTCTGTTCATGCTGGTCCTATACTACAGTTATAGAATAGATAAAAGCTTCAGAGGCTAGATAATTCCTAACCTGCAAGTGCCTTGATAGGGCTCTAGTTATTACCTGAAGAAATGCAAAGCAAATTCATTCCCCATGTTCATTCTTCATCTACTACAAATGATAGAGTACAATAATGGTACGGACTTGTGCAACTCATGTTGTTTATTGTCATGGTGATAAATCAATGGAGATAATTTGAAAATGTATGTGGACATGCATTCATTTCACTAAAATTTTGGCCTGCAAATGTACGGTTCTGAAGTCAACTTTTGAAAATAGGATGGGACAAAAATTAATAGAAAATCTACATTTAGCAGTGTCCCTTCTCTGCTTAATTTTACCTTAAGAAAAAATAAATTGCTGCTTTTTCTAGTAGAAATTACTTACAAAGTTAAAGGGTTATGCTCTTGCTGCCACAGACAGGAAAACTGGTTAGAGGACCAGAAGGAAAGAGGAAGCCCTGCAGGAATTTAGGGTAACTAGTGGAAGACTACTTTGGTGCATGTTGTGAAAAAGGGAGTCCATTAGTCTCAGGGAGGTCCAGAGAGGTGAAATAGGCAGAGAAGGCTTTCTTCTACATGGACTCAGTCTGACATATTAACATCAGAAAGAGTCACTGCGAGTAATCAGCAGTGATTTGTTGTGATAGAGCATAAGCTTAAATGAAACAAAAAGTAAGAGAATAGATAGAGAAGATGGGAAGAATAAAAGAGACATACAAGGGCAAAGGAAAAGAAAGTGTGTCCAGAAATCATAAAAATTTGAGGAAAATATTTTGGAACATTTTCTTTGGGCTTTGTTTCAAAACAAAAGTACATATTATATCCATTCTCAAATGTGAAACTACAAAGAACATAGGGAAAGCAAGATAGCAAATACATAAAATTGGAGATAAGGAACTAAAGGAGTGAAGTCTAAGTATGAGTATTTCGTATAACTGGATGAATCCAAAGTAGTACAGTAAGAAATTGAAAACTGGCTCAAATTAGATAAACTCTGAATAACATATTTACTGACACTAGAAAGATGATTGCTACAGTGGGAGAAATTTTGCTTCAATATTACATATTTTAATAGTGAATACAAGGCTTTGAATGCTATGCAATAAAAGCCAGAAGGAAACCAAAAATAAAAAAAATTCTAGTGGATTTTGAAGTATTACAAGAAATTCTGCAGCAGTTGTGACTGCTGCACTAAGTGAACTGTATAGTTTATAATCTGTTATGAACCATTCTCCAGCAGAAGAGAAGAGAAATGAATTGTGGCAAACAGGGGAAGAGATCACAAATAACTGTTAGAAGGCCAACCATGAGGCCAAATGCCTTTGTGAAGAGGTCAATGTTTGATATGTCTCTTGCTGCTGGGCAAAGTGTTGTACTGTGTAAAAGTACTTTGATCTGGTAGGATTTAGCTTATTTGCTCCTATCCTTCAGCTCTCAACAAGCATTAAAGCGTATAATTAAGAAAGAACTTGCTCGCTTCAATCCAGGATAAAGGAAGAATCACTTTGAAAACAAAATCCAATTATGTTGGGAGGGACCTGAAGGTTTGACTTGCTGAAAGCTGTCAAACATATTTATTTTGAAGCAAGAATATATTCTCAGGAGTTAATTCACTTCATAGAGATCAACACTTGCCATGTAAAGCCCTGATACAACTTCATGGATTTGTCAGTGCTTTCCCTTACTTTTGGTCATCACATGGCTGTTGCAAAAACTTATGTTAAACTCACCAAATGCTAGACTTGGGTCTAGGTCTTGTTGAAATCATTTAGAAGTGTTCCAAACCATACTTTTGTCTTAAACTCAGGTTCAAATGTTCTAGGCATTAGGTATGCTTATGTCCTGTACAGGCTAGAGAAGAGCTGAATTCAAGAAGTGATTTTAAAGTCTGAAGTGCTTGAAAGAACCATCCCAGCATTATAAAGGACTAGGCTTTAAGTAGCATGGCTATGTATGCATGTTTTCCAGGCTAGATGCTAAAAGGACCATGAAAGTCCCTGCGGAACATACCTTTAAGATGCTAATTTAATTCTGCAAAGATCTGCTTTCTTGCTGTGAATATCTGAGCTTCTGAACTGCTTAGGTCTCCACTGCCAGACTTTGTCATGTGCCTAAATACTTGCTAACAGGTATATGCACAACAGCCTCTGATGCTGCTGAGCAGGTGAGGCAGATCTGTACAGCCTTGCCTCTTTCTAGCACAGTTCTATTGCAATAGGTAACACTCTAGCAAGTTCATAAAAAATGTTAAAATCACACGGAAGAATCCTAAAATAATACATTAAGACAATTAAGCAGAAGAAGCCAAACATGTGAGGGATGAATACAGCAACCAGAAAGAGGAAGGAGATGCAGGCAGGTTCTATAACCATGAACTGCCTCTTATGTTCATATCATCACTGCTATTTTATTTTCTAAGAGTTATTACAAAACTGCGTAGAAGGCAAAATGTCTTTTCCAACACACATTGTAAAATACATTATATGAATTGCAGACAATAAGGTCTTTCTTACTATTATTTTTATTTGGATTGCCTGCATTACCACAGTCTACTTCTAGATAGATATTAGCCTAAATTCAGCAATGAGTTCTAGTTCACACACATTTACAAAATTTACAGGAGCTCAATTAGATGTGACTCAGCAAATTATAGATAACAAAAATAGAATCTTCATTGCCATTAATTGAGGCCATTTAAAAAATAATGGGAATTTAAATGGAAAATAACAATTAGTTTCAAAAGATGTCATAATCAAAGTTAAAGCAAAATTTGTACATTTTAATAAGTTCAAATAATAAAAATAATTATAAATGGATAGTATATCACAGCCCCGGCTTAGTAAAATTTTTTTCAGATTTGCAGCATATTTGATTGCCTCATAGCCACAATCTTTCAAGCAGCAATATATAGACATATGTGTCCAGTCCAGAAAATGAGGACTCTGTGCATGTATTCAGAGCTTGGAAGACTCCAGGCTTTTGTCTAAATCCTCTAATTTAATAATTTTTTAAATTCATCTGATATTTCTAAAGACATGCCTCTAGACTGAGTACTAAAACAAATTCTGACAGGGAGCATAGAGTAATTAAATACTCATCCATTTTTTTATTACATTCCATTCATATGACAAGATTACCTTAAATAGACATGATTGAATGAGGATTTTTGGTAAAGATCTGGGTATTAATCTCCTTTCTGTACTACTGTTTATAAACAGATTTAATGAAATTAAGATTCATGTAAATTTTACTCAATAATTTTATTATTTTATTTTAAGACCTAACTGTTATGTTTGAAAATAATAACATTTATTTGTATTTTTAGTATCACTGTGCATGTTAAATTTTTGAAAGTTAGGTATCTTACATAAACAAGTTTTCATCTGGATAAACATCTAGCTTTAATTAAATGCCTGGTTTTATAATTCTAAAGGTGAGATCAATGCCATCCTGAAGGTACACATAGAACAGAAAACAGGAACATGATCCATAACCCCACAGCTATCACGCTTACACAGGAACTACAGATCTTAGGCTGTGTTCCCAGAGTCAATCTTCAGATAATCTAAAGCTTAGTTTTCTAAAATCTCATTTTACAGCTGTGCATGCCTAATCAAAGGGGGCTGTAACTGGCTTCTTCTCCATACATAAATAAACAGCTAGAGAAGAGTTGAATGGAACTACAGAATCTGCACCAGGGCACAGTCTCTTTTCAAGCTTTAGAAAGCAGACAATACACCACTACTCTGGCAGGATGTTTCTTAAAGCAGAAATGCAAAATTGTCTCCTGAGATAATGGGCAATGAAGATAGCTTGATGAAGTGAACAAGTTTACAACCAACTTTGTTGGTTTTGATTTTTTCTTGCAAACACTAGTCATTAATGGTCGATTAATGGTTTAATTGTGTCTCATGATACATATAAGTGCTGTGAAGTTCTTTATAGAGATTTATTAAATTAGTCTGTTGTCAGCTGGGGACTCTGGCCAAAATACATTAATAAAGGAAATGAGTAAGCTATCCGTAGATCAAAGAACAATTAGCGATTTCAGTTACATGGAAAGATTTTGTGGTAACAGTCCTCTCTTAAAGACATTTAAGCATCAGCAAACAAGGATTGTTTATGTCCTCAGAATGAGAACAGCTTGAAACCCATAAATAGTTTTATAGGAGCTAGTTCAGGGTTTTGTTCTAGTGCTGTAATTTGAAGTGATTCCATTTTATTTTTTTACTCTCATTCTTCATTTAATGCTGTTTGAGCCAGACTGTCATCTTTATTCAGAATGAACAGTATTTTACACTTCAAGTCATTCCAGTGATATCACTAATGCAATTCATTGCATGTACTGAAATAAAGCTTTTCTTGGATGGAACATGACCCTTAGACAAACGACCCTTGATGTACTGAACATGTACTTGATAATTTGATAAAGTTTATATTTCTGTTACATAAAATATTTCTCTCTACAAAGCATATGAGAGGACCAGATTTTTGCATTTTTATCCTTGTTTGTGTAATATAACTGGGCTTGAAACAGCAATAGAGCCCTGGATCTTCCCAAAACACTGCACACAGTGGAAGTCTTCATAAGCTTTTATAGACAATTCTCATAATCTGAACAGTTGCTCTGCAGAACAAACTAAAGAGACACTCTTTAGACTGCTGTTATATCACCTGTTATATCAAAAGAAAAGTAACAATTTTTAAAGACATTTACAGTTAAAAATATCAGATTCTATGAAGGAGCATACTGCCATTACAAATTGCCAGTAGTAGTTATAATACAAAGTTTTGTATTTTATATATTTTATTCTATATCTTTTTACTAATTTTATTGATATAGGTAACCAAGTCGTAGTCATTTAAAGTCATTGCAGCCTATGCACTGTCCATAGTCCTGTTGGCAAAGTTAATCAGGCTTTCTTTTAATCATGTCAAAGATATGAAAAAGAAAGTTTACTGAGTACCATGATGCCAACCTTTGCTTGGAACTGATTTTAAAAATGACATAGGAAATTGGAATTCCATATTCTTGTGTTCTTAAACAACATTTTGGTATTCAATATTGTTATTATTTTTTAAACATATACTACAATAGCAGGGAATTTTTTTAAATTTTGACATAATTTGCACAAAAACTGATTTTAGAAGGAGGGAATAATCTAAAATTAAGGGTAAAAGTCTTGTTTATGAACCTACTTTATTAAATATAATTCTTCATTAACATATTTCTGCTTTTCCAAGTAACCTATGATAGATTTTCTATTTCTTTCTAAGACTCAAAAACTGACATCAGGGAAGTGTATCTTCTCTCTAGTGATCAAAATACTTAAACCTATTCTACACTGGTATGTTGAGAGATCCATGAAATTCACTGTCGAGGTTTGACACGGAAAGATAATTTTTCCCGGAAGGAAGAGGTCAATTTGGATATTGACCAATTGAAAGTGGACACGCCTCTGAGAACACAGAGGGGTTTAAAGCAGAATTCCCAGGAGAACTCACTCTCTTTGGTTCCGCTCAGCGCGCAGTGCAGCCTCTCCCCTGCCCGGCCGTGGCTGGGTGGGGAGGGGAAGGCCCATGGCCTGACTAAGGTGGGCCCAAGGGTGGAGGGACTGGAACCGGGCTGGCCCCTGCAGATGGAAGGGTAGAGAAGTCTGGGATGTCTCCATTCTCCCCCCACAGAGTTTCTCTCTTGAGAGAGAGAGAGAGAGAGAGAGAGAGAAAGAGACAGTGGAAGTTCTGTCAGCAATTCCACCACGAGGAAGGAGGAGCAGGGGGAGCTCCAAGGTGCCCAGTGCGTGGGAGTTGCTGGATGTCCGGGCATTGAGCCATCCTGGGAGTTCGGACTTTTAACCCTTCCTTGAGAAATGAAAGCTTTGTGAATTTTCCTTTCCCCTCCTTAGTTTGAAAGAGAGGAAGAGGGACACCTTGGATCCTGGGATGTTAGAAGGAGGAATTCTAAATGGGAGGGGGACAAGGAGTGGCTTTTGGCTGGACTTTTCCGTGTTAGCCACAACCTGAACCAATCTTTTCCTCCAAGAGAGACTGTATTTTGGGAGGATGCCAGTGAGCCAAGAGACCTGCTTCAGCTGGGAAAAAGACAAAAGTGGAGTGAACAGAGAAAAGGTTAGGGGGTTTGTGGTGACGCCCCCTTGCCCTGGAGAGGAAAGAGAAGAGAAGAAGATCTCTGTTCTTGAGCCCTCGGCCCCAGGGGAAAATGGGGGGGACTGGGGTCCCAAACAATGAAAAACTGAACTGTTGTTTTTTCCCCTCTTGGCAGGGCATCCTTGAAAGGAAAAATCCTAAAAGCAGTCTGTCCATCCATGCATTGGTGGTGAGAGCACTGTGCATGGAAAGGAGAAGGGTCACCATGGCAAACTTTTCTCCGGGCGGTGCCATGTGTGACATGGAAACACAGGATGTGGAGCTGTGTTTCTTGGGGGTCTGTGGCACAGGAGAGACTCTGTCCCCTCGACGGACTGAGTGTCGATTGTCTGGAGGGTGGAAACCTGATTGGGGTCCAGATTGTGTCTCACTGTGGTTTGTTGGAGTTGGGTGGTGGGGGGAGGAATGCTTTGCAAGGTTTTCATTTGATCTTTGTGTGTTTTTTTTTTTTCCTTTTTTTCCTTTCTTTTTCCTTTTGTAGTAGTAACTTAATAAAGTTTTTTTTTCCCCCTGTTATTAAGCTTGGGCCTGCTTTGCTCTAGATTCTAGATTCCACTTTTTTTTCCACTCTTTGTTCTAGATTCCACTTCACAGCATTCAAGGGAGGGATCACATTTTCATGGGGGCACTGGCATTGTGCCAGTGTCAAACCATGACATTCACTTTCTTTTCTTTCATTTGATGATGACTCTGGAAACAGAAAGAAAAAGGCAGTGAGAGGAGAAGAGAGAGAGGTATTTAAAATATACCAATATAACTGCATCTACAGTTTAAAGCATCTAGAAGACAGATTCACTCTCTATTAATAAGACTATAAAATATCCAGTTAGTTATTTTAAGTTGGTTTTCTGCATGGAGGGAACTGAGAAGTTGAACTTTTATTCAATTCCTTATTAATTAACTTAACTTAGAAGCAACAAACTGGGTGCATGGACAACTTGCAGAAAGAAAATTCCACTACTAGAGTCTCTGCAGCAAAGCTATGCAGTGAAGATCTAAACTGTAGCATAATTCAGCACATGCTTATTCAAAATCAGAAACTCTGAGGAAGGTATACTCAAAAATACTATCCCTACAACCATATTGCCTGATTTACCTCCTGATTTATAAGTTAAATATTTTCAGTCTTAAGGAAAATTTTGATACATGTACAATCTGTATTTATGATGTATAAGACAATTAAGTACACCAGACCTATTCAATCTGCAAAAGGATTCTGGTCTTTAAAATCAAAATTGCCTGAGATAATGGAAATAAAGAACAATCATTCATTGTCTGATGAAATGAATATCTAGTATCAACTTTCTAGTATCAACTTTCTGGTAAAAACAAAAATAATTAATTGAATTCATCTGGAGTTATTTGCATATTCCCACAGAAATTGAAGAGAAATATTAAAAAACAAAATTACCTTTACCACATGTTAATAAGTATAATGAAAAATCATTACCTTTTCTTGTATTATGCTTTAAGGTGAGAAAAAGGTGTTCTTAAGTTATCCCATCCTTAGTAGAAGGAACATGTCCTGTAAATGTAATAGTTCCCTTGTTACATGATTTAATTTCATATTTTGGTTAAGAAATTGTGATTTTGTTGCATTTCAAAATACTTTAGCTGAGAAGTATATGATCCACTTAAATAACAGGGAATACCTGCTCCTGATTTAGTGAATATTGTTTAGTGTGGGGGAATGAAGAGTCTTCTTAATGATTACATTAGGAGCAAAAGATGTGTGCAGTCCAGCAAACATGGCAATAATTAGAAAATGAAAGCTGGCACTGAAACTGATTCATTTCACTCTGGCTCACCCAGCTGTGACAACATCACTAGTAAAAGAAGGGAAATTCCACTCCCACCAGTTGATTCTTTACTCCTTCATCTGCTATTTGCTCTCTTGGGACTCTTTTGACAATTACATTTTGATTTGGGGAACAGAAAACATGTCCTCCAATGTTTCTCCTGCAACTGCTGTTTATTCTTCTAACTGCAAGCCTGTAGATGACAGGTGAAATACAGAGTTCCTGGTTCATAAAAATTTCAAAATAAAAAACTGGAAAGAAACATCAAAATAGCTCTCATTCATCCAAAAGAGAGAAAAATGTGCAGCTCAGCTGAGTCAATACAATTCTATTTCATAGATTCAAAACTCTTCACAGGTATTTTGAGTGTTTCAAATTATACAGACTGAGTTAACATTCAACATGAAAAATCATTCTGAAGACAAAAAACATTTATATAGATATTGACATCAGCTATATTAATAATATGTTTTTATTGAATAATTTATTTACGCCAATGAAATCCTCAAAAGTACCTCTTTTAGAAAACAATGATGAACTACACTTAAAAATGAATTAATTCTTGAAGAAAGATTTGCAAATGTTTTTGCAATACTACCTTCAATTTTCTATTGAATTTTAATCATAATGGACTACATTCAGTATTCCTGTACTTTCTAATATGTTTTTCTCTCCCACTCCCGAGTATAGCTTCCGGAAGTCAGAAAATAAGGGAAGAGAGAAAAATTACAGGAGAAACTATGAAAAATGATTTTACAGTGAAACGGAAGAGATGCAAACAACAGATATTTTTCTCTCCATATGTCCTTTTGTACAGCCTCTATCAGTCATTAATACTTTTGAAGGAGTTCAATTAACTGTTCTGAGACCTTCAGCTAAAGAAACAGAAACAGAGGGAGCTTCAAAACTTTAATTACAAAAATTACAGCAGTTAGTTAATCTCACCAATCTATATGTGATCTGTATGTAACAAAGTTATATTTGATTAAAGAAAAAATTATGGAAGTGGAACAAAGTGTAACTCCCGGAAGAAAGCAAAAGTGGATCTTTTTTAAGGACTACCTTGAATGTAGAATTAACTTTTGTTCAATATAAGCATTCTGGAGGTATTCATAACTACAAAGTTTCTATGACACCTTACCCTTTCTGTGATTTTCCATCTCAAATGGAAAAACTCTATTTTTAGTTCCAGCAATATAGCCAGTAGGGAGGTGACCTGGCAATGTGAGAATTTAGGTATCTCAAGCTAGGAGAATGAAAGAGTTAGGTACTAGAAACCTAGATGAGGAGTGTTGAGAAGCAATTTTGATAAATTCAGAGAGGTATGCCAAAACTAATACATATTAATAACAAGTAGATACAGAAGTATAGTGCATCTATGGACTATGCATTCACATCTCCTCATCAATCACCATTTTTATGGAGGCAGCTATTAATGGCCCTAAAACTGAGCTATATCTTTGACTATTTTGTACTAATAAAACATTACCTAGGCTTGACTTGAAGGCTGTGAAGTCAAATAATGGTTTATAACAGACCTCCCCAAACAAGATGGTATCAGAAGCCTTGAAACTGCAAGCATGCTTTAGATACCAGATGCTCCAGAGCTATAAACTCTACTCGGAAACAGTCAATTAGTATTTACTAATGGAATACAGCCTTGGGAACAGAACAGAACTACCTTTTGCAAATAACAGAGAGAGCAATGAAAACTCTCTAGTATGTGTAAAATTTAGATGTAACATGCTGAGAAAAGCATGGAAAAAATTGTGAGTAAAGGAAGCTGGCTGCTAAAAAATGTACTTTATAACCTTAACAACACCTTAACAAGGTGAAAAAAACCCCATCAGGAAAATTTATTTCAAAATAGGTTGGGATGCTTATGACTTGACAAACAGCCCACTAAAATCATGATTGATAGCCTCAGAAAAAATGGTAGATAATACAATGCTTGTGTGTAACAGCTTTAACTATTACTTAATTTGGGATAGTCTGTAACTGAATATTTTGGACTATAAGTGCTAGTATAATTCTAAACTGATATATGTTCACTCTTTAATTAGCCTACTAAGACTTCAGTTAGACTTTCATTAACTTCCTGTTTTTAAATACAATGTGTGCTTCCCCAGCCCACAAACATTCATGAGGTTTTTCATAAAGTTCCTCACTGTTGTGTATGGTTACAATTCAAATGTAAGAATAATCTAGGTGGGGAGAAAGTCATAGCATATTGTTAAGTATTTGATCTTATTTTTTTCTTTGCATGGTCTCAAAAATACTAAATACAAGTCTGGTATTTATAGCTCATGTCAAGAACCTGTTTCATGCTTTAAGATTTGGAATTTATTTAAGATATTGTTACAGAGGCAAATGTTTTCACTCAGTAATGTTCACGGCTTTTCAAGTGTGCATCTTTTACTTCAGCTGCAGATTTTGGTTTACTGTTCTCATCCTTTACATGAATAATTTGTCAGACCTTACATTAAAACTCTGCAAGAAATAATTGAAAACATGATACATAGAAAAAAGCTGGGTGAAATTTCACATGATCATTATAAAGACTTGCAGTATTGATAGCTGTCTTTGAGAAGCTATTGTATTTAGACACCAAGTTAAAGTATTAGGACTCATCTGATTATCATTATATAATTTTTTTTTAGTTGGTGAGTTGGTACAAAAAAAGTTAAGCTTTTTTGAGGAGAAAAGTCCATTTTCTTTGAAAAACTAGACTTTATCACAACACAACTGTGTGCTCACTGCCTATGATTTAAGCCTCAGTGCTTTATAACTGTTCTCTAAATAGAAAATGCTATTTTAAAAGTTTTGGGAAAACTAGGTTTGAGAATATTTTTGGATAGAAAACAGATATTTTATTGCTCTTCTAAATTATTTGAACAAATATTGTTCAAAATAATATAATAAATATAATATAATATAATATAATATAATATAATATAATATAATATAATTAATATAATATAATTAATATAATATAATATAAAAAAATAAAATATAAAAGAGTAAGATGCAGGTTTTAAAGCTACTTATGGATGCTGACAGCAGCAATTCTTGAAAATGAAATGTTCATTATATTTTATCTTTAACTGGACTTAATATTGAAGAAATAAATGGCCTTTAAACAAAGAGGTCTGAAGAGATTTCTGCCCCCCCCAGCTTTTTTTGATGGCTCTGTCAAGACTTTTCATATAGCCTTCACCAAAAATTACTAAGAACTCATTTGTGAGTTAAAGAAAATAAGCCTTGCTTTTCCTTTCTGAATAATGAAATAGATATTGAAAGCAGTTTCTTTCTAATACTTATTTTTCCCTCCCTAGAAAATACCAAACTTTGTTGGTTGAACAAAATAAATCAATGGAACTTAAAAAATTCTCTTTTAGTTATTAAAGTTTCTATCATGGGAATTAAATAAGGATTTGATACTTTCTTAAATTACAGCTTTTAATTAGAACCGCCATGAGTTTTAGATGCTATTGGAAATTTTAACTACAGATCTTCATTGCAAGAGGCAATAATCAGAATGTTCAAAGACTTATTCATAAACTAATAAGATTATGCTATGTAACTTCCTCACATTTTCTTTGTTTTCTCAAACAGTGAGTATTCAGATGCATAACATAGCTAAATGTCATAGTACTGCATTTGATTGTAATGGCATCTAAAAAAATCCATGTATTTGAAAATAAATTATGCCTGCATTGTGCAAACTTTCTGGAGAACTTAACTCAGATCTGCACAGTGTGATGTTTGAGTAGCACATTAAAAACCATAGATGATGAAACGATAGTATTCTATGACAGATTTTCTGCCTCAGCCAACACTTAACATTTACAGATGATGGAAAATAAAATATGCAAAGGAGAAGTTAAAATTTATCTCTAATATTTTACATTTGTCTCCCATATTTCACGCTGCTCAAGACACAATTACTATCAGCAGCCTTGCTAGATTTCATGCATAATAAATAAGCTTTCAATATATAATTGATGTAAACAATGAAACTGAAAAAAAGGCACCTTCCCACAGCCAAAAAGTTGTTACAAAATGCTATAATTATATAACATCTTGAATTCTGTATCTGAAAATCGCATGACTATTTAGTTTCTTTTGTTATAAATCCAACCTTTTCTCAGAAATTTCCATCTACAGCTCAGAACATCCTTAGTCTTATTTAGATCTTAACATACCAGTTGTTTGTTTGGGGTTTGACTGTCTGCCAGCAGAGCACTAAATATAGATTTTTTTGTTTTGTTTATTAACTGATAAGCAAGATTGTTTACTATGTTAATCAGTGCATCCTTACTCCTGCCTTGAAGGCTATTTATACTGAGGCTGAATATTTCAGCTAATTGGAAGAAGAATTCATGTTGGATCCATAAATCTTGCATATAAGGTTAATTTTACTGTTTTACTTACTCCTGCTGTAACCATATATCAATGGTTTAACTATCCCTTCTGAATTTGTTTAGTCTTTGCAAAGATTCCTGGGAGCTACAGAGGTGTTCTGCAATATATCTTATAAGACTCCACAAAATATAAGTAGCTGAATGAAAATTTTATGGTGATGTCAATCATTTAATGCCCACTGTCCCCTGCAGAAGGCAGCCATGGAGTGCAGTACCCAGGCAATACTGTTTTGAACACTTTGCAGCTAAAGAGAACACAGGGAAACCCAGAACACTGAATGTAGAAGAAAAATATTATTATTATTATTAAAGTGCTACTAAGTTCCCTTAAAAGAAAATAAGAGGGCTGGCAGTTTGAAGATAGTTGTTTAGTTTTTTCATGATCAAACAATTTACTTTAAACACATACTGACAGATGTTGATTTTCTATCTCCATTTTTGTTGAGCTAGACTAAGAAAATGAGCCTTCCATAGCCAAAAAAAGCAGTGAAAAAAGCTTTCTGAAAACACTTAAAAAACAAACAAACATTGGCAACTGCATGTTTGGAAATATGGCATTAATGATTCAGCACATGTAGCAAGAGATTAAAAATGAATATTGATTCTGCTAAGCACCTACCAACACATGCAAGAATAGGCTGTTTCCCTTGGAATTCTTTGATGTTATCTCACATTATGTATTATACTTAGCAAAACAAAAGGTAGTATTATGTTTTCAAAGGTTACAAGTACACAGAAATGTGGAAAAAGCACACACCATGGAAAAAAACACTTGCTAGTTTATAGGGTCCTGTAGATATTATATAATAGCAAGAATCTAAGAAGAGGCATAGATAAATACGTGCACAACATGAAACAAAGCAAAATCTGTAAAGGAAAAAAATCCAGTAATTTAGTTCTTACTGAAGTGTGATGCCTGAGCTCAGTAGAGCATGGAGAACAGGAGACTAAGTAAAAAATTTAAAATTCTGATTTCTGTTAAAATGACAGATTTTGTAAATTATAGCTTCAAGACACTTAAAGATAAGTTCAGGATTTGACTTTGACTAATATTTTTAATGAAAATTATCCTGAACTGTCTTAAGAAAAGACCCAAACAAAGGACAAGATTTCTAACATGAAAGAAGTTTTTAAATTTTTTTTAAAAAAAGTTAATTTAAAAGGAGATTTTGCTATACCAAAAGAACAAAGTTATAATTAATAAATTTAATCTACTTTTAAATAGATCCATACTGAGGATTGCACTATGCAAATGCAAAGAAAATTAATAAACTATATTAAGCCTATAAAATGTCAATCATTGGAACAGAAAAAAATCTTTTAGACTAGAAAAGAGCATATAAAAATTAATTGTGAGGGTGAAGGCCTAAAAGTCAGAAAACACTGGCAATATTCAGGTAGGTCTAAGGGTTAGTCAGTGATTTTGTCTCCTTATGTCTAGAGAAATCATCCTGTGGGTAGCCAGCAGCAGAGCAATAATGCTGTCCTCAGAGTACACTTTGAATTTTTGTTGATACTGTTTTTCTCCAGGTCTTCCTTTTAATTTCTTAGCTGTGTTTTGACATGGTACTGAATTGCAGAGTTTGCCTTGTGCTTCTCCTTTCCCTTCTCCCGTTTGTCCTTTGGCTCCCCTGTTGTTCTCTTGGCCATGATTTCAGTCCCCTGGTCTCTCTTATCCACTTTCTGAGCCTCCTCATAGTGTTCTACATTGTTGGCTGTCTCTATTTTTCTTTTTACATTTTTTTAATCTCTCCCATCTATAATGTAGCACAGTTCACACATGGATTTGATTAATGCACTCTTCCCTTGCTTTTGCATAAGTAGGACTAAGCTAAAGAATTCCATGAACTGTTTTTAGAAGCAGCTTAAAAAGTTTTATCTTCTCCAGAACTCCCGCATTTTTGTTGGGTTTGGTTTAAATATGTTGGTTCAGATTCACAGTGAAAGCGGATGGAAAAGATGGAGCAATCCCCTTAAACCTGCTCACATGGAGCCTGTGTCATAGTTAAATCACCTGAAGGATTTGCTGTAAGAAAATAGGATACAGTGAGTTATTTCTCTCCTTCTACACAATCTCTTTTGCTAATGCCATGGATGGAATCTACTTTAGACTGTGGTCTGGCCACTAGCAGGCTTCTGCCATATGAAGACTATGGTGTCCTGACATGAGTAGCTGCTCTGCCAAGGCAGGAGATGTGCTTCCCTCCTCACTGTGCTACCTAGTTTTTGGTTGTCAGAAACTTATGTTGCCTCAGCCAAGGAGGAGCATTTGTTTTTAACATGATTTTACAACTATATCTGCCTCCAGGACTATTCTTGCTTTTATGATTGAATTTCCTAGTGCAGATTAGGTGAAATCAGCATTAACCATCTAGGTAATTTTTTTTCTTTCCAAGGAGGAAAGAGTCAAGAGATCTATAGGGAAGTTGTCTAAGTGTGTGCTCTTTCTCAAAGCAGCAATATTATGTTACCTACCTGTAGTAAATTAATTTATTTTTCAGGATTTCAGTCAGTTAGAAAAGTGGGATTAGACCATGACATCTCCTCAGGACTGAATTTTCAGGCCTTTGTGAGAAGTCATGTGGAAGAAGAGACCATAGGCAATAACTTAACGAATTCATCCTACCCAATTTGAGGCACCTAACTGAAATACGTGGGAGTGTAGTCAGCCTTGTAAAGTCAAGAGAGAGCTACTTGAAGAACCGACCTAGATACTCTCAGAGGAAAGTTCAGACCTTAGATTGAAAAGCTTTCTGGAGGTCCATATCTCTCCCTTTGATCAAGGAAACTAGAAATGCTACAAATCTACCCTAAGGGTGTTCACCATTGTAAGGTTAAGTGGAACGAATAGGGTTCAAAAAGCATATTCTAAAATAATCTGGGGTATGTGAAGTAGGGAACAAGTGACTAATAGGAGGTTACAAAGAACCAAGTGCTTAACTCCTAACATGAATCTTTCTGTCAGGACCTTGGAGGCACCCACAGCCTTGCCTATCCGTGCCCACCTCTCAAGGGGTCCCTCTTCTGTTCTTGCACAGGAAATCATTTCACACTCCTGGGCCATAAACACCTGCCCCAGCAATTCCTTTTGACCCATCTCCATCTCCCCACAGTTTCCTTGCATGTCTGGGGATTCACCCTCAAACCTATGTCTTGGGCCAGCCTCATCTATCCCAAACCCAGGAATGTGCCTTGTACCCAGGACTGGGGTTCCTCCTGGATTTCCTGCTCCTGGCTAGGGTTGTAGGATGTGCCCTATCTTCTAGACCCCACCCTGATGGACCTGAGGCACTCGTGCCACTTCCCCGGGGCTTTATTGCTCCCACTGAGTCCTGGTAGTTTTTCTTTTCCACATTGTTTTACACTTTTCTTTGATCCGTTTCTTCTTTAGGATCATCTCTGCTTTCAGAGAATATTTTTCTCTTATACCTCTTAAAGCAGGATCTTTGGGATCATTTAGGTGCCTAATGAAGCCGTCTTGGACTAATGGCATTTTTCACACTGCTTAGGCACTTCAATTCTATTGAAAAATCAGCCCAAGAACATTCTTTCCTCAATTTTATCTGTTGTCATTTGTATCCCTACTACCCCAACACTGGGCAGAAGGCTGGATTGCAAATTTGAGGCAAGATTCCAGATATCACTGGGAAGCTTGAGAAGGAGATGGGAAACAGACTGGAGCAATGTATAACTAAGTGGAAAGAGGATAACAAATCAAGGTAATATATAATGGTCTAATCCATTGCTCTGCAGAGCTCCCATTACTCAGGGGAGCTGGGCAAGCAGCCACCATCACAGCGCTGGATGTGCAATCAACTGGCCCACATGCAGTGGGTTTGCTTGTTGCATGCTCATGAGCCATTCAGTCAGAAACTTGATAAATCCCCATTAAAATAGGAAGAACAACAGTTCACCTTTGAAAACAGTATGCCTACCTCTAGAAACATTAAAAGAAGGAGTCTTGATTCAGTGTTGGGTGAAGAAGAAAAGGAGTGAATGCCTAACACATGAGAAAATGCTTGCACATGTTGAGAAATACACATATGTAAGTATGGGATGGGGATCTAGGCTTTTTAGGTACAAGAAGAGATCATTAGAAAGCCTTCAAGATTTGCCATTTGTTTCTAGTATTGAAATAATTTAAAGTTCAAGCATGTGGATTAAATCTTCCCAAATAAGTTGTATGGGACACAACTCAAAATTTTGTCCAAGGTCTTTTGAAATCTGGCTGCTGCCCAGATTTTTAAGGTGTTTTACAGACAGTGATGTATATTGTCAGGCTCTTTACATGGCTGTCTGGAGGTGATTGCTGTGCTGAGAATAGATAAGGTAATTGGCACTATGCTGAGGTAAGATTAGTAAAGGCAGACTTATAATTCCCTGGGCAATGTTCTGAGGGCAATAATTCTGAAAGAATTTTAAAAAATTAAAATTCAATGTCAAATAAACACAAACTTTATCATTTGGGGTTGGGAGTTGGGAGGGAAAGTCAAGTAAGAGCCTTCAAGGGAGCAAACATGTCACAGAGGCATTGCAAATGTGGTGACAGGTGCTCCACAAGCAGAACTAAAAGGCATCATTTTCTAACCACCAAGTGACTCCTTCTTCAGAGAAGAGAGTGACACAGTTTCTTTATAAGCAAGATTTCCTCTGATAGTTTTTCTTCACAAGGCTCTCAGAACATTTTATCATTTCCTCATTTCAGTTTGACAACAGTTCCAAATCAGTTGCTGAATAACCAGAATTAGCCAGTATTTTTACTGAGATATGAATATAGGCAGTCTTTAAGAAATTAAATTTTTTTTATTTTCTGTGAAGATCAGCCATCCTTGTGATGTCAGTCATCCTACTCTTGACTGGGCTGAGCCCTGAGGCTTGTTTCCTGGAATGAGCTTCTGTACAATCTAGAGACTTAATGCAGGCAGTTAGTTTCCAATTAAGAACAATAGGGGATGACTGGAGCACTTCAGACCATGGGAAAACTTACATAATGCTATTGCTTGTAAATTAGAGATAGCTCTTTAAAATCAGGTTGAGATGGTACCTATATTCATTAATAATGAATGCTTTCCAGGAAAGCCTTTATGTATGAAAGCATGTCACTGGCTTAGGCCCAAAATTAGAATAGGTGTGTGCCTCTACTAAAAAAACTGATAGTCACAAACTTGCTTTGGGAATCCTGTTTTGGTATCAAGGCATTGCTGACATAATTTTCACAGGATTTATAAGGTATACAGGTTATCCATTTACAACACAACTAATTGCCTAAAGTTGTCAGGTAAATTGAATTGACAGGCAATCAATTAGTTAAAAATGGAATTTAAATCTGTTAAGTAAATAGGAATTATGGTCTTCCTATGGAATAAAATATATGTGACAAATTCTACCAAAAGATTTTATTTGATCTGCAGATCTTAGTTGTCAGGGAGAGAACAAATTCAGTTGTTTGGTTTGCTTTTTTTTTTCTTTCAGACATTCTAACTTATATGTATATATTTGACTTTAATAGAATAATTATACATATGTGATTTTACAGTCTCCTTATTTTTCTGTAATTTTGCCAATGTATTGTAATGATGAATTATTCTTAACCTAGGAAATCCTTTCATAGTGACACTAAAAAATCTGAGGAAACTGGGGATGTACTAAATAAAAGGAGGCATAGCTGATGGAGTAAGTACTTGTATAGAGACATTTGTCACCTTGGAACCCTTTTGTCATGTTGGGGTTTTTGGACTGGTTTTGAGAGTGATAAATTTGCAGATGAGAACATTGTCTTTATTTAAAAGCATTTTGGTTTAAGTAATTGGTACCTGTAATTGTCAATCAAAAAGTAATCCCGTTTATCCTCATGTTGACTCTCTGCTCCATCTGTGGAAAGTAGACAGTAAATAGAATCACAGACAGTTTGGGATTGGAAGGAACTCTAAAGATCACCTGGTTCCAATCCCCCTGTCATGGGCAGGGGAACCTTCCAGTAAACCAGCTTTGTCAAAATCCCACCCAGCCTAGCCTTGAACACTTCCAGCACTCTGTGCCCTTGGAAGGTATCCTTGTACAGATTTCTCGTAGGCCCCTTTAGACACGGGAGGCTGTCAGAATATCTCCCTGGTGCCTTCTCTTCTCCAGGCTGCACAATCCCAACTCTCTCAGCCTGTCTACTCTCAGAGTGCTCCAGCCCTCTGATCACCCTCATAAACCTACTCTGGACTCGTTCCAACAGGTCCATGTCATTATGCTGAGAACTCCAGAGGTGGATCCAATACTTTAGGTGGGGTCTCATGAGAACAGAGTAGAGGGGGAGGATCACCTCCCTCAACACACTGGTCACATCCTAAAGGTGATTTAGGAAGTTATAGATCATTACCAAAATTTGTTTGACAAGACAGTGCACAAAGGGTTGAGGCAGGCCACATGTTCAGAGCAAGACTCAGTCTATAAATTAGTCATCTCATCTCTTGGGATCTGTACCCTGAATTTTTTTAGTAGAATCACAAGAAATTTGAACTCATTCTTCTTAAATCACAGGTACTTAATTATTTTTAAACTGAGGTTATTTCTGCTGATGACCAACAATGGTTATAAAAAATATTTTTTTTTTCAACACTACATTTTATGAGACTGTTCCCATAGATATAATAGCTTACTAGGTCAAGACTACCATGAAATTTAAAAATTACAATGCTTTTCCTCTGTTGGGGATAGAAATTACCGAACAGTTTAATTCTATCAAAAGTGAAGAACTTTTTACTCAAACTCAGGAAGATTTCTGGAAAAAAGTTATGAAAGCCCTTAAAAGATAAGTTGTGTTAAGTTTTAGAAATTAGCTGAATAGGAATTTTCATGATAACAGATTTAGATCTGAGCTCCTAAATTAAATTGAAACCTCGCATTAGAAGGTCAAACACTTTTTTGCTTCTCTTCCCTTCATTCCAATATTCAGTGATTAGCAATGAGAAAGTAAGTTCTTCTCTCTAAAAATATCATAAATATTAAAGCTTTAGTAATC
This sequence comes from Lonchura striata, assembly GCF_050655825.1. Classification (NCBI taxonomy): domain Eukaryota; kingdom Metazoa; phylum Chordata; class Aves; order Passeriformes; family Estrildidae; genus Lonchura; species Lonchura striata. The sequence goes on from NC_140705.1 coordinate 37,619,671, forward strand.
ACTGAAAAATAAAGTTCTTACAGGACAGGGGATAATGAGCATATGCTAAACCTAGGAGTTAATAAAGGTGTGTTTAAACATGAATTTATTCTCTGTGACACAAACATCTCTACACAAGACTTATCCTAACAGAAAGGGGTTTAATGTCTTTTTTCTTTTTAATAACTGAGACGTCTGAGCTGTTAACATGAAGAGATTCCAGAAAATGCCTCTTTAATTAAAAAGGAATGATGGAATTAGATTGCTGTTTAATTCCATTGTCTTACAAATTATAACACCAAAGACATTTCTAAAACGTGAATCAACTATACCTTCGACAACAGAGAAATGGAGAAGAAAGGGTAGAAACTTCTTAATGTTTTCTTCTGAAAGACAAAGATAGAATTATTTGATGTGGAAAATTAAAACAAATGATGTTCACATCCCAATGTTTACTGTACTTGTTCTTGATATTGCAAACCTTGTAGGCAGCCTAAAGCAGTAATTTAATGAAGGAAAATGAGATGAAAGCCTATGCATAATGTTGAAGGTGGAAGAAATTGTTAGAAATATTATCACTATAGGAATTTTTTAGCTTAAAAGGATAACACCATCAGAGGGACTTAAAACCATTACACTTCTGAAACAAAAAGAGCCCTTAAATTGTTTTTTATACATCAGCTGAGATTGTGGAAGAAAAGAAAACATCAATAAGGAGCAAAAAACAAAGAAATAATCCAGTTGGACCACAAAGCAACAAGTTAAGAAAACTGTGGGTAGATCATGTTGATCTATCTGAAAGCCAAAATTTTCATCAAAATCCATGTGTTGGTTTTTGGTTTATAAGCTTATCTTTAAAACTGGGTATTATTTTTCATAAAAGGAAAACCTCTACCTTTTCAAACTCAGTAACAGTGGTAAGTAAAATTTAATTACAGAAAACAATATTTGTCAGAGTATCATTCAATAGAGTAACTCCAAGCTCCCTAGCTTGATAAAAAAATAAAAGAGGGGAAATAATTTTTAGTCATATCAATTATTAGTCTCTGCATTTGATAAGACTAATCCCAACTATTTTGAAATTTTATTTTTAATTATTTACTAAAACATAGGAAATTGACACTTTTAAAAAATGAGGAATGAACACTAATTTAAAAATGGGGAAAATAGGCAATGTGAAAGTTTTGCTCAAGACAGCCAAGAAATTTTTATTGGAGAAATGAATAAGGTCCATTTCCCTCATTCTATGATACTATGTTAAAAACTTTTAAAACTATATATATGCTTTAGATAAAAATTACCAGCAGCTCCAGACAAGGCAAATCTAACAAAAAGGAATTTGTAGAAAACAAATTAACAGAATTTATACCCTACACATAATAAAAAATATTAATAAAGTAGTAACTGGCTAGAAATTGTAATAAATAAATACTAGCTCTAAGGAAAGATTTTTAAAAATATAGGCCATATTTATGTGTTAGAAGATTTCAGAATTTAGTCAACAATTCCATAAATAAATAGCTTGTCTTTTCAAGCCTATGTTTTCTGATGGATTTTGTTGCCTAATTACAAGTTCAATCTACAATCTTTTCAGTGAGCTGGCACCCAAAACACCTGGTTGTATAAGTTCCTGTTAAACCACATCTTCTAAGTATTAGCTGCAAAGCAGAAGGAAAGGATTGAATAACATGTTTTCAGCCATACCCATCAAACATATTCTTATGTAGAACCCTTCAGCCATAACATAATGCTTACAGAATCATTGGGAAAATTGGGATATTACAGAATCATTGGGATATTGACAATTTGGGAGTGGGAAATTTGAATTTACAGAAGTGGCTGACTGAAATTCTTCTTGTAACTGCTCTTTAAAATTGTGATAACTCTTTAAATATCAGTGGCAAAAAAATTGATTAAATATGTTACTAAAGCTGGACCATCAAGGTTATTTATATAGACACAGAGAGACCTGTCCTTTTATAAATATAAAACAGGATATCCTCTTTTTCAAACAGGTTCAGATATGCAACTCTGAGTGTATCTTTAAATCCATGATTGTAAGATAATAAACAATATAAGTAAAACTCCAAGTGTCAAACCAGAAACAGGAATACTTGAATTTCTGTCTCTAGGATTTCATATGACTACATTTATTTCTAGACCATTAAATGTTTGATCAAAAAAAAAAAAAAAAGACCTTGCATATTTGTCTCCAACACTGTATTCATAACAGCTAGAATATAGCAGAAAGAGCAGTTCCAGCCTCAAGGTGGATGCTTATTTCATTGAGAGAGGTAAGCAGGGTTTCATTTCCCGTCTAAATTTTCTGTGGAGTAAAGTTCTCGATACTCTGCATGCTGGGCTTTGTAAATCTTTCTAGAGGATTACAAATTTTCCTCAGTTTAGTTCTGCCTGTGTCTATCAAGTAGCAATGCAGATTTCACAGTGTAGTAGAGTACATAATAAAGGGATCTTGTCACTGAGTCTCAGACACCTTTGAGATTTTAGCTTTTAAATCTTTACAATTGTTATATTATGGTTCAAGGAAATGCAGCAAGCACAGCTCATACCTAGGTGAATACTGTTGTGGAGTGCAGTTGCTGACTTTCTTCTTGGGAATGCAATGACTGCATATACAGTAAGAAAAATAAAGAAATAATTGGTGGCCATCAACCACTCAGGGTGGTAGTATATAAAGACATGAAAAATGAAAAAAAAAAGATATATTGCAATTAATAAGGTGGCTATCCTGAATACAGTTCTTCCAGAGTCACTTAAGAAACTAGTAGGTCAAAATATGTGATTAAGTAACAAAAGGAACAACATTGGTAGAGCTAGAAATCAGTCTTGAGATTAAAAAAAGAGGAAGAGCTATGAACAAACTTTCAGAAAAAGATAAAATGAAATATTGTATATATTAATGGGATCAAAATTACAAGATAAAACTTCATATTTGTTTGCTTGAGGTAATTATAATCTATTCTCTAGAGTAATCTAGTTTTCCTCTGGTCATTAAACATTTTAATGTGTTTGTGTGTCTTACTGGTATTTGAGCTTCACAAAGACTGACACTTTCAGCCTTTTATTTCTATAGATAAAAAAAATACCTTCCTAAAACCTGACCTAGCAACCTTTCTAACAGAGTAACACTGAGTATCTGTCTGGTCATATTAAAAGAGATTTGCACAGCATGCAAGAAAACTTTTTGAAAATATTTATGTTGGGTTTTTTCCTGGTTGGTTGGTTGGTGGTTTGGTTTTGGTTTGCATTACAGTTTTGGTTCTTTTTTAAAAAAGAAACTATAAAGAAAAGGCAAGCTTTTTGAATTCACTATCAGCTTAAAAATCTAACCACTCCCCCATCTTCTAAGTATTAGCTATGAACCAGAAGCAGCAGATAGAATGACAAGATTAATCTAATGCTAGTAAATAATCTCTGAAATTGAGGGAAGTGAGTAAACTCCAATATGCATATGTCACTGACTACACCCTCCTTTGCTTTATGCCAATAAGGTTAATTTATTTTTCTCTTTGGAAGATTATTTTGAATCAACTCTTTTTATTGACCATTACTGATGCTTGGAAAGCTACCTGCTCCTTTTGCTTCATATCTCTAGAGAATTGCTCTGCTTTGTGGCACCTCGTGCTTCCTAGAGTGAAATGGGGATATTAGCCTATAAAGCTCAGGACTGAATATTTTTAAGATGTATTGCAGTGGTTTTCTATTTGGAAATTGAAGATGGGATCTTTCTTCCATATAATTAATCTTTATTTCTTAAAAGTTCAAAAACACTAAAAAAGATGAAAACATAAGAATATTGTATATATTTTCAAAGATTGTATACTTTTCCAAGGTAAACAGAACTCAATTCCAGTGACAATAAATGAGAGAAAAATCTTAATATTCAGTCATCAGTAACTCTCTCGCTTACCTTCCATGCATTTGTTACTTGTCTCTTGCCTAGGCGAAAGTCTACACACTGTCTTTGCACTCTTACTGCCCTGCTGACAATTCTCTTCCTAATGCAGCCCAGGATGCTCTCTCATATGAGGGCACACTGGGGAAGCACGTTCAATTTGGGCACCAGGACATCCAGGTCCTTTTCTGTGAAGCTGTTGTCCAGGCAGGGCAACAGCAGTCCTGCCTGCATAGGACTTTGCTTTTCTTGCTGAGCTTTGGAAGATTCCATCTGTCTTATTTCTCCAGCCTGTAGAGGTCCTTCTGAATGACAGCACAACCCACTGGTGTGTTGACATCTGCTCCTAATTTGGAATAATCTGAAAATTTCCAGAGGTTGCATTCTGAGGGCATAAACTTGCACATTCAACTTTCTAGCCCAATCTGCCACTTTTTTACTTGATTACTATTCATTATATCTCTCCCTTCTTGTTCCTACTTTTTAAAATAATTTTTAAAGTTGTTTTCTACAATTCATTGGTCACCCTGTTGATTGGTTACCCTGTTGATAAGTACTATTGCCTTTGACTTGGCCTGTAAATAATGGCTATTGTCAGTGACTTATATCTAAAACATTGCCTAAAACTCTGTATAGTATGTTGGATAGGTGAATTATATGGTATGTTAGTAGAGAGAACACTTTTCTCTAGTGTTCCTTTTTTCTTAGTAGCCCCACACCTTTATCTTCCCAGAGGTGTATTAGTGTTTAAAGAAAATGCCCCATATGATTAGGCTGTGGCTCTCTTTCCCTTCTCCCATATCATACTTACTCTCTTACTAGATGTGGTAGTTCTTCCTCCTTAAATGAGTTCCTTCCTGACAATACAATAAACTATTTCTGTTTTTTCACTGAACATGGACAAGTAGTCAGTTACAATTATTAATTACATGCACAGGTAGACAGACAGACTGAGTAAGCTAACTTACTCTCGGAAAGTTAAATCAGTAGAAATTTTGAAATTAACTCTGAATGTTTTTTGATTCAGTAGTTATTATTCTCTACTGATGACATGCTATTATTGTTGCTGAGTCTGAATCCTATTAATGAGAAAATTCATTGTTGATGGGATTGTTTTTAAAGTTTATTTATTTGTCTTTACATAATTCAGCTGTCTGGATTTTTTTCCTCAGATGGGAATTTCTCAAGTATCCAACATCAATCCCATTGAAGAAATAATCTTTATATTCAGTGGTACATTGGAATAGAGACAAAAACATACAGGAGATCGTTCACAGCAATCTGTGCCTCTAAGTTTATCGGCTGGATCTTACTCCAACAGCAACATTTTCAGGCTGTCCTTTTATTTTCAGCCTGGAGGTCATAAGAGTGCAAGGCATTTTATTGACATGCAAGATCTATCCTTCATAAAATTCCCTATCACTGCTACTCACAGAGAGAGGTAGACTTTTCCCACGGTGCAATTTGCCACTGGTAACACTGGAGCCAAAGCTAATAATCTATATTATAATCACTTGCTAAGAATTTCCTCATAAATGGGAATTATGAAAGACAGATTTTTCAGAGACTTTCATATGTTTGCCAGCAAACTTATAGCCTTGTCTGTGTTTGACTTACTTCACATCAAAATATCAAAAGCTATAAATAGACTAGTTCTGCCTTATTAATTCTTTGATTAGAGAGACATAAAGACAGTCTGTTTGACAACAAAGTCATGGTGGGGAATCTCAGCCAGCTCCAAGTTTGGAGTTGCACCAGCTGTGGATTTTCTTTACATGCAAACTGTAATGTAAACAAAGTGATTTTGTATCCCCATTTTAAATGTAACTTAGTTTCTGTATCATCAACATCCTGAATGCAGTTTCTCCTGTCTCTCATAAGCAGGGATTTTTGCAAATGTTCAGTTACAGTGCAAGGTGAATTAAGGAATAGGTGTCTAATTCTGAATAAACTGTTATTGTAGCTCCTGTATAAGAAACTGATTTATGTAGTACTGAGATGTGTCCATAAAAGCAATGACATGTGGGGCTTGACTTCAAAAATAAGAAAGAAGGGAAACATCATTTGGAATAGAGCACGACAGCCTTAGAAAAGGAAAATAGTTAGTCTATGACAATGTAAAAATCAGTTCACATCACTTTGAATGAGAAAAAAGTTTGAGAAGTTTGGGTTAAGGAATGATGATAAACTGAATATTAAGATAGTAGTCAGTCAAGAGACTTGCAATATATACAAATAAGAAAGGATTTCTTAAAAGAAACCTTTTAAATATAATAAAACTAAAACTAAAACTAAAACTAAAACTAAAACTAAAATTAAACTAAAAATAAAATATAAAATATAAAAATAAAAAAAAGTTAAAAATAAAAATAAAAATAATCCTTTAAATATATTAGTTATACTGACATACATTGGAATAAGTCAGAATTTGATTTTTTTTTTAAGGATCAGCTATATAGATTACTAGTTGTAAAGAAGTTATCATTCTTTGGTAATGGATTTGGAAATATTGCTCAGCAAACAAAAAGGTGTGTTTTATTGATACTGTTTTAGTGATAAATCCAAAACACAGCAACATAGATGCAGCAGAGATGGCCTGCAGCAGCCATTCTAGCCTTAACCAGAGCCCTGTGTAGAAGAGCAACTTGTTACACTTATCTTAACTTTGATAAACACTCTCTGTTCTCTTGGGGAAGGTGCATACCAGAGGAATGACTACAGCCATAAAAAACAGGTGTGGATACCTCCTTTTTTGTCACCCAGGAAGCATGGAACAGCATGTTTGAGTGAGTGACTGATAAGGGCAAAGTCAGCTTTAAGGAGTGTTTGGAGGTGTTTGCTGTTTTGTCTTCCTGCACATCCCAAGACTATCTTTAAACTTTCCCATAGTAGAAACATATAAATACTTAGTGGGTGTAATAAAGATAGATCCTGCTGGAAGAAGCAGTGATCTCTGTTCGGATTTTTTCCAAGCTGCTGCAATAATATCAACTACAATGGGTAAAATTAAATCTACCCAACCAAAAATAACATTGTATTAATAAATATTGGTGTTAGGGATGCTACACATCTCTTCCTAGTTCAAATGTACATGCATCTGTTTGCAAATCTGACTGCAACATAGGCCATACCAACCTTTAGGAAACCAAAAATCTATTTTGCATTAAAACTCGTCTTAGAAATATTTGATTGCTCTGAGAGACAAATTTTGTGAAGTCATCTCTAGTTTCCGTATTTGATCACACTTATTTTTACACAGTCATTATAATGTCATATTGCAAGTGTGGTACAGTTTATACATATAAACAAAGCTGTTATATTTCTACTTTCTAATGCTAAAACCAATGATAGTTGTAATCAAATGAATATTAAGCATTTTTATTTGCACAATACAAATATTAGGTGCTAACTAGACATTTAGCATACTGAATACTGTAACAATGATATTTTAGTTTTCTATAGAAGCAGAAAATATACTTAATAAAAAGCAGAGAGCAGTATTCAATGGAAAACAATGAAGATAGCTTTACATTGACTGACTAAACCTCTTTGTATATTAAAGATAGTATTTTCTTTTTGCTACTCTAAAAGTTGAGAGTTATAACTATAGCTTCCAAGCCTGGCATATGATTAAAGAGTTCTATCCTCTGCTGCATTAAAGAATGGAATGAAAACATAATGGCCAAAGAGTGCATATATATCTTCAAAAATATCAAGCAAATAAAGTGATATAAGGTGTCTATGTTGTTCACAATTCCCTTGATGTTGATATTTTTAGAAACACAGGCACACATACATGATCAATAGTACATTCTGTGATACATTCAACCAGTTCTCATTCCTAATGGCTCTCATATGCAAGTAAAATTTGGAATACGTATAGTCCTTGTATCAGTATGTTGAAATAATTTAGTAAACTAAAGAGAAATAATTGAAACCCCAAAGAGGATGGTGAAAATAAGAAGTAAAATGAGAATTTGCTCAGAATAGCTTTGTAGTTAAAAGAGTAATAGAAAAATCATGTTGCTAACTTGAGGTATTTATCTTAGAGGTAAGCTCTCCACAGTCCTTTGTTACAACTGAACATTTATATGTATGTCTATGTGTATGCATGTGTGTATATCTGTCTATCTATCTATCTATCTATCTATCTATCTACCTATCATCATCTATCTTCATCATCTATATATCTATATATCTAAGTATCATACATACCTAAATATGTGAATTAGGCAATTGCAGATTGCTGTGACAAGAATGTGTAGAAAACTGGTGCAACCAGTAGGGTACTAACTTGGGGATAAAGATTTCATTAAATTTATTAACATCCTGAATCATGGTAACGATAAACTCTTGCTATTATAAAACTCCTAGTCTTTACATTCATGTCCTAAGATAGTTGTGGGTATGCAATACCACCAGGATGATTTTATATAGTTGAGACAGATGGGAAGTGCCTTTGATAATCTTTAATTGCTGAGGCTGAGGCTCTTCTGTCAGAACTGTAGTGGGCTGTCATCTTTTTTATTTTATTTTTCTTGGTTACACTCTTTGCTATTATGATATTGCCTCCTTCCCAAAAGGGTATGCCTCATTTGATCCTGATCTGGTTTTTGATTGTTTTCTGTCTCCTGTTAATTTGGCAGAAAGTCCTGTCTGTTTGCACTCTTTTACTCATATCTTGTTCTTTGCCAGCTTGTGTGTCTCCTAGGTTGAGCTACATCTGTTCATCTTTACCCCTTTAGTGGTCACGTAGCCCACATGCTTATGAAAAATACTTACAGCTTGTTCTGCTTGGCTGTTTCATCTTAGATTTGAAAAACTTGTTTAACTAAAGCTTTTACTCACATATTTTAATATGTAAGATATGTTGTAAGCAAAAGTATTGCTAATATAATAATCAATACAAAGTGATACTATTTATATTGTGATTGATACACACAATTCTTGGTGTCCAGACACCTGATTTGGCTACATCTTTTCTTTTACAGAGTCTGAGAGCTGCCTCTGGACCCCCACCTAGCAGCCAAAGGACTCTCAGCACCTCTTAGAATGGGATAGACACACTGCTTCCATTGAGCTGAGTCTGAGATTCATGATCTCATAGCAAATTGAGATGGTTACAGTGATAGAAAATAATGCAGTGAGAATGAATTTCATTAAATTGGGTTATTTTGTGACCCTGTGAAAGCTGGAGGCCTCATGCTAGAGGCGTCATGCTGGGTAAAGGTGTCATTTAAATGGATTGTGTCAAGAGGGGGAAGAATATAAGGAAACAGAAAGTATAGGAAATCCGCATCAAGAGAAAAACATATCAAAAGAGAAGTTTCCTTCATTCTGCAAATGTGAATCATTCACCTTCCCCAGCTTTACTGTGTTTACAGCCCATTCAGTAGGGCTTCTATTCTGAAGCACCATCTTCTGCCTTCCTATGGTCCTTCCTCAGTTGCTGACAGTTATGACTAAAAAGCACTCCGTGTAGAACTCTGATTTAGAACTTTTTACTAAATAGTAAGTAAAAATAAATAAATAAATAAATAAATAAATAAATAAATAAATAAGCATACTAAGAAATCAAACTTACTGGAAAGTTGCTTTCTTTCTCTCTCTTTTTCTCTCCCCCTTCTCTCCCTATTCCTTTGTTTCCCTTGGCCCAATCTTTGTGTTTCAAGTCTAGGCAGGGTTTTAGCTTGATACAAACCTAGAAAGCCATCGATTGAACCTTTATAGATGCTGTATATTCAAAGGGAAAAACATATCTTTTCTTGGGTGATTGACCATCACTTCTTATATTTTTGGCCTATTACAAATAGCAATAGTCTTGAATGCTGAATGAAATATGGTGTAGTGTTTGAAGTAAGAGGAAAGGAAGGAAAGAAACAACACCACAGAAAGAAGTAAAACTATGAATGGAGTAAACAAGGAGATTCTTCACATGAGTATCCTGGGTTGGCTGGGATTTTTTTCTCTTTGTTTTTCCACTTTTGCTCTTTGTTCAGACCTTTGCTCAGTGACACGGGTTGGTTGTCATGGGTCATGATGCCAAAGATGGAAAAAGAGTCCAGGCAAATCCCCAGTGCTTATGGTAGTCTTCACAGTCTTTCTGGGACTACACCCTAAAGGTAGAACTCTTCTGATTGTGTTTGATTTTCATTGACTTTTTCTGAAAATTTAAAAAAGAAATAATATTATGACTACATGAGATTTTGATGTCGTATAAATGCAATAATAAACAAAAATTTGACCTGCTTTGTTATTATAAACCAAACCGAATTGTTTGTAAAACTCAAAAAAAGATTATAAATAATTTTCAGAAGAAGAAATCCAAGTACACAGAGATTAACTAAGCAGCCTAAAGTCACTTACAGAGCTGAAATTTGAATTAAGAATTCATTGACACAGGTCACTGAGCAATAGTGGTGGAACCTGCTTCTACTTTATTATGGTAATCAAGATGATATGATTCTCTTAAGAGTTCTATTTTAATTTGTCCTGCATGGATAAAAAGCAATTTAAATTGAAAAATAACAAATGTCTTATTCTATATAAATAAAAAATGAAATAGAAAAAAAAAGGTCGGAGGAACTACTCAAGCAAATTCTCACTAAAGCAGTACTGAGTTTTTAATCCAGAAAATATTGCTATTCTCATATTGATTGCACAGGAGAAAACATGCATGAATTCTGGAAGGTGAAAGACACCACTTTAAGTTTTAAAAAAAAGTCGCTAATCCTCTGATCTTAAAATAAACGCACCATTTAATAAGCAGTTATCTTGTCATTTAAATAGCAATCTCCTGAGCATATTTTAGCTACAAAGTGCTCTCCTAAAATATGCCAAACACTAAACTTCATTTTATATGTTCCAAAGAACAATTAGGTGAGCTAAAATTATACTTAAATCAAGTGGCTTCATACCTAAAAAACCCCATCAAAACCATCGGAGAAAACAAAACATACAAGGCTGAACAAGAAGGAATAAATACTCAGCCTTGAACATGCAATTAGGATTAATGGAGAGGATGAACTAAAGAAAGTAGGGAATTGCTAGGGGTGGTTAGAAGAAAACAAAAATAGAGAATATTGGTGCGTGAAGGGGTGGTTTGTACTATGCACTGGAATAAATTTTCAGTCTTTCACCAAAATTCACAAAAAAGATATGCTTCTAAATGTATCACAGCTGTCTAAAAAGTTTTTAGCAATAGGGTTTTTAGCAATAGGCACTAGGAAACAAAAATAAGTCGAAAGACGTCATTATTTTATCACGGTTTTTCTCTAGAATAAACATCCAAATATAGTAGGAAAAATTAAAGTGTCTCAGAATCTACTTCAGGTGTCATAAAGGTAAAATAATCATTGTTTTGATTGAAATTATTAAAAAACCAACAAAACACATAGAGCAAATCAGCATCAAAACAACAGGTATCTTGTTGTTTTGCTTCTGCTTTATTATCACATTAGTACCAGATAATTGCACAAGAGAAATTAATGAGATTTACCATTTCCTAATAGCTACCCATCAGACAGTGAATACTTGAGCTTGCTCTTTGTCATGATGATTCACAGGACAGAAAGTACAAATTGAATTATTCATACTGAATACATGCATTTAGAAATTCCAGAGATCAGAATGTCAAAATATAGAATGTCAAAATATAGAATATTTAGAATACTAAATATTTGTTCCAGGTTGTATAATTCATGGAATATTTCTTTAAAAGTTAATCATAAATCAAACAAGATAGAAAGTGAGCAAACAAAACAGCAAGTTGTTTGTTAGGGTCTCTTTTTTTCTTGATAAGCACACATTAAGGCTGAATTTTAAGAATAAATTTTGTTTATGATCAGGAATAAGATAAAAAGCCAGTGCTAAAGTTATTTAAGTACTGTAAAATCAGTATTTAACATGGCTGATTATATAAGATCTCACTCAGTCTTTGAGATAATCTGATACTATCCTTTTTGCCTGTGAGTATCAAGCTACTTTAAGGATTCCAGGGATTTTAGTGCACTTTGTATTTTATAGAATCAGGAGGAGAACATGAGGGAACAGAGAAGAGATTTTTTTTTATGACAGACTTATATCAGATTCTGCAAATTTGACTCTTTTGGATTACCCTATTTAACTTTCTTTAGGGGGAGAAATTCTTTCCCTTTTAAGTTAACACTTATCATGAGCTCTAGCACTAATGTATTTGTTATGGTAGCAGCATATTAAAGTGGCTTATGCTGTGTTTATTTTACAGCATTAAACTGACATCTATATTTGTTTAACTGGAAAATTAAGTGTACTGATATCCTGAAGGAAGAGATAAGGTGTCATTTTTTATTCTGTTATGCATTGTGGGGGTGTAAAATAGTTTATTTGAGGCCCTTAGATGCCTTGATCTTTGCTGGAATGGAATGGAACATGTTTGAAACCTTCCATTGACCTCCCATCTTTCAGGGAGATAAATAAGTTTCTCCATATTTCTGAGCTACTCCAAGATAATCTTTGGATTTACCTCTGTGCAGGGCCAAAGGGTTGACAGACAAAATAGCCAATATCTTTCTTGGCAGTTTTGTCATACATAGTCATATCAATGCAGCAGTAGATGACATGTGGCAAGAAAAGTCAATGAAAATTTTGCAATGATGAAGTTGAAAGAAAAAAAACTTGTGTGGTTAATTGTTCTTCATGCTTTTTACTATCATTTAAATAATTATGTTTTTTAAAAATTTCCCTCTAGCAGAGGAAATCACTGAGATAAATGAAGATTGAGTCATTCAAGCCACTTAGAAAGATAGCATCATAGATTCTTTTTTTTTTTCCAGTTTAATGTGTTTTATACTATGGTAATCTATAGAAGTTTAGAAACTCACCAGAAGCAAAACCAAACCAATGTAAGATATTAATAACAGAAACTTAATTTAACTAATGTTCAATATAACAGGAGTCACATACATAGCCAAGTAATAAAAGCAATGCTGTTATTGAAATGGATCCTACTGCAAGAGCTATACAGTGAGGGATACTATGAAAATCTCACGGAGGACTTATTTAGATGGATAATGGCCATGATGCTTCACTTGCACTTAGGCAAATTAAAAACAATCTAACCAATAAATACAGCCTTTTAATCACGACCAGTAATACTTTTCAGAAATGACTGCTTTGGAATATCATATATTGGAATTTTTCCACTTTGTCACATTTCCTTTCCATATGTAGATTTACAACCTTCTGTATCATCTATCTTTTCAGTAATTAATTGATTAAAGAAACAGCAAGATTATAGGACAACTACCAGTGTCCTACACATATATATGTCCAGCATCAAGGCCTACTTCAATCTGCTCTTCATCCCAGATATACATTGAAATGAAAGCAAGAACCTTTCTTTGAACTGTTTCACAAGGAAAACTTTAATCTTCTAAATGGTTTGAGGAAACTGAAAAGATAAGTATATTTAGTGAAATGTAGCCCTTCAAATGAGAAATCAGTGGTCTTAGCCCAGCTAAACAACCCTTGAAGACAAGAAAAGCAAAGCAAAAAAAGGATTGCTGAAATCACTGTTGTACATCATTGTACTGCCAGGCCTCCCTTTCTGTCAGTGTTGATGTGTCTTTTTCCATTTTCTCAGTATTAATTCTTGTTAATGTTTGGTGGCAAGATATCATTCCAAAGTCTCTAAAAGCCCTTGAAGCATACTAAATTCTGCTAACTTCTCAAGACTGAACTACTGGAATATAAGTATATGTGTCTCTCTGTTTTTACATGTACACATTTATGTAAAACACAGTAAATCAGTAAGTTATATGCAGATAAACTTATGGATCTAAGGTCCACAGCCATGCTCTTTCTGCCTAATGAAGTTAGGAGCATGCAAAGGGGAAAAGGCATTACAACTCCATATCATCTTCCCAGCTGAGAAGAAAGAAGACTTGTATAATAGCAAAATAATGATTCAACTTCTTTGATTTTTCTTTGTTTTGTAAGTCATCTCCATGTCAATATTAATCTCTTTTATGTTTCTTAAAAATTCATACAGACTAAACATTACATGGCAACATATTGTGCTAAATTAAATTAGTATCAAGCACTGTACTTGGAGAAGAAAATGAATTGTAAAAAAGGTGAAAAATGCACAACTTCAAAGAAGTCTGTGATTCCTGCTTTTCAAATAATGAGGCCAGGCTGCATGAACACTATTATCTTGTACCAAACAATGCACAACAGAAAATTTAGCAGCTATGATTTATCACCAAAAACCATGAGGAGAAAAGAGAATATGTCATTAAAATTTAGTCACCAAAACATCTGCAGCAGAATCCAAATAGAGAACTATCTCTTTTTACTACAGAATAATGCAGAAACTTGGGTATGCCCTTGAAACTGAGAAAGGTGAATTTTACTGAGCTGTATGAAATGTTTTTCACCTGTTTTGCAATACAGACTGCAATAAGTCCTGCAGCCAAGGACAAAAGCTGTACTGGAAATGTTTCAATATGCATCCCCAATGTATTCTAAAATGTAACCCTCAAAGGACAAATATCTTAAAGCACACTGAATTATTTCTGAATATTCTATGTTTCTAAATGATTGCTACCAAATACGCTGCATTATTTATTAATTTAATAATCTATTCAGTATATTCTATATTTATTTAATACAATATGTTAATATATGGCATATGGCAAAGATAAAATATCAATACATTTTCAATTTTTCAGCAGTGTGTTCCTCATATGAAAGTTATTACATCCTTTTTGGAACTAGGTCAGTACCCATATCTTGGGAAAAAAAAACTGATTTAACTTGGTCTTTATTATGTGCTTTTTGGTTATGTTTTCAGTGGAACAGACAAGAGAAAATCTGTGGCATATGGACACCCCAGGGTCCATGTTTTTTGTTAAAAAGAACTCAGACAAGGCTGCATTCCCCCTACTTTCCCACCCCAAAATACATCCATTACATGACAGATGACATTAGGTAAGCATCCTGGAGATGGAGACAAGAACACACCCAGCTGGCTTCATATCCCTTCAAATCATGAGCTAGACAGCTTTGCACTGGGACTGACTGCAATGGCCTACTTAGAAATTCTTCAGATAATACATAGATTCACAAGGAGACAACACTTAACAAGTTTATGTGCAAGCACATTTTCACTTTTTGTCTTCAGAATACTTCAGAATATTTTTCAGAATATGTATGTGTATGTTTTAGCTGGAGGAAGGCACTGGACCTATCCATAAAAAAACTGATGCAATGGCATACACTTAGTACTAGAATTGTGCAGTTGACAGCATCTATCTAAAAGCTACATAACTGAAAAACTGATAAACTGAATTTATCCTGACCATTCCTGAAAGTTTGATAGCCTTTTTAAGCATTAAATTCAAACTGTGCTGTCACTAGCACCATACTGTGTTTATGCAGGATTTTACTCAGTCCAGGAGGAGAAGGACACAGGAAACACCTCCTAGTGTAGAAGATAGAGATTCAAACTGTCAGTACAAATTTGATTAAATTTACTCATTATTACTCAAAGTCGGCCTTGTCTATTACTTTCTAATTGTTTTCTAAAAACTTAGGTATATGAAGAGATTGTATAACTCCATAAGTTATAGGATACTAAATTTATTTCACTAGGAATTTTCACAAGCAAAAAAAATTGGAAATCAATTTCAGATTAAACTCAGTGCAGATGAATGTGAATTGATTCATGTACCTTTATAGGTATGCACACAGAAACACAACACACAAATATGTAGAAGAGAAATCAAAATTTGAGAAAATTGCCTCTGGATTGAATTATTCTTTATCTGAAACTGGATCTTGGTCTGTGAAAATTCTGTAAAGCTCAAAGTTCAGCATCATGCAGAGAAGTTAACCAGATGTGATTACGGAAAAAACTCATTATTTCTCTCAATATATATGTATGTTTCAGCCACATCTTGAGTAATGTCTTTTGTTTTGGCTCTATTCTCTCAAAAATATTGCACAGAGTTTAAAAAAATAGCAACAAGGAAGTTTGAGACTAAGGAGCCACAGCCATATGAAGAATAGCCCAAAGCTCTTGAATGTGGAAAAGTGGTAAATTGTTATAGTGAGCTCATGGGCACTCTGTGCCCCCTTTCCGAGGACCCTGTGACTCTGATCAAGACAACCCTGGACCCCTCCTTCCTGCCCCAACGGGGTTGGCAGAGAGCCAGGGAAGCCCACCCTGTCCAAAGTCTATATAGACCCCTGACATTTCCTGTTCATCCTCTTTTGCCCCACTCTCCCCTTGGACACCACAGAATAAAGAGAACTGAACCAACGTATTTTGGGGAAAGAGCCTCTTTTGGAAATCTTTGCCATCTCCTGATATTCCTCCCCTCACAGCCCCAGACCTCTGGGCTAGCCTGATTATTCAGGGGGTTGTGTGCTGGGGGGGGGAACGTCTGTAAATGAATAAAGATTTAGAAGCCTGCAAATTTATGAAGGGTGTCAGGATTGTGACACAGGTATTGACTGTTTACTGAATCTTATGGCAGAAGTACTAGGAAGCTCAGAGTACCAAGTCAGGTCCCAAGTCAAAACAAAAAGAAGGAGGCAGGTATTCAGAAGCTGGAGCAGACAAGTGCAATTCCTTTACATGAACAAGGACATTTACACAAACTTAGAAGCAGAAAGGAAGATGAGTTAATGTAAAAGAAATACAGAATCTGGTGTTTCCTTTAAAACACCAGATTGTTGGAGGGTTGAGAGAGCATTAGGCAGAAGAATATAACTTCCCAGGCATTATTCTTATGTAGAGAAAAAATCAACTGCTGGTGAAGACAAAATATTGGGTCAGACAATCCATCAGTCTGGGTCTGTATGTTCCAACTTTTTCCTGAAAAAGGACTGTTAAAGTGGAGACAAAAATAAAAAAGGATTTTTTCCTTTTTCCTTTTTTTAATTATTTTTGGCATAAATAGCTATATATTTTCATGGTCTTCAAGAGCAAAGACTTTATGGAGCTTGAGTAATGAAAGACAAAAAAATGAGAAAAAAAAAAAAAAGGAAATGCATGAAAATTTTCAGAGAAGAATATATCAGAGGGTATGAATATTCAAAGTAGTTCCAAGTGAAGAACTGGAGACTATCACAAAGATTGGTTCTATGTTGGCTCAACAGATATCAAATTAACACTTGACTGATGTGTCCAACCAATAAAGGTCTTGTTTTAGACCTTGGAATGAAATGCTTGAGAGACTAGAATGGCACTGTGCCTGACTTGATTGACCAGGAGGAGAAGGAACCAGCTTATAAAGATTAAAGGACTTCCATCTACATGCCTATCTTGGTTGTAACAAATTTGTACTCTTATATTGTGCTCCTTGCCTTCAGAATTGTGCTAAACTAATTAGCAAACTGCACTGGTATGCAAAGATAAAGATGTATAGCATTGTATGAGCTTTACTCACTATCTGTTGAAGATTTGAAACTAACAGAAGCAGTTATGTTTCCTTTAAAAATGTTCACACCTATCACATCATTTTATATGCAAAATGTGTTAGTTAATTAAAGTTTATGAATCTTTATCTTTTTCACCTCAAACTGTAAGAGCTTCAGATGAATCTTTACAATAGGCTTCTAATTTTCAATGTAATCTCAATATTGATTACTTCAGTTATTTATAGCTCAGTGAAATGAAAGAATCATTACCTATTTCTATTAATGAACTGAAAAAGAAAAAGCAAACAATGCATTAATTGCATTTTCCATTTATACTACCTGAAGAGCTGATGCAAAAAATGAGAAATATATCTAAAAAACTCAAGAAATTAATTGTGGACTGGAAATAATTAAAGGATCTTCAGCCTGCAAACCTGCATACAGGCACCTGGTGGGGGTTAATAAACCAAAACATAGATATTCACAGATATAAAGTACTTGGAGAACACTGGAGTAACACTGAGTGGGACTTTCTGCTCTAAATGGATTGTATTAGAAACAAAGAAGCTTTTAGCTGCTTATATTATGGAGGAAAAGATTAAAACACATTCAGCTTTATCTTCTGTAGTATGTAAACCAATCAAATTAGAAACCAAAGGAATGAAAACTTTTTTCCATATAGCTATATGTGACCATTCATGTAGAATGTTTATGCTGTTGTGGGCACTTCATTGTTCCAGGCAACATCAGGAACTCAGGAATTCAAGGAAGGACACTTTGAATAGACATAGGAACAGAGAAATTTATGGGGAAAAATTAAAAATTATAATAGGCTTTCACTAACTAAATTAGAACTAAAAGATTAGGTATGCAATTTATGTGGCCACTATAGACATTAAAGATTTTGTGAATTTTATGTTGCTTAAAGTCTCCTTATTAAATTTGCAGATTGCATATCCTTTTTGTTCTTTTGTAGACACCAAGGCAGATTTTTTTGTCAAGAATTTGCAAAGAAGCAAAACTTGAAAATATTTGTAAGAAAAAAATGTGAGAATTTCTGCAATAGAAATGAACATGTAATTGCTTGGAAGATAGCTTTAAAACATTTCAAAATAATTCCTTGTAAAATACAATTGTTTGGGCTTATTGGTGAAGAGGAATAAATCTTTATATTTCTAAATTCATGGAGTCTAGGGAGAGAAAGAAAAGACACCATACATGACAAGCAATAAATTGCATTGTGGTGCTGGCAAGACATAAGAAAACAAAAAGTAGTGTACTGAAATGACCATTAAAACAAAACCGGTTCAAAATATGTATCAAAATATTATCACTATCGATAGACTCTCATTTTGCAAGTTCCCATGGCAGATATTGAATTACAAGACCTGTGATCCAATTCTGTAGAAACTGTGGGAACATATTCACTCACTTCAGTCAAAAGGCTCATATCAAACAATCACCAACTTTGGGGACAAAACTTGTGGTGTTTGCATAGATATGCTCAATACTCTTATGGAGACTTGTAATGTTTTCCCAGTCAATGTATATTTTAGCATGTATTTGAACACCTACAATTTAGACTGCAATTAGTTATTTTTTTTTAAGCAGACTAGATATCTTTGGCTCCTATGTTTTTTGAATTGTTTATTTCTAATTTGGCCACATGCATCTTTGTAAGTCGTCATTTTTCTGCCCATATCTGTATGCTGGCTTTTGCTATTACCTGATAAGACAACAAAGTAGGTTTAATTTTAAATTCCTTTTTATTTTATCTAGTTTTGTATACTGACATGAGAATCAAATTATCCTTACTTAAACAAAGTTTTCCAGTCTCAATTCTACATATGCTTTTAAAATTAGAAAAATATGTTGATTCAGATTCAAGTTTCCTGAGTGTTCAAGATATTTTGTTTAGAGAGGTTTAATTCTCCTTCTCAGTATCATGAGGATGTTGTATATTTGTTGTTTATTTCCACATCACATTAGCAAAATATATTGGCACATCTGCTTCAAGCACACACACACACACACACACACACACACACACATTGGAAGAGTAACAACTTCTCAGGAAAATCAAGTTGGAGGATCATGATATGAGAGGATAATGATAATAATAAGGTCTTACTCAAATCCTAGTATCTGAAACAATATCAAAGAGATTGCTGAAAACACAGGCCAATAAATGGATTGGTTTAACTATTTTAAATTTCCCTTGGCTTACAATTACCTTTTTTAGGTATAAATTTAAGACCTACTGGGTTTCAGTGGAGTAGTTATCATCTATGGAATTTTACAGAGTTGCAGACATGTTGAATTTGTTCCATTGGATTTTATCTCATTTTATCTGGAGAGTAAATCTGTAAAATGGATTAGCCTTCAATTCTAATGTAATATTGTAAAGTAAGATAAGATGGTTCCATTAGATGGAACCATTATATGGTTCTATTAAAGTTTAAGTAGCTGTTTTCAGGAATAACTCTGTGGTAAGTGACCAACAGCTACACACCAGTACCTAATTTTTTACACAGTTTTCCTCCTAACAAATGGTTTATGGCTTCAGCAAGTATAAACAGTGGTGAATAGAATAGGAGAAGCTTTATACTTTTCAGATGTTTTAGATATCTACTGTGTTCGTAGTACATTTTTGTTCATCTTTCATCACAGATAGCTATGAATGCTCACTTTTTCCATTAAGAATTAGTTTACTTAAGCTGAAATAAAGCAGAGTACTTTCCTGTACTGAAATACCAAGACATGGTAAAACTCCTGAAACATCAAGGATTCCTCCAATATTATTTGACACACCAGCAACTAGGAGGAATTTGGATAATATGAAAATGCAAATTCCTTTAATTTCACTTTTGTATTCAGTTATTTTTGAAGTGTCAGAATACTGAAAGCCTGACTTATTTTACTTGTACAAAGCTTATCTTACTTTTTTTGCAATACTTAAATAAGTAAGCATGTACAATATGGTTTTAGGGTTTTCGAATAGTTTTTGGGTTTTTTTAATGTCTCCTATACTTCTAGCAGCAGAAATTGCACATATATTTTATGGTTTCCACTTGAAGAGTGGTTTCGTCTATTGAAAAATTTCAGAATCAATGTTCATTTACTAATAATATTTTGTGCCACCTTCTGGTCATGTGCCTCTGTATTAAATGCAGGTCTTAATATGCCTAGTTGGTAACGTGCATGCAGTAAACATCTTATCCTACAAAACAAATTATTTCTTTATATACACATTTTATTAATCACTATATAAGGAAAATCTGCTAATGAAATTATTTCTTATTGTGTTAAACTTAATTTTCATAATCAATAAATTGTTTCTTACAACTTTATGGTTTCTGTACAATCCCACAATAATGGTGTTATAGTTTTAATATTATCCAAGAGCCTAAGAAGTTGTTCTTATAAAGGACTTGGATTGTTGAAATGAGTTTAGCAAGAAGTTTGGGTTCCTTGAATGTCATCTCTACATAACCTTGAACATGACAAATGAGGATTTGAAGAGCATTAATAATGTATGGGAAATGCAATCTATTTTCTGGCTCCACAGTAATAATTAGGTTCTGATGGAGCCGTCTGTACCAATTTACTGAGAACCTTTTATTTCAAAAAACCCTCCACTTTTCAGAGTGTTTATCAGTGATAGTGCAAAGGCATCAAGGCCAAGTTCAGAAGTAAAAGGATTAGGAATTTGGTGTAAGCTACTTGCCCTTATACCAACAACAAAACAAAAACAAACACGGTTCATAATATCTATCAAAATATTACCACTATTGATAGACCATGATTTTGCAAGTTCCCATGGCAGATATAGACAGGTGAGCCTAGTATGCTGCTAATGCAAGTTATACTGCAATTTATGCAGAAAGAACAGGTTCTACAACACATATGAGGCCCCCATGAAAATATATATATTTTGGTCTGTATAACCCAAATAACTAGAAACAGCAAACAGGTATAAATAGCTTCTGTGTTAATATCTTGCATTTATTTAGTAGACCAAAATCCCCTAGTTATGAAGACATTTTATTACGATGACTGTGATATTCTCTAGAGCTGTGCCCTTTAATTTTATATTAAAATTACTTAATTTAATTTTATGCACTTAAGAAAATATTTTCTGAAAAGAATAATTGCATATTGATTTTTTCCTCCTTATATTTCTTACGTAATTTTTAGTGGTTAAGAAAAGTGTCATATAACAGTACTGAATCCTAAGAGGGATGTAATTTGCAAATAAGACAGGACAAAACTTGGAAGTTTGAATGCAACCTCTGCAGTTGTGACCACATACTGTAATCTCTCATAAGAACTCTAATATTTTCCCTAAAACAATGATTCCTATAGATATTTTATATTCACATATGATAATTTTAGGTGGGCCACAAAGGCAATTAATAATAAATCTTGTTTTCCTGATTTGCTGATAACTGTATTTTACATATGATAAATACTGCACTAACAAATGTTGTGTACTGAGCTGCACTCCTGGCCTGTATAGGAGAAGCTGTGACCCACTGGAATCCTTGTACTTTGTACTTCTGTTTTATCTGAACAGGAATAGGCACCAATCAATTTTCAACAGAAATATTCCAGTACAACATTAAAATATCACCAATTATGCTGGGGTCAGTGCTAATGTATGATAGGATGTGAACAAAGTAGGGCACTAACTTTAAATGAGATTTTAAAAATATTAAAATTAAATTATGTTAATCATTGATTTGATGAATGGAAAAAAAATTTGAGATGTTGTGGCTAGTAGACAGCAGTTTCTCTCTGCAGTAATTTCATCACACAAGAAAAAAAGCTGCTAGTTTTAGCCTGTGCAAATGTGACACTGCCATATTTTGTTCTCTAGTTCCTCCAATAGATATTTTTTATTCTTTATCTGTCTATTTATTTGCAAAATTTCTGTTGTCACAGTAAATTATCAATTTCTAAAAGGCATATCTTGGTTGTTTTAATATGAGCATATAAGTATTAGAGCTGGTCCATAGGATCTGAGAAAAGTTACAATTATCAAATGTCAAAAAATACAAAAGTAGACTTTAGAGACCATGGTAGAAGGAATGCCTGCAATATATTATTTATAAGAGGCATCTAAGTAAGAAAAATTTCTTTAAAAATTTGCATTGATTGCAGCTGGTGAGGTGCTGTCAGTGAGAGACTGAGGGGGAAGATGTTCTGTGGGGGAAAATTGTCTTCAAAGGCAGAGAAAACAAGAGCAAAGGAATACCAAGGCTGAGGCCAGAGGAGAAGCAGTAAGAGCCCTGTGGAGAAGGAGCTCATGGCAGGCCTTGGAAGGACCCAGATGATGGAGCAGATACACACTGCAGGCTGTGGAGAGCCCACATCAGAGCAGAGGAAAAATGTGACGAAAAAGTGCCCGCTGAGAGCAAGGACTCTCTTCTGCCTGCAACCTCCTCATTTTTGTTTTCTCTTACCTGAATCAATACTTATTTTATTGGTCAGTTTTCCCCAAATCAAGTCTCCTTCCCCTGTAGTAGTAATTAATAAACAAACTCTATTTTTATCTCAACCCATGAACATTTTTATTTCTTTTTTTTTTCCTACTTATTCTCTTTTGTCCTGCCAAAGAGAGAAGAAGAATCAGTAATAGCTGAGTGGAAGTATTGCTGCTAGCCAAGGATAGCCTACTGGAAATGTCAGCAAAATATAAATTTGACTCTGGTTCTGTCCATGTGTATATTTCTGCAAAAGGGTTTACACACTATCCCTTGGATTTTGAACCTCATCATTGAATCATGGTGTCAGCATTCATGTTTTTCTTTACTACCCTTTCTCCTATAAATGTGTCTGGGCATTAAAATTCTGTCTATTATTAATATTAAGTTGTATGACAGCTTTGCTGCGATTTGACCATGCAGTAAATTATGTCGTTTCCTCTCTAGTGGTTGCTAGTATTAACTTGCAGGCTTAAAAATAATTAGCCATCTCTTTCGCCTTTCCTCAGTCATTTGTGGCATTTGATTAAAATATTCTAACTTTAAAAAGAAGTTAACTGGTTTTCTGGCTTTAATATGTTTGGGTTTTTTTCAAAATGTTTTCTATGTGTGACAACATCTGAAGTATTAGGATGCACAATGTAAAGCTTTTGTTCTTAATTATGTAAAAAGTATTCTTCTCATTGTAATAAAAACTGAGATCTCAGGCAGTTGCTAATAGTGTTTATTAAGGCTTTGAGTACTTTAAGATCAAATAATAAATTCTTTTTGTATGTATTTATATCCATAGTTACCTGCTGCTTTTTAAACATCCAACTATATGCTTGGATATATATTGAGAGGCATGAATGTGTAAGTACATGTGTGCATGCAGACTTTAGATAGTTGCATGTACACAAAGGTAATCAGGCTCTCGGCAGAAAAAATGTGTGTTCCTTCACAGTTGATAACCCTCTTTGCAGAAGTTGATGAATTATAATGGAAACATCTTTGTCATCCAAAAAAGTACTTCAGTCCCTCCCATGCAGGGTAACACTTATCAGTTTTACTTATCTTGCCTAGATACAAGTTCAGATCATTTTACAGCAACCATAATCTGATGCTGTACTCAAGGATCTGAAAATTCAGCAACGGTTTTCAGTGTAAGGAATGAGAGATTACAAAGCATTATTGGATGGGGAATAACTGATAAAGGACACGCACATTCAGAGTCTTGGCCTACCCAAGGTATAGAATGGTACAAAGAATACAGACCTGAACAAAGAATTGTCAGGTAATAACCATAATCGAGCTCTGAGCTCTCAAAAGCAATACTGTATTAGTATCAGACTCTTTAAACAAAGAAGTTGAAGGCTGCTCTAATCCTTCAGGAAGAATTTTTATTTTTATGTAATTTAGTTTACATTCACAGGAAAAGAAAAATGCATCTGCAGTGATAATTTGTGTAAATCTGCTTTTGAAGTAATAGTTGCACAGGTGAAGTCTTCTATTTATCTGCTTTGCCACAGATTGGAGTAATGGGCTACTTCTCAGTTATGAGGATAAAAAAGATTGAATTCCTATGGACATCTGTACTTTTCTGTGCTGGCAGATGGAAGCCAGGTGACATACCTTAGACCCTTTTAAATGGCCAGAGGCAAGAATTTAAGTAACTGAACTGGCCCAAGTGACAGTATTGACAAGAGACTTGACTCAGCACCTTGCATATGGATAGATGCTCTGTGACCTTTGATATGCTCTGGGTTTACTGCATGGCCTCCAGCTGCTGCTCCAGGTGGAAATATTCCCATATGATTACTGCATTGTATTTGTTAAGTGGAAGGGTGTCTGTACTAACTGCCCAACTGGCAGCTCAGAGTTAAAAACCTATGCACAAGCCCCTGGGCTGACGTAAAGTTTAATATTAAGACATCCATCTGTATTTAGAGGTCAGCTGTGTGCTGAATGTTTAGGTTTCCTAGTCAGTGCTTCAGTGACACTGAAGGAGCAAATCATCTGGCAAGCCACAATATTCAGAGAGACTTGTGGTGCAGGGAAGGACTGGTCAGATGAATGACAAAATAAAAGGAAAATACAAAGTAAGAAATGTTAATTTGTTTAGGAAGAAGCTTTCATGGAAAGTGTAGAAGAGAGAAGTATTGATAGCAGGAGTGATTTATTTTGCTTTGTCCTGGCAAAGAACGCTAAAGAGAGATAATAAATTCTGCAAATGGAATGATACATTTTTAATGGGATTATTTTATAGATGACAAAGTTTGAGAAAGTTGCAGATATTTTAAAAGAAGCATTTTAAACAAAAATACTAAGAAAAAAAGCTTTCAATATTTTATCAGAAATTGAGTCCAAAAAGAGATAATAGATAGTTTTGTATTCCTGGATGTGTATATTATGAAATGTTTGATGAAAAGATTTTCTGATGAGCTTTTGTAATGTAAGACCATATTAGGAATTGAAAGTCTGTTGAAATGACACATTCAAAACTAGTAATAAAAGTATAATGACAGTAAAATCAAAAAAATATCCTAGGATGATAACAAACAGATGAAGAGTTAAAGCAGAAGAAATGAAAGAAAAAAGAAAACATAAATAAAAATAAAAATAAAAATAAAAATAAAAATAAATAAAAATAAAAATAAAAATAAATATTAAAAATAAAAATAAAAATAAATTTAAAAAGCATGGTTTTAAAGGTAATTCATTACCCTTTTTGCTTTAGGAAGCAAAGAGTAAAACTGCAGTAGAACTTGTGAATATTTCCTAAAACTGAAATTCGGAGATGTCCCTTCCCTGCATACTGAGGAAAGTGAATGGAAAGTGAGGAGTTTGGACTGGCTTTCAGTACATCCAGTAGCCCGAGAAGGAAAAACTTAGATTGAAAATAAGGGACTGTGTTTTTCTTCCACATAAAAAACAAGATCAGAGTGCCTCTGAAAGCTGCACTCACAAACAAGACCAATTCCTTGATTTTCAGGTTCTGTCACCTTGACTCACTACTAAGGTGAACCTAACCCTCTCCTAAGGGGTGACATGAGTTTATGTGCCTAGGAAGGTGAGGAGCAGGAGCATTGATTGGGGGAAGGATGTGAGACAGAGAGGAAAAGAGACAGAAAACAAAACTGCAGCAACTGAAGAAACCTTCAGAAGTCTCATTTGGCTGGTTTCTCCCATCATACTGGTTTATTATATATGACATTCCAGTCAGTTTAATTATGAAAGCATTTGTCACTCACAGCTGAGGAGGAATAAAAATCAGTGACCACAGAGGTGATTGCATTAGTCACCTCTATTATTAAAGGTACCATTTAAATCCCATTGAAATGAATGAAAAAAAAATCAGGAGATTTACAATGAAATGAGACCATGGCATAACCACACCAAATAAGTAACCTACTCTGTTTTTTATAAACTGCTGTGGGTCTTTAAATAACCAGCAAGGAAGATCAAATGGAACATGATTGCTATTACAAAAGCTAGCTGATCTATTCCATAATTGCTGGTATGTGTTTTGTTTGCAATCATAGAATGCTATTTCTGTGTGAACCTTTCATTAATCTCCAGGTAAGCTGCCAAAAGTATGATGGATTTTTTTAGAACCAAGTACTCAGGGGATCCAGCCAGCTCACATCATACACTAATCAGTAATTTTATAATTATTGACAAATCAGCTAAAGTGCAAGCTTCATTTGGAACTATATTTGACCAGCTACTCTGTTAGAGTAAATCTATTTTCCTGTCAAACAGATTGAAACTGTATTTCTTCACTACTTTAAAAATGATAGCTGGCATAATTATGCATCTGGCACCAGAAGCTTAGGCAGCTCAATTTCAGTGTGCAGAGACACTCCAGTCAGCCTTTAGTGACTTTCTCATATTTTGTATGTATATTATTTTTTATTTTTCTTTTTAGATGGGCTTACACATCATTATCAAGTTGTCTTGATTGAGAACTTGTAATAGAACAAGGAAGATTTTTTTTTTCCTATTTATCTGCTTGCTATTTTTTGTAGAAAAGGTAAATTGAGTATCTTGGAGGTTAATTTTCTGAACTCTCTGTGGGTAGAGTGACCTAAAATTACTAAGTGATAACAGAATTAATATCTATGTTTCTCACAGGCTCATATGAACACATATTTGTTCAATTATTTCCTGGCTCTGGGTAGCAAACATTTTAACTCTAAGAATAAAAGTGTATCTTTCAAGTATACTAAACTTAGCTTTCATTTCACTGCTTTGTGTTAACAAATGTTCATGAAGTTGCCTGTACAGTAGTCAGTTATCAAAAGCATTTCATTATTATAAGACTGAGATGTCTGGACCCTGTCCAACCACAGTTTTAGGAATATTAGGATTACCTATTCAATACACAGATGGAGTTAGAGGCTGGAGTCACAAAAGCTAGCAAATGGGACAATTATCCAAAAGACAGCATGAGAAAAAAGAGTGAGCTGGTATTGGAAAAAACAATATTTAATAAACCAGTTTTCAAGTGCATCTAGTGCTACATGCACATTAGTCCAGAGGATATGAATGCCTATTGGAGTTGTTTGACCTGAAAGAACATTTTCTGTGCAACAGAAGTGTCCCATTTTGGATATGTTACCAGCAACCATTGTATTCCAAGTGCTTGACAAATGCACTACTGGTAAGATCAGGACTCTGTCTTGACCACTTTCCTTTGAAAAGGTACCCAGTACCTCTCTGGAAATGGAAATGATTCAGACACTTTCTCTTCCATTGGGTCTTAACCTGAGATAGTGCAGGTGATCCCAGCTTTGCCATGGAGGAAAATTTTTGCACCTATAGAACAGCTCTGGAGAACCAGCAGTGTCAGTGTGGGAGTGGATCATCATCTCCTCTGCTATAAAAAACAAACATTAAAAGGTAATGGAAAAACCAGGAGTGGAATTTGTGGCAACTGAAGCCTAGACTTATTATCTAACTTCTGGACCATGCTTCCTTTATGATAATGATGCTATTGTAAGAGAATTTTCTCTGTTCATCTGCAGAGATAAGCTCGTATCCAGTCTGAAGGACGCAAAACCCAATGAAAAGACTCTCAGGGGGTTCATTGCCTTCTAGTTTCACTTTAATGCACATTTCAATGGACATCACAATTTACAGTTGTGTTTCAGGCAGCACAAATCATGCTATAGGATTAGAAACTGTTTCAGCTCATGATGAGGCAGTTAATAAGCCTTGAAAGATATAAGATGCACTCAGGAGAATCAAAGCAATGACACTTAGCTGAGTCATCAGAGAAGACTTCTTCCCTCATCTATTCTGGCATCTGTTAAAATGAAGATATTTCAATCTTTTCCATTAATGACTGATTAATGATCTATGGAATTTCGATACCTGCTGAAAATATGCCCATATAGTCGCAAAGCTTTTAATGACTGCTTATTCTATATGATGGTGTCCCAAAAGACTGTTCTATGTTTCACATATAAAATATCTACCTCAATAATTTTTGCAGCATGTAACAGAATCAGCAATGTCTTTGTCATTCTGTCTCATATTAGTTACATAAGATTTTATTTTTTACTTTGACCTCTGATCACTTCTATAAGCTAATTCCTACCCATTATTCTTTCTGAGCAATCAGTGTAAATGGTAACTAACATATAAAGTATTGTATTTATTGAAATAACATTTCCTATGCACAACATACCCTTAATTTTACAATAACATACTTATCCTTTTCCATGTATATTGGAAAAATTATTTCTCCACCTAAAATGACAAACCTAGTATTTTATTCCCTCAATAAACACAGAAGGATGAAAACATGAAAAACTCTTTTTATGTTCCTTAAAAAGCTGTTTGGCTTTTTTTTAATAAACAAAATAGACAGTTGTGATATTTCTAAAAGAAAAGTCAGAATGAAAAAAAGTTGCTTCTTCACATATTTTTCCTGAGAAAATTAAACTTAAGAGAGAGAAAAGAGGTAAGAATTCTGAACACAGTGAACATTTCTGGTTTTGTTGCCTGTTTTCTTCACAGCAAAGAAGAGAATATTATTTCAGTTCTCTTTTGAAATTAAAACTTCATCTACCAACTCTACTTTTTAACTAAAATGCTAAATCAAGTTAGGATTTAACATGAAGAGGCCTTTTGAAGATCCAGGAGCAATTGAATTACAGTATAAAAAATAATGTACTTAATGATAGAGCAATCTCAATTAGGTACCACATTTGTCAGCTCAACAGTTTTGTCACTACAGAATTAATCATGAATACACATTTACTTACTCTGTCACTGGCATTAATCCAATATATATCATAACATTGCCATTTATTCCTTATTTATACATATTTGTGGAGGGAAAGAGATACATGCTGTAGGTAAGTAATGAGCACACTTCAGAATTTCTTTTCAGTCATCTCCATGCTGTTGAACACTGTGAAGAAAAGACCTTATACCACCAGTTTGGTGATTTTTTCAACTTAGTCTACACCAAGTGCTGTAACTGTAGATTTTAAATGGCTTCATCTATTAGCAAGGAAGTCTGGAGATGGCAAACCATGTAAATTAAGCTTTGAAAAATATTTTCTGAAATGCCTCTCTCATGCAATCACAGCCAATAAGGCAAATGTGTAAGAGTATAATCACATAAAATATTTTGGAGTATATATAACTTGTAAGTGCATTAGAACTGCATGGACATTACCTCAAATTATTATGGAAATGGAACATTTGACTGTAAATCACAGCAAGTTAAGTTATATTTCACTCTAGGTGTTTTTTATTAGGCATGGACAAATCCTTGCCTATTGTAAGGTACATATAAAGTCAGAAGCAATTTTGTCTATACTATCAATTTCAAGATATCATAAGGTAAATTAGCAAATTACCAGCTAAATTGGGTTAAATTGACTCCAAATACACAAAGAATTATTATATAAACATATTTCTCTAGTAAAATGTAAGGGCTAGAAAACTTCATCTGAATGATATCTAAAAATAATCTGGAAGTATTATAGTTCCTCTGATGAAATGCAGCCTGGAGGGCTCTAACCAAACTGATAATCAGGAAGCTGCAGCTTCAAGGAGAAAAAAGGAGGAACTGTCTGGGTGGTCTGATGTGAGTTGATTGCAAGAGCTCCATTATCCAAAAATGAATACCAGGTATCCAAGCAGTGATGAATGTATAAACATTAAGTGTGAGTAGAGTGCTGCAGACAGAGAACCCTTCGGGAAATAAGAAGAAACAAAAGAAACTTAAACAGTCATACTGATTGCATTGTATCACAGAAAGACAGAGACCAATTGCTTCAGCATAGTCTGAGGAATATCTATTACACTATCTGCCATGAAACCCTAGTCCTCTGTTCAGAAGTGACTGAAATGATAATGAAATCAGTCCTCCTAGAAATAAAATTCAGCTCAGTAATTGCTGCAGTAAGCCTATTCCCTCTGGCTGTACTACAGTGTATTTTTTATTATTTTTGAATTTTGAGTGGATAGCCTAGTCATCATGTTGGTGAGCAAAAAGCTTTTAAAAATGATAAAACCAATTGCTGGATTTAGGTTTTACATATCTTCTGGCAGAAATTATCTGAATTTAGTACTTTAATGGTTCATTTGTCATTTCTCATAAATGGGCAGGAGATGGAGGGAAGTGGAAAGGAAGGAACCTTCAGAACTTCATCTGTTTTCTGCTTTAAGAACAACCCTTGTTTTCTTTGATGCTCATTCTGGCTCTACTGCTTCTGCTGAATGTCAGATCAGATGCTCCTATACTGAATGAATTGAATTAGATGCCCTAAACTGAATGAATTAAAGGAGAGGAGGGAAAAAAGATGACCTTTATTAAAAAAAAAAAAAACAAAATCAAACAAAAACAAACAAACAAAAAAAACCCCAAAAAACAAACAAAACAAACAAAACAAACAAAACAAACAACAAAAACAAACAAACAAACAAACAAACAAAAAACCAAAAAAACCAAAAGTGAATGTCTATGCCAATTACAAAAACTGGTAAGCCAGTTTCTTCTCTCCTAAAAAAAAAAAAAAAAAAAAAAAGTTTACTCATCTAGATTTAAGAGATTCAGAATGTGTCCTCTTTACATTGGTAAACTTAGTAACCTCCAGTGCATTGAAAACAAAGATCTTTCCACTTGACCATTTCTATTACTGGCTACCTACATTTATCTGTTGAATTAGAGGGCTCTCTAAAAACCAATTGTGTAATTCAAAAGCTTTTATATGATAGCAAGGATGAAAACAAGTAAATGCAACCATATCTATTCTATAGATTTTTTTTTTTTTCAATACAACTGGGTTTGGGGAAATAAAACATTTGGCAAGAATAATTTCTCACCAACCAGGAAGTAAAAAAATCTGGGAAATTTTTTATCAAGATGCCCATGAGAGAGAATCCTTAAATTTTGCTTATTGTGATTTTGCTCTTTTGTAAATAACCTGGTCATCCTTTTCTTTCATAGTGTACAAAACCTTCACATTTTTCGCTTGTCAAAAATGTATCTCCCCTTTTCCCCAACAAACATGAAAATATTTCATTAATTTTAAGCCAAAAGAATCCAATACAGTTGAAAGAAATTGCTTAAATCATTGGAGAACTCTAAGCAGATATTGTGAATTACTAAATTCAGGTCAACAGGAAATTCAAGTAACTTTGTGTTTCTTTCTTCACTAAAAAAAGGAAGACAATAAGCTAAATAAAAATAAACAAAATAAAATAAATTCATAAGTTCTAAAGCAGCATGGTTCTTAATGTTTCATAAATCACAGGGAATAAAATATACAATATATGGTGTTAAGATTCTAAATGTGCAATTGATTTATATTTGTTATTTGTTTCTTTTTTTAAACTTCATTAGTTATTCCTGTATGCCCTCTGTACAGCTTTGACCAGTTGACATGCAGTTTTGATTAATTTATTTGCTTAAATTTGCTCTACGACATATTTCTATGGTTCTTATGGGGTTATAGGGGTTATATTATGGAACTGATTCGTTCACTGACCAGCAGAAGTGAAGTCTATTCTTTCTGTATCTGACAGGCCTTTCTATTTATATGATATTTGTAACTTCACTTTTGTATCACAATGTGCGCAAACATACTTTTAAATGGTAGAGTTTACATACAAGATTCCAAATCTCCTTTGTAGAGGAAAGCAATTAATTCATGCCAGTTTAGGACCTGAACTACAATGATGAGGATTTTTCTTTTCCTCTCTCTTCACTGTAACATTTATAAGTTGGCAAAATAAATATTACATGAGTGAGTTTCAAGACTTCCTTGCAGTATGATGGTGCTATCTAGTTAGGTTAGAGCACTGCAGCATGAAGGAATGAAAATCAGTCCCCACTTTATTATCTAATGACAGCTGCTATAAAAATTTATGTCATGGTTTTTTTTGTTTAAAATGTAACAGAATCTGTTGTAGCCAACAACCTCTCTAATACTTACTCTTTTAACCTAACCTCACCTTTTGTGTTAGATTAGGTATTTTGCTTCCCTTCTTGCTAAAAGTTCTGACTGACATTTCCTGTGTGCTTTCAGTATCTTATTTTTTTTCCCCTTTAAAGCATTTCTAATTAGCTTTCTTTATTCCCATTTACTCTGTTAGAGGATTTGTTCTTCTCTGGCTTGGTTGAATAAAAATGAAAAAAATAAAAAAAGAGAAAAAAAAAAAAAGAGAACCTGTCTTCTTGTATTAGATATTAGAGCTTTCCCAAATGCATTTTGCTTCTCTTGTATGAATCCTTACTTAGCAGTTTTCTGATTTAGTCAAAATTAAGTCTCACCATTGCTTTGTGTTTTACAGAAGATCTGATTAAATAGTGTAATGGAAAATTATAATAATCTTGCTGGGTAAAGTTGAAAGAGTTATTCTGTGATTTTTATTGTGTCTATTCTAGCATTAAAATGGGAAGTATATTAAAAAGCTTAAATGTTTTTGTTATACTCCATTTGCACAAGCTAGATTTTTTTTTTTGAGATTTTGTTTCCTATTATCCTAGACTAAAAGAATCACAGACATTAGTGGTCAAATTCACAGAGTAGGCCATTTGATCTATTTTTATTCCAGCACTGTTTTTTTTTTTGACAATACTTTATCAGAATAATTTGTCCAGTCTACATTTCCATGACCCTTTTCCAGTTCTTCTAAAGAATTACAGAGATATTTCTGCTGATATTCATCCAGCATTATGCTGTATACAGTTTCATCCAGGTTCTTTGTGCTAATATGCCTTCAGATTATGCTAGAAATGTTTTTGTTCCTCAATAAAATTCTTGACCACTGGAATGCATAGGCAACTTGCACTGATTCCAACAGGACATGTGTGTTAAAGAATGAATCTGGTTCTTAAATTTACAGTAATGGCAATTATTTTATATACTCTTTATAATGGTAATAGTAATTATTTTATAATCTTTTTATAATTCTTGAATTTATGGACATGATATGGGAAATTTCCAATGACATCAGATGTGTATCTTGGTGTCTGTAATGCAGTAATTATAATAATTGTAGCAATTGCTCCCAGGAGAATGTTCATAGCTTTTAGAAAATACCCAAAACTCAATGTAAAAGGCATGGAGGAAAGAAAGCAGTACAGAAAGACATGTAAAAGGATCTACATGGTCTTAAAGCTAATAAATTATTCATCATTGAATCTAGGGCTTCTCAGCTCCTGAGAACTGCTTCTAGTCACTCAGCATATAGCATGTCAAACATATTTTTTGAGGAAACAAAAGTTATTTTTCCAGTTTCAAGTATAACCCTTTAAAACAAAGCCAATAACTAAAAACAAACCAAAGCAAAAAAACCAAAACAAACAAAAAAAAATCCCAAAACCAAAAACCATAAACAAAACCAAAAATACCCCAAAGCAAACAACCAAACCAAAACACCAAAAACTGAAAAAAACCTGATCACCTCATAAAATTGATTATTCTGAGGAGCTGAAAACACCAGGCTTAAAACAGTAGCTCTTACATCCGAGAAGAAAGCTCTAAGCACTCTTCACAAGCTTTCCTCCTTTGGAAGCACTCCAGGGTGTGTACAGTGTTGAATTATTGTGGACCAATCAGAAGGAAAAACCAAAGGAGAATTACCCTTCTACCGAACTACAGAAATTATTTCTGATGTATTTTCTACATAGAAACAATATGTTTCTCATGAAAAATGATTCTTTCAAATAATCCTTTGACTCCAATAACTAAAACAAAGGAAAGAGGAACCTCTATTAACTGTGATCTAAGGTTGGTAGTACTCACATGAAGTGTTTTCTTTCAAGAACTTGAAAGGATTTGACAAAATTATATTAGTCCTCTCAATACTCATGAGGATCAGTTAGTCTGTTCTTACAGAATGGAAAAAAGAGATTTGGGCGGGTTAAATGTTTCAGCAAAGTTCACAAAACAGACTCAGACTTAAAACCGAGAGAAGAATCCATTAGACCTCAAAATATTCTATTTCTCTGCCTACTATGTGCCCTCCTGCATATCTATTATTTATATTCAATATTAACTCAAAAAACATCCATACTGTTCTAAGCATTCATGAATGCCTCTGTCCTTTGTACATATTCTCTCACTGTTCTTTTTGTGTTGGATATATATATTTTGCTACTTCTCTGTAAGATTGCAAGATTTGCAATTATATAAATCACCCTCAGTTTTCTATTGTAAATAACTTTCCAATCCTGAGAGGACTGTGTCTAATTTTGATTTATTTATGTCCAAATAGTTCAATTATAGACAGATGTGTGTCATTGTTCTAGGGTGGCTTCATGATGCTTGAATCCCCAATCACCTGTTCTGCTTATGCTGGATATTGAGTTCCATGCCTTTAGGACTGGTTCTGAGAGCCAAAGGAGAGGGGAAGAAGCATGCAGGTTTTCTGCAGAAACTGCACTTGCTCCTCTGTATTCTTGCTCCTGGGCTGTGTTGTCTGCAGCATGGACAGCAGGAGAGAGCTCTCCTTTACTTTTAGTCAGTTTTTTAAACTAACTGAGGCAAAGAAGTTACCTGAACTGTGGCTTTTCTTTTTCTTAGAACTGTTCAGACCTATTCCAGACCAAAGAACCCAAAAAAACACTGGAAGTTCATGCTGTAAACCATCAGATCCCCAGAATGTGGCATTTTCCAGTGCAGAAAGGATTGATAAAAGACTGAGTGATCCGAGCTACAAAAAGGACTCTCTCTGAATTCACTATCTCTTCAAAACAACAAGTTCTATTGTTTTATATTATTAGTTTTCTCATGTTTGTGAATACTTTGCTCGTTAAATAAACTTTCTTTTCTACTTCTCTCAAAGAAGATTTCCTCTCAAGCCAGTATGAAGATATGGAGAAGGGTGGCTTAAATTTGCTGTCTAGAGAGACCCCTTCAAAAATTTCCTCCCAAAATTTGCCCTAAAGCATGACAAATACTGTTTGGAGCAATTTTTTTTTTTCTTCAAATATGTCTTGCAGCTTCAAGATCAAACTCTGCTCTTGAGAAATCCATGACAGCTCTCTGCACTGTGACTGGAGGTTCAATGTGATGTACCTGATGCGTAAATATATCTATATATTTATGATACACACAAAACTATTGTACTGAGTACAATAATACTGTTGTACAAGTACACTGGTGACAATGTGGTGACAAATATGTGTCCCCTATATTAGTGCTTTGCTTCTTAGTGAGTGATGAAAAACCCTGGGAAAAGTATTTTTCTCATCTCCTTTTCTTTTATATTTAATAAATATTTGGAAAGAATCCATTTGGATCCAGCATTTTGTCAGTATTTCAGTTACTCTTCTTTTCTAGGTACACCAAGATCATAAAACAATTGCACAAATCTCTGTTCCTCACCCATGTTGTTTCCTTGATTTGATCTTCATGTGAAGGAATCAGTAAATGGTCATGGTAATGACAAATGCATCTACCACTTGTTTACATTTTTATGCATCCATAACTTCATTTTTTTCTGATAGTCAAGAAAATATTTCATTGTGTTTTCAATGCCCATGGTTAACTCATTTTAATTTAGAAGGTTTTAATAGGATATGTCAACAAACAACCCCAAATTTATATCCTGTAGTCTTTGTGTTCTGTGTGCTGTGTATTTTCTCAAGGGATGAAAACTCATTATGAATCTCTGATTTTACCAAACAATTCATTGCTAAATAGCAGTGCAATTTTGCAAGACAGATCAACTAAGAGGTCCAAATTAGTTTAATGGAACATACACCATAACATCCATATGTTATTGTCACCAAGACAAAAACACCCATGGAAAAAACATAATTCTGGTGTAGTTGGGTAAATTTGCAACTTTTTGTACTCAGGTTTAATTTTCTAGTGTCTCTCTTAAAGGAAAGTTTAATAATATATTGTTTTAAAGAATAAAATTTCTGTATTAAATACTAAAGGCTGTGTAGGCTAGATCTCACTCTTAGTGGGATTATTCAGAAAACAGGATCATGAAGGCAGCTCGTTAGTTTGGGGTGAGATATATCATGGCTAGCTTAAGACATCTAAAATTAGCTGAATTCTGTCATGGACACTTGCAGGTGACAGTTCATGCGGAAGGAAATTAATTGAAGGGATCATGACTTGTGAGAGTATTTCTCTGTCTCAGGTAATGAAAACTACCTAGATCTCTCTTTCAAACAAAATGCCTTATACTCATTGACTCTTATCTTTAATGTATATCTCTTATCTTGATTCTACGTGATGGAATTTACTATTTTCTTATATAGGAATTTAAGTAAAGAAAATTCCATTTCATAGAATCACATTTTTCAACTGTTCTTAAAATTGCTTAACAGAAATATTGGGGTATAAGCAGACAATTTTTGGAAGCATTAAGAATAACCTTGCTATTGTACATCAAATCTCTTGATAATTTCTTGGTCCTTTCTCAGGTGTCCAAGAAAGATAGAGATGAGTTTCTCAAGCACAAAAATGTAGTCCCATCAAAAGGAGTTTCAAAGCTATAAGTATTACAATAATGATAGTGTTCACAGTACATGTATGTGTTTTCCTGTTGTTTTTAATTTTTTTCAGTGATATGTGCTAAATAATCATAAGAGCCTTTAAAAACAGTTTGTTTGGGGGTTTTTCTTTTTTTGTTAATTTTTGTTTATTTGGGAGTTTTTGGTTATTTTGCTCCGTTTTGTTGGTTTTTTTTTTTTTTTCATTTTTGTAGTTTTAAGCTACAGAATAGGTAGTAGAGGAAATTTTTAATTTCAGGTGCTGAATGAGGAAATAAATGCACAAGTCTATGTGTTGTGAAATTCCTTCCATGCCTTGTGGAACAGATAAAGTACATTAAAAAAAAATAAATTCTCTCCTTTTTCTACTGGAAGGGAGAAGACAGTTTTAGATAATCCTAAATTATGCCAAACTTCCAAGAGGGAATGATCAACAACCATTCTCAGTAATATGTTAAGCTGCTGGCCAACAAAACCATTTAATTCAGAGCGTGGAAAGGAAAGACTTTAATGTCCACTCATTGTCTCCTTAAAAAACAGGTTATAAAGAGAATTACCTCTGGCCAAATTTTGTTTCACCTTTCTCTTTTTAGTTGCCTCCTCGCTCTCAAAGTTTTTGGGTATGAGGAGCTGTTCAACAACCGTACAAACCCCTTGTGTTTAAGCAGACAGTTATCAAGCTGGAAATATGTGGGTAAGTAGGAGTGCTCCAGAAAGAAGTGAGACTAAATAGTCTGACAGAAGCAACCAGGACAGCTTGAGAGTGTCTGTAGATGTACTTTATGCAGCTCCCAAAACCTGAGTAACCAGCACAGCCAGGAAGTGGTCATGTTTGCAGCATGGAGTACTTTTCTTCTTTTTGGAAAAAATGATGATGAGTTTTCAATTTTTTCCCCTTTCTTAGGTATTGCAACACTGTCTTGATTATGAGTCAAAGTAGCACACAGATCATCCAAAACTAAACATTTCTTTAGACAGTAAAATTTCTATGCATATGGTTTTACTGCATCCAGCAAAGACTAAATCCTTCTAAATCTTTGGCTCTCTTAGCCTGAAAAAGACCCATGATAGCACAAGACTTTACTTAAAGAAGCTGTGTGCAAAATGTATGGCAAAGTGGAATTTGCTAGAACCCTCAATTATAGAAATACCTTGTTGCTACTCAGGTGAATTAAATGACTGTTTCTTTTCTATTTTCATGTGTAGTCAGAAAACTATGTTCTGTAGTGTGTGATCCCCATGTTAAGGGTTTAACCTACATTTTATTTTTTTAAAAGGGATTTTAGCTAGAATGAGCAATTAAAATTAGATACTTAATATGCATTTAAGCAACATCATGCAGCTTTTGAGAGATGCATATTGTTGTGATATGTTATTTTGCGTAAAATCCCTGGGTAAAAGTAAAGGAAAGGAAGAAAAAAAGTAAAAAAAATGTAAATTCCTTTAACTATTCACTACTATTCCCTTAGTAAAAAAAAAAAAAAAAAAAAATAACCCCTCCAAAAAAAACCCCAAAAAACCCAACAAAAAATAAAACACAAGCAATAAATAAAATACAAACAGACCCCCCCTTCCAAAACATAACAAAGAACCCCATAAACCCTAAAACCAAAAAAAACACCCCAAACCCCCTTCCTTATATCTTTTTTGGAGCATAATTTAACAGAAAAGCAATACTATTGTTGCCTCACCTTGTTTCCACTACTCTTTAGGGTGAAATGTCTGTAGAATAGATACTGGTGCTATTTTAGTTACTGTAAGTAATAGGATTAAAACACTAGTTGGAATTCTCCTGATGTGTCAGACTATCCAATAAATGCTGTGAGTGCTGAAGGGTCCCTTCAGACAACTAACACTGCCTCTCCCTTGCAGAAGAGGTATTCAGATTCTTAGTCAGAATAATTTAGCAGCTCATCTGAGAAACTAGAGCTGTTCAAAGAAATGTTATCAGGAGTGAGGATCTTATCTGATGTTTTACCACCTCTTCATAGATTTTTTTTCCTTCAAGCTAGCTCATATTCTACATGATGTGCTGAAGTTCCTTGCTGCAAATTCAATTTGCCTTCAAATATTTGGCACTGCTTCAAGGAAAATGATCAAATGATCCAGTTCACCTTGATCCCTTAATTTTGAAATTGCTTGGCTTGCTCTTTCTCCCACCGCGTTGGGTCAAGATTTTCTTCCCAGGGTGAGTTTCAGTTCATATTCTCTATTTTCACTAGCTGAGTTGCCGATTTGTAGAATGTCTGTCAATTCAGATTTTTTCATGT
The DNA here is from genome assembly GCF_050655825.1 of Lonchura striata. NCBI lineage: Eukaryota > Metazoa > Chordata > Aves > Passeriformes > Estrildidae > Lonchura > Lonchura striata. Next base: position 37,658,689 of record NC_140705.1, read on the forward strand.
GTCAGACTGCTTGCCCTTGAATGTTTGCCAGTATAAGAAAAAGGGAAAACATCCAACCATCTAAAGGGAGAATTCCAAGTGTGTAATAAGAAGATGAGTTCAAAAGTATGCATCTTTTTTGTTTTTCTTTTTTTCAGTTTCTGAGCTTAAACTTATCCCATACACATATTTGAACCTACAGCTGTGAGAAATGGCACCATCAGGAGAAGCCCTTCTGTCACTGACATCTTACCTAGCAGGAATCTAAGGAAAGCAGAATGGCCTGATGGATTTCTTTTCCTTCATGTCACTGCAAGAAAGAACATATGGAGTTTGGAGTGCTAATTATGGATATAGAATTGTATAGAGAAATTGTGCCCTCAGCCCTGGACACTCCACTGTGTGGATTACCTCTACCAACCATCGGCACTGAAGGGAAAGCCCTGCACTTTGAGTGTCCTCAGTTTGAACTAAAGAGCCAAGACCTGTCAGTAGACAGCTCATATCTAATGCAGATCAAGCATAAAAGAAGATTAAAATTGCTATTGCCAAAGGATATATGCTTATATTACTACAGGCAGGGATCTGCATGGATACTGTCATTTCTCCACAGCAAATGATTTCTCTTATCTGTTTCTCACTGCCATGATGCATTGCTCAAAGATGAGGTATTGTTTCTTCATGGCAAAGGCAAATCTCACTTGCCAGATTTAATTCTGATCATCCCCGATATGTCATCTTGAAACTGATATTATCATACTATAAATCATCATCTCATTAAGACAATATTTCTGAGTAAAATATTTTCTTTCAATTACAGGTGTTCTTTCTCTTTAGTGTGTTTGTCTCTGACTTCCTTTGTAGAGGACATATGTTTTTTCTGCTGACTACAGAAAAATGTATTATTAAAAAAGAGTCTAATGAAAGTAACATGATGTTTCACCAGACTAAATTTAGATGATACAAAAGTTGTACAATAACTCTTCTTATCTCCTAGCAATAATGGTTCACTTTTCCATATGCAGAAAATTCTAATAAACCTTTTTCTTTTCATAGCAAGGGAAAGAAGGTAAAATACACTTGCAGGAGTCTTTATCATTAAGGGAAATGGAGAAATACAGTGTCTACCAGAAAGCATGGATAGTACTGTAGTAGGACAAAAGGAATTTTTGCTCACTCCTTTCTAGATTCCTCAACAAGGAGGAAACATTCACTTTCATTGAAAATATTAAATAACTTGAATCAATTACCTTTATTTTCTGATATAATATAATCCTCTCTAAATGTATTTAATGCAAGATTCTACAATTTTTTGGATGACACATGAGTACAAGTTTCTTTTTACAAATAAGCTGGTGTGAGTTGATAGGTTTTATTTTGTTGTTTTGTGTTTTGGATTCATTAGAATGAGAATTTACTTCTCATTCTTTCTAAGTTTTACAACAAATGCTCGTGGCCATGCATAGCTTACAAGAGGAATAATTTAATTCAGTCTAAAAACAATGTAATTCATAAAAAATTACTTCAAATTTGAAAAAAAGAGCCTTCCTTCCTTCCTTCCTGGCACTGTATTTTCAATAAAATCATGTTTGAAAGATGGGATAAAACCACATGACAAACTAGAATTAAAACTCATTCCACGCAATTTTTCTCATAATCCTTTATAAATAACATTATATTGCATTTTATTTTCACTTAACTGAGGATATTTTTGCGGATGAGCTGTGCTGCCAGATGAGTATTTCCAAAAGCACTTTGCTGACAGATAATTGACCATTTGACCACCAGTCCACATAGCTGTAGAGCTGTGAGTGTAACTTTCAACATTCTTTTTATATATATGTATTCTTCTGCTTGCAATTTCATAGCATTCTGGAATGTCCTTTCCTCGCAGAATTGTCAAGAAAGAGCAGAGTAATAGAGGTCATCTGTGAATGTAATGAAAAGTCTCATAGGAATCACTCTGCTCATACAATGTCAATGGTGGTGTGAGCTTTGCAGTGATTTTATTCCAAGCTTGCAGAGCTCTGATTTCTACTGTATGACTCCTTTTTATGCTCTCCAGTTCAAGTCATGTAATTTGTTTTCACTAACACTCTCTTACTTTCTCTCTCCATACATCTAAAATTAACTATTAAATTTTAATTCTGAATTAAATTGCAAAAACTTAAAATGTCATTCTGCAGGTGTTTGGATATTATTTATTAAAATATTCTTCATTTCATAAAAGTATTAAAAATAGTATTGTTTCCATTGAGAGTTCCTATCTAATTTTGCAATTAATATTTTATTATATAAGAAATCAGCATTAAACTACAACAGCATATATATATTAATTGCATTTTGCTTTATTTTTATGAGTTTATGATCTCATTATAGTTTATGATACAGCAGTCCCAAGTACATCATTATTATATCTTCCATATTATGATGTCACAAGGATGTTTAATATGATTTAGCAGGGTTTGATACAGTCTGGCTTTGATATAGATTATTGTATTTATTTTTCTCAGACCACTTTTAAAATATTTTTAAGAACATAAAATATTTCTGATTTGAAAAACATTTGTAAATCAACATATCAAATATTATTTTAAAATATCCAAATATATGTGCTGATTAAATTTTTCTACCAACCATCAGGGAAATTTCTGGGAAATATCTGCACATTTCCTGCCTGTAAATTCAGATCTTCAGAAAAATAAACCTTGTAAATCTGAAGTTACACTTACCTTAAGCACAAGTGTGATAAAGAATTAAGTTAGTGAACTATTACACCTTGCACTATCAGTTTAATGAAAGAAAAAGATTTAGTTCTGGATGTATTATCAGTTGACCAACTGGAAATTTATTTAATCTGCATAATCAATCTTCATTTTTATTGCAACTAGTAAATAAATTATCAAGAATGATAGTCTGAGGGGATGGTGGGGAAGGAAGGAAGAACCTATTCTATGCTTGTGGACATAATTTAAATATTACTTTTGTATTTGAGCAACTAACAGCAGAGACCATTGAATCAGATCCCATCTGTAGCGTTTGCAAAAATCCACTGTTCCACAACAAAAATTAATGAGAAATGGAGCTCTTGTAGCTCTTTGTAACCCATGGAACATTTTCAGAGGTAAACCACAGGACAAGAATGCTGTGGAAGTGACTCTATGAAGAGGGCAGTTAGATGTGGCATGAATGAGAAACAATAATGGTCCTCAGAAACCAGAATGTCCATGTTAAAGTACCCAGTCAAGCCCTGAGTGTGTTCAGCATGCACTGTTTTCTTCAGAGGACTGCCCAGTTTGAATCATTAAGTAGCTGATGTAAAATTCTCATACCTACTCAAGTATCATATTCCTCAAATATAATGGTTCCACTGCTTTTACTAATTAGAATTATATAGACTCTTCTAGAACTTCACTCTGGCTCTCAAGAAAAATATTTCTGGAGCTTATGCTTATGTATTCCTTCTTCCTGTATCTGTGCACATTGCCATTAAAGATGATTGAAGTCCTGCTTGCACAAAATCTATATTATGGAAGCTCTAAAAGTTTCCACCTGTAACTGAGTTTTCTACACAAAGAGAAAAGTGATGCTGCCATTGTAATAACTGTATCCAACTACAAAGCCTTTTTCTAATGAATAGGATATAATTAAAGGAGTATGTTGCTGCTGAATGACGATTTCATAGTTATTCAAGCAAACTCAGGGCTTTTCTTTAGTATTCTCCAGCTTAGTACTCTACGAATTATGAGTTGCCAAAAACTAAAACTTTACTTAATGAGTTTCATAACTCCATGTTGATTATAAGAACGATGGAATAAAAAAATAGTTGTCTGTGAATATGCCAAAGAATCCTGATACTAATAACTCTTTTGTCTCTTGATATTTTTCACTATTTCCTTCACAATATTTCATTTGCTAACCCACAGGGTCCTTTTTCCTCAAGGTGTCCTTTAGAAAGCATAATTTTCTGTCTTTTCAGTGAGCAATAACAACAACTGCTATTGGCATTTATTATTACATGCTGAGTTTTACGGCAGAAAGTCAGATACTCATTGTAACTTTCTCTGTCGGCCCAAATGAGCAAAGTTTTACTGCTGCAGCTTACACAGAAATGCAGTTATAAGTTTACTGCAATTTTCTCTTCTCTTCTTTCCAACTTACTTAAAAATATCTGTTTCTCAAAATATCCAGCTGGCAAAAAAGAAAAAAAATTGTCTGTGTCTGGGTAACAAAATGGAGAAATGAAAACAAACCAAACCAAAAAAAAACAAAAAAAAAAAATTTACAAATTCCACACTATAGTAATGAAAAGATCTTTTTCACACACAAACCAGTCCTGTAGCAATTTAATTTATCAGTGTAAAATCCCAATCAAAAATGAAATAGCAAGATACAGATATTTCAGGATATTATCATGGAAAATAATTATCTTTTCAGAAAGTTTTTTTCCTTAAAAGCTTGCTGCATACCAAGAACACAAAACACAAATTAAATGCAAGTACAGTGAAACATGACTTTATACCAGAGTTCATGAAGAAAATTTGTACAAAATTTCTTTATAAATATCCATCTTCCAGATACTAGCATTCCAGGCAGTTTTCATTCTAGTGCTCTGTTTAATTCCATTATTTAGGGCTTTATTTGCTTGACAGACAACATAGTCAATTAATGCTAACACATGCTAAATCCTGTAACATCTTCTACTCTGACACCCAACCGAAAGTACCTTTGATAGTGCCAACGTTTCACATTCTAAATTTAGACAAAATAATTATCTGAAGAATGATTGGTTTTATGCATATCAGCAGCCATTCATACAGCAGGATCTGCTCTGGTCCATTGTGTTTGTAATCCATGGATTACACTCTGAGTACACACTGACGTGAGCAACAGTAACAGCTCCATTATGGTCTATCATCCCAAATAACCATGGATTTCAAAACATTCGCTGCTACATTTCTGTGAGCTTCTATTTTCTGTTCCTTCTTATAAATATTTATAAATAAAAAATACAAATTATACAAAGAAGTCACCAAAATTGTCCCAAATTATGAAATTTTAGAAATTTTGTTAAAGAAAAAAATTTTTAAAAGTCAGGTGTACCTTTGTTAATTATAGTATTTAAGGTTCCAGTGCTGAAGTATCTTTTATTTCAATCTGTTCTGAGTCCAATAAAATCTTTATGAAAAGAACTAAATGGAAACTTAAGAGGGTTAAATGTTCTTTTCAACAGAAAAAAACCAAAACAGCAACAACAGAAACCAGCAAAGTGATCAAAGTTTTAATGAGGATTTAATTTATACAGATGGGAGTGTCCATGACATATACAGACAGTGGGTAAATTAATGTAAAATGAGGAATATCTGACTACACCTACTAGTTTGTAACACATATTTTTCCGTGGGCCAAAATGGTAACATACTGAAACACTCCACAATTTATTCTGATGCTTAACACTATCAAGATGATGATCTGCTCCTAACCATCCTACATATGAAGCCATTATTTGAATACAGTTATTATCAATAATGATCTTTCTTTTTTTCTTGGCACAAGATGATTTTGAAGCCTGTGATAACAGTGACCAGTCTCAGTGAACAGCTTGAACAATGGTTTCACTGGGGCACTGTGTTCTGCTACCGTGGTTCATGGCAAAGCCCGTATTTGTCAACTTCTGATCTAATATATTGATGCAAAAAAAGCTTAGAACCCTAAAAGTTCATAAAGCCTGATGCCATTTTCTGGTCCAGTTGTAACCACATCCACCCCAGTAATGACCCAAGAGAAAGGACAACTAATTTTTCTCATTTATTCTGTTGAGTCAGCTTGCAGTACAAAATATTTATTTCTATAATATTGCTAGTCTGTACAAGAATTACAATATACAAAACAATTATTAATAAGGTTCTATTTAAAATTTATTTGTCTAAGAGATAATTGGTTTCTGCTTTCTTCATCAGTCAGGATTCCATCCAGATTTTCCTTCAATTTCAGGTCTTTAGAAGCATTTTTCCCCACTTCCATAAGCATGTAATGAATATAGAAACCAACAAAGACATAATAAATTTTGTTGTAGCATTCAAGTCAGGATGAATGGTAGCTTTTTAGTCATGTAATTACCAGAAATCAAGAAATCATTGTTGTCACTTTTTTTCTTTTTTTTTTTTTTTTTTTTTTTTTTTTTTTTTGTGAAGAAAGTTTACTTGATAAAGGGATTGCACAAATATATCCAAGCATCACTTCCAGACTTCCAGGAAATTTCATCCATGGTTCTGGGAGTTATACTATTTTCAACTAAAATATCTGTGTTGTGTCTGATCATCAAAGTCACACAGTACTATTGCTGGATGCTCATTAAAAGATTGCCAAATTCAAACTGTCAAAGTGATTACCTAAATTCCCCTCCATAGATTAATTTGTATGAGCATTGCTAATGCTTTTATCCTGCAGATGTATTTTTTCTGTTGGGAATTTCATCCAAATATACATAGTTGTACAAATAAAATTAGCACAATTTAATATATTTTAAGGACAATATGTCATCTTTGATAAAAAGAAATAGTCTCTTTATTTACTCATTGAATGACCTATTCCAACAATCAAAGAGCAAGTGCTAAATTAACATATGCCATATCTAGCAACTGCCTTTTCATTTATTTTGAATGGATCTGAAAAATATACTTTAAGTTGGCTTTCCATTATTCTAAAACACTAAAAAAAATTGCTTTAGATTTCATAACTATGTATCTAATAAAGTATAATTTTGTAATCTAGGTAGTGGAGGTTGATTGCAGTCACAATGCAACTAAGTTTGAGGTCAAAGGCAAAATAATGAAGTATTAACACAGAGGATTTTTTTCTATAGATACACATCTAAATTATTTTGTTATCATCCTGTCCTAAGTGTGCTTGTGAATATGTTAAACTTATTTCCTACTGGGAATAATATATGGGCCCTGATATTATTACTGTTTCTCACTAAAATTCATCAATCAGGGATTTCAAAGCTTTCATGTAATATGTAATACAAAATTGAAAAGCCTTGATATTTCAATATGTTGTTTTGCATCCTAAAAATTTTTGGGTATAATAGATTCCTCATCTATGAACAAGCATGTGCTTAATTTTGTTTATTTAATCTTTAAATTCTTTGACAATACATGTAATAAGTGATGATAAATGTAATACATTTCAAAAATTATATGTCTTCTTTGATTTAAAGGATCTAAATGAAAAACAAGCTTGCAAGTTGCTCAGTAAATAGATGCAGCATGGAAGGATAATCATGCTACAACCAAGAGACTTGGGCAGGATATATTTCTATGAACTCCTTCTAAATTCCAAATGTTTGTCCATATATCTTATAAACTAATATTTCCCCTCTAACTTTTATGTGCCTTTAGTAGAGGAGCATCCCTTTGCTCAAAATTTTTGTGAGAAATCATAATTTTTCTATTTTGAGGTTCATTAGAAAATATTTCCCTTGTAATATACCTATCAATAAATGCTGCAAGTGATCCATATGGATAAACTACTACTCCTCTTTGAAGCCTCCACTGTACAATACATATGGATTCTATCGTTAATCGAAAGAAAACAAAATTTATATCTTAAAAAATTTATAATCTTAGAAAGTTATGAGTAATAAAGATGCCAAAACACATATAAGAAAAATCCTTATGAAACCCTACACATAATTTTCATTTTATTATAATTTTGTGATCAATATCATCCAAATTCTGTTTATTGATTTGAAAATTTGAAATGGTTAATCAAAATGCATATTTTAGATAAAATGCCTTGATTGATATTTGTATCTCTCTAACTGCTAAAGTCAAATAACCTTTGATGCTTTTCTTTATCTGTAAAGGTAAGAATAAAGCTTTCATAGTTAGGATGTTGGGCTTTGCATGAAGTAGCTTTACAGTTTTTAGGGCTCTGGATTATCAATTAAAAATTGGAAAGATCAACCCTGATTATGCTATAAAGTTTATCTGTATATTTTTCTTTCATTCAGAGGCTGTTTTGTGTGTGCACATATACAGCAAATGCTATATATACATACTACTAGATATATTTAAAGAGACTCAGAATACATAATTATATGTTTATGAGGCTTAAGAAATCAGGGGCAAGCTGAAAGACATCAGTCTCTGCTTTTGATTCATTCCATATTCTTGTATTTAACTAGCTATTGTCACTTGGAAACATTTCATGTGAAATTTCTACTGGGAAATATTTTTTTAAAAAATAATTATTTATAAAAATCTTTAAAATCAAACCAAGGAAATGAAAGAATAAATAAATCGTCCACTGTTCTGTTAACATTGTTGAATAACAAAATATCTTTAAATAACATTCCAAATATGTTCTGTTTAATTAGCTGGCTTTATACACCTGTCCTGATTTTGGCCAGGACAGGGTTAATTGCAGCAGCCAGGAGGAGCATGGCCTGGACCCTGAGGTTATTCTATAGAATATAGAATATATAATAATAATATAATATACAGGGGGTGAGTGAGAGGTGAGGAGGAACAGGTCCCTTCTGGTCTGGCCGGTGATGAAGTGAGTGGTCAGGGTAATGTCAGCTTCCATATGGTGAGCACTTGTCTGTGAATCATTCACCTCTCCTGTACACTCTGTTATTAATAAGGCTGCTGTTACTATTCATTTTCTTATTTCATTTGCTGTTTCCAGTTACTTGTTCTTATCTCAACCCTTATCTTTACCTTTTTTTGCTCCAGTTCTCCTCTCCATCTCACTGGGAATGGAGGATTATGGTGGGGGAGAAGGGAGGAGTGAGGGATCAGCACATGTTTTGGAGTGCTTCAGAGAAAACACTAAATTATGAACATGATTCCTAAACTACAACAATCTTCGAGAATTTGTATTGATTCAGAGGAGTTAATATTCAAATTAACTCAACATACCATGACCCAGGTATGTACAAATTATTAAAAGCCTTCCTAGGAGTTTCAGACTCATGGAACAGTTCCCTGAAAGAACTTTTGAGCCGTTGTAAAACAAGAAATACTGCTTTCTTAAGAGGATCTGTACCTCTTGAAAACAAATAAAAAAGCTCTAAAAATAAGATTTACGATTATTTTCTTGTATAGTGATCCACATGTCAGAAAAGGACCCATAAAATCTTCTACAAATACTTAAACTGCAAAAACAGCACTCATGTGATCCTACTGCTGAATGGGGCAGAGAAACTGGTGACAACGGACATGGGAAAGGCTGAGATTCTCAATGCCTTTTTTACCTCAGTCTTTACCAGTTAAATTGCCTTACAGGTGTCTCAGGCCTCTGAGATCAGAGAGAAAATCTATAGTTAGGAGGACTTACCATTAAAGGAAGATCACCAGGTTAGGGTGATCAACAAACTGCAAAGGCAACCAACATTCTTCTCTACTGTATTAGCAAGACTGATGCCAGCTGGTCTAGCAAGGTAATCCTTTTCCTTTCCACAGTCATGGTCAAATGATGTCTAGGATGCTGTGTCTAATTCTGGATATGTGACAAGAAAAAATTGACTGTGTGGTGAAGGGACACAAAGACAACAGTGGACTGGAGCTCCTGACATGTGGAAAAGCTGAGAAAACAGAGACTATTAAGTCTGGAGAAAGTTCAGAATGGATATTATCAATGTATTTAGAAGTTTGATGGGAGGTAATGAAGAAGCAAGTACCCAGTGACAGGAAAAGAGACAATGTGCACAAATGGAAACTCACTGTTTCATCTGAATACAAGAAAAAGATTTCTGTTCTTGAAGAGTGTTTAAACACTGACACAGATTGCCCAGAAAATCTGTAAAGTCTCCAGCTGTGTCTGTCAAGACATTTAGTGTGTGACTGGACATGGATCTGAGCAATCTATTGTAGCTGACCTGTTTTGAGTAGAGTGATTGGATTGGCTTATCTGTACAAGTCCCCTTCAACCTAAGAGATTCTGTTATTCCATTCAAAGAAAAAAAATCTCTTCTAACCATTTGATCTATGGTTGTGATCATTAGTGCAGTACAATAAGGGCAGATCTGAGAAAGGATGGTGTTTGCATCATCTCTTTTGTATTTTCTTTAGGAATACTTTCTTATCAGAAATTAAATATTGATGCGGATTCAGGAGGTAGACAGCTATTAGTTGCTTATTATCCTGTGACTTATAATTTAGATGTTGGCCTCAGTATATGGAACAAAGACTGATTTGGGGCTATTTCTTTGTTAAGTCAGATTGGGCTCTGACCCTGTGGCTCATCAGATGAAGGAGCTCAGGATAAAACAGGAAGGACATCATGAATGAGCAGGTCTGTACAGTTCAGGTTTTGGTTTAGTAGGATATTTCATAAGTATCTGAGGTAATTCTCTTGCATGTCTCAGGGTTATCTGTGATATTTAATAACTCAGGTTATTCTGTGTCTTAACAATACCATAAAACTAAAGAGTTGAAGGAGACAGAACCTTTTCTTATCTATTTTTTATCAGAAGAATTTGAGGCAAGATTACACAATATCACTAGGACCCTGAGGGCTTATATATCAGTAGATTGTGTTAAGGTTGAGAAATAAAACTGGTGCCATAATACATTTGCCCTGAAGAATTTCCACTCTAAAGTCTCTTTCCTGCAAAGAAGTTCTATGTGTGAAAAAGCATCAGATACCTATTGCAGTTTGTCAAATTTTAACTGTCAAAAAGAAAAGGAATAAAACACTAAGAAGCCTGAAGATAATGCTCTTAGCTTTCATTTGTTAAGCATTCTTTTTAAAATGTTTCATTAAAATGTCTTCTTTTTTGTGGTCTTATATGGAAATATTGAATATATTAATTAGGTGTACTTGTGTTTGAAACAGAGTACAATGTTAGAATAATTTTCACACAAGGCTTGTCAAATTCTTTTAGTAACCATAAAAAGTAAGAATACTCTTTGACAAAGTAAAGAGCAAAATTATTAAAAGTGCATACCTATGCATTAGCTAAAATTATTTTATCTTAGTCAGAGCATCATGGTAGCTTCTATTACATCTGAAGTGATCTGTTCCTTTTGTATCAGGTGTGATAGATTTACACAGATAAAACTTTCCCCATACATTTCTTCAGTGACTATAAGAGGCGATTTAAAAATGAATCACTGTGTTTGTATTGGAAAGTAATTAATTTTCCATGCTACCGTCCCAGCAAGGGTTCTGATCCCCTGCAATGATGTATGATGGCTCTGTTATGTGGGATACTAAGGGGAAAAAAGAAACCAGAAGCTATCAAACACTTTTCAAAACCATGTATCAGGTTTTAGCTAGGGGAGAAGCTCATGTAGGGCTTAATCCAGCACATCAAAGTAGTGTAGATATAGGATGGTGGAAAAAGAGGACTGGCAGAAATAAGTGCCAAATATAAGCTTTTGTTTTGATGTTTAAATTTAAGATGTGCTAAACATCTTGAAAACAATTATTGGTGATTAGTTCAAACTGCTGGTTCCTGAAAGATGCAGATGGTACAGCACTAATGACAGTAATTACAGCTCAGATACTTTAAATCCACTTGCAATCTACGCACTTTAAAAACTTTTATGAATAAGAGAGATTGAAAGTGTTGGTGCAAAAATAAAACTCCTCTGTCCTGTACCCTATTTAGCAGAGAACATATTTTAATATGCCTAAGAATTAGGCACTTTAAATATGATGTGTCTGAGATATTGTCTTTGTTTCACCTGGAAAAAAGTTGGTGTGTGGTGAGCAATCATATTGTGCATCCCTTGATTTTTAAACAGCAATTAGAATTATAATGAAAACAATAACAATAATAATATAGCTAGTTTTAAGGTTAATTTTAATGGTTATGTATTGTTATTATCTTCCCTTTCTGTCCTATTAAACTATCTCAACCTACAAATTTTTTTTTGTTGTTTTTTTCAATTTTTGACCATCCCACTGCAGAGAGTGGGGTGAGGGGTGTGTGTAGGGGGGGTGGGGGATGTGTGTGTGTGAGTGGGCAGCTGTGTGGTGTTAAGCTGCCTGACAGGTTAAACCACAACAGACGTAAATAAAACATGCACATAAGAAAGGGAATCCATCCTCAGTACAGTTTTGGTTTTGTATGATGTTTATAATGCCTATATATTCAGCAATAATGCAAGGGCCTGAACACTTTTTATTGTGATTTATAACAATGTGAAAATATTCTCCTCTGCTGTTCTCGTTGCTGTTATTTGAAGCAACAATTCAGACAACATCAGCAATATGAATGTGAGCTGAATGTCTTCTGCAAAACCTCGCATTAAAGAAGAATGAATTACATCTCTATTTTGGCAAGATTTTATTCTCAAAGGGTTTTCACTCAAAACCTGAAAAAAAGGCCTAAATATTTAGGTTTAAATATATTAGTGATCAGTTTCAATCACAGAACAAGGCAATGCAAATCTTAATAAAGATAGAAAGTCAAAGTTAGCACTAATTAGATACACATAGGTTTAAGATCACAGATACACAAACAGAATTGCTGATTCAGTGCTCATTTTAGTTAAAGAGATCAAAAGAATGATTTAGCAGGCTATATGTTTTCTAGCAGTGCAATATGACAATGAGGCATATATGATAAGAAGGACAGAAAAATATTTTATAAATTTCTACATATTAATATATGGGCATTTATTGATAGAAGTACCACTAAAATCCAGAATCAAGCCAGAAAGACAAAAATCTTTGCTAAGACACTCTGAAAGGAAACATAAGATATTAACTGTATCAGGTAATAGTAGCATCAATGAATAGAAATGTACTGCAACACTTTTTATATACATATTCATTTGTTAAATATGTAAACATGCAGATAATTTCATTAAGAGATGAAATATCAGTTTCTCAAAGGCATTTTCAAAAGGCTATATGAGGTTCCTGCTTAATAACTTAAATAAATGGGTCTCAAAATATTGCTTCAAATTAGTCCATTACATTATTTATAAAGTATTCTTTCAGTAGTAAACTCCTGCCATCTATATGATTTTTTTTCTCCTTCTAAATGCTGATGAAAATTTAAGGAGGCCTACAATAGTATAAATGACAGTATGTTAGAGGAAGCAGTTTCACCTTGAGGCTTTTGTTGCTCACTTCACTCACTTCCCAGCTGGACACCTCATGGGTGGTTTACCTTACTGGTAATTTAGCTTCAATAGAAAAGGCCTATTTCTGCCTGCTGCACTTCAAGTTATACTTTATCTCTGACCTCAGGCTGACTCAGTAGTTACCTTTTTTCTGCAGAACAGATGGTTCTAAATTGTTGAACATATACAACCTGGCTTTACATCACTGTGTGATAAAACATAAATGTTCCCAACACTGAAAATCGATATAGCATTCTGTGTCTACAAATCTGAAAATACTTGCATGATTTCAAGCATATGCAGTGACTCAGGTTCTGTGTTTGTCCATGGGTGTAAGCTATCCCTTTTGTTCACACTGAATTAATGTTTGCACTGAGGGAATGGAGTATCTGGTTCACGTGGAGATTTACTGAGACAAAGGAGAGCTCTACTGACCTGCCTGAGGCCATACAAGGATACAAAAGAACATTGATAATAGTACTTCTGAAAATTATTATTATTTTTTTTTATTAATTATCACTTTCAGTAGTCGGAATCTGCCCAAGTGCTTTGCAGAATTTTTAATTGCATACACTAAAGGGTGTGTGTGTGAGCATGTGTAAGTAGTATGAATTTCTGTGTGCATTCGCATTATGTTTCTTTTTAACTTACATGGGCTTTTTCTTTCACAGATCTCTAGTGCATTTTGTATTCCAGTTAAATCTAAACTGGGGAAAATATGCTTTGACTTTTATTTAGGATTGTTCTTCTTGCAAGAAAAAATTTAATAATCCCCCTCAAAAAATCCACCAAAAACAAATGAACAAACAAAAACAAAATAACAGTCTGAAATAACTCTCAAAACCAAACAACTGAAAGATAATTAATGAAGTCTATAGTGATAAAAGTGATTATATTAAAAATGTCAAGGAGGATCTATGTTTGTATGAATAAAATGCATTTGGACCTTGTGCAGGACTATAGTAGTACCAACAGTAGTACTTACAACCTGTAAGGAATTAAACATTGAAGAAGACTTTATTGCCACTAATTTTCACATGAATCTTGTGAATTGTAAGAATCCAGTCAGGACATAAACATAATATATGAATGTATGCAAATGATGCTGGAAAGAATTATAGGACATGTATACTCTATTGTTTCCCTTTTGAACACACAGGTGGCAAGCAAGGAGTACAAACACCCTGTCCCCCAGAATACCTATGCACTAGAAATGTGTAAATCAGCTGCAAGGAGTGGAATTAAAAGTAAATAAATTAGTTCTCTAGTGTAGAACTGTGTTTCTCAAGGTCCAAGTGCACAAAGGAGATTTAGCTGTAACAGGCAACAATAAACAGGGTAGAACAGCATATTAATGACAAGTTTGTGATGACTGTGAGCAGAACTACACACTGAAGACACTGGTTGAGTATTTTTGGTAGAGAGCAGGTAGAGGAAAGAGAAAGACAGTAAGAAAGAGGGGCCCCATCCTTAAGGAATTCAGTTCAATATAAAGTGGAACAAAATAAAAACCAGAAAAAATAGAAGTGGTAGAAAAATCAGCAACAACAATAGAAAAGATTAAATTTATAGCAAGTGCAGTATAATCCAGCAGGACTCATCCAGCTACAAAATTATCCTTGGAATTTTTGCTTCCTGAAAAATAAAGACAGTAAACTAGATCTTCTGTGACAACTTATTTGTTCTTTAATATAAATGACCTTTCAAGATAATATCAATTTGAGAAAATCCTCAGATGAAGGCACAATCTATTTCCAGAAGCTGTTCCAAAACCTCAGGGTAAGTGGAAATACAATTCTGTAAAAAGAAAAAAAAAAAAAATTCATATAATTTTCTTCTTAAATATAAAAAAACTATCTATTCTTAAATATAATAGAGAAGACTCTGTCCAAAATATTATGACTTTTTAAAAGGCAAACTTTGTTTTGCAACTGTCTGCAAAACCCTTTGTAGCGCAGGAATTTCAGAGGTAGTGAAACAACCAAGCAAAAAAGCTGTGAAATCACGCCTTAGTCACTCTGTGTTACTTCTTCTCAACGTGCAAAATAATGGACATTTTTTCTCTAAAATTTATTCTTAGTTATCATTTTTTTTTGGTACAATATTGAACCATATTGAACAATATTGATCTTTTACTGAATCATCACTAATTGTATTAAAAATTAGGCGAACATGGCAGTTTAGACTGATCTCAAAAAACTTTCAGCTTTTAGTAAATATGAAGAAAAAGAATGACATTTCTTAATTTTTAAATTATTTTCTATTAATTTTCAACCATTGTTTTTTTTTTCTTTCTCTGCCATTGCCTGCTCATTATTTTTTCCAATTAAGCCTCAAAATAATAATTTTTAAGTAGTCTATTTGGATTCACAATGTTTGGAAATCAAACAAAGTATTGTCTATTTTTGCACAGTAATTGATTCATTCATTAGGACATAGTGCTATATATATATGCCTTTTTAACACTAAGTTGGAGCACTGCTTTTTTTTTTTCACACCAAGAAATTGCTATGGCTTTAATATACACTTCTCACTTCTGCAGGATTCCTTATTATTCCATGCACACACTCTTCAATTTTCTTTCTCCCATCTAATCAGCATGATAGAGTTCAACACCTATCCTGCTTATAAAGCACCTATATAGACCACACAAAATGTACACATAGAAAAGTATCTTAACAAAATACTCATGCCCTCAATACTGCCAGTCACTTCAACTCTACTGATTTGAATACCCAAAGGCAGCCTAAATTTCCCACTGGCTCTGTGCAATTGTCAGTGTTTTATGGTCAATCCTCAGTACGGGCCTAAGGGAATTCATCCAGGTTTGCAGCAAAGAGTTCCATAGTAGTACCTAAAGATTAGAACTTATCAGAAGTTTGTTTATCAGTGTTTGTAATAATGGTGGAAATGTGGGCTGCAGTTCTAATTAAAAAAAAAAAAAAAAAAAAAAAAGAAACAAAACAAAACCCACAAGAGGATTTGTTTTGTTTTGTAAATGTGGTGTGACATTTGTTAGATATCTACTTCATAGTGCAATATTTCATTTGGCTTTATTTTAGCATTTCAGCTATATCTTCCAATATAAATACACTGTTTATGCATTTAATAAAGAAAAATCTATACAGGTTGCTAAGAATAGAGAATAAAGTAAATGAAGAGTTTTTTTCATCCCCAGAAATCTGGGTTCTTTATTCAGTTCATCCATCATCTTTTTTGATATCTTGTTCTTTAATATTCCATTTGTACAAAATTTTAAGATGTTGAAAAGTAGTCAAAGTGGTGACTAAAATTTCAATCACAAGTTGAAGTGAACTTCAATTGCTTTTATTGAGAAACTATCCAAGAGATAGTCTCACTGATGAGATTTTCATGGCACTGATTTTAAATATTTCTTTCAAAAATTCATTCGCTTATATGGCCCCTCTGTCATTGCATTATAAAACACACATAAACTGAAAACAACAAATATGACTAGCTCGCAAATATTTTTATTTGCTTGTGTAGTTTATTTAAGTATTGATCTTGAAAGCATTTTTTCATGCCTGTAGCTTTTCCTTTAGGGGTAAATTAAAAATAAGAGATTAGGTAGTGTAAAGCTTTCCTTGTAAAAGTAAGGTGTATGCTCCCCAACAAGGAATCCTGCATGAATAATTTAGCCAAGCTTTTCACCTCACTGTGCCTCTTTTGTTTAACCAATGTCTAGTAAAGGGATTGCCACTTTGTGCACCTACATAAACCTTACAGGAATAATTCTGACATTTCCAAAGGCTTACGTAAGGCAATTAATAATTTGGAATGAAGGTTAAAAATGACAACATACCTAGTTTTATAATTTGTTTAACTAATTCCTATGTAAGAGGAATTGCTTAGGCTGATTAAAAAACAGGAGCCATGTGATCTCTTCTCCTAAGAGACTACAAAGATTGACTTACTAATTGGATTCATTGTTTTGAATATCCTTCACATGCCTTTCTATTCCTGTCTTTAACCAAAAACATTTCAAATTTTTGTCACTTTTACAACTAACATCTTCAATTATGGAATATTTTTATATATTTTTATATATTTTTATATATTGTTAGAAGAAAGATGTACAATAAATGTATATAAGATATAAAAATGCATCCAGACATGATTTATATCCACTGTTTGCTTGTGGTTTGATGCTTTTTTCTTTTTATTTTATGGAGCTTTTGGGATTTTTTTTTTGCCCTTAGCTGAGTACTGTGAAGTTGTATTAAAGTTCATCTAAGGAGATACTAAAAGAAGAGAGAAAAAAAGAATTTAGATGGGGTTTTTAGATGTTGTTAACCTTTTATTATTAATATTGCCTTATGTCTATACCATGGAGTAGAATCCTCTGTCACATTGTGAAGAGCAGCCTACAAAACCAAGATGTTAGGTTGTCTAGAAATGTACATATTTTTCTAAGATAAACTTAATCTTTCCTTCTGTCTTTACTCATTACCCACACATCTGCAAAGCAGGATTGACCAGGATCAGATTTTACACCACTACAAATAACATTTTCTGCAGAATTCAAAAGTAAAGTTAGTTTGTATCAGGGATTTCTCTTCAAGTTACAATAAGGAATTTATATCTGTCTTAGGCACTAGGAACTCCTGATGATATTTTCTGTGTTACTGGATGGGCTCAGTAAATCTCCCAGAGACCTGCATTTCTCTGTCCATTGAAGGCAGTGCTGGAAATGGAAGATTTTCCTGATTTTTTCTGTTCTCCAGATTACCCCTGCCATCTTCATGCTTTGCAGTAGAGGATGTTTAAGGGTTTTGCAAAGTTTTAGGTTGATGATAGAGCTTCTACCTTTTTCTTTATTTTTTTTTATATATAACATTCCACTTCAAAAAATGACCAGGTACCTTCTTTTTTATATTCTTGATTTGCATTATTATATAGCAAAAATCTTTTATATAAGGTAGTCCAAAAAATGTTAATCCTTTAAATCCTCTATTTCATCCACCCACTCACTTAGGGCCTAATTTGCTCTGGCTTCATGCATCATTTGTTCTCAAAATCTACAGAAGTTCCATAAAAATGCTTAATGCAGCAAAATCTGCAAAGCTGTCAAAGGAGTCGTACTTATTCCCTACATGTGATTGTTTTATCTTTAATTAAGCAACACCAAAAAAGCAAACTTTTTTACCCTCCAAAGCAAAAGAGGTACGGAAT
The DNA here is from genome assembly GCF_050655825.1 of Lonchura striata. Classification (NCBI taxonomy): domain Eukaryota; kingdom Metazoa; phylum Chordata; class Aves; order Passeriformes; family Estrildidae; genus Lonchura; species Lonchura striata. The sequence goes on from NC_140705.1 coordinate 37,676,952, forward strand.
AAAAATCTTAATAAATGAATAAATATGTCCTAGTTAGGAAGCAGTCTAACATTTTAAGAGAGGTAATGTCACATAAATTTTGTTACACATAGATTATATATTTCAAAATATATTTTTGTATCAAAAATAGTGCAGCCAGCAGGACTAGGACAGTGATTGTCTTTCTGTACTCAGCACTGGTGAGGCCACACCTCAAATCCTGTGAGCAGTTCTGGGATGGAAGGTCACGATTGATGTGCTGGAGTGAGTTGAGAGAAAGGCAACAGACCTGGAGAAGGTTCTGGAGTGTGAGTAAGTCCTGTGAGGAGTGGCTGAGGGAGCTGGGAGAAAAGGAGGCAAGGGAGACCTTATCGCTCTCTACAAGTGCTTGAGAGAAGGTTGTAGCCAGGTGGGGGCTGGCCCCTTCTCCCAGGCAAGCACTGATGGGACAGGAGGAAATGGCCTCAAGCTGCACCAGGGGAGGCTCAGCTGTATATCAGCAAAAGGTTCTCTATTGAAACGATGTTTAAAAATTAGAATAGGCTGCCCAGGGAGGTGGTGGAGCCACCATCCCTGAAGCTGTTAAGAAACAACTGGATGTGGCATGCTATGATTTAGTTGACATGGTGGTATTTGTCCAAAAGTTGGACTTGATGACCTTGGAGGTCTTTTACAACATTAATGATTCTAGAATTCTATAAATATATAGAAGTCCAATATATATGTCACCAGTCCAAACACAAAACATTTTGAAAATATTTTGAACACCATTGTATTTCACCATGACACTTTGACACAGTTCCCATGGCAGTTCATGTCGATTAATTATAATGAGAATTTAATACATTAAAATATAATTTCTATTTAATAGAAATGCAATTTTTTTCCAAGAGTAAGTGAGAGTAACAGAAAATTTGATATGTATTAAAAGGCATTTTTAATATTAGAGTCTTCATCTTGTGAAATAGTAATTTTGCAGAAGAAACTGAGTCGCAGACTGATGGGGCAAGTACCAAAATTTTGGAATACCTACACAGTGTCCTCTGTGTTCCTGGCTATACTTTGCCAAATTACATTCCTCACTCTTTCTCTCTCATATTGAGCCAGATGTCTGCCTCTACAAAGAATACAAAAATTTGAATATCTGTTCTCTGAATTTTCTATCACAAACACACAAAAAAGTCATTAATATTTAAAAAAAGGCTTTTTATTATTAGCACCTAATTGAAATTATTCTCCAGTGCATTCTATTAGAGGCAATTTGGGTCAGATTGGCATTTACCAATATGGATTGTACTTGCAGCATTGTACCATATCCATGCTAAACTCCTATTTTTTTCCCTGGCTTTTCATTATTTGAATAAAATAGCCCTTTTCATTTGTACAGTTTAATTTAATGATAGCATGTCCATTACTTACTATCACAAGGTATTTGTCATATTTGAGTAGAACATAATAACAGACTTTTTAAGTGGAGGTTATGAGAAGCATTCAGACAATTTCAGAGGTTTTATAATAATTTTCTTTTTCCTTGATGTACTGTGCTTATTTTTATGGCCTGAAAATGTGTTTTAATTCTCTTTTACTCTAGAATGTGATAGTAAAGCTAGAGGTGGACCTGTAAGCAAAATTTTATATATATAAAATTAAACAGCAGCTTTGGCTTTATATTGTTTTTAATGACAGGGTAGAGAAAAAATATTTCTTTTGAGACACTGTGGGGAATTCTGACTCAACTGAAAACATTTTTTTAGTGTTAAAATTGATTTTTTTTTTTTTAGGCTGGGAAAGCAAAAATTCATATATAAAAGTGGAAGAAGGAGCTGAAGGTCAAGGGGTAATCTGATATATCTCAAGCTGAAAGTCCCATGATCAGTTTCACTGCCTGAAAGTTACCTCAGAGTTTTTTTTCTGCTTGGTATTATTCTACATTGAAGAGCATTTAAGCATTAATGTCTTCATTTTATAGAAGATACATTTTTGTCTTCTGATGCATTGTAGGAGATACAGGACTTATGAATTTTCTTACCCTAGGAGATAAAGGACTACCTGTAAGTAGGAGCTTCCAGTTAGCATTCTGACTCTCTCCCCCTGCATAAAAAGTGCTATAACAATATTAAGAAAACATAATATCTTGGGTTTTTTTTTCCCTTGGGTGTCCTTCCTTAGGACAGTCAAAAACTCTTTTCTCTTGACAAGATCTCTTATACTTCCCATCATAGGGACCAGGACCAGGACAGTTCCTCAAAAGATAATCACAACTCCTGCAGATTACTCAAAGAAAGATGCCATAAACATATCTGACCCCTTACTTACCCCTGGAATACTGATAAACATTGATAAGATTACTAAAAGGTATTTTGAAGATCTTTATTTTTTATATATTGAAGTCTACCTTTCATATCAGCACAATGTCTTCACTGGTGTTTTTTCGAATACTAACAAGAACAAGAACAAGAACAAGAACAAGAACAAGAACAAGAACAAATTTATTTATTGAGGTAATTAAGTCAGTGATTTGTCAAAATCTCTAATTTTCCAATCTTATAAATGATATTGCATTCATAGAATACCAGAATCTTAGAATCCTAGGATAGTTTGGATTGGAAATGACCATTAGCAGGGACAATTTCACCCACTCAAAGACTACTGATGAAATTCCAACTATGAAACTTTCTTGTTTTCTATATTAATAAACACAGAAGTTTCTTCCCATCACTTTTAACTTGCTGGCAGTTGTAACACTTCCTCAACTGGCATGTAAGAAACCGTCTCAGACAGTGAATCACATGCAAAAAAAATAAAAGTGAACTTGAGCGCATTTTTGTTGCAGAGGGTCAAAATAAAGAATTATTCTCAATACTGTTGCTTCATCTTGATCGAATACACCTGTATGCTTGTAATAAAAATAAGAATGATGTGACTGAATGATATTTAGGTAAATAGAAATTTAATAAAAGCTGCATCAAAACTGGAATGAAAAATAAACATTCTTAAGATTTTGCTCTGTCTTTCAATAATTATCTTGATCATTAGGTTAAAAAAATCTACTATTGGGATGTACGTCTGGAGAACACACACGTGTTTTGAAATATTAGTAATCAGACATTGAATAACAGAATGATGAAGTACAACTTACTGTTTAATACAGGTCATAGAACTTATCTAGAAATTACTGAGTCTCTCGATGCTATCCTGAATATATAACTTTCAAGTTGACAAGGGCCATTTTATCTCCCAGCTTTAGCAATCTATCAATTCAAGGTTGAATTTTAACCTGAGATTTTCTTCTCATCCTCATTTTGTCATAAGCATATAATACAATGAAAAAAATTATAGTCCCAGAATGAATATTTCTCCCTCATGTGCTGAAGGCAGAGACTCTATGGCTTATGTGGACTAGCAGAGTAGTTAGATGTCCTAGTGCCTCAGTCTTTTGCACTGTGTTTTCAAGCTCCTGGTATTACTTACTTTTTTTCCACTAGATTCAGGAAAACTGAACTCCCAACTGTGAAAAAAAAAAAAAAAAAAAATCAGGGAATCTATACTACATCTCCATATTGTCCCTGCCAATGGTCACTTCCAATCCACACCATTCTAGGATTCTGATTCTATGATTTTATGATTCTATGAATGCAATATCATTAAAAAGATTGGAAAATGAGACCTTTTGACCTAATTTATTTAATTATTGACTTAATTATTGATTTAATTGACTTAATCATTGACTTATCTCAGTAAATAAATTTGTAGCAGTACTTATATCATATAGCATATTAAGATTAATGAAGTTCAGTATATTTTGTTTAATCTTAATAATGTGTTTTTTCCCCCCTTACCAAATCAATCTCCAATGTCTTTTTCTCCTCTTGTCAATTTGTCTTAAGAGTTTAGAAGCAGACATGCCATTCCATTAACAACCTTCATCTCTCATCCCAGAAAATTGCTTTGGAGAAATGAAAATCATGAAAAACTCCTTCTTCTTCTTCTGTCTGTCTGCCATGTGGCTTGTCACTTGGACAGAATGAAGACTGCTTGGGAGTTACAGGCAGTAACACCTTGGTAGAAACCCAGTCCTCACCATCACTATTGCATGTGCTCCTGAGGATATATTCTGGACCTAATAGAACCTGGATTATCCCCCGTGTAGTCATGGATACTTACACCATACTCTGCTCTGCCCTTAAATATTGTTTTCTGCTATTTAGAGCAAACTCTCCATCCTCTCAACCAGCTCTGTTTATGGTCACTCTGGTTCCCTCACTCATCACAACAATGTTTCTTTGATAAAGTAAAGAATGGTGCCCAATACAGTGTGGTTGTAGCTTGTGCTAGTTAGACTAAAATTATTCTAGGTATGGAGATCAGTCATTAGTCATTTTCTGCAACCAGCTGTACTACTGATTAAGCAAGATTTATATCAATACAGCAAAAATCAATGTGTCCTGAGCCATTATCCAAACAAGTTCCCTCTTAATTGTTAATTGGTGATACATATCTTATTTTCATATTGGTCCTGGAGACAGAATGATCACATTATTGTTTCTGTACGTGACTTTAAGTTGAACAACCATTAGAGAAGAGATCAGGAAGGATTATCAGAGAACCATATTTGCAAACAGCAAATCATAAATTACCAAATCTTAAGTGCATCTAGATTATTTTTAAGACAGCAAATTATATTTCTTTACATTAATAAAGTTAACTAATTTTTTTCCAATCCAGTGAAATATTTCACAAAATCACAGAATCATTAAGGTTGGAAGAGGTTTCTGGAGATTGGGTAATCTAACTCCTGCTCAAAGAAAGGTGAGCTAGCACAGGTTGCTCAAGACTATGTCCAGTTGAGTTTTAAGTCTATGTCCAGTTGAATTTTAAAGATCTCCAAAGACAGAGATACCACATCTTCTATAGTGTAGTATTTAGCAAAAGGTAGACTCAGCTGATCACACTTCTAATGTGTCAGCATTGGTTTTCACACTGTCTTTTGGTCTAAAACTGCAACAGCTCAGCAAGCTGTTGCAGTATTCAACCACTGTCAATGAAATAAAGTTGTTTTCTGATGTTGTTTCAAATTGATGTTTCTGTTTGTGCCTATTGCCACTTTTCCTGTTAGTGGGCACCACTGGGGAGAGTCTGGTACTGTATTTTCAGTCCCCACTGACAAAAGGGAAACTTGTAAAACTTCTCACTATTATGTTAAATAATGTCATCACCTAAATCTTGGTTTTGTTTAAAGTCAAAAATATACAACAATTACTCCCTTACAGTATTAAAAACAAGCAGACCAACTTACAATTCTAGAGAGCAAATGATCTTTTGCATCTCACAGTAGCATCTAGCCTGACCTTATCAAAGTCTTTTTTGAAAGTTAAATAAATTGCAGATTAATTTTCTTTTTCTGCCACTCATTTATTCATCCAATTTATTCATCCCTTAAATTAAAATAACTAAAAATTTTCTCCTTATAATAACCTGACCTTCACCAGGTTGTTCTTTGTTACCTAAATAAGAAAAAAGCAAATGAAAGAAATACTAGGATTTCCCTCCCCCTCCAACCCCCACCTACCTCTCTGCATTCGAAAGTCTCTGAGCTTCATGATAGCATCCAGTACATCACAACCTCAGGTGCCATTGCCATTGTCCAGCTCCTTCTGCTGACATGTACACCATTACTCAGATGTTGTAGGACCCAAAGTCTCCATGGACTGCAGTTGCAACCTCACACAGTTGTGTGACATGGATCAGTCGTCATGGGAAGAGTTGTCTCCTGCTTTCTCTACCCTTTTTCATATTCTCAGAGTACTTCCTTTGAGAAAAGACATTCGGGGAAAGGGGAAGGAAGTTTTAGTTTTTCCTTTTCAGGGTAGCTGATTTGCCTTGCATTTCTTGCTAACCTCAGTCTTACACTTCCTTATCAGTTCTGACCTCCTCCTTAATTTGCCCATTTTTAGGAGCTGCAGATGGAAGGCTGAGGCAGAACTCACATAAAGCAACTTTTTCAGCTCATCTTAACTTCAGCTTTATCTCAAAATATTTAAAGATGACCAAACCCCAGAATTAGAGCTGTGAAATAATAACTGTCTTAGAATGTTCTTGTCTCCCCAGTCAGTCAGGGAACTTCTCCAAAACTTCTTAAAGTACCACTGTAGAGTCCATTGCTATATCCACAGGAAAGTTTAGCTAGTAAGATTGGCACAGAGTATGCAGAAGGCACTGCTATTGAAACAAATTTGCTTGTGAGGTCCCTGATTGAGAGGGTCTTGTGAATTTATACCCGTTTCCTCCATTGAAGCATAGTTTTCATTTGTGGCATAACAATCCAATCTGATAAAGAATTCCTATGTAACAATTAATGTTTAAGCAGTGGGTTGTACTTGCTGTTCAGGTGGGACAAGGTCTATGCAACTTCTACTACAAATCATAGTGTTTTGGTGACTGCCACAGCACTCCCTTTTGCTATCTTCCTAAATCCTCTTCTAGAGTCAATGACCAGCTCCTGAAATGCTCCTTGATTCTTTAATTTAACCCAGAGAGCATCTTGGGTCTTAAATATGTCTGAAATCCACTCTAAACTGCTCACTGTTGTTCCTAGAGCATTGGACTTAGAGAAATGGAATGAGGCAGACGTACTCTAGGTTGAAGGAAGTGCAGAGACACAAGACAAGCAAGAAGAGGATAGCTTTTATTTCTACATTCTTCAGCATCCATAGTGTCCTGGGAGCTGTGTTGCTCACTGGAGAAAATTTTACTCCAGGTGTTTCTGCAATAAAAGAGGGATCATGACTTCATCCTCTGGTTCACTAAAGCCTTTTCCAAGTGTCCAGAAAGGTGGAAAACTTTGTTACACCAGCAGTTCTGGATTCAGCTGCCTTTGCATCTCTCCACAGATCTGTGATGAACTTTTTGCTTTCCAGTATTTCTGGCCTCAGCAGCAATGCCACTATCATTTATAAAACAAAAATATACCAACCCACTGGTGGAACGTAGTAGCAGCATTGCTACTTACCAGAAAGAACAGCAGGAGAACTCTTCATCAAGTGCTTGCATAGACTTGCACTTGCCCTGATGACAAGATTAATTTCAGGTATCTACCACTCCAAAAATTTCTGGTGGTGTGGCAACTTTACCTACCTGAAAAAAGGACTCTGACATTGCTGATACACAGATTTCTTTTGAGTCCATTGCCTTATTAGCTGCTCCTGCCAAAGACTGAATACCAGTTTAGCAAGCTTTAAAGCACCTTTCTGTCTAATCTCCATTACAGAAATATGTATGGAAAGACATTCATGCCCAGTTTTCTCCATTTCATCATTCTTTTGTCTTTGCCTAGTGAAGAACAGTCAGAAGAAAAAATAAGGATTCCACATGGGCTGGAATGTCTGAGCTGCCAGCTCATGAAGGATGTGAATCATTAATGGAGAATCCCCCACTCATTGTGTTTAATGGTTCCTGGTGGAGTTCACACTAAACTCTGCAGTTGAGAATTCCCTGCACCTTCCATTTTCCCATAAGGATTCCATCCCCTGGCTAGAAGATGGTTCTTACTGTACTCATTCTCAAACAAACTGCTGGTAATCCAGCTTGCATGCCACAGACCAATTTCTGGAATGAAAAGGTGGAGAGAGCATTATCATAATATACAAAAGCTCATCAAAATATCTCACTCATTGATGGTGGAGAAAAGAGATGAATTGAAGGAACTTTTCTGTCCCTTTAATAATGAAGCTGTTTTGCTTGTGATAATGATTTTGGTTTTTACTGCTTTGATTTCTTGATTCTATTCTGCTACACATATCTGGCTACATATAAACTGGAAATAAATATCTGAAAAAATACCTTCAGCATAATTAAAATATACAGGCCTTAATACTTCCCATCCAATCTCAGTCCAACAACTAAATTTGTTATAATATCTGTTCATGAAAGATTTCAAGACAAGATAAAATTTTTATTCTGCTATAAGAAAATGACAAAAAATAAACATTCCCAGGTTTAATTATAAATCATAGTTTATGGAAATAATAAAGTCAAAATTATTCTTGATTATGCCTACACTAATTGTAAATAAACAGCGAAATAAGCTTCTATAAAATTATGGTGTTATTTATTGTCTGGGGCTTTTTCCCCCCACAGGTGGTTTTAACAATATTTTGGCATTATAGCTAAGTAATAAATCATAGGGTTTCCATGGTAGCCAAGTAAGCTGAGTATCACATCAGCTGTCTCTGAAGTTCAAACAGATTTTGAATTTTATTTAACCATCCTTTTGAAGCTACAGCCTGTCTGATCCATATTCTTTCCCTAGTTTAAGAACATGCTGTAACCAGTGATAGAGATTATCAAGAAATAAAGAAATCATGTCATACTCTTAGAGATTATCAAGAAGTGAAGAAATTTTTTCATAATCTATTTTGTTCTGTAATGGCTTCTTTTTGTTTTTGTTGGGGATTTTTTGTCTGGTTTGGGTTTTGTTTAGTTCCTTGGTTGGTTTTTGTTGATTTTGTTTGTTTGTTTTGTTTTTTATTTTAGCAGAACGTATATGAGCTGGTGCTCTACCAGTTTGTTGAATATGTTTGCAAAAAAACCTGAAAAAGTGGAGAAGGTATTAAGCTTACAAGGTCTGTTGGTGACAGCAAGTTTTTCAAGATGGTAATGAATACAGCATAGCAACATTTAAAAACTGAGCACCTAGGAAGCAAAAAGTCCAGTTCCACTTGGTGGTGATAAGTGTCAAGTGATTCACATGGAAAGAAGTGAACAAACAAACAATAATTATTTCACATGCAAAATGTTGGGCAGATGATTAACATTTGCCAGAAGACCTCAAAGAATGTTCAGTGAAAACATCAGCTTAGCATTCAAAGGTGGTCAAAAAGTCCAATCAAAGTTTACAGATTATAAGGAAAGAAAACTTGAAGCATCACAGGACCATTTTACCATATAAAGCCACAGTACGTCTATATTATGAGTACTATATATGCTGTGATGAATTAATGCCAAAATAAATATCAGGAATGATTCAGCCAAGCAATATCAAAAGTGTTGGACTTCCATAAGAGGAATAATTTATTAAATTAGAAGATCTCATTCTTCAGAAGAGACAGTTAAGAAATATTGTAAAAGAGATTCACAAATGCATGGGGCATGGGGAGGCTGAGACCTCTTTTTTCATTTATTGTGTCTTCTGTATTGGAACAGCAAGGGAACAGCAACTAAAGATCTAGGACTCAGGTTCAAAACAACTCCCAAAAAAGTTGTCCTCTGATGTTGCAAAAAAACTATTGCATGCTTGAATATGATTCTGGGGACTTCACTGGATTCACGGAGATCTTCATTTGACAGCAATGCACTAACTGTTACTAAAAGCATAAGTGAAGATTTGGCCCAACTTTTATTGTTGGCATGTAATTTATTTCTATCCTAAGTAATTGGAAATGGTCTGGTACTGTGGGATCCAATTTGATCAACTAGATAATAAGAAATTATTTTTAATTGGAGTTGAAGAAATTATGAAAAGGTGATAATGTTTTTAAACTCTCTTTATCCCTTTTATAAATTATTTTAATTTAAAATTATATTTAAAAAATACTATACTTTAATGGACACACATTTATATGCTATCAGGCATTTATACTAGCAAAGGCAAAGCTTAAGAACTGCAGCTGGCAGTGGAAGGGAGGGCTGGGGGGTTTGTGGAACTGTTCAGTTCCCATGAGAACAAAATGTAGCCAAGCCAGACATGAGCATTTGGGAAATGTCCGTTTTCTGTTAAATGAAGTTTAATTGTATTAAACATTTAGGTTACATCTACAGGGAACACGAGAGAAAAAATGTTGTCAACAAAACACCTTTTTAAAAATCAAAACGTTCATAATAAAACCTTCTTGAAAAGTCAGAATTTTGTTATAATTCATTTTAAAATAATGAGTAATACTTACTGTAACTCTTATTATTTTATCATGTTAATAATTTTGGGTATTTGAAAACTTTCCATCAGATTGATTAAAATCTGGAAGATTTTTAAACCCAGTAAATGCTTTAACTGCTTTTCTGTATTTACACAGATAGAAAGAATTTCAAAATATTCTTAATGTGGTGATATTTTATCTCTAATTTTCACCATTAGATTGTTTTGGATCATTTTAATATTAATTTTTCGGAAAATAAAATATATTTGCCAAGAACAGGAAATTAAAGCAGCTCATTTAGAGTCTATGCAATGTCTATGACATTTCTTGATTACTAGTTATTGGGTTATGTTAAATGGAGAATTTGTGAAGTTGATGACATTTTTCTGCTGACTGCTGCCTTCTGCGCTGCAGCACATTGATTCTTCCATCTCCAGCTTAGCCTTGCCACTTCAGCCTGACCCCACATCCTGCTCCCTTTCTTGTGTGGAGGAGTGTGGAGGAGCTGCACACGTGCTGAAATGGGATCCTTTCACACCCCTTATGGAGGAGGATTTGCCTCTTAAAGCTAATCATAGTTACTAAAATTGTCCATAAGGCTGTGCTTTCTATGTTAATCTTGCAAAGGCATTCAGAGGACACCTGTTCTGGATTAGACTGCTAGACTGATTTTGCAACACAGTAGTTGCAAAAAGTGCTTACAGACCATATATAGACATTTACAAAGGTTAAACACAGACTATGTTTGGCAAAAATATCATTCCAAGAACTCTCTCCAAGGGATATCTTTTCACTGAGACCTGTGGGTTAACTGAAGTCTTGTTCCCTAGTCACTTGCACCTCTCAAAGGAGAGGTTCATCTGATTAAATGCTGTACAAAATGTTCAGAAATAATTTTAGTTTATAAAAATGGGTTCATTTTCTATGTGTTTTGCCCAAGGTAAAGAGGAGCTAAGTCAGCCTTGAGGTTTTCTGTCCTTCTGTCTAGCTATTGCTCTCTATTTCTCTGTGTGAGCATTACAGGCCTACTGTAACTTCCAGATAAAATGTAAATCAATCCAGCATATAGTATTATTTTATGGCTGCATCACTGCAAAGTGTTACATTGGCTAGTGATTCCAAATTTCCCTGTGACTGTGAGAACCCCGGGTTTGGCTGGGGTTCTTGTGTGGTGGTAGAGCTTCTCCTCCAACCCGTGTTCCCAAAGGAAAACTCCGCAGTCTCTTCTTGTTCGGTCTCAAGATGTTTTATTGCTAGTTATCTAACAGATTAAGTTCTCGGGCTGCGGCCCTTTGGTCAGCGGCCCAGGCAGAGAGGCACACACTCCTGACACCCTGACTGTCTGGTGTCTTCTTCTCCTCTCTCTCCGCCCAGGGCTGCTGCTATCTTTTATAAGATATATTACGTATAACATGTTTACAATTATTCCCCAATACCTATTACCTACGTTACCAAGTGTTTATCTATTCTAAACCAATCTGTGAGTGCCAACATCACCAAGAACATGGAGGTAAGGAAGAAGAAAGAATAAGGATGGGTTCAGCCCACTTTCCTCCATCTTAGAACTTCTGACCCCCATGTACAAAGTAAAAACCCCCCTGTACATGCACTAAAACCCCCCTGTACACTACCAAAAAATATTTCCCTCTACTTTGTGACTACATTTATGATACTATCTAGCACTTTGTGACTGCTTGTTCCACCTTCAAAGTTGGTAATTCATTCCATGGTTCAAACTCGAAATCACAGCTAAATCCAGCTGCCTGCTGGGGTCCAGACTGCGTCTGACCACGGCCTGGAACCTCTAAAAATGTTTGAGAAACATTTTGAGTTCCCACATGTGACCATTCCCAGTTTTGTCAGCTTTCATGGTCGTTATATTTTATGAAATATCTTTCACAGTCATAAACATTCAAAAGTTTAAAGACATATTATAGCTGGAGAATCTCACATACACAGAAGATGTCTACCAGTTCTAGGAGAGCAAAAACATTTTGATTGAGATATGATCTAGCTTTTCAATTTACACTAAGTAAAACAATATAAAAATGTTTCATTTTAATTTGTTCCATATGCCAATGATGAACAAAATGTAATAAGTTTTTCCCATATGAGTTTATAAAAACATCCAGAGGCTCAGATGCTTCATAATATCCAGATTTCAGATAATATATAGTAGGTTAGCAGGATTTATTCAAGTATGTATGAGAGAAATTGACAATAGTATTAAAAAATATTTAAGTTAACAAAAACATTCATTGAGAAATCATAAAATATCCACCTAACATTTCACAATAAATTCAGGCTAAGTTTTTATTTATTTATATTTATTTTTAGCATAAAGTATAATAAACATTATTCCAGAGATGCACATTTTAAACAAAGGTGTATGAATACTAAGAGTGTGTACCATTTAAATACCTTTGTTAGAAACTCAAATATCTAATTTGCACATCTTGCAATTTTTCTGGATTTTTGATAACACAGTCTTAAATATGAAAGTGCAAATTTTAGCAGATACTAGATTACCATATGCTTCTGAAATAAGTGCATGGAAGAAATAACCTGTAGAGCAGATGGTTCACAATAGCATAAACATTAATAATTTTAATGGATAATCAGGTTATTTTATTATTTTTTATTCTATTTAAAATCAAGGGCAACAATGCAGGACAGAAACTGTTCCCAGTTACTTCACCAATTCTAGAGTTGGTCCACATTCACACTAATTTGATCCCTTCCCTAGTATTCTGGGCCAATCTACATTATTTTTGAGCTTTTTCTGTGTAAAACAAGGAATCAAAAGGGAAAGCCAAAATGCTTTCCTGTTATCATAATAAAATTGTTTTGATTTTGTTGCTTGTTTAAATGCTACTATTGCTATTATCTGAATTAGGAAAAAAATCCTCTTGCTTTATGAGCACAGTTTTTGGAAAGAAGTGCCATTTCTAGGAAAAAAATTAAAAGGGGAAGATATTTTTCTGGAGTTATTCAGACCTTTAATTAATCTGATTTTTTTACTATAATGTTGAAGTGTAGCAGGAAAACAACTAATTAGAAACAAAATAATCCAAAGCATGAAATAATTAAATTGTGCAAATCTTTGGTATTAGAAGTGTTGCTGTAGACTGCCCATTATTTGATGTGCTTCTCTGGGTGAAATCCAGTGGATTACATTTCTAAATGACAGTCTATTTACCTAACTTTATTTCAGACTTTTTCCTCCTCAACATTAACAATGTTATGTGAACCAAATTATAGCTTTGGTGGCATTTCAGTAATTTAAGTGAGTTATGGTAGTGCAGGAGAGCATGTGTCTATGTAATTAGAAATTAAGAGCTCTTCTCACAATGTACAAACATGATGATGTTCCTTTTTTATACCTATCTTGATCTTGTGAGGGACAAATGAGGGAGGGGAAAAAATCAATTTAAATTAATAGAGATAATTTTAAGCAAACAGCTATGCACAAGCAGATCTGTCAAATATAAATATATACTTTATTATTAGTGAATTTGTTGAGCATATTTATACCTAGGCATAACTCTCAGCATGGACTATGCTATGCCACAGAAATTACACATCAGCATCAGCATCTTATCTTTATTAGAACTTCCCGTGTAGCTATATTGAAATTAGCAGAGGAAAAAAGGCTGCAAGCAGGTAGAAAGAATGAATGGGACAGAAATTCAACTCCATGCTCACATGCCATTGTTCAGATTGATTAAAGGATGTTATCTTTTATTGATGTATTACTTTAGTTGAGCTTTTTTCCTGACAGCAGAAAATAAACAGAGGAAAAATTTATCCTCCAATATTTTGGATAGTGAAATTCAGGTTATGACATTTTGTTTTTACTACTCCAGAGACCCAGTGACATTAGGATTATATTTTCTTATTTCACAGCTTTTCATACCACTCGTACATTGCTAGATAGTCCCCTGCTTTTTCTCTGTAGAAAGGTTAGAGGGAAGACATGATCAAGAAAGTAACAAAATCAAAGCATAGATTAAATATGTTGTAAAGAAGAGGGCTACTATTTCTCTAAGGCCAGACACAGAAGTTACAATGAAAAGGGAAAAATACTGACATTATAAAAGACCCAAAGCTGTAAAAATTTTAATAAACTTGTAGATTATAAAAGATATAATGATTTAAAATATATTTTCTTCACCTCTTCTTTAATGAATATGTTTTGCTTCTAAAGGGCTTTTCTCCCAGTTTGGAAAGAGGTCTCACCTGTTTTCCTTTGCATTTAATAGCAAACTTCAAACTTAATTTCATTAAACCAACAGGGATGTGTTACCATTGCTTGTTTTCACTATCAGACTTTTTTTCCTGTAGGAAAAAAAAATCAAAAAAGCACAAATCAAAAACCCACAACCCAATAGAAAAGCTCCATAAATATTCATATAATATGAATATTTATAATATAATAATATATAATATAACATTATATATATAATATATATATAATGTTATATTATATATTATTATATTATATATATAATGTTGTATTATATATATAATATATAACATATAATTCATATAATATTTAGCCTCACTCTAGTGAGGCTATTTTTATTACTCTTGTTTCTTTGAAAATATATTTAAGACTTTGTCATAAAATTTAATAATTCTCAGTGACTACAAGGCATTCAGTGTTGTCCTTTAGAAAATAAATAAGAGTATATTTAAAAGTTAGATTTTGGTATTTCTGAATGTGTGTTTTCTTTGGTATCTAGAATACACATTTTTATTGAATAATTATATGCTTTGTACAGTTTTCTTTATTTTGGGGGTTTTTTTCGAAATTCATATTTATTAATCATATATTTAGAATCAAGTGTATTTTCTTAGTCTGAGAAACAAAAGCTTCCAAGTTTAGGCACATTTTTCCTGTAACAGCAGATGGAGATCATGAAGAAAATGCATTTCTTGAAGTATGAAACAGAAGACAAATAAGTAACAGCAGCAACTGTATTGAGTTCAGCAATGTTTTCCAGGAATGCACTTTGCTCATCTGTCTCTGCTTTGACCGTAGAGGATTCATTCTTTATAATAAACAAAAGCAGTGATGTTTTTGACAAATACGGGTATTTCTCTATTAAGGTGTCTTTTGATGCATTGTAATTCATCTCCTGTAATCCATCTTTTTTTTTTTTATTTTTCAAATAATCACAAAATAATAAAATTGTATGCAATAAATTGTTACTTCACATAAAATGTTTACAAATATGTCTATTTGGGTAAAAATTTCTTTGCAAATGTAGTTATTAATAGCTAATTAAATTTTCTAATAGCACTAGTTACCATCATGTGGATTATGTAAGAAAACTCTTCCATCAGCAAAATTAAAGTATAAAGAACTTAATAGTTTGGTTGTTTTTTTTTTTTATTTTCACTTTAGTGGTTCACTGGTTAATTTTTCTATTACTTTTTAAAATGCAGACACTGGCACCATCTTTAAAAACAGCATATTAACTATTTTGACATTGTAAATAAAGCAGAAAAATGTCATCCTGGATGGTTTTAGCTGCAATTAT
Organism: Lonchura striata; assembly: GCF_050655825.1. NCBI lineage: Eukaryota > Metazoa > Chordata > Aves > Passeriformes > Estrildidae > Lonchura > Lonchura striata. Next base: position 37,692,388 of record NC_140705.1, read on the forward strand.
GAAAATTCAAATTTTCAGCACACCAGCCATTTACCTAACAAGCTTATAAATGAATTATAACAATGAAACACTCTGAGAAGGAAGTCAGGAAAAATGTTCCAGGCCATCATGAGGTTTGTTTGATTTTTGTTTCATTGTTATATCCTTGTTTTTAAAAACCCTACACAAGCTTTTTGTTTTAGCTGTTTGAAATATCCATGTGTCACTGCAACAAGAATGAGAAACTGTAAGCCCTGACTTCTGCTCTGATTCCTAGTGAAGCCTGAATCTGTCTAATATAGAAAATTCAATTATACAAACCAGGTGATTTGTAAGAGGCGCATTTTTCAATAGAAAGGTGTGATCCTTCTTCTGAAATACTTTAATATTATTTCCTTTGGCTTTTTGTTCTTGAAGCCAATAAGGAGATTTCTGTTTAGGGTACAGAAAAGAAGTGTCAGTGATGTTCTTTAAAGTAAGTGATAAGATATTGGTGTCAGAGCTTTGATGACTTCATTCCTTAATGAAAACAACAACTGAAAAACAGCTGGATTGATATGTTCCCATACTGGATGCACTTAAATCCAGGAATGAGTTTTATGTATCAGGCTTTTCTCAGTCGTCCAGAGTTTGGTAACTTTTTTAATGCCAAATGTAAGTAAGCATCAGTGTAATTTTTTCTATACTTCATTGCTAAAGAAACATCTACACATTTTACAGTTTCTTGACCTTTCTACTTTTTAGTTCCATGAGCATTTCTGACAGGGTGTTTATTTGCTAAATAATTGTAAAAAATAAACACAAATATCCTGCATATGAATTAATTTCTTCTTCTTCTGTCATACCCTACATGGTCATTATAAACACATTTGATATTTAGTACATTTCTAAAAATGACAGGTGTTAGGATTACCTATTTTAAAATGTAAGAATTGAGATTTGGGAAATATGTTTTCAAATTTAAGGATAAAAAAATTACCTAAAAATAAAAGCAGACAGCAGCCTTGATGTTCAAGAGAAGCAGAGATTAAAAAATCATAAAAGGAATATTTTAAAAATTTCCTAATTTTAGGGGTCTGGCACATAATTGAATTTGATCCTTTGTAATGCAAAGAACACATGTTAGGAAAGCTTTTTTCTTCCTTACTTCCTCTGTCAGTAATTTTTCCCCCTTTGTACAATTATCTCACATATTTATTTCCTGTATAAGGCAGATCTACACCACAGTGCAACTCACCACCCACAGCTAAGGAGAAGTCTACTGTCACATTAAAATAAAGAAATGTATCCTGTATCAGCTGCTTTCCTTTGAATGAAAGAAGAAATATGTTCCCAACCTTTCAGCTTGACAAGTTATGCATAAACCACAGAACACATCCCTATTTATTTATTTTTAATTCATCAGCCACCAAGATGATTAAATTTTACACACAAATTATATAATGAAAAGCAGAAAAAAAAGTTGATCGAAAAGATGGATGCAATTACTTCAGTGCTTTTTGTAATTGTCTCCAGACAGAATATCTTCATTTCATGCCACTTAGACAAAATATAATGCTTTAGATGTGGAGTTATGCTTATTATTTGCCTTCTCCAGAACAGCTGACAAAACTGTATGTGTATGTTGGGTTCTTTTGGATGAAGTTTGCTGCCACATTTACATAAATGATAAAATTATATTCCTAAATTATTCTAAATCTGTGAGGTTGCACTAAATGCAAGAATAGCCATACTGTGTCAGTTCAATGGTCAGCCTTGTTCAATGCTTTATAAAAAAATATGACGAGGAATGCATGATAAGGTAGAAAGCAAAACAGAAAAGTGTGTAGAACTATCCTTTGTCCAGGAAAAATTTGTCTGATGATTTTAACTAGCATATGTTTTCAGGCAGTATTCATAATTTGTAGCTATTAAGGAATTTTTGTAGAAGGTTCAGGCTTTTCTGTACTCCTATCATAAAATGAAGATATTCACTCTTCTCAGAGTCCCATTTATCTCCGTTGATTCCACAGAAATGCTTGGGTGATGAACTTAAACATAACTAACTTAATTTTGGTTACCTATGCATTCCCAGGTGAGCTTCATTATTTACGTACTTATCTGCATTTGGAAGCAGTCTGATATGGTCTTATTATAATTGTTTCATTTTCCTTCTGAAGATATCAAAAATAGAGGTAAAAGCTACAAAATATTTTAATAAATTCTTAGTCACACTCGGAGATAGTGAAGAATTACCTACCTAAACATTACTATGAATATATTTGTCTTTTTCTCATTTAATGCTGTGCAAGTTACATTGACAAACAAACAGAAAAAGAGAGGCAATTTTGTAAAATCTGCATGGCATAGTGATGCTGTGGCAGAAGAAACAGCAGAAACTCAAGCATATAGAGGTGGGCCATGCAACATTACCAGATAAAGTTACACAATTATATATTTACATACTTATGGATCTGAGCCTGAAACTGTAAGTCAAGAAGTTGGCTGAGTCAGACACTGGGCTCCTGCCCAGACAGGCATCATGTTTCTTCCTGCACTCATTCTGTGCTCTGATATAGACCTGGGAGAAGCTTTCTCAACTTCTCTACACTTGCAGATCAAAAATGATTACACAATAACTTTCTGATGGTTTAGCTGAAATCAGTATTAGGGCTGGTTTTAACGATTTTATGAACACCTGGAATAATTTGCAAGAACATTGTCTCTCTATTTATTTTCATAACTGATTTTGAACTGATTTTCAAACTAAAATTCAAACAGATTTTCATGTAAATGAAACAATATTTTTTATTTTAAAATAGAAAAAGCAGGATATATTTTCATGTCTTCATTTTTAATTGCTGCAAAAACATATTTTGCCATAAATGCACCAAATTCCAATAATGGGAAGCCATTTTTCAAAAGTCAACTCTGCAAAAATCAGTCAGATGCAACAGCATGTCAGATATATTTTACATGTTTGCTGAGAAAATAACTTAAATTTAATCTTACCTTAATAGCATGGTCTTTTAAGTTAAAATTCTCCCTTTTTCTTTTACTTGGTAGAAATATTTATACATCTAGAAAATGTGTATTTGAAGACCAGATTATAAAATATTCACTCATGATCAGTAATTGCTTGAACTAGGGATGACATTACTGGAGGTAGTAAGATATCTTGGAGTAAAAATACATGGCCCAATTAGATTGCAAAGTTTATAATTATGAATAAACTACACACCCCTGGTTTCTGCAAAACTTTACACACAATTTATTTTTGCATAGTGATCTGGATTGAATTTTGCCTGCAATTTACAATTCCCCAGGTTAAGGTTTCCTCATATTTATTAAATCTCCTGTTAAATTTGTATTTTGTCAGTTGAACATTTAAATGCAAGTTTTCTATATATTTCTTTCCAAATAAAAATATATTTTTCTCTGGAAAGACAGAAAATTTTAGGATGATTGCACTCCTATCACCAGTATTTGATGGTTTTCCCAATGCAGGGATAACCTTCAATTTCATTACACTTTCTAACTCAGCGCATTTTATAGATCACAGAACTGTGGAGTAATCCAGGCTAGAGGCAAGCTTGAAATCATCTAGTCCAAACCTTGGTCAACGAAGGTCTGATCAGATTAAGTTATTCAGGGCTGTGTTTGCTGTGTTTGGTCAAATCTGTGTTCTGCAAAGAAAGAGAAAGAAGAATTCCTGCTTTCTCTACTGCAATTCAGATTATTTTAATGACACTCTTACGAAGAGAAAATAAGCTCAGGAGAAGCTACACAGAGCACTAAAAGCAGCTGCTGAAACTTTGGTACATTTTAATTCATTCATTGTATATTAATGCCAAAAGTAGCCAGATACATTAACTTTTCAAAGTTTAACCCTCAACTAACTCATTTCAGCATCATCACAGTAATTTAAAGTCTCCAAAAGATGAACAAGAGAGACAAGCTCAAAACAGGAACAAAGGAAATGAGAACAGTGAGGAAACATCTTCCAGCAAATGACTGAGGCTGTATTCTTAGACACATCTGCTATCAAAGTGGCACAAAACCTTTGAACTGTAGCCTCATTTCTCTTAAAACAGATCCCATTCTGTCAGTAATTAATATCTACTGTCTCTGATACAGAAAGAAAAGTTGTGACCATATTTGCAAGGACAAGAAAACCATGGTGGCCATATATCTTGGTTTCCTCTGCTTAACTGTAATTTTCTTCAGGCTTGAGAAAGGAAATAAGCCTTTTTTTGTCTTTTTTTTTTTTTTCCTGAATTTCCAGACAAATGACCAATGCACATGCATGGCTTTCTTTCATGTGTACATGCAGATCACTTGACTATGCCCAGTAGAGGTTACCAGTTCCAGATGCATTAGACTTATTGCATGTGCTACATGGCACATATTCCCACATATCATCTGGCAGTTGTCTGCCCAGAAACACAGGAACACTAGGCATAATACAGAATTATGATTAAATTACTTGGAAGTAATCCTCTAAGATGTTTTGTCAGTAGCTTTTTGTATGGATCTCAGTGCTTCACAGAACAGTCAATCTGTTCTTCATATATCAAAGAATCTGAATCATAGAATATGCTGAGCTGGAAGGGACTCATCACAGTCATCGAGTCCAGCTCCTGGCCCTGTTCAACACACCCCAAGAATCACACCATGGACCTGAGAGCCTTGTCCAATTGCTTCTTGAACTCTGTCAGACTTGGTGCTGTGACCACTTCCCTGGGAATGTTGTTACACTGCCCAGCCACCCACTGGGTGATGAACCTATTCCTGATATCCAATCCAAACCTATTCTGATATTTCCTTGAGTCCTGTCACTGGTCATGAAAGTGAAGAGATTGATACCTGCCCCTCGACTTCCCATGGTGAGGATGATGAAGATCACAATGAGGTCTCTCCTCAGTCTCATTTAATATTACCCAGATACTTTGCCACTCAAGATAGACTTCTAAACGCAGCCATGTGGCAGCCCAGGAGAATGGTTCAAAACAGAATCAATGTCTCTATATCCTTGTTTTGAATTTACAATTTTCTTAGAGTTAAGTGTTCTCTAAAGCAATTAAATAAGAATCCTTAATATTCCTAAAATTCTTTTCATTCTTGAAATCTTCTTCAGACTTCTAGGAACTTGGTTAAAATATGGTTATTTCTACATTGATTTGTGATTAATCAGTTTGGTTATGGTGTGTAGTGTGCTAATTTGGTTTTAATTTTATTTTTATATTTAGTTTTATTTTATGTAGGCATGAGATATCAGTTTTATTTCACATAATTGAGAGCTTTGGCCTAAAACAATTCACATTCCTTTTGAAGTCATGGGCATTAACAGTACTAAATTTCATGGTCTCAGATTTGAATTGTTTTGAGGAGGCAATCTCTTACTACACATTTTTTTCAGAGCACACCTTTATTGAACCTCATCCAAGTAGCACAATATGACCATTGAATGTTTTACCATGGACTGCTTTAAAGGAGCTGGGCTTCATCAGCTTTTTACCCTCATTCATTTTCTAGTATCAGTGCCTTTGTAATTCCAACAGCATGGTAGCCTGCTCTTCATTTAAATTATTATTTTATGTCATTGTTTTCTGTAAGAATTAAGGTTTTCCGGAAGTATAATAGATAGCACATGGAATTTTACAGACAACTGGAGAAACTTCACAAACTGAACTGTGAACAGCCCAAGGGCCATATCTGCAGCAGATCACTCCTAATTCACAAAAGGTTCTTCTAAGAGGAAGCCAGCATATGTGGCTTGGGAAACAAGGATAACAAGAAGCAGACCCATCTCATGTTGCCATGGGAATACTTTATGCTGTCTGTCTGCATGGTGTAGAAGTATTCATGAGTTGTCTCTATAAATCACATAATTAAAATAGGGATAAATAGGACTAATTGCATGTTCTCTGCAGAAAATTGCTCACTATCTATTATTATTACAGATAATTTCAAAATATCTGACAGAAATTGCCCTTGGTTTACGGCAAAAAGAGCTCAACAGATTCTTTTTAAAACATTTTAAAATAATCCATATTTCAAAACAAAAAAGTGCCCAAGAAGGCAAATTACCTACCAAGTACTCTGCCAAGGTCATTTTACTTTGGTTTCCTATTCTTCCTTGTTGCAGGAAGCAGCCAACAAAAATAGTCAGCATGGATTCATGGAGAAAAATATAATGCTTTACAAGCCTTAGACCCTTCAACAATTACATTATTGACCTGTTGGGTAGCCAGCGATACCAGTGAATGTTGGCTATATTGGCTTTTGTAAATTTTTCTACATTGTCTTATCATCATATACAAGTTGACTACGTATACACCAGCTAAGCAGACCATGATGTGGATTTAAAACTGGGTAAAATCTAGGGTTCAAAGGGTTGTGATAAGTGGAATGAAGTCCAGATTCAGGAAAGTCATTAGTAGTGTGCCTCAGGGAGGGATACAAGGGCAGAAAAAAAAGTTATTAAACTAATGAAAATAAGTTTGGGTGAATAAAGTGAAATTATTAATGAAATTTCATCCATTAAACCCTAGATCTAGTAGGGCAATTCAAACACTGTGTATGAAGTTTGATGAAAGACAAAAGAAATTTATTTTCTAGTACTATTACCCTCAGAATTTATTCAAACTTTTGTAAATAAAGATGTAGTTCAAACTTTTAGGTCTCATATGATTTGGGGAAAGCATGATCTGAAAAGATAAAGCTTGAAATATATTTTTCAGGACTTGCATCCTGCACTACAGTATTTTGGCATTTTTCCCTCTTCCTAAGCCACTCACCCTAAAAGGCCAATCAAGTATGGTTTAAATGTTATTGGAATGGGTGAAAAAGAAATACTGTGGGACTTATTGATAGAAGGATTATAGAAGACTAAATTAAGTCGACAAAAATGAAAATATAATTTAGTCCATATTCCTTGTTTATGTATTTGGCACATTTTAGCATTCTTTGAGGGATATATAACAGTATGTTATGAGTTAAAAAGTGAAGCCAAGAATAATGTTAATTATATTAAAGGAAGAAAAAAAAATGCGGTCATAGGAAAAACAGGCTACTAAATCTAGATAACCTCTCTAAAGAGGAAAGAATGCATACAGGTAGAGACTATTGAAAAAAACATCCATACTCACAGTGAGTACTTCAGATACAAATTACATGGCTAAAAGTTTCAATTAGCTGTCTACAGCACACAGAAATTGTCTACAGAAAACTTGGCTGATTTGGTGCAGATATAGGCTGTGAAAGATGTCTAGTGGAGAGAAGCTTTGACAAGCCCTCTCACATGACCTGTTCTGTGAGACAGCTAAGTATTGTTTCTCCTTAGGAATTAAATATTTTACTTTAACCTCTTCAATATGATTTGAAGTACCCCTGTGATAACATCCTGTGCCTGATGCTTTATAATTCCCAGCTCATTTTCTGAGATCTTCAATTACTCTTTCTGCTATTTGCATAATATATATTTACATGCTTGGGAAGGGAAATGATGAAGGGTCACTACAGTTGCATGTAGCATCATCTACCCTTTGATTGTCTGGAGGTGAAACATCATATGTCCATCCATGGAAACTTGTTACTTAGATATTACATCTCTGTCCCCTAGATAAAAGTTTGCATTAATAAAATAGTACATACTTAATCTCTGTGCTCTGGAGAAAAAGGTTTCTTGCCTCTTCTGTGATTTTCACATTAGATAATTTGCATTTTGGGAGGTGGCAGGGAAGGGAAGGGTTGGTGGAGAAGAGCAACAAGGACATCTTTTATTAATTACAGTCTTTTGGAACTATTCTCAGTACTATTAGGATTGATGTCTTACCTGGCTGAGTATGAAGATCTGGAAGTTTTTCTGTAATTTCTTTTTTTTTTTTAATCTGTCTCTACCTCTCAATACAGTATAAGATTTTACTTTAAGTAAAAATACATGGAACAATTTGAACTTGTTAAAAAAATTATAAGAATTTTGTAGCTGCATGTTAGAGACCATGTAATGTCATGTGACTCTAATCCTGTACCTCTGTAAAGGTAACAGGATGATCTCAGTAACAATGATATCAGAGAGCAGAATCTTCAGTGGGGCAGGAATATATTATTATAAAAGTGATGTGAATGAGGGGAAAATCTGACACAGTGAGTAACTTGTGATTACAGTCAGTTACTTGGTTTCCCAGTTTTATCCCAGAAGTTAAGCTGTAAAGTCAATTTACAGTCAAACCACAGAATCTTACATCAGCAGACTAGCAGTTCTAAATGTTCATAAAACACATATTTTCTGAAGTTGCCTTGAAATACTCTCTGCTTAGATGTCCTTGGCAAATTAGTGCCTGCAGGAAATAAATGCATGCTATGTTGTGTTTTTTTTTGTTTCACAATGTTTTAATTACTGTTGCTATTTTTATTAATAGAAATACTCATAGAAAGAGTGGAAACAGAGAAAAGGAGGCAAGAATAGAAGTCTGATTAGTTAGTTGGTTAGTTAGTTGAAGGGATTTCCAGAGAAAGCAAGCTGCTGATCAAACAGCATTTGGCCCCTGTCAATCACAACAAAAATTTCTGTGTCTAAAGTTTAAAGATTAAAAGATACATGTTGTAATGAATAACATTTTCAAAGCAAACAAACAAGACAGATCTAGGGTCTTCAAATGTTATGTTTTTATGCTGGTGGTGCTTATGTCCAGCCAGGAGTGAGATAAAAAACTGAGAGGATGACTCATATGAATAATCATGAATATCAGATTAAAAAAGGAAAAAGAAGCAGTCAAATAGAAAATGGAAAGAGACAAATTGTGTTCTGTCAGTGATCCATTCAGCATGATTTATTTTTTTAGAAGTCTAGAAAGCCCTTGCAAGTGTTCTCTATTCTTTTCATACTGTCAGTAAAATTATCAAAGAATGCTATAGCCCAACTATTAGGAGATCAAGTTTCAGAAAATTGTGATGTACATAATCTGAATATTTCTTCATCTTTTGCAGCTCTATAGAAGACTCATATCACATTTTGAAATTTATGTTGTGATCAGAGAAAGAGATAAATTTCTTTTATCTTTTCGAAAGTTAGGATGAGCACAATCACTGCACTCAGGAAAGAGAGAAAGAAAGCTCTCAGTAGGCTTAGCCAAGACGTGCATGGAAAGTTGGGGATGAGCAAAACTCTTACACCTGTTCATCCATTACAGAGAAATGCAAAAATTTGCACAAAAATATGTAAAAATATGTAAGCCTAAACATTTAGGGATATTACAATTTCTTAGTACTCTCTCTAAAGTGGTCATCATTACACAAAATTGTTAAATGCCTCTCTTTATCCTGCTTCTGAAGATTCATCTAATAGACAAAAGCCAGAAGGTGCTGGAAAAATTATTTTAAAGTGTAGTCCATAAAACTACTATTTACCTTCAATTACAAGAGTCAGTACTGTTATCTTAACTATAACCACCCATTAATAATAATAAAGAAAGCTTTACTAGAGGAAAACTTAATAGTTGGCTTTGTAAATCATTAATAGCATCCTATGCAATCTATTAGCATACTCAGAAATTTTAAGTTACCTTAAGATTTGCTACAATTTAGTTGAAAAATACATCTTTTAAGGTGGATAACATATGAGATACTGAAGACATTCAGTTTTGATTGAAGAATGGAATTGATTTGAAGAATAAGTTCTTCCAGGAAAAGTAAAAACCATTATAAGAATATTTTTAGTCACAGAGTGGCAGACTCCCAATAGAATTACCTATAGCCTTCTAATACTACTTCAGAGAAACAAGATGTTTTCAGCTTTTGAAAGTATTGATTGTGGATGATGTTATGGAAGTTAAGATGCTATGCAAGTTCAGCAAAGTGCAGTGGCAAAAAATAGGACTGCAAAGAGAAAAATTAGTTAGCATTGCTCAAATACACAGATATAACACAGGACACATAAAGAAAACTGTTTCTCATGGTGCAAACATTTAAATATAGAAGGATTATATATAATTTAATTTAATTGTGTCCACATTTAAAATACATTTTTAGTTTTTTAAGGCTTAATGAACTCACATAGTGAACATATATATAACATATATTATATATCTAATTGCTTTTCTTTAAAATTATTTTTAAGTTACTTGAGAAAATTGTTAATTGATAACTTCATATTGTAGCTTGGAGTTTATTTTGCAGAATTTCTAGTTTTTATCTATTCTATCTATTCTATCTTCTAGTTTCTCTATTTTGAGAGGCTAAAAGCCAAATAGTGTGAAAGACCATTCTGGGTATAAAGAGTTTTACACACCCTTTTCTGCTCATAGTAGTGAGCAAAATATAACTCAGAGAATAAAATGTTGCATTAAACAACAGACGTATGAGACAATTCTCAAGCTTTACTGATCAGCTGAGATACTGCTTTACTAAAAACAGTGGCTCTTTGGTCATGTTGTATCTTCAATAATGAATAGTGAATACTCTTCAGTGAATAGTGTCCTATTCATTATGGCTCAATATCAGTCTCAAGTAATTTTCATTTTAATTTTAAATTCAACAGAGGGGCATCTTAATAGACTTAAAATTTCTTTTTCAATTTCAAATATTTTTGCCTTTGCTTCCAGACTCTCAGTTCAGTGAGTACTACTATATATTGGTCTATTGACAAAATCTTTGTAGAATCATAGAATCACAGAATATTATGAGTTGGATGGGACCCAATTAGGATCATTGAGGCCTAGCCCAGATTGTAGCTCAATATGCCTGTCCCAGACTGAGAAGCAAGATGTTTTCTATTGCCATCTGTGTAGCAGTTGTCTTCTGTTAAGTGGGCAGTTTTCCTTATCTCCTGTTAATGGGCCCATCAATGTCTTGCCACATGAGTCAGAGATAACTCCCTCCAGGAGCCATTTTCTGTTTAACAGGTGATTAAGGACTCACCTCATGACTCAGAATGACATCAGCCCATTGTGAGATGCTCTGCCCGGGGGTAGGAGCTAAACATCCCCACCTAGATATACTCTGGAGTCTGGGACAGAGCAGGCAGCCTTCCCACAGGTTTCCAAGAGGACACAGCTGGGGCTTTCCACTGGACCTTCAGAGGAAGACTACACCCTTCTACAGGAGCACTGCTCCAACAGAAACCACATCTGCCACTCCAAGAGGACTGCAGCCACTCCAATATGGACTGCTATCAACAGGCTGGCCAAAGAGGTGTCAGGTTGTATTCTGACTCTGTCAGTGGTTTTTCTTTTTGCATTATTGCATGTATTTTGTTTCTTTTCCCTTTTCCTAATAAATTGTATTTCTGATTTGGAGCCTCTCACTGCTTTTGCTTTCAAACCAGAACAATTCCCCAAGAATCACACCATATGTATTGTCCAAACTCTTCATGAGCCCCGTCAAGCTTGCTGCTGTGACCAGTTCCCTTGGCAGCCCATCCCAGTATCCATCCACGCTCTGAGTAAAGAACTTCTTTGTGATATCCAACCTAAACCACCCCATGCACAACCTCAAGCCATTTCCTGGAGTCCTGTCACTGGGCGTAAGAGTGAAGAGATCAGTACCTGGCCCTCTGCTTTCTCTTGTGAGGACACTGAAGACCACAATAAGGTCTCCCCTCAGTCTCCTCCAGGCTGAACAAACCAAGTGACCTCAGCTGCTCCACATAAAACATCCCTTCACTAACTTCTTTAGGAAGATTATCGTAGGCATCGAAAATATAGAGATGAAGAATTAACTTAATGTAATGTAAATAAATTGGCAAAATCTAGAGGTCAAATTTCAGAAAGTGTTCAAAATTTCCTCCCTGAACAATTATGAGTTAAGTTCTCAAATTAAGACAATTTTTTAATTAAATAATTGATTAAGATTTCAAATTGTGGTTTTCCTTGAGCTGTGTCTGTCACTCCTTTGATTCATCATATTTCCTTTTCTAGCAGTGGTAGTCATCCCATAGCTACTTCAGCTTCAATTATTTTGCCATAATTCCTGATGAAGTTTTGAAATTACAAAAAAAAGTTTTTGAACGGTAATCTTACAAATAATTGTCTAAATAAATAGCTGTTAAGAGAATGATAACCTCAGATTCAGCTTAGTATCTTTAATATGGGATGTATGTTCAATATCTGTCTATCCTTCCTTTTTAGGAGTCTCATTGCTCCCATAATGACATAGTATTATATTTTTTATATTATAACAATAGTTTTTATATAAATATATATTGCAATTTTTCACTAATACAATACAATATTAGGAAATGATTAAAAATATTTGAAATATAGACATTTTCTACACAAAAAAAAGACTCACAAATAATAATTTTAATAAATTGAGACATTTTGAGCTGCAAATTTATACCCAGAGGAATTTGGAACTTTTTTTCTAATACTACTAACTGTGTCAGCTCAATAAGTCTGACTTATTATTAGCCATGTTTTGAAGAACATGAGGCCTGTTTCACATGGGATAATTTATCAGTGTATGAAAAAGTCATACACTATTAAGAATCGTGTCTGGGATTATATTCTTTTACCAATCAGTAAATGGTTTTAAGATTTTAAGCCACATGCAGCTGCATGGCATCAGCTAATTTCCTAAATAACATAATGATACAGTCTGTTAGTGACACTGGCACTGCAGGGCTAATCTCCAGTCCTTCCTTTGCAGCAGCTATATAAAAAATGTTGTCCTTTAGTGTAATAATTCCATTATATGTACTTTGGTTGGTAGTTACTTTAGTGGATAGGGCAAGATACTATCCAGTCTTGGGATTTGTGCCTCTAACAGAAGTCAGACACTAATATCTATTTTAAAAGAACCTCAGAAGTCCCTGTAAATTTGAATCTGGGGAATCAGCGACCTTCTCCTACTTGATCTTTATTCCTTGTCCTCTCCTCTCCCAGAAAAAGGTTTAGGATGGAAAGTGGCATCATCAGTTAAAGTTATCTCCTCAAAAGAGCATGGGCGGAGGTAAGGAAGCAAATCCCTATGTTCCTTCTAAATTAGTGGATTATAACAGTTTGAACTGAAAACCAGAGATGATATAGATTGGTTAAAGCTTGGACAACGGGCTTCTATTTGAAGTCTGTTAAGAAGTAGACACACAAGTGTTCAGAGAAAAGTGCTTTGAAACTGAGGGTTTGAAATACATTATCTCAAATACTGTAACTCTTTCAACATGAAGTATATCCTCTTACAAAACCATATAAGTTTGCCTGTATGAAGCACAACTTATGCAAGACATTTTTCTACTGACCTGAATGTTTAGCAGAGCAGGCTCAGATCTACCTTGCAGTTTAGCTATGTGAATATCTATCCTGATCTTGGTAAACTGCAGAGCTGTTAACCAGTTACCAGATTAACTCCTGAATATTAAGTTTCTTCTCCAGGTCTGGCCTTACCACTCTTCATAATTTTACCTCAAAACATGGGATACCCACTGATTTCCATAACACTGTATCTGCCAAATTACATTTTTAAATCAGCTTTTATTTTAGGTCTTTGTAATTCATGGGCACAGGAAATGGTAAAAAACTAAAATACATTTAATTTTAAGCAAAGTCAGAAGCTAAATACTAAAATACTCCTATTTACTACAAAGTGTGAGTTCAAGACCATCTCAATATAGCAAAGATCCCTAGCTATTACTTACTTTAACAGATTATGCCAGAAGTCCTGGGCTTTATTACTGTTTGTAGTCTATTTTGTTCTTTACACTGACAGTTCCAGTTCTTCACCCATCCATCAGTTACTTACACCCACCAACTTTAATCTGCTGTGGGGATTAATGAACAACACCTGCCACAATGACTTCCCAGAATGCCTGGAGCTTTAAACACTTTTATTTTTTAATAAATCATACCATTAAGAAGAATAAAATAAAAGGGATCTGTTGCTGTATCCCACATCCTGAGTCTGTAGACGTCTGACGAAGAGATCTCGCATGTAATAGTGACTACAGCAAAATAAACCTTGATTGTTACCAGATAGTTGTCATCCTAGAGAAAAATGTTACCCAGATCAAAAATCTAATATTCCTGTACCTGATAAGCAAATTTTGCTTCCATGTGGCATTATAGGTACTGTATTTGCAAGTAAATATTTAATTCTTCTAGCATCAGAAATATATTTGCAGTATACAAATTTCCTGAGTGAAACAACAGAATGGAAATATTTATTTAATGCATTGTCACTCTGAGCACTGAAGCAGAGTATGATGGGTTAAAGTAATAAACACACTAGACCTGAATAATGTAACTGATTCCACATTCTAAACAAATTTATATAGTTCCAGGCTTCATAAAGCAATTCCATCCATTGCTTTTCCTACTCTGAAATCTATTCTTAATTTCAAATGGTATTTTCTGAGTTCTGTATTTCATAACCTTTCCATATAAATTGTTATTTCGCCATGTCCGTCCTGCATATTACTTGCCCTTTATAATTTTCTAAGATTTTTTGCTAGTTGAATTATTATTCACACAATAATCCAACATATCTCTTATTTTTAAATTGTTTAGGAAGAAATAATTGAGAATAATCAATATTGGAGTATTGAATGTCATTGGTTATTTTTTATTGAATCCATGAAGCACATAAGGTATTTTGTTCCAGAAGTGAAAGAGTTCAACTTTTCTGTTTTGGTTCAAATAATTGTGTTCACAAATGTCTATGAATATATTTCATTTAAATGAACTCTCTGAGGGAACAGTCTTCTCATAAACCCTTGTATGATAATACTCAGTGAAGAGAATGCAGAAAGTTATGACTGAAGAAGAGAATTTTATTTACAATTTTGAACATGCATGCATGGCTGTATTTTTATTGTTTGTTCTATTCCAGTTTCAGCTAATGAAAAGAGATAAGCCTTTACATTAGAATTTTTGCTGTAGTTGTGGGAACTACAAGTATGACAGTCTGTCAGCACTGTTTCCCATTGGCACTTGTCAAATCAAATTTCAAATATTATAATAATAAATATTATTGCCCAATAAGATATGCAATAATCACCAATTCAAAGCTTCATTCCAATCTGTGCAAATAGATTCTGAAATATGCAATATCATATCCCAAGGCAATACTATATTTAGCATAACAAATGTTATAAGATTCCAAGGTCATTAAGAACAGCCATTTAAATAACATTAATCCTTGGTTTAAAAGTCATCATAGATATTTGGAATCTAACTTCTCTTGATATATTAAATTCTGACCTGAGTTGTTGGAAAATTGTACAGTGAGAATACATGCAGCAGCAAGAATATCTGGAAATTTTTCTCCTCTTCATTAGCACAAAGAAGCTGCTGGAAAACTTACAGATGCACAAATGTGAAAAACCATAGACTGTAGAAAATTAAGTTAGACAGCTGGCATTGACCAAGAGCCTGATCCCAGTGACTACAATGCCAAAATGTGCATTGAGGGTAAATAAAAATTATTTGCTGTGGCCTTTTCCTCATTAAATAAATTAACAAATAGCTTTCTGTTGCCCTCAGATGATGCTACAATGAGCAGAAAGCTTTGAAAATAAATTGTGCTGTAGAGGTCCTTAAAGTTTTTAGAGCAATGTAGACATGGTAATGAGAAGACCTGATGTGCTTTTTTATCCGATACGCAACATCAGTCTTAATGATTTCTGACAATACAGTCTTTATACTATGAGATCTTTTGTCAGGAATAGAATAACAACCAACCAAAAAAAAAAAAAAAAATAAAAAAAAAACTAGTTCCATGTATTTTCTTTTAATTTTGGTTCAACTGTTCCTCATTAGAAGCAGTTGAAAGACTTTAAAAGCATGTAGGCAACACTTTTTAACTAAAGAAGTCAACATTTTTTTTGGGAAAAGTGTTTCAGGAAAGCTATGGTCCAGCTGGAGGAAATCCAGTGATGAATAACAGGTAAGAGCAACAGTCTGAAAATCATGATTATGAGGATAGACAGGAAAAACAGTTACTGTTTAGTCTTAAGAAGGGTATGCAAAAGGAAATTGTAGCAGTAGTCATCAAATATGCAAACTATTGCTGCACGCAAGGAAAAGGAGGTTTGAAAAATCTGTTCTCTGTATCTCACTTTGGAATGACAAGTTTAAGTGATTTATATTGGACATTGCAAAAAAATGAAATATTAAACATAAAAAAGTATTGCAGACCTAAATATTGGAAAAAAGTAATCTCTGGAAGGGTCTAGATTACCCATTACTGAAGATTATTATGAACAGGTTTGGTGAGCAATGATAAAGAATGACAAGGGTAGAGGCAGAAGCCAATTTACTCTAGAGAAGAATCTGTCCCTGTAGCAAAACTCTTTTGGATCATCTGTGAAACAAACTCTCTCTCTCTCTCCCTCTTGAAATCAGTGCTCACTTTGCTTTAGATGTATAGAGATTTTTAAAATTCTGGCACAATCTAGAATGAGGTGTGGAGGAGCTTTCCTTCATCCGAAAGCTGATTTTTATTATTATTTCACTGGATCATGATCTATAAAGAGATAGAATTCCACTGTGTTTTCTGCTGGAAATATTTTGTGGAATTCAACAGGAAACTACACTTTGATGAAGATTTTTCAAGTAATTTCTGCTTTGATGTCTGGTCATAGGCATTAAAAAGATTGCATGTTTATATATCTAATTTTAGAAGTCTAAAACTGTTGTGTAAGTCCACAACAATCAATTTAAGTACCTTTGAAATCTTTTGGTCAGAAATAATCTCTTACACAGGACATGTTGTCTCAACCGAAATGTTTAAAATATCCAAAACAGGGCAGGCCAATTTTCCTGCAGAAATTACCATCTATTTCTTTGACTTTTGGGAATTCAAGGATAGCCACAGTGTATTTCAGCAGTAAAATCTTAATATACATGAAATTTTCTACTGCTATCCCTATAAGTTGCATCCCCTATCTCTTTCGCCCACCTCCCCACCTTGTCTTCACCCAGGTGAATTACTTTAATCTCAAACTATGGTTATACATGGTAAAATGTACAGAATGACACAAGTTGAAAAACAAAAATTATGTCTGTATGAAATAAATGGTAAGATTTATATCAGCAGAATGTTTTTACCATTTGTAGCTGTAACATAAACATCTTTGTGGGGTGCTCATGTGATCCACATATGAGGTGATCTAGGTAGCCCCAGATCTTAAGGCAGGACTGTGATTCTGTGGGGTGTGACGTGCACAGAACCAGCGAGGGGATCTGCTCCAAACGTACCTGAGAAAAGACCTCTCAGGCCATTGAGTCCACACTGCCAAATCCACCACTAAACTATATCCCTAAGCACCACATAAGTATGTCTTTTAAATACTCCCATGCATGGTAACTCTACCACTTCCCTGGGTGACCTGTTCCTGATGTTTGACACTTTCACTAAATAATTTTTTTCTAATATCCAACTTAAACCTCTAATGGTGCAATCTGAGGTCATTTCCTCTTGTCCTATCACTTGTTACTTGGGAAAAAAGACCAACTTCCACCTCTCTCAAACCTTTCAGGCAGTTATAGAGAGAGATAAGGTATCCCCTGAATCTCAGTTTCTCCAGGCAAAACAATCCCAGTTCTTTCAGCTGCTTCTCAGGAGATTTGTTTTCCAGACCCTCTGCCAGCTTCATTGCCCCTCTCCCAACATGCTTCAGTGCCTCAATGTCCTTCTTGTAACCATGTGACAAAAGGAAGGCCACTATCAGCCAGGTTATCCAGAGAATTAACCAGGAGAAGAGAAATTCTGTTGAATACAGTAAAATAAATAGAAATACAGAGGGATCCAGCCTGAAAAGTTGTGTAGAAGCAGCATGAAGAAATGCCAGGTGAGGCAGCAGCCTAGGAAAGAGGACACCCAGAGGGATGCACACCAGGGCCGGGAGCATTTGCCACTGCCCAGTGACAGAGAGGAGCTACCTGGGATGTCAGGTGTGTGGGGGATGTGGGAAGGAGGTGATTCTGGGGGTGATTTATGGGGGCTGGGACATATGTAACTGTTTATTAATTCTCTCTAAGGGTCTGGTAACATGATTTATCTGTTACATTACCAATATTGATCCCGAGTCTATAGTTCACTGTAGATTTATTACATGTCATTAATAAATTAATAAAATGTTTCGATTCCGATTCTGGACTAAGCTATGAGAACTCATTTGTTCTTCCTGGTGTCTACCTTTCCTAGGGAAGAATTCTTAGCAATCAGTTAGGATTAGCAGTGAATTATTTGTACACTGGAAACAATAACAAAAAATCCTGTTTGTCAGCAATAGTGAGACCTAAAATGTTTGGAATTGTGTATTTTGTAGTAACTAGAAGTCTCACAAAGTAGCCTGAAAGACCTGGGAAAATCAAAGGAATTACTTCCACATTTATCTCCTCTGTTTTTGCAGTACTATTAGACTTGATTTTTTTATTAATATATCATTAATACCAAACATTGATATCAGTACACACTACTAATAGAAATAGAACTACACTTTTATCTTACGCATGTATGCTGGTGAATTTTCTTTTGTATTTCTGGAATTTTTTCATTTTCAGTTTTTAAGATAATTTTTTCTCAGGGGATGACTTTAATTTGATCCTGTTATTCATATTGGTCATCCAGACTTGAGGAATCTGGGATGAGGGAAATGGAAGGGGAAGCACACAAGATTTTTTTTTTCTTTCTAAAATGAAAACCAGATCTGTTCAAAGATTTGACTTGTAGTGGAAGAATAAACATACTTTACCACACTCCAAAGGAAAAAATACAATGTTTAAATTGTTATAATGATAATTACTTTCATTTAAAAAACCCAAACCCAAAAAACTCCCAAATAAATCAACAACCTCAAAAAGCCCCAATGAAATTAAAACAGGCAGAACAACTGATGTTTTTCCAAACTCTCTTTTCCTCAGAAAAACAAATGAATGGTTAAAGGCAGGATGAAGACCCTTCCACATTACAGTTTCTAGCCGTGACAACATATCAGTCATCTATATAGATTTTATCTATATGTGCATAATCTGCACACATATTTATACATACACATCCAAAGGTACACAAATCCCGGAAATGAGCACAGGAGAGAAAGATTGTGAAGTTCAGAGGAAGTATAAATATAAATAAATGAATAAATTAATTCTCAATATTGTGGAAACAAAAATGGAAAATTGTTGTGTAAATCTTCCCTTAAGTCATATTTTCCTAGCCCACCTGGAAGTTTGGTTAAGGAGTGCTGTAGACCATGTAAACAAAATCTTTAGAAAAATTATAATGAAGTCATAATCTAGAAACTTGTTTTACACTAATGCTTTCTCTGTTAAAATTGGCATCATAAGGTAACTAAATAATTAGTCTATGTAGCATTGCAGGAAAAAAGATTAAAACACAAAAAAACAATTCCCTGACCCTGCCTAGTTAAGTAGGCTCTCTAGTTTTGCCACTGCCATGTGTTCTATGCTCATGAATCAAGACCCTGAATTACAAGAGGAGCTTACAGATCATACTTATCATAGATTTTTCTGTAAATCAACCTCCATTAATACTAGTGAAGTGGGCTTAAGGGGGTTTGATTTGCCTCCTAGCTTCCAAAGATATAACTTTAACATTACTATAGTAAGTATAATCATTTAATTATTTAATGTTAAGTAACAAACTTCAGTGCTGGAATATTCTCTCAGGCTTTCCTTTCCAAAATAAATTTTTAAAAAAAATACTAGCATGGAAACTGAAGTTCTTGGAGCAATTTTGGAACTAGACTAAAAGAGGGAATATGATTTTTTTGGAAGGGTATCTGAGACATGCTTTTTTGTGTTCCAGAAACACACCAATTCAACTCAGAAGCAAAGGACTGTCAGACTTTTTCTCTGATCCTAGGCCAGTGGCAACAACTGGGCTATCACCAGGATTTATCAATTTTAAAACATGCTAATGAAAGCATTCAATTTTTGATCAACATCAACTCAATGATCTTTATTACAATGTTTGCTACATAAAAAATACTTTTGTGCCTGCATCTCTATGGAGCACATACCAAAGTGGTGGTAGATGCCCTGTTGCTGGAAACTGAAGGTCAGGTTGGACAGGGCTCTGAGCAACCTGAGACAGTAGAAGATGCCCATGATCATTGCAGAGGGGTTAGACCAGATAATCTTTAAAGGTCCTGCACAACCCAAACTATTCTGTGCTTCAATGGCTCTATGATCCTAAACCATTTTTACTGCTGTATCAAAGGTTCTGCTATTATTGTTACCTCTGTAAGCATAATATATATATTCTCTGAAACAGCTTTTCTTATGCTGCACTGCTATTACAACTCAGTAGTAGTTCACTTTCAATATTTTCATTTGTTTATTTTCAAAGTTTTTAATGATTGTCAAATGACAAATCTATAGCACTTGTTCCAAGTTTCTTCCAAGTTTATCAAGAAGACCTAACAGCTTGTCTTTGTGCAAATATAGAGGAATATGACAGTCCCCATTTTGGGAGAGCTTTATATGTATATATGCATGTGTGATAATGCTGTAACACCCTTCCCATTTCAGAAGCTACAACAAAAATTCATGGAATTCACTTACTTGTAGTATAGTGGCTACAACTATGTGTAAAGGCAATTTCTTTTTTTTTTTTTTTCAGAACAAATTATCATCAGGAAAAAGAGAAAGCAAGTGTTTAGAAGCATTCACACTATGTTTTAAAACATGTTTTCACCTTGTTCTAAGAGCAAGCACAAGGTGAAAAAAGTCCAGTATTGGTGGGTTATAAGTCCTTGTCCAAAGGCGAGCTCTTGCAAAAATCTAGAAAAAGAGTCCATGAAGCTACCCTATAAGTCTTTCAATTGGCCCCTACTGATATAGGATATTTCCCCCAAGTTTATCTTACAGGACAAATTTTAGCTGTTGAGTGGCTCTGAGATATTTAAAAGAAACATACTAATCTTACTGGGTAATACTATATAATAATTGTGTAACATAAAAGATATATATAAATTAAGCCTATAATCACCCAGCACCCATTGGAAGTACATTCTTTGTATAATAATGTGCTCTTCAAATCAGCATTTTCTTTTGTTTTTTCTGAACACGTGAAATGACAGCTTTCATGAAGATCTAACTACAAGCAGACAGAGACTATTCAAACATATATAGAGCAAAGTTTTCCTGGGTAATGTAAATAAACATAATTTAAAAATAAAACCAATTTAGTAGCATGAGTTTGAATAAATAATTTCAACGTTAAGCAACAAAATTTATGTTTCATCATTGATATTTTGTTTGTTTATTTTAACAGATTTCTTGTCTCAGTATTGGTGTGTTCATTTTGTTTTTGTTTTTGGTTTTGGTTTTGGTTTTGGTTTTTTTTTTGAGGAAGGGGATGTTTATCTTTTTCTCTAAAATATGATGTTTTACAATATTTTTTTCTTTGAATGCCTCACTTCATTGGCAGGTTTCCCTGTTCCAATAAATACTCGAGACAACTCAGACCAAACTTTACATTAAAGGTGACCTTATCAACATATCCCTGCTTTCACTTATTTAGTTATAATCAAAACCTGTTCTGACACATGAAAGATGTTCTCATTATGCAAAAAATGTCTGGACTGGCATAATAATTTGAAAGACATCCAACAACTTCACCCTGTTGCTAATACTGAAATATCTCTTCTCACTACCTTGATTCTGTGTATTTGAGGTTCAGTGCAAATACCCACAAGGGATTTTAGTCTTGCTTATTTTACCAGTTTCATCATCCTATTGATTTTCTCCCAAAATTGCCCTAAACCCTGATGATCTGTAACACATCAGTCAACAGATAGTTGCAGTATATATAATTTTCTTCTAAAGAAGAATAAGTAAACCTACAAAAGTACGGATGAAGGGATCTACACTTCTTGAGAATATAAGATACTTTTAAAATTCAAACTTTTAATTTTACAGCTTAAGATAAATTTCCATTATTGAGGATCCATAGCCATTTTCTTGGTAGATCAGTTGAAGTTTTGTGAGGTAGACCTTACTTATTTTCAAATGAGAAGTTATTTAGCATTTCCAATTTAAAGGTGTTCAGACATCTTCAAGGGCATGATTATAATACATTATTCTCCCCTTTGTAAATGAACAGTCTTTTCCAGAAGGCATGTCAAACCACCCTTGTGATATCTTTGGTTATGCTTCAGTTCTCTAAAAGATACCTGAATAACTGTGGGGAAAATATTCAAAGACATTTAGATATCTAATTCCTACTAATTATCAAGTGTAAATGTGTACTGCCAGTATTTCAGTGATATAAAATTTTTGTTGTCTGAATTACAAGACCAAGACTTTTAGGGAATCAAAGCATTTTGAAATCAAATATTGCGAATTTGCACCCAGAATCTTCTTTCTTCTTTCACAGTACTTCAGTTATAGTGTTTACTATTTTAACATATAATTCAACCTAAAGGAAAGGAAAACACCTCTGAGTTCATAGTGACAATGACTGGAAGCCAGAATTTACATACTCAAAAGTGATGCTCTACAAATGTGATATACACCCAGAAATATGTAAAGATTCATCATACTAGCAATGATATTGGAAATGAATTTATCCAGCACTAAAAGTTTTTTGGAGTGACATGGAACTGTTGTGTTTATCAGGCACATGGCTCCATGCAGTAAGTGCTCAGGGAGCCACCTACCATAAGTTCCCAGCAGAGTATTTTTATGGTAATAGAGTAGACTTAAAACAAAAAAGCATGCAAAAACCAAAATCAATCCCCAAAATCTTCAACTTTTCCTTATAGGAAATAAATGTATAATCTGTTTTTTTATATCGGGATTAAACTTCATCATTGTGGATATCTGGAGGATTCATTAAGTATATGTCAAAAACCTAAAGCTACACAAAACTATTTTCTAGCAGAAAGTTTTACCACTTAGTCTGAGATTTTAGGTGTCAGTGAAATCTCCTGATACGCTTTTCAGAAAACAATTTTTAAATGTTCTAAAAATTAGCAGGGAAGGAATTTTATTTTAATATTTCATTTCAGTATGTTATGAAAAGATCTTGAAATAAACTTTAGTAAAAATTAAAACAGAAATTTGGATGTTTAGCAATTAAGTGGCTTATTTGAGTTATCCATCATTTATCTGAAATATTTTCTCTTGAAATTGAAATATTTCCTAAAACCACATTTTTAACCCCTCCATAAAAAAAAAAAAAAAAAAAAAGAAAAAGAAAATATTAAAAGGAGGATAGAAAGAGCTTGTTGTTTGGTCATTTTTAACCTGTACAATTGCATTAAAAGACTGAAATATGCTGACCAAGGTAAAAAAGTGTTGTGCACTATATTATTGTAAAGCCGCCATGTGGTGAATTAAGGAACCTAATTGTACAGTCATACAGATATATTTACTGATCTGCCTCATGTTTGTCATTTAAAGCATTAAGTTTCCCTGGAAGTGTTAAAGACTGGAATGTATAATATAATTATATGTATATATCACATATGGCAGGAGGCGACTCCTGGCAAGTTATGCATAAGGATCTCCTAGTACTTCTCAGGCTAAAATATATCTTGTTATGACTAATGTTTAATTTGGACACTATGACTATTTTAAAAATAATTTTTGAGACCTTCTCCTATCTCCTATATGCTGCTATCAAAAACTACCATCCTAGAACACATTGTCACCAGTAGCAACATATAATTTATTTTTTAAGAAATTCCAGGAATTTGTGATGTAAAATGGAACTACAGACCTTACCACAAGACCCTTATATCTATCCTAATCACAAGACCTATATATCTATCATTCTAAACTTGACTAAACACTGCTGAAAAGCTAAGAAAAAGTTTATGGTCTATGAAGACAGGAGGGCTAACTCAGAAAACAAAGTAGTCCAATTTATTTTTGACATGTGGACACATTCCACATACCAGCTGTATCAGCCTTCATTTGTTTTACTTCTTGGATGGTACCTCTGTTTGTAATGTTTTCTTTTAAAATAATGCTTTAAAGGCCCTATAGGAAAATAAAATAATTTTAAAAATATAAAAAATTTGTAGACCGCATATGCTAAATTATTTCAGCCAGAAATCTGATCAGAAATTGTTTATTTATTTGGTCAGGAACACTGATGGAGCAAAAGTAACAGGGGAACAAAAAAAAAAAGTGAAAATATATCCAAACCCAACAATTTTCAGCAATGACAGAACTTCTCTTGACAAGAGTTTTTCAGCCCCTATCTGATATGGGACATACAGTTGAACATCAGTCCTTGTCTTCTCCAGAAACCCAACCACTAGGCTATGCTCTTGCTCTTCAAATACATACTTAGGTAGTCAGTCATTAAATGCAAATGAGTGAGTTTGACAACAACCTACCTTGTAACTAAGGTATGATTCAAATGATCCAGGCTCAGTGGGCAGTTCCAATGAGTATTTATGTTATTACACCTTGTTGAGCAATTCCTGCAGAATAAACTACTACAATGAGAAAACACTCCATAGCCTGATATCAAAGCAAATACCTTTGCTGCATAGGCCAACATGTCTATTTGATGGTCATCCACTAAAAAAAACATAGAGTTACAACAGATCTTGATATCTTTCCTGTGAAATCAAGTTCTGACTGAGATGTATTTAAAAGAAAAGGACCCATTTTTGTTCATATCTTAACTATAAAGGTTGATATTTCTTAATACATAGCTTGATCCTAAAATGTGCTGAATATTCTGAGTCAATTCAACAAATCCCTTAATAGGTGTACAGTTTGAGATATAACTCTCATAAATTTCAATGAAATAAAACCTGACTTTCCTATTTTCCTTAATTGCACTTACTGACAAGTTGGAAGAGGCGTGACATTAGCCTTGAAGACTTTATAAGGCTTACTCTGAAAGTAAAATTGCTTTACCTCAACCTTAGAAGATTTTTGAGAAAAACTTAATTTCTCTTTTATTTTTCTCAAAGTTTGGGGGGATTTTTCTTTATGGAAATCTTCTATGTATGATAAATCTAATTCTGAAAGACAATTGCCCACCAAATATATTACTTATGATTTAAGAGGAAAATTCCATAATTTTCCCATATCATTGGCTTGGGCGAAGTACCTCAGCTCTTTGTAGGAAGGAACCCACAAACAGTACTATAACATTAGTAAGAGATCTAAGCAATTAGCCATATAAACCATAAGACACATTTTTTAGTTCAAGCCAAAATTTAGGGAAGCAGCTAATCAAACAATAAAACTTTCAACACATTTGTATATTTGTTTAAATACTACACTGAATAAAGGCACTACATAACTTGGTAACCAAATGCAGTTTTTTTCTCTTCAGATGTGTGTTACTTTTTATGAGGGATACTACTGAAGACAATCAGAAGTAGTCTTTGATAATCTGATAAGACTAACAGGTTTTTCAGTCCTGTTTTTGTTAAACAGAGAAAAACAAAAAAACAAAAACACTCCACAAACCACAACCTACCTCTTTAAGAAATGACAGCTGTAGAAATAAATTGCTTGTGTAATAAACATGTTCTGTGAGGTTTCTATTCTACACATATAATTTTATGTAGTATTGTTAGGGTAACAGGTTATTCTTCATAGAATCATTAAATAGTTTGGTTGAAAAAAACTTTAAGGTCGTTGAGTCCAGCCATTAACCTAGCACTTCCAAGTCGTCAACTAAACCATGTCCTTAAAATGCCACATCTACACATTGTTTAAATACCTCCAGGGATTGTGACTTAACCACTTTACTGGGCAGCCTGTTCCAGTGCTTGATAACCCTTTAGGTGAGGAAATTTTTCTTAATATCCAATGTGAACCTCTCCTGGTGCAACCTGAGGCCATTCCCTCATTTTGTTACTTGCTACAGGGAAGAAGGCAATCAAGTTATGCAAACTTGGAAGGAAAAATGTCAATAGATAAAGCCAGCAGACACCTAAAGAAGCAGTTTTGACCTTGTCAGCAGCCAAAAGTTAGTTCAGAACCATAGCAGTATCACACCTGACAACTGAAGTTAGGAAAATTCCTTTTTTTTTCCCTACTGTGTTGAGGTTATTAAACTATCTTACAAAATTAATCCAGAGTTAGAGCTCACATACTCCATATCAACCAGACCCAGTATTGCAAATATTCTTATTTATTTATCAAGCCATAATATAACATACATGTGATATCTTGTTTTCAGTAGCTTAGAATTTTGTTAGAAGTTTAGTTGCTTGCACTGATCAAGGACTGGGCCCAGTCAGGAATGCAAGGAGAGTACAAATCAGTTTCTAAGTTTCTAAGTTCAGCAGTAGTCTGCAGCCATCTAAATGGTATCCAGAACTATGTCAGATACCTTTGGATAACCAGTGATGGTTACCAGACAGGCCATCAGATGTATAGTAGAACAATGACTTTCTGGATTAGCAAAATACCTTGACAAGAATGATCCTCTAGCTATAAAAACTACCATAAACAAAGATCTAGTCAATAAAGTCAATGCCAAAGAGAGAGCAATGCAGTTCATCCTAAGGTTCATCATGGGCCCAGATCAATTATCTGCAAACAGATATTTAGATGTATCTGAATGTCCCTACAAAATTCTTATAGCCCTTCAAGAAGTCTTAAACTGAATTCTTCTTGGCATTGGCGAAATCCCAGACAGGCTTATTAGGCAAAAAAACCTGACATGGGAAGCAATGAAAAAAAAAGGGGGTGAACCATCATGTGATGTGACAAGTGGTGATACCAGCAAGAAAGTTGGAACTGAGAAGGGTAGACAGAGAGTGAACAAAACCAGATGAGATGGGTGAAAGATAGAGAGACCAAAGGGGCAAAGTGTTTGTGAGTAAAGAACGGTAGCTTAAGAGAAAAGGTTTGGAAAGTGATCAAATTTCAAATAAAAGAAGGTAATGGCTGATCCAGACAGATGAGACTGATGGTATGGTCAGGAAATAAAAAGTTCTTGCAGAGAGATTGAAAGCATAGAACACATATCAATAAACCTCAGAAGATGGAGTGCGAAATGCCACCCTAAGTTGAAATCCTTAGTATCTTTTTTTATATTTTATAATTTTTCAGCAAAGATCTCTGAAATAAGTTTGGAAAAGTTTTAGTGCAGTGTTGCCAACTACATAGGGGATTACCTGCTGCCATCCCACACTCCATTACATGGAGTGTCAGAGGTCTGTGACATCCATCCAAAACTTCCAGCCATGCTGTTAGATATTATTGCATGACAAGCTTTCTGCATTTAGAGTTTGCCTTTTCTTTTAATGGAAATTTTACACAAAACCCTCCTTCTCTCCCATCTTCTCAAAACACTATGAAGGTACAAAACTAAGTCAGAGTATTTCCATGTTGATTTTTCATTTTCTTTATGCAATCAATTTCAGCTGAACATCTCACAGGTGGTTACTTGTTTTCTAGTCCTCATCATGTGGATGAATTTACAGGAACTTAAAAGCCATATGATATGTTGAAGTACTCCACATATTCTGAAAGACAAATCTCAAACACCTTATCTGATTTAGTATATTATTTAACACATTGCTCCTTCCCTCCTTCTCTTTGTCTCAGTTCATGAAGAGTAGAAGTGTCTTCCTTGCTAAAGAGTATTGTGAAAATGCATCCATGCTTTTAGGACTTTTATCTTTGATTTGTGAAGGAGTTTCATGGTTTGTTAAAACTCAGGAGATGCTTCTGGTACCCAGGAGCACACACTGGAGACAGCTCATGCCATATCACTTGCAGAGACATCTGAGTGTATCATCTTACAAGTCTTGTGTGAATCAAGCATAGAGCAGTGCCAGCAGGGCTTGTGTGACCCCCACATACATGCCATGGTTACTCTTACCTGTGTGACCTTTGCAGAGCTGGCTGGCAAACCATGGATGGGGGGAAATGGGAGAAAAGCTGTAACATCACCTTGCTCATGACAGAGTGATGTTAATGCTACCTCAGGGGCTGAAAGGCAAGAACCATCCAGGCGAGCCTGAGAACTGCTGTGTCCAGGACAAGGCAGGTTTGAAATCACTCAAGTCTGTGTTAGGATGGATATTGCAGTGAGGACTGCCACAGGAGAAGAAATGAGCAATTCTGCCTTTGGAACAGGTTTGTAGCAAATATGCAAGTGAGCAAAATTGAGCCTATATATTCAACATGAAGGGAAAAAAATTGAACACTTTCCATTAATTGAGCAGTATCCCCATATCCATCTGTGCCTTAATGAAGATGTTTCCTATGCAAAAATAGCATGTGATCATGTAATTAAAAACTGCAGTGAGTGCATAATGGTTGACAAGAAGTGAAGATTTGTATACACAACACATGCTCTTAGTTTCACACGCGTGCACATATATATGTACATTTTTCTGTAATGATCTTTCCCCTGTTCATAAATTTAATCCAAGATTTTAGACTCTAGACTTGTCTGATCAGATAGATTTATCTCTATCTGCCACATAGAATCCAAATGTAAACTTGCTGCTTATGCCATTCCTAATTAGTGGAGAGGGATAGAAGCTTTTGATGCAATCCACAATCTGATCTAGATACATATTTTAGGGAAAGCATCTTAAAACTACTAAATTCCATGGCTTTGATCATAAAACAGTCTGAATGACTTCTCCAAACATAAGCAATGTAGACTTCTAAGATTAGATAACATGAATCTTATTTTAAATGTTTATTTCATGCCACAAATTCTTACCAATAAAAACATGTAAAACATTGTAAAATAGATGACAGGTAATATTATAGCAAGAAAGAAATACATGCTATAATAAATCTGTCTAGGCTAAGCATCTAAAATTTTTACTTAATCCAATGAAAAAATACTTAGAGTTAAGTAAGTAAAGAGAAAATGTATAATTAGATCTTGAATTGTATATTATGCTTTTATAAGCTATAATATTCAAAGAAGAAAAACCTATAGTGAAGTGAAAGCAACAATTGAAATAATTAGTCATTGGTTAGTAGAATGTTGAAAAATAACACACAGAGAAAAAATACATTTCTAACATGCAATTATCTAGTTAGTCAGAACAATTCATTACTTTCTCCCAAATCAATATTACAAATGCTCAATATTTTCTTCTGTAAACTGAAATTAGATATTGGTCAGATGTAAGTACCAAGCAGAAATGATTTGTAGCTCTAAAAATTATGCCTGCTCAAAATCTGATTGTGAAATTGATTGTAAGCATAGAATTTGACATTTTACTAATTATTTTACATTACCGCATGTGCCAGTAAGAGTTCCTGGCATATGGTGTAATATAGGCAGACTATATGTGAAGTGACAACATGAGCAAGTTATGTCTGACTTCTACAAATGTAGCTATATTTTTTAATTCCAGACATGATGATGGAAAGAAAAATCAAAGCATTTTCCATTTTAATTTAAATTGTTGATGATGACATAATGCATGACTTGGCTACTTTTAATATCCTTGCCAGTGTTCAGAAATGTATGTAGCATGCAAAAAGATTAATAGGTCTTACTGTGTTTATTACTTAACTCATAAATAGTACAGCAAGATTTTGGGGAAGATGATGGACACTGGCCCAATCCAAAATGAAAGGTTTTCCTTCTCTTTTCTCTGATTTGAAGATGAAATGTAGTAATAAAACAAAGTTTATATAGCATTTGGCAGAAACAATAGTATTTGGTGTACTGATCTACTGAAAAATTAGCCATGATCTTGTGTTCTGTGTGGTCCCTTTAAAGTTTCACATAGAAAATAAAGCTTTTAGCACATTGTTGTGCTCATTTTAACTATGTAACAGAGTATCTGAAGCATTATTATGATGGAAAAATACACTTCTAACACTAAAGGTGTTGTTCCATATTTAAATCTATAAGTTGATTATATAATGTTTAAAGCTGGCATGGATGTTTAAGAGTACAATCAGACAAATGTCGTCCTCTGAAAACTAGAGGTGTAAATTATTGTCTCAGTGGCTATGAATGCAACCCTGTAAGATTTAAGGTTGACACATATAGTGAAATAAAGTGAGCTAGTGGAACATTTTAGTACCTATTTATTTTTGGCATATATTAAATCACTACACATTTTCTTTTAAAGTGTTTGTATTTGTTAGCTAGTTATTTGCATGCCATTTCATGTGCCAGTCAATATAAAATTTCCATCCAACCTACTTAATGAAAAAAAAATACATATTTAATATACTGTAGTTATGACATGAAGGAGCAGAGTCCCATCTGGAATGAATGACACAGCTTCACAAGGAAATTGGTCATTGAGAGGATGATGTTTAAGCACTGGGTCCATCCTGTAGTGGAAAAGCTGTCATTGATGTCAGTGTGTTGTGTGACGTCCATTGGTCTGGATTATGGCACTGACTTTTATGGCTGTACACTGGTGCTGATTTCCATGGGATCCATGCAGCACCATCGTGGTTACCTGTCACAGGCACCTTGGGACTGATGACATTACTCTGACTGCCTGATTACATCTCTTTGTTTCTGTTTTCTAAATATAGGGCCAATTTTACTTGTATCTAAGGAACTCACACACATAGCAACTGAGTAGTTTCAGATGTGCCTGGCTTAACTCCTCCAATGGTAGTATAGTGTACTTTCAAACAGGCAATCACTCAACATACCACACAAAATTATTTGAATTATCTCAACAGTACCCCTCTGAAGTCTGTCTGTCTTAAATTTGCTATTGTCCAGCTCCTGCATTATTTAGTTGAACAACACCAAGAAAATGTTTCAATCTCAGAGTGTCAATTTCCTTCTACCTCCGCTTCCCTCTCCACAACACACCCCTATATACATCTGGTTTAGTAATTGGTTCTATTTCTAAAGGGCCTTTTTTGTAAACTGGAGGGGTTTTTCTCCACTGCTCAGACAAATCCCTTTTACCAATTCTATTTTCCATTTTCTCAATAAAACACCTCAATTCAGATAATACAGGTGAAAAGACCTTGTGGGGGGAGGGG
Source organism: Lonchura striata (assembly GCF_050655825.1). NCBI lineage: Eukaryota > Metazoa > Chordata > Aves > Passeriformes > Estrildidae > Lonchura > Lonchura striata. The sequence continues at coordinate 37,723,236 of NC_140705.1, forward strand.
GGGAAGAGGACACAAGCACACAATTGTTCTATTATTGTATTATATTGTGTTATTTTCATGCAGTGGTTCAGGTGTTTTATGATTCACCATGCTCTGGAGATAAGTCCAAAGAGATAGAAAAACAGATGAAGAATTTAACTACATTTTAAATACTTCAAAGAATAATTGTGATTAATTTTCTCCACCCTTTCTCCAAGCATGCCTATTTACTTACTTAGTAATTTTTTTTTTTTTTGAGAAAAGGTAAAGAAAATCAACAATATCAGCAGAATTTGAAACATGCTAGGTAACAAAAAGGCCTATGACTGTTCTGAGACTCATGAGGAACAGATTTCAGAACTATTTTCACTTTCATTTATCAATCTTGAAAGACAAAGTTCTCATGATAGCTTTTGTGCTATTTTTTTAAATCAATCAGTACAATCCATTGTGGACATCCATATAGTCTTGCATAGACAACTGAGGACCACAATAAGGGAAAAAATTGCAGTGTAAGGATTGTTGTGTTAGGCATGTGAATACCTTCAGTCTGTAGAGAAAAAAGGTATTCAAAAATTTTGTATGACGTGTTTGGGTTGACAACCAACAACACTGAATACACTAGAAACAATACTAAAACCAAATTGTTGTGTGGACTATACTTGTCAATTTTCAACCCACTTATAACTTGCAGTAAACATTCTTCCAAAATAAACATTCTAATACATATGCTTGATTGATAAATAATTATGGTTTTTAGAATTAAGCAGAAATTTGAGACCAAGCTGTTTGATTTGTTTATTATTTCTACGTGTAAACCCAGTCTCACTTGGTAGTCTTAATCAGGGTAGGTATCAGAGAAAAATGACCTCCACAGAATTAGTGAGAAGGTACAAAGCTGTGAAAAGAGGAAGGTGAAGTAGTTAAAAGAAGTTAAAAATTGTCAAGACTGACTAACAGCAATAATGTAAAAGCGGAAGAAAACCATAGACCACTGAAGACTGTAAATTCTGTAAGAGGCAATTTAGAGCTTCTCTTACTAATTCATCAGAAAAGGTATATACTTCTTTCCCATTATTTTTCATTGTATAACTTTTCTCTTTGAAGCCATATATTAAATAATTTTAGTTTCCTATGCTAATTATTCTACTGGAATACAATATTATTTTCATAGTGACACACACGTATATAAATTACTGAATTATTACCTAATTGAAAATTAAATAAAAGGCAGGTAAACTGTGCTTCAAAATGCGTGTAAAATGATTTGATAAATGTACTAAATAAATTGTATTTTAGCAATATGTTCTGCTGCAAGGGTAGTATGCCCCAATGCAGTCTCAACATCAAGACTCCCAAATGAGGCACTTGATCTCCACCCTTCCTATTCCAGCTCCAAGCATGGAGGTGGGAGTTGGAGACACAAAGGTGAAACTTTTGGATTGATAAAAACAATGTACAGTAAACAGAAATGAGATATGAAAATTTGCAGTAACAACAATAACTGGTATAAGACAATTCAAAGTATATATATGGAAAGTAGAACAATAGCAGACTGTTTAATTTTTTTCTTTAATCAATATTGTACTTAAAATTATATAGTCCGGAGTCTTATCTAGATTTTTCTGAAGAGAATTTTTCCTCTGTCTCTCTCCTTCCCTTCCCTTCCCTTCCCTTCCCTTCCCTTCCCTTCCCTTCCCTTCCCTTCCCTTCCCTTCCCTTCCCTTCCCTTCCCTTCCCCTTCCCCTTCCCCTTCCCCTTCCCCTTCCCCTTCCCCTTCCCCTTTGCTTTTCCCTTTGCTTTCCCCTTCCCCTTCCCCTCTCCTTTTTCCTTTGCTTTCCTTTCCCTTTGCTTTCCTTTCCCTTTCCTTTTTCTTTTTTTATTATCTTTTTATAACTGGGCTTCTACAGAAGAAATCAAAAACAAGGACTTCTGCAGAGAAGCAAAACAGAAGAATGGCATCACAGGGGACACTGCAACCAGATGTTTCCAAGAGAAAACAATTCTCTTTGACAGATATTTGACTAAAATTACATATTCCTTGTTCCTGCTGCTCTGAAAACTCAGAAAGGGACTGTATTGATATTGTATAGACAAAATAAGGAATCTTGGGACTGTTGAAATGCTTCCCATGTCATTAATAAGCTTTCCTGAATTCGTTGTTTGTCTCCACAGCCCCATTACGCACTAACAGTAACACTGGGCCATTTTATATTCTTTTCCCCATAGCAGCCTTTGCATCTCTTTCCACATCTCTTACTATTTAGCTAATCCTTTCTCCACAAAAAATAGCCAAAACTGCACGTCATATAACTTTCATCATAGTTTTGTCTTGTTTATTTATTTAAGTTCTTTGCGAAAATAAGGCTGTAATTTTTTTTTTTTTTGGTGGGGGGGGTTTCCTTGTCAAGAGAACTACTTAGGTGTAAAACTCAGAGTTCACTGGATGCAATGAATTTTAGACATTCTTCTGTATTCAAATTGTGTTGTATTATTTATATCATATATATGAAAAATCATTCCGTTTTTCCTAAGCTGTATGCTAGATAAAAATACAAAAAAGTTACAAAGCCTAGCAAATGGTTTAATGAAATCAAACAGTTATTCAAGACAGGTGTATTGAATCTAACTTTAAACACTATTGACATCTACATTTGAGCTAATCACTCTGGGCTATAGTCAGGCAAGAGAAATTGATATGCCTTCTGGTCTGTAATTCATCTCAACCAAAAGAAGGCATCTCATACAGGTCATAGCAATTGCACCTTAAAAGTGCCTATTTCTCTACCTTGGCTACAATGGGAGCCTAAAGTGACTAACAACTGCACTGTAGATAACTGAAATCAGATTAAATGCTTCCCACTCTCATAAATTTCCATGCTGTCTACAAGAGGCACATGTTTTCTGAAAGTTATCAATAATCTTACTACTATTCTGTTGTGGTATTTCCCACAATTCAATTAAGCCATAATTTTTTAGGCTTCATGAAAACTTTCTAAAGACCTGTACCTTTACAGTAGTTAGGAGAACAACTTTTTCTTTTTTTCTTTGGTATTAATTTTTAAACTCCAGTATCAAACAATTGATCCTTGGGTTAATTTGGTTCTCCTCCAGGATGTATAAGAATGTGTGCAGATTTCTTGCTATCAGGAACACCACCCATAGAAACGTAAACTCTGAAGTATTAAACATTCAATCAATATGAGAGTTTCAGTGGAGAAAGTAGTGTTAAAAGTTTATTCATTCTGTGCACTCTTTAGAGATGATTAACTGTCTTTATTATATTAAAGCAAACCCAAAGCCATCTGCCAAAGGCGATTGTGTCCAAGTACTGAAACCATTTCATGTGAAAACTCATTTTCAGGGTCCTAATTATTTTTCATTATAGTGGCAGTGTGGAATAGATTGGAATTGGACAGTAATTGCCAGGTCTGAGCAGTGCGGACCATTGCAATGTATCAGTTTAGATGAAGTGTGACAAGGATACATCTAGCTACTATATAACTTCCATTAAGCAACTTCCCTGTCCCTGATCATGTAACACTTCATAGAATGTGGTCAGCACAAGGTCATAATAATGGCTTTCTGTCTGACTTCAACTATTTTGTACATGCACAAGCTGTTAACCCACTCTGTTAGCATCACTCTAACAATGTCCAGTAATTTCAAGTGTCAAGGATATTTACAGTACTCCTCCAGAGGGGATAGAAGGACTTTAAAAGGTTGCAGAACTCATATATGTATATTTTAATGCTTCATGATGCTAAAATGTCCTGGAATTGAGAAACAAATTACCCAGAAGGTAGTAAAATATGTTTCTACATCACTTCATGCATTTGGTCCTGAAGTGCAAATTGGAAAACAAATGATCTTAGCTCCAAGCTCTAAATCTATAGACATTTCTTGCAGCGAAACTCTTTTATCTCATACGCCAGTCTTTCCTTAATTTCTCTCTCCTTCTGTCTCCCTTCCCAGAACAAAGGCACTATGACTTGATCTGTCTCTAAAGTAAATGATCATACTGTCCACTAGTCTTTCAACCCCTTGACTTAGTGAAATGATCTGAGGTACAACTTTGCAACCTTATCCTTGGCTTACTTACTTGGCTCTATTTTTCTTTCAGTTAATATTTGGAGAAGCCTATTCTCAGTTTTGTATTCTGAATACTCTCATTATTGCCTAAGGAAGACCATCCAACATTGGAACAACAGCAGTTAGTGACCTATTCTGAAAAAATCCTGACTTTCAGTTTTGTTCTCACTACTGTAATTCAATGGAAGCAGCTTTTGGCAGCAGCAGGTGAAGGAGAATGCTGACTTTCTCTTTTATCTAGGATGCCAAATACTATAACTCTGACTCTGTGTCAGATATTTAATCAAAAGGGGTTGGTATTTTTTTTAAAGGTGAGCCCAAAATGAATATTTTCTTTCATATCTAATATGTGCTTTTCACACAAGGAAAGCATGTCTCAATATTTTGTAAAGCAAGAAAATTGTACTGTATTCAGAAATATGTTATAATGCCACCTTAGATATTTCTCAGAGGCATCATATACTATAAAGATATACACACTTTTAGAATGACTGTGTTCCCATAGCTTAAGACTTTGCCATTTGCCAACTGAAGAGCTGTGTAAAATGCCCGCTCAAGTTCAGGATGATTAAAAAGAATATTGATTTTCTCCTCCGTACACAGTAGTAATCTTCCAAAATTCCAGAGATGATAATATATCACTTTGTTTTCCAATGCCATTCACAGCACAAATTTAATTTATAAACCTAAAAAGGAGCGGAAAAAATATAATTAATGAAGTTATCTGTCATCAATAGACCTGCAAATTAAACATAATATTAAATTTTCTGGAAGAGTAAGGAATTCATAATAAGGCATCCTAAAATAATTCAGGGGTTTTTTGTTAATTTACTTGTTTGGTTTTTTTTTCCTTGGGTTTTTTTTTGTAGTTTGTTTGTTGGTTTTTTTTTTTTTTTTCTCAAAAGTATTTCAGACAGTTAATTTAACTATAATGGTATAATCTGACTTTCCTTCTGGTGAAAGTTAAATTTTGGGGAGGAGAAAAAATTGAAGGGTCAGTCTGTATCTTAACTTGGTATGAAGGAAAACCATTTCCTAAACTAACAAGCTAAATCATTAAAATAAAAAACCTTTTCAAACAATATTTTTGAAAAATACCCTGCTAGATCTACTATCTCATATAGTAGAAAATATAAGAAATTATTTTCATAATAGATTGGAGCAATGACAGTTCTTGTTTTTGTATAAGCCATTTTAAACAAGATAATTATTATTTTACATATGCTATGTCTCTGATACACTTGACTCATGTTGACTTCAAGACTACATTCAAATAATAAAATATTTCTCGGATTCACTTCCTACAAGTCTGGATAGATATAGTCAAAATTTTGGGATGTACTACCGTTGTGAAAAGTTCAGGGAATTGAAGCTGATCTCACTCCTACAGCCAGGATGGAAGTCGTAAGGTTGGCCCTTTAACAGAAATGTCCCACATACTGTGATGGGGACTGGTTCGTTAGATAAATCCATGGTCAGCAAAAGGTAGAAAATAAATCTAGGATACCTATTATTTAATATTAAAAAATAAATCAGTTACATGAAATGCTAAAGAATGCCATGAGCAAAATGGAATGAGCAGAATGCCAGGGCCAAAATGCTTCAGAGGAAAAGCTTTGTTCTAGAAAAATTTCTAAACATCAATACAAAGCCACAGCAAAACATATTACCCATACAAGAAGTTTTATATGCAAGTCTGTTTGCATAAAAACAAGAAGTTTATCTGGAATTCTAGACTTTTTGAAACAAGATTGCAGTCTTGGGATCTAATTTGACTTTTATGGGCATCATATGACGTCACATCACATTTGACCATTTCACAGTGAATAAGGTTTCTGTGATGGAAATATCTAACAGTTCACAGGTAAATCATGACTGATTTTGAGCAGTGCAAACCTCACCTCTTCAGCAGAAGGAGATAGAATTTCAATAAACTATGTCTGAGACACTCATGAACAATGTCTGAGTCCAAGGTAGTTGACAAGTCAGTAAACTAAGGCTGCAGTTTGGCTCTGAGAACTGTTCTGACAGATCCTAGATCCTGACAGTTTTCCCCCCACATGCTTTGGTCTATACTCAGACAATTCTGATAATTAATCTAACAAGTACTTGCAATGTTTGCATGTAGCTGTTACATGGGAAGGACCATACCTGGGCTAGAACAGCCATGGGTTTTTTCACATGTATGCATTGATCAAAAAATAAATGAGGTTTGGCAAATACAAACAGAAGCCCAGAAGGGCATGACTTCTGTTTTTCTGTCCCATATATAATCTCACACACTGAGCTTCCCAACACAACCTCTTCTGCAGTGCCCCAGGCACAATTCCAAAAAAACACTATTTACAAGAGATGTTTAGACTTCAATAATCTATTTATATGCTCTAATAACTTGGATAATGCAATAAAAAGTAGATCTCAAGTTCTGAAACACCATGAAGAGAAGCATGTCAGGCAGGCTGGAGATAGAATTCAAAATGCCAGGATGAAGAAGTATGATTAAATTTGTTAGGCACAAATGCAAGGTGAAAAAGAGCTGTGTGAAACTGCAGAAAGAAAGATTCAGACTAATAAGTGTTTATGAAGGTAAAGTTAGTGACAGGATGAAATGGGCTGTCTCAGGAGGTTGTAGATTGAAGAATCACTGTTTTCTTCAGAAATATCCATAAAGACTGACAGAAGGAAAATTTATCTGCCTACAGAAGGTCTTTCCAGACCTATTTTTCTTTTCTGTGATTCTTACTTTGCACTGATGTGATAAAAGTCACCAAATACACAAAACTGTGAGTGTTGCAATAAAAAATGGCTCTGTCATTGCCAGGGCCCTTGCTGCCTGGGAAGAGCCAACATAGTCATCTCACTTCTGTGCTCACAGCAGAAAGAGTGTAAGTACATATATGCATAGTCATTTCTTAGGAATATTGTGGCCCTAAAAAAAATACCAAACAGCACACATCATTAATTCCCACTTCTCATTTCTCCTTGGTCTGAATGGGATATTTCTGGCATTGTAAAAGCAGTATAAACCAAATTCTAAGACTCAAAACAGGTCTTCAGTATTCATGCTTTCCCATAGAAGTCTTGGAAAGCTGCCTAAAAGACATTGTAGTTGAAGTAGCAAGCTGAGATTGTCTTCTTTCAGAACTGGCAAGAAAGGGTCAAAATATTTGTGTGAATGAGTAGGCAACTGTCCATATACCAACAGCAGCAAACCTAAAAACAGTATCAAGATTCTGTGGGCAGTCCCCATCATGTGTATTGAACTTTGAGCTGTGCAGAAAGGATGATGCAAGCCAAACGTCCCCCTCATTAATTTCTTCTTCGTCTGTGCTGTCGGCACGTGACTCTGTCCACCCAATGGGCCAGGATGTGGATAAGGATGGCACAAACGTCTGGGCATCCAAGGAGCTGCTGGCCTGATGGAATGTCAGAGTGCATAAAATACAGGCGAGACAGGGGCAGCAGTGTTGTCAGAGAAGTGGACACAGGCATATGTTTCAGACACAAGGACACAAAATAGCTGCTGAGTGTCTTGACATGGACTGGCTGCTATTTTTGCCAAATGCAAAAAATATTTAAATAGAGCTAATGAAATCTGTGTGTCCATTGCACAGACACTTGCAATTCTAACAGAAACACTTAACCCTACAAATATTAATTCAGCTGTGGCTACCAAAAGTAGAAAAGGTACAGGGAAGTATATCCAGCAAAGTTGTATTACAGGATGTCTTAATTATTTTTTTGAGCTCGACCTTAATGCAAAAAATTCTGCAGTTTTAGTAATATATTAAATGCACATAAATGGAAAAAAAGATATATTCTATTTTTTTTTAATTTGGAGAGATGCAAAAATAAATCTAATTATAATGTCACAGTCTAGTAAAATATTTTAACATGGGATTCCAAGAAAAACACACATTAAGAGTTATATTTTTCTGTGCTATGAAAGTTGGATTGCTTCAACGTAAGTAATCTAATTTATAAGTGTATTAACATAATGTAATAGTCATAAATCAATTTTTTAATAAATACATTACAGAACTGATCTATTGACTTCACTGGCATCAGTGGTGATCATGATGAGTTAATCTAATTAGGATTGTTCACCTCAAAGTTTAAATATTTAAGATTTTAACCACATTTTAATGTAGTAACTAGTGCTCAAAAAATCCCAAATACATATCCTTTGGAGGAATTTATAGCCTAAAATCCACTCTACTCATCTAGCCATTCACTTCTACAAAAAAAAGAGAGTTATTCAGTCATAGAGCTAACTGGTCAAAGAATGTTACTTTGAACAATGAGAATTGATTGTCCTTGAAACTTTCTTCCCAGTCATATAATTTATACTTTTTCTATTAAATATCTCATCCTTCTGGAACTATGTTAATCTATGGCATAAATGAGGGATAAATATAAAACATGATTACCTATTGATATATTTGAAAAATCACTGTTATTATTGTCAAGAGATTTAAATTTTTAGCAATGCCTTTGGATTGTATTTAAACTGTATAGAAAAATTAGCATAGTGGGGATCTCTTTTTTCAATGTGGAAGGATGTCTAACACTGATTCTCTGTTCTCTTTTAATAGAAATCTTTTTTGCTTTTGAATAGCCACTTTTTTATTCTTTGACTAAACATGACAGAAAGAAAGAAAAAGGGGAAAAAAGGCAGGAAGGGAGTCACAGAGTCATGGAAAGGCTTTGAGTTGGCTGGTCACTAATGGAGTTTAAGTTCTAAATATATGTTTATTACCAATATTATATTCAAAATACTTATATTTCTTTATATATATATACACACCACTTTTAAATTTTCACATACCAAGGACAATAAGAGGCTTTATCACCTCTCCCCTTTCTAGTTCACAGAAATCCTCTTGAATTCAATGGCAGATCAGGATATTAAAAGTCTGTAGTACCAGGACTTAATGTATGACACCTTTATCTTACCTGTTGTTGAAATATTTAAACAGTATAGAAGTTCATTCAGGGCTTAGATAGTTTTCTACAAAATAAGTAGAATTTTCAGCATATTAGAATCGAATATTTGATGCAGTTTACTGTGCTGTGTGATGTTCCCTGATCTTTTCACTATGTGGTGCCTTGAAATGAATGGAACAATCAGCCCTCTGTAGTTAAAAGAGGAGCACAAAAGAAAATGAGAGAGGAAATAATGAAGATCAGGTTCACTAGCCATGTATTGTATAACAACCATCAAAATGAAATAAAAGTCATCAGACTGATCATATTAGGGGGAGATCAGGTCTAACCACAATCCTATATATGTGTCCATGCAATATCTGCAGAGAAAGTGCAAAAATTAAGCAATGAGAATTTCCTAAGAATGCACTGATCCTTGGAATGTGGTAGTGTAATACATATAATTTATATGAACTATCATCCCTGTACTCTCTTGACCTCAGAGCAACTGTATATTCAGCTACCTTTACTCAGACTCAATTATAAAACTACTTGGGGGAGTGAAACAGGAATATACTTTTCATTGGATTTCTAGATGTACCATGGTGGTTGAATTTCATAACAGATCAAGTTTTGTACTTTGTACATATCTACAGATTTAAAGTGCTTATACTTCTTATTTCCACAGTCCTGAAAGTTTCAAAACCTTTAATGTAAAATTCTGTGATTTGATCACTCATCTATGATAAGATTCACAGGTGAAAATTAGATGTTTGAGTAGACTGCATGACCAGAGGGGGGAAAATCCCACAAGTCTAAGAGATGAAGCCAAATTTTTAATTGTGATTTCATTTTGAACACTTGCCATGAATATCACATACATGGTTATTAGTTGATCCTACACTGTCAAAATTCCATTCAGTCCTCATTTCTTGGAAAGATTTCTGCATTTGGGCTGGAGGATGCTCAAATTGTCCCTTAATAAAGAGAAATTTCAGAAAATAAGGGTTTTCAATATATTAAAAAAAAAGCCTAAGTACTAAGGCTATACTTCTGTGAGCACCGGCAAACATCTGAAACTTATGAGAAGTTTGGGATCTTGCTCATATGTGACTTTACCACCTCAGCATATCTTCATGAAGAGCAAGAGTTCATCAGACACTTTCCAAGTATGTCAAATGGTTCCGTATGCTGTTTAAGTATATTTTCCAACTTCCTTCTGAAGTCAGTGGCAGCACTTGTTGGTGGTCTCTTGTAAGATTTGAGTAGTGGTGTTCATGACATTCAAATGCTGACTGCTCTGCCTTGGAAAGTACAGCTCTGTTCATTACCATCATGAGTGGCTGCAGATGGCTTCAGCACTCACCTATTATACAAGTGGCTGCTACTTCCCAAGAAAGACCCATAATCACTTATTTTCTCATGCATATATGTTGCAAACATTTTGTCATATTATCTAGTGAGTAATGTCCTAGTTTTCAGGTTATTGGCTCTGGATGAATTACAGATTACCTAGTGAGTTGGATCTGTGGGTTTTCAGTATTTCAAACAAACAGTCAATATACATTGGAGAATGAGAACAGAAGATTAGAACCATGGTGATGAGAAGAGAAAGATGGAGAATGCAGGTGAGGGCATTAGACATAATGTCATAAAGATTTATTTTCAGTTTGTGATTCATTTGTTCTGTTTTACACATCTTCATTACCATGAAACCTTGCAAACCAGAAGAGTCAATACCTTTTCACTGGCTATAAGAATATTTTGGGGTGGCTATTATAAATATATTCCTTACTCTGGTCATCTAGACTAAATTAACAAAGAAATGAAATATATCTTTTTTTTTTTTTTTACCTGGAAGCTAAAGCACTCAGGAAATAGTCTAGAGCCTAATATTTCCCTGGAAGGTTTCACATTAAATAGGTCTCATTATAAAATGCATCAGCTGATTAGTATTAATTAAAAAATGAAAATGCATTTTTCACACAGTATGTCCATGAAAATATAAAGGGGAATATGGGAACTTCTTTTTCATTTTTTTTTTTTTCAATTAATGTGGAAGAGGTCTGCTAAAAGATCTGAGAGACAATGGAAACAAAGATTAACTTTATTCATGGGCTGATGAAGAAATATCATGAGTCAGATTTTAATATTCACTTTGCAGAAGCAGTAAAATATCCCCAGGGAGAGAACTTTGATAGCAACATGAATTTAGCCTGGCATAAAAGACAAAACATTGAATATGGACTTTCACAGTCAAAATTGTTACACTGGCAATATTTTTGTTCAATGCAGGACTGCATTCCTGGTGAAGAGGAAGTAGAAGGGCAAGAAAGGAAGGAGTTTTATTCAGACTGCCAGAAAAGAACATTCAACAACAGTAAGAGTGTTTGGCCTGTTACTGGTGAACAAGCAAACGGTAAAAGGCACCATAAGGCAAAGTATAAACTACTTCTAGGTGATAAATAGAATGAAATTACTTATAGTCACAAATATTTAACTCCTCAGAATATGAATATCTGGCAGCATGAAGGATGCACTATTTTTCAACTGCATCTGAAGAAAATGTTAAAGGACATGAGCTAAAAAAGGTTCCTCACTTGCATTGGTATGGCAGAAGTGGTTAGGGCCAAACCACAATGAAGGCAAACAGAAAAGGGTTTGTTTCAGCAAGTGCTGGTGGAATGACAGTTTTTCTGAATGTTTAGCATATTAAGCTTTCTTTGTGGGCCTTTTGAACTTAAATTTTAATTTTTTTCTTTTGAAGCTCTTCTGGCAGAGAAGAAACTTAATAAATATTTTAATAACTGCATTTTTTAACTTATCAACTTTAATCTGTCCTTTCATACCAAACTCACGGCTATTTCAGGTACTAGTGATATTTTTGTAATTTTGGAAATCTATACATAAATTTCTATTATTTATATGTATATATATGTATACCTGAGTTTCTATAATATAGAAATTATAAAATGCTTATTTTGCACACTTTTGCAACTGCTTCCAGAGTCTGGCATAATCTTGTCAGAAGTTCAGCCATAAGTGTTTATGGCTCCTTTTATTAAACACAGCCAAATTACAGCTCCAGTATTTTAGACACAAGAAGTAAATAGACAGAAAATTGTTTCTGTTCTTATCAGTTAGGGTTTCATTTTGTGACAATGAATTCTGCTTATTATTACCTCAATATCAATTTGACCCTATGCTTCCATTCCACATTTCTTGGTATGCAAGCTTTGTATTTGCACTTGAAGTCCCCTGTTTCTAAGTCCATTATTGAATAATGCCAACTGCAAGCCTGATGTATTCTTCCACATCTGTTATAAACAGATTATATTTTCATTTTCAAATATGAGATTATTACAAGAGTTCTACTAACAAGCTGAATAACTAACATCCATACTTCATGTTCATTGATGCATGCATAAATTTTAATTAGGAAGCTGTATAAATGTTCAAGAATCTACAATATAAGGAAAGTAACAACTAAATACCTGTTAATGTAATTATAACCCAGTTGTCTCTCTTAATTAAATGAGATTTTCATTATTAGAAAAACAATAATATCTATGAAACTGCAGGAAAGCTTCTCCCAAAAGTTCTTGTCCTTCTGTTCTTCAGTATCTAAAGGTAAATCAAAGCTATTGCTTTGTCACTTAGTTAAAGCATTGAGTAGAAAAACATGTTTTAGAGCTGCAGGAGGTGAACCGGCCATAAACATTCTGGTTCATTAGCAAGGATGTCTGATGGGAGATCAGAAGGTAATGAATTGTCAGCACCTAACGAAACCAGGGAACAGAGTATAAAAAAAGAAAAGACACAGCTCATGGAGAGGCCTCAGAGGGCTCTTTCTAAGCAAAGGAAGAGATGTAAATGAGTTATTTACAGGTTCATTTGGGATAACATATTTGAAATATGAGTCAACATAAAAAAAAAGCCAAAAATTACTTATTGAAATAATGGCAAAATTAGTAATGACAGAATTATATTCTCACAATTCTATATAGATTATAATTTCTGCAGTAAATTGTTGTTAATACCGTAATTTTAAAATGTTAGCAAAATCAAATGAGAAGACATTGTTTTCATTTAAATTTTGAGCTGCAAAATTATCCTTTGTTTCTACTATATTAACATCACATTTCTGATTTTATTACTTGTTTCTTTTTTGGTTTTCCAATGTCTATTGATCAACCATTTACCCCATTTACCTACTTGTATCTAACTTTTCTTTAAGGTTTCATTTTGTGCAGCTGCAAATGTTATAACGAGTATTGCACTTATGTTGTAACCTTTGCAATATTTTTCTTAACCAAGTTATTTGCACTTATACTTTACACATTATTAGTATTCTCCAAGAAAGTGGAGTAACATGATCAGAGCAAACTACAAGAGTTGCATTTCTGTCTTTATTTCTGCTATCAGTCAGTTCTCTGATACCTGGAAATCCACTTCCTCTGCTTCATATACCACCACCTTTTACAGTCTGTATGCAAAGATAAGTTTCTACTTAAACATAATCTATTGAATAAGAATTTAAATAACCAGCTTCTATGTTGTGACCTGTTCCAATCATAGCAAAGACTTGCATAAGACTTTTTAGTCATCTAAAATCTTAGTTAGAGGACAATTTCCAAACATACAAAACCATGTCCTTAATTATTATGCATATTTATTTTTTCTCTTTCTCTCTGATCTATTCAAGCTTAAAATATTAATCTCATAAGTCTAGATTGAAACTGTACATGTTTTATTAGAAAAACCTTAAGTCTTTCTTAGGTTGACACCAGAGAAAATCCTATTTTATGCTGTTTTGAGCCTGGTGCTATTAAAATCTGTCCTTATGAGGAAGAACATTTCATAAAAGCAGTGTCCAGAAACACTTTTCCAAGCTGGACAGGGCTTCAGGTAACAGCTACATTACAGCTCGTGGCATTTTCATAATTTGATATTTATACTTTGTACTCAAGACTTAAATTCTCCTCTAAGTTCAACTGGTCTTAAAAAAAAGTTACGCAGACAAAACGATAATGGACTGTGGATTAGACAGGCAGGTAGATAGACAATCAGATGGGAGATAAATAGTAAATCTCTTATTTTCAATTCTTTTGCACTCTAAAGCCCTATTTCATAACTTTATCTGATTTTTCTCTAGGGGGTGTTGTGATAAATTCTAAAATTTTGAGTAATTATCATATACTGATGATGTTACAACAGAGGAGGAAAAAGTCACACAAATTTATAATTATCTTAAACCTTTGGTTTCTAGTATGAGATAATTCCAGTGGTTTCTTATTTGGTTTGGTTTCTAGTATAAGGCATTTTAGACTATTTTAGAAATCTGCTATCTCCAACCAGATGCCTCTAGGCATAGGTGCTCTTTCAAAAGAGACTCTTGTTCTCTGCAGGGTTACAAAAATTCATTCTCTCCCTCGTGGTATAAGCACCACACACTGTAATCATGGTATTTGGCCTCAGCATAATTGGTGCGATTAATAAATGCTGATGGATCAGCAAACTGTTTGCTTTGTAAAGTTCAGGATTTTGGAGATTAGAATCAAACTGTTGTGTTATTATTAATGTAATCAGTCTGACACAAAAAAAAGATGGAGGAGATGGTGATTTGGCAACACTTCAAAATAAGTCATGGTACCTTATTAATCCTATGAGCTCATGCAGGATTGTTGAATTACTCAGCTAACCCCATTTGATATTAGCAAGGGTATAAGATTAATGCAATAGGAATTTCAGTCTGATTTTATCTAGAAGTGGGATTAAGCCCACAAAAGGACCTTGCAGAAGCCTATTTTTCAGTTGGCTAGATTACTGACATGCTTTACAATCTTCCTTCTCATAGAAAGCAGTAATGTTCTTAATTTTTTTCAAAGGACCAAGTGATTTTCCAGGACATTCGTCAGAGAGAAATAGAGAATATTGGAAGAATAAGGTTGACTTCTAATTTTAAAAATTTTAATTTCTCTCCCTAGAGAAGATAAAGTTAACTTTCACTAATGCTTTATCTTGATATCCTTTTACTCCTTGTTTTATAGTAATGGTCACAAGGCTCTTTGAAGAATGGTCTATTAAATATAGAAAATTACTGAACCTAAAATATTAATATACTTATTGGTATGCAAAATCTTTGTCAAGTCCAGCTTTCTTAGAATATCTTCCTAATTTCTTTTCTTTCACAAGCATACAGCCATGAAGGCTATGAAATTACTAAAATTCAATTGTTTCTGTAAAGAAAGATTTTTAATAATGTATTAATAGCAAAGATGTGATATTCATGATGCATTTTTTTATGCCCCACATGGCATGGATATTTACAAAAAGGACCTTCAAGTTACTTCCCCATGTCTCAGCAAAGTTTTTAGAACTGCTGATGTGTGATGAATTCAAGTTAGAGCTGTCTGTCTGCAAGTTTCCACACGTTCTGGTTTTTACCTCTTTTTGATTGGAAGTGCCTTTTATTTACACACTCCTCTTGTAGCAGTCTTTGGCAACTATTTCATAAAATATCTGTTGAAATCTAATTTTCTCCTTCATCTCTCTCATCTAAACATAGGGGATTTTGCTGACCTGAATTGTACCTTATGGCTATTGGTTAGGTTTGTTCCAAGAGGATATATATTGTTTATTGCTAACATATATGGAAGCAGCCATAAATATAGTGTATATATTTATGAGTCATAGATCAGTCATCTGTAGAAACACAACTAAGGCACTCGAATTTTCAAAGCAATTTGATAGAAAGGACCAAATTTTGACTCAGTGTGAGTGATACAGTAATTTCTAACAAACAAAAATCTATTCTGGGATTTTTTGTTACCTGTAGTCAGCCTATCAAATTCTGTGTGTTGTACCTCACAATTTAAATACAAAAATGTTAAAAATACTATTAATAATATTCTTTCTTTCTTTCTTTCTTATTTTCTTTCTTTCTTTCTTTCTTTCTTTCTTTCTTTCTTTCTTTCTTTCTTTCTTTCTTTCTTCTGAAATAAAAAAAAAAACACTGACCATTCCAGATGGAATTGCATAAATTCTATAAATAGATTTGACTCTCCCATTTCCTAAATTAAAAACCCCCACAAACTCAAAGCTGTATTTTCATTCAGAAATATAATTATTATGAAAAAATATGTATAGTAATTGAGGTGCTAAATTGAAGTAATATTAAACTATCATTTCTATCAAAACAGAATAACTAGATTAATAATATACTTATTTTTGCTTTAAAAATGCACTACAGTTTCTTAATGGTTTAGTTATTATAAAAATAGAAATGTAGCCAGGGTTTTAGGCTTCTTTAGATTTTTAACTATTAGATAATTTACCACTATTCATATAAAACTAAGTCTTTAAAACAAAAATGCATGTTGAGATGACCAACCATAAACATGCATTATTCCTAGCACCTCAAAACAATATGGATTCATTCATATCAACGGTTACATGAAAGTCATACTGACATTCATGATCTAGGAAAAAATTGTGTGTCTATCATATACACACAAACTTAAATCTAATAATAGAATTCTCTTATTTGTTTTCTTTTGTGGGATTTTTTTTGGTGCTCCTTTTCAACTGTAACTGTTTTATTCTCCAGTTTTGACTAAATCCCAGGAACTACTTCCTTGAGAGTATCTTTTTCAACCCACAGACAAGATTTGTCTCAGACAATCAGTATATTTTTTTGGAAAATCAGTAAATAACTTATATTTTTAAGCATGTGCTTTCTTGATATTAACTGTTACTTCTTTAATAATCCATAGCTATTTTTAAAATAGAAGCACAGTTTCTTTGAACAGTGTCTTTCCCGCCAGATTCCTTTGAAAATTCCCATTTTTATAGCTCTTTCAGCCTTTAATGGAAGCTATTCATGCTCAGATCATGAACTGAGGTATTTTAATATATTGTAAATTCTCCCAGGAGACCTTTTTCTTGCTGCCTTAGGGGAATGCAGATGTCAACCTGTGTCTTACTGCAGCCTCCCTGCCAGTGACTCAATAGATCAATGGTATGCCTAACAGGAAAACTCCTTGCAGTAATGTGATAATTTTGAATCCAGATAAAGTTTATTGTTCTCTCTACATTTGCACTGTGATGCCTGGGTGCCCTGACTATGTTGTGTTGGAACAAAATCAAGTTGTGCAGCTAACAGTATCCTCATTTAGCACCACAAGTTCCTTCGGTTTCCAGAAACACTAATTTTGGAATGACTACTAATCATGTGCTGTTTCAGCTTGTTTGCTGTTCCTCTGTAATGCAGACAAGATTGTTGCTTACAGTTGCAAACTTTCAGATAATCTGATCACTAATGGGAATTAGATTTGAGGGCAATTTTTTTTTTTTTTTTGGTGGGTTCCTAGGAGACCAAGCAGAATTCTCTTTTCTCACCATAATATTTACTGGGGGGGGCACTTGTATTCAGCCACAAGGAAATAATCTTCCTAGCTGAAGATATTCAAGTTCTAGTTTCCCCTGTTAGATGGGCTATTCTGCACACTGATCAGTAGTTTCAGCAGAGGTTCCAGGATGCTCAGCTCTGAAAGGTAAATTCACTAGATGCAGAAAGAAGAAGAAAAGTGAAACGGCTTGCAAAGGCCAATTCTGATGCCTAATGACAGCAATATAGTGGATAGCACAGCAAAAATGTTGAATTCTCTCTAAAACATGGGGGAAAAAAAGCCAAATTAATCAGCTGCATAATTGCACTACCCACTGAGTCTTGTGGCAGATGACAAGTACAATTCATATCTGTTGGAAATACTGTTTCAGCCACTCTGCAGACACAGGCCAAGATCAGACTGCTTTAAATTCACAGATATGAAGTTACCAGCGCTGCCAGGAAACAGAGTAACTTATTCTTACTGTGAAGCAGTGGAATGAAGAAAATGCTGAGGTTGCACAAGAAAGACTGTATTCTCAGGCAGTTTTGTTGACTACCAAATTAGAGAGCCTAGGAAGAAACCACTGCTACTTCTTCAATTTTTCTATTAGTTTTTTACCTTGTTGTTTGGGGTTTGTTGTTTTTATTTTTTGTTTTGTTTTGTTTTTTAGGGAGCAGAGTGGTTTTTTTTTTGTTGTTGTTGTTTATTTGAGGTTTTTGGGGTTTGGTTGGAGGTTTTTGTTTCTTTTGTTTGGGGATTTGTTTTGGTGTTTGTGGGCAGATTGTTGAGGCTGGTTGGTTGAAGATGTTTTATTGTTTTTACTTGTCTATTTTTTCTTTTGTTTCTTTGTTTTAATTTGTTTTTTTGTGGAAGTGGGTATATTAGCTCTGACTTGAAGGCCAGAAAGAACTGAAAATTTAATTCAATAAATAAATAAAGAATAAAGTACAAAACTAAGTTCAGAAATTGCCTCTCTCACATCCAGAAATTGATGCTCCTGGGTAACAAATACCATTTTTTAAAAAACCCTTGTTTTTGCAGAACTGAAAGAATGTATGTATTCTTATTTCTCACTTAATCAATCTCTTTCACCTTCTGTTACTTTTCTCTTGCATATTTTGTTTCTAACTGGTGTGGGGGAAAGTTTGTCATCCTACGCACTGTTCTTCATCTTTCCCTTTCTCAATGTGGAAAAGGGAGAACAGCAACCTTTTGAACCAATATGAGATATCACTTTATTTTCTTATCTCTTAATTTTTGCCAAAGAGTTTCATTAGGAACAGATTTGTTTTAGAGTCCATATGGTCATATAACTTCACTGTGAGCACTCAAAGGCTACTGAATCAAATCTTGGCTCCAGTGTACATGGAATCACTGATTTTGTGAGAGCCAAGACTTCACCCATTCCCCTTGGGAATGGTTTATATTTAGAAGTTCCCCAAGTACTCTGTGACTTGTGTTCTCAAAACTGTAGCTGGATTGTGCTGAGCTATTTTTCAATTTTGATCTCCCCATGCTCAGAGATTTAGTTATTGCTTCTTCAACAGAACTTCAAATGACAACCTCTAAAATCTGGAATAAAATCTAAACAAAATATCTTCAAGTAGCTAAAACTGCTCCTCTAGGCAAACCAAACACACTCTCTTTACCTTGATTTCATACATACAAATGTATGAGTATGAGTAAATGTACGACTGTGTGAGTACAACACTGAATATGAAAAACTTCTCCCTTTGAAAAAAATGGTACTCTGAACGTAAGTGCCTGAACATTATTGACATGAAGTGCTGCCAGAGAATAAACAGTAAGAAACGCAATGATGAGGCTTCTTGTGAACTTTCATATCTTCATTAGGTTTGACAAGTAACAATGATGTTCTTAAGGATAAGATTTTTTTTCACATAGATGTCCACTTTAACATCTGTAATATGTAGCTATGCAGTTTGAGTAAAAATATAAACATTTTATCAGATGTATATTCTGTTGCTCTTTAATATGTCTGCACAACTTACGAGTTCCTGCTCTGAAGGGATTGGGCTGGAAATCACTGGGACCCTGAGTAGGCAGTAAGGATTTCCACAGCATCAAATACTCTGAAATCTGTCTTTAATAGCATTATAAATCTGACATGAGCAATTTACCAATTTAGCAATTACTTCAGAGGAAAACTTTGCTAAAATGCAATCTTTGGGATGTTATCTAATTAGGAAATAATTCTCCAGGTCTCTGCAGTATGTTACCAACCTATGTTACCAACCATATTTGCCTTAGAATAAAAAGCAGAAAGTGAAATCATTGAGAGGGAATTATGTGATGCCAAATTATTTATTGTCCTTACAAACAAACAGCAGACACATGAGAGGTGGTTTTTGGTTGTTTTTTTGTTTGTTTGTTTGTTTGTTTTTTTTGTTTTTGTTGTTTTGGTTTTGGGGTTTTTTTGCTAGGTACAATTTCCTTCTTCCTTATGTTTTCAGAAGCAACCAGTCCATCGTGGAAATTTATTTTCTGTCCTTTTCTTTCTTCTTTTTTATTTCTTTTCCTTTTCAGAGCAGAATAAATGTCAGCTCCAGACTTCATGTCAGGGAACTCAGGTCACCATTTAATAAATCTTTTTCTAAGAGGCTTAAGATATATTTCCCAGACAGAGCTTGAGTATTAGAAGACCAAACATAGCATGATGCTGTATACTCATATTCCACAAAGAATTTAAAGCATTTCTGGGAATGCTTCTTTGAAAATCCAGCCTGCTTGATTTTGAGATAGTGTTTGGATCTGCATGGCAATGCAGATCCAAAGTGCTGTCCTTTAAAACGTGGTATGATCCTTCATCTTTTCTGTCAGGAACCTTCACACAAAGCTTAGGTTTTTAAAGAAATTTGATGTTTTTACTTTATAGGAGCTTGTTGATGAACAAGGAGGAAGAATGGGATAGATAAATCTTTTGGGATAGATAAATATTTGTAAATTATGAGCCTGGATACCTACTGTCTCCACTTTAAGACATAAACAAAGTCCTTACATTTCAGAAAAATACTGAAGTATATTCTTTTGTGGTTTTGATGAATACTAGTTTACTTACATACACTGGTTCTTCAGTAAGATTTGGATCATACCAAACTCACAAATATTTTAGATTGGGCCTTTTTGTATTTTTAAAAACAATATACAATTTAGACAAACAAAAGAAGTCATACAAATAGTATATCCATGCGTGTGTAGTCTTCCATTATGTTGCACAAATATTCCTTAAGGAAGAAACTGTACAAAGTCTAAAGAAATCTGTGGGATTCCATCATAATTTGGTGGGCTTTAGAAAGATACAGAAGCCTTTACCATCAGCAGTTCCAAATGCCCAGCTTTTCTTTCCCAATCCAGACAAAAAATATATAGGCCCCCAAGTGCTAATCAAGTCTAAGTCATCATTAACAAGCCTACAACACAGTATGGTAAATCTCTGTCCCTGCTCCTTACTGTGCTTTCCCAACCACTGTGTATATTGCATATATATTATATATAAGATATATTATATATATATAAGATATATTATATATATATAAGATATATTATATCTTTTCACCTACTACACTGTATGCAACAATATCTTTTTTTTTTTACACTGTATGTAATAAAATCTACCAGAATCTCAGATTCTGAGCCATTAGAAGTAATTTCAATTCCTTAAAGGAAGGATTTTCCATGAAGAAGCTAAATGGCAAATTACAAGGTTTATGATGAAAAGACATCAATATGCAGACACTAGAGTAGGACTACACTGATTCAGAGATGTATGAGAAGAATTATGTTACAAGAAATTTTGGGTTTGTTCCTGTCTTATTGAAATAATTGGGAAAAAAGTATGTCTGACTATACTAGAAGAAGGATCAGACCCTCAAATATGTTGCTATAACTCTTAATTCTAAAGCCTGTGTCAGGATCTCAATTCTTGTGTCTGCCTCAGGAATAAACAGTGTATATTTTCACAGTGCTTGAATATATATTTCACTGATTTAAAACATGTTTTTCAAAGCTGTCCTTGTCACTTCTAGACTGATATATTTGTGTGCACTTTCCCCTTCCAAATTCTCTTTAGATAGCTGTAAAGAAAAAAAATATCGTCTGTACAACTTCAGCACATTGTGTATCTAGAAATAATTTTACTATTGTCACAACCTCAAGATTCTTTACTGAGAGAGTTATGAAAAAATAACTTTTATTTAACAATTCAAACCTTGACATTCATTTAGGAAATTATTGAAAATACCTAGGACAGAAGAGGCACCATCACAAGAAGGAAAAAAGATATCAAAAAACTACCCCACACTTCAAAAATCTCTGGAATCTTCTTGTGTATTTTTTTACAAGGGAATCAATATTATCCTTTTATTCATTTCAGACTGTATTTTCAATCTCCTTAAGAAATCCTACTTATCTTAATATCTCTTTGATAAAGCAAAGCAAATAAATGTTAGAAAAATAATTCATTCATTCATTATCAATAAAAAAATTCTTAGTTCAAATCTGTTGTCTTTGTTTAATGTATTAGCATTGATCATACATTACAAATGACATAAGAATCAAAAGCAATTAATTAAATAGTTTATATTTTCTTGATAATACAGTGCAACAGAATTAACTTATCAGCTATTTAATAGCTAAAAAAAATGTGAGGTTTACTAAAGTTTGATGGTGAATATAAGGTCCTTTTCCATAGACAACCCCTGGAAACAGAAAATACTGCACTTCAATTGAGATTTTGATATAGACACTATCAACACTTCCAGCAACCCCATAAACCTAACACTTGGTATGTGCTAGACTTCTCTTGCTGTAATTCTTTTTATATGTCTATAAAACTCAACACAAGGAGATTATGTGACATGTTTTCCTTTCCTCATATCTATTAATTTGAAAAATACAGATCTAATGAGTAAGAAGTTGTGGAAAGGTCATATTACAGTAGCAGACAGAGGAGTTTCTGTTTGGTAGCATGACTGCTTCAAGGAAAATGAAAATCATCCAGGAAAAAAAGCTAATAATATGTTTTAACAAGACCCCATTTTTTCCCTAATTCCACAGATAGAGCACCTTCTACAGCAGAAATAAATACAGCAATTTTCTAGCTATCTCACTGTATCCTGCCATTCACACCCTGTGCCTTTTCCATCTCTGATATGCACTGTCTCACCTTTTTTCCATTATTCCTCAGATCCCCTTTGTTGTTGTGATAACAGTGGAAAAGTTCCCTTTCAAGTTGTGAGATATAATCAGCAATTAAAAAAAAAATCCTCTCTCTGCTATTAAATTAAATGGCAGAGGAACAGTCTCAGCACCTTGGTCCACAGTTCAGAGTTTTGAGCTGCAATCACTACTGTGAGTTTGAGCTTGTGCAAAATACTTCATTATTTTGATCCTCTCCAAAACAGTGATTGAAAGTTTTCAAAAGCTTTGTAGAGATTTTGGTGGAGGGAACAGGATACTTTAGAATGAGGACATATCTTACCTACCTTGGTAACTTCCTCATTAGCCAGGATTCCTAAGGGGATAAAATCTGGCACCTCACTTTCTGCTCCTACCTCCTCTAGAGTCCAAAAAATCAAACTGGACACTTAAATCCAATAGGCTGAGTTTTCTTTCCCCTCTACATCTCTCTCTCATTCTTCTTTTATTTCTTTTTACTTTTCAGCTTTTGTTTTCTCTTTTCCTATTTTTTAATAAACAAAAGTGAAGGCTACCCAATGAATCTTGAACATAATAATACAGTTCTTTTCTTTAATCTTCCTTTGGACACATAAATGGTCAAGTCAGAGGTGAATTTTGCCACTAATAATGAAAGCAAGCTGAATCTCATATCTCTTTTGTGAGCTAATTTTCAGCATGTCCAAAGTGGTTTTGCAGGTATTTGTTCAGCTGTCAGTACATTTTTTTCTCTAGCTAAACTGTAGTTTATCAGGACTAAAGGATTATTTTTAAAAAATAGTTTTTAAAAGAAAAACAAACAGGGAAAAAATTTTCATTCTTGCACCATTTTAACTTTGATTGTTGGTATGAGATTAAGAAGTAATAAGTTTAAAAATACCTCTCCAAAAAGCAATACTTGGGAAATATTGTGCTATTAAAGAAAAATATTTAGTAAAAAGCTTGCTGCCAGGGACCTTTTCTGCTGCTGAGAAATGTGAAATACATTCTTGCAACTGTCAAACAAATGTACTGTCCCAGAACATCCTTTGTAGCTCCTCCAAGTTCTCAATATTACCGCTAGTGGTCTAGGAGGAAACCACAATTTTGAAACATGAGTTTAATTTTATTTTCCCTGTTACTATATTGACAGAAGAACAATAAAACTCCACCTAGAACTTGAAGTAAACTCCTCTGGTAGAACAAAAACATTGCAGCTTGAAGCTGCCCCAACAGAGAAATAAAATACAACTGGGGAAATGTTAAAGCAGCAAAATGTGCCTCTTCACATGTGCAAGAGACACTGACTTCCTGGAAAAAAAGCAATTATTTATCCATGGGACTGATAAATGCAGAACTCTGCTACGTGCATTGTCGTCAAAAACAGCCTACCATGAAATACAGCTGGCTATTGCAGCAGGTCAAAGGAAGCTGCTTCTTCTGGATTGAGGTTTTGTTGTGGTTGTTGTTGTGTGTGTGGGTGTTTTTGTGTTTTGCTTGATTTGTTTGGGGTTTTTTATACTTGTCTGTACTTTAAGGTACATGACCTTACCAAGATTCTCACCAACTTGGATTTTTGGAGAAGTAAGGCTTTCTTTTTATTCAATGAAAGATAGACATTCATTTTACTCAATGAAAGATTGAAAATCTTTGGAAAGAAGTAAATAACTTGAATACAGGACTTGTTGGATGAAGTTCGCAAAAATTATTCTTCCATTATTTTTCTGCCTCACCAATTTTAATAAAATGCTTATTTATATGTTTATTATTTTATTTCAGTATCTATCAATCAGGTTTCTAACTGTACTTTGATTTTGGATAATTTCTAGTTATAGTTTTCATATGTGTAATTTGTTTCATATTATTTCATATTTTACTCTACAATCCAAGCCTGATAGCATATTTACTGACTTGAACATTTCACTTTTTAATTTTTAAAGGAAAAGCTGATGATACATTTTTGAATTTTCAGATATGCTCAGTATTTAATTAGTTTTCAATTTCCTTGGGCCAGACGTGAGGTTTTACTTAAATTTCTTTACAAGAAGGAAATCAAATCTTTTCTCCATTTAACACTTAGTTGGCTGCTCTGGTAGAATTGTTTTCTATGTCGTTTTGTAAAACATAAAATTGTCAGAGGTTTAACAATGAGTCTAAAAATATCTAGTTCTTCAACTGGAAGACTCTCAACTCTTCAACTCTAGTTCACAACTGAATTGGCCACTACTCTTTTCCCTTCCTGGTCCAAACCTATAATGAAATAGCAAAAGCATTTTTTCCCCTCAGGATTTGTGTGTGTCTTCTCAAACCTCATAAAAACCTGTAAACTATTTTTTAAATTTCTATTTTCAGGCACACAAAGTCAATTCTCTGAAAGTTTAGCCTTGTTATTCAGATCTTGAGATAATGGAATTTCAAAGCCAAACTTCCACTACATCCAAACCTGTTGACATTATTTACTTTCTGTATCACAGGCCTCAAAGAGACATTCAGACAAAGAGAATGGCATGAAACATCATTTGGGGCTTCTAAAATTTGGTGAATTTATATTATGAGTTTAAAACCTCAGCTGAAATAAAATCTTCAGAGTCAACAACATTTAGAGAACAGAAATACACGCATATTTCTACTATTTTAAAAGTTTAGGTTATACTCCTGTTGTCTGCCTTCCACTCTGGAAATGCATGGGGGTCACTTGTGGATCCTATGTAGTATCTGCCAGATCTATACAGACAATTCAGGTGCTCTGGGGTGTTTCACAGGCCAGTAAACATCATTATCTAAACTGAACACATACTGGTTAGCCTATTGAATCATCCTCTAAGTTCTCCAAACTCCATTATATACAGGGTATTAAAAGTCAATATATCTAATGTCAAATCCTATCAAAAGTGTAAAAATGAAGCTCCTGATAGTGAATGTTTACATGAAAGTGGTTGATGGTATCTTCACTAAATTTCAGTCCTTTACCTTGACTTTCAGCTAGCTCTGATGAAATGAGGAGTTTGTGTGAGATACGACGAGAAAGAACCTCATCCACATCACTGAACAGCCTTTCTACAAAAGTATAGAAAATTTAGCAAACCATAATTTAAGCTTAGGAATTGCAATTAGCCAATCATTCAATTAGTATGTCTTTGATTAATGATTACATTAATGTTGTTTACTATTAATTTGATATTTTAATGTTATTTAATATTCAATACTCTTCATTAATAGCTAATACTGATAAATTCATTCTAAGACAAAAAAACTCAAACTGCAAACTGCAAATTTTGTCATGCGAGATAGAAATCAAAGACACACACACAGTTTTATGCTGAGATACATAACAAAGGACTGATGATATTAAATTTTGGACTGCATTCAGCAATAATTATTTTCTCTCTAGCAATTTGCACAATTTTTCCAATGACCTTACATGCCTGTTGACCTTACTTAGATCTTTTCCATACTTTCATTAAAAATATGCATTTTTGCTTTGCAGTGTTTCCTTTAGGTTTAGCACAGTCTTATGCTTCTCCTTTAATAGCACAGGTAATTTTATCTTGCGCGTAATATTTTGAAGAAATTTTAGCATTAAGTGGTACTGGAACATATGGCCCAATGTTTATCTTGTCTTATGCAACATCAGTTTTATATAAAGCATACTTTCCTGAAGCTGTTAATCTTATGAGACATTGCTTAGAATTTTTTTTTTCTCTAAAATTCTGGGAGTGGGAAGCCAGTTTTATATGAATCTCCCTAATGCCTGGGAACAACTGTTAGTTTGCTACTTGGCAAACAATTAAGCTGACATTTTAGGATCAACCCAGGACAAGAGGTTTTCCTTCTAAGTCACCATTAATGGTAAGGGGTCTGTGGAAAACAAGGATTGTGTTTCCAGCCCAAGCCAAACATAAATGACTTGTGTTATAGAACTGGTGGGAATGTTACCTCCCCTGCATCACTGAATGAGACAAGGTTGCAGACTACTGCAATTCTTTTCCAGCAACTTTAATTATTTCCTATGATAATAAAAAAAGAACTCATATATTTATTTCCCATGGCTGAATTGCATTTATGTTTTTGTTTCATTTTTTATTTGTAGTATAAATGTTTATAAAATCCTTCATTTTCTGGTCATTGGTAATTAATGCTGTAAAGGCAAAACTTTTTAAACAGGTACAGAAAATGGCATGTCAATAGCATTCCAGGTTCTCCTTTAAATCAATACTAGGATTACCATACAGGTGGTTTTTTTCTTGCTGTTGAGTCTGTCCTTTAACTGTCAGTACTACTCTGTATGAAGAGATCCAATTTTGGAGATTCTAAAAAGCAAGGTTATAAACATAAACCGTTTATACTTTATTACTATTAAATCTGATACACAGTTCTAAAATTGTAAAATTATCTTTTCTTTTTAATTCATTTTAGTAAATAAGGAAATCAGAATTATTTTTTCAAATTTAAAACCATAACCCCACCATCTTTAGCGAGATATACATTCAAAGAGAAGCTATGCACTTTCCTAGTAGTCTATAGTTAGTTAATATCTGTAAATTCAGTTCTGCTGTTCTTCAAAAAATGTGGGCATATAAATCAAAAGATAAAACTAACCAGACTAATTTTTGGTTTGTGGGATTGTCTTTTAAAAAGTTGCAGTCATGTAAAGAAAAAAATATTTTCATTCTGGTTTGTCTCAAATTTCAAATACCATTAGATTAACATTTGAAATAGTTCTTTTCATTTTCTCATATCTGAATACTGTACAAATCCCAGAGACAGCTTTGCCATTACAATATGGTCAGTGTTTATTTTATATATATAGATAGATAGATAGATATGTAGTAATAATTAATCATTATACTGAGCATCTATGGAAGATTCCAAAGGAATCTAAAAAGCCCAATGAATAATGTCCTCATCTTTTTTAAATGGGAAATGGAGGCACAGAGGGTAAAAGAATTTGTCCAGAATCTCACAATAAATCAGTAACAGCGTGATAACAAGAACAGAGATTTCCTGAGTCACATTTCTGCTTTAATGAGAAAATTATCTTAACCATGTGAAGAAGGAGTTTGAAACACACACATTTAAAAGAAATATTTTCTGTAAGCAGAGTGCTTGGTTTAAATTTATGGAATTTTGGAAAAATGAGACTTTTCAGTGGATAGATTCACTATAAAAAATGGGAGCAAAGGTAGGGAAGGAGATATTTGTAGTTTTAGAGATTTATTTCTTAGTTATGAATATTCTAGAAGTTTGAAACCAAAAATGTCTATCTTTAGCCTTTAACTAGTAGCTATATTAGACTATGCAACAAGTGAAATCAGGTGCATTACTAAATATATTGCAAGGTAAATTTATTTGGAGGTAAGATAAGAACTTCTGGAAGATTATATTTGAAATTACAATTGTATTGTTTTAAAAAATATTATATCCACTCATTGCCTCAAAACACAAGCAGCAATGAATTTATTTCCCCCTTCACTGGAGACCCATTTAATAAGAAATATGGTGGCACAAACATTTCCCAATTTTTCTTCAGAACTGGTCCTTTGGGATACAAAATTAAGTACATGAAATTTGTTGTTGATTTATTTCTAGAATTTCCCATGTAACTTGGAGACAGATACTGACTCAAACTGAAAATTCCATTGTTCCGAGATTAAATTTCCTTTCTAAAAAATATTATCTCACATAAATATTTGTCAATTTTTCTTGGATGCGGAGCTTTTTGGAACAAAGCTAATTCTAATGGATTTTAATGCAGAGGGAATATTTTTTTCTGACTTCAGTGGGCTTTTAAAAACACTGGACTAATATTAATTGTTGCACGACAATTTTGGTGCTAATTTCACTCTTTCTCCTTGTTTCATTGTAATGTTCTGTGTTCCTTTATCCACAGAACCTTTTTATTATGTTTATTTCATAAGGGTAGGTGTAAGCTTTTCCCTTTATATTTATCCATTTAAACTAGATCTCCATCTTCCTTGACCTTCCAAGAGCATATCAAAAAAAAAAGAAAAAAGAAAAAAATATATACATGGTTTGAAAAATAAAATTTAAGAAGTGTAAATAAATCTGTTTTGTAATTTTTAATTAAGCAAGAAATGCTTTATTATTTTTGTGTTGAATGTTTCTTCATATCTCAGTGCTGTTGATTTACCCTGCACTTGGCTTTTTTCTCAATTCAGGAAAAGTAATTTCAGAGAACTGACTGGTATGAGGAGAAAATTTTCATTCTTGTACATGTAAAGCAGCACATAACTTATCATGCCTTATCTGACTCAGTCCATGGCTACACTTAAACCATAATTAATAGTTAATGAAATTAGTGAAATGAGGAAATGTAATTGCAGTATCTTCTAATTTATGTAGAGGATGTAGCTTCTGTCCTAAATATTCAAAAGTTCCTAAATATAATAGAGTAATATTAGTAGAGGTGGATGTGTTGTTCCAGCTGCTGCTGATTTAGGTTAAGAGTGACCACAGCCTACTGACAGCTCCTCATCATCACCCCACACACTTACTGCCTGCCGCAGACTGACAATTGCACCCTCTGAAGGTATAACTGCAGAGGTAGCTGCTTCCCACATGCAGTTTACCTTTAGCAGTGTCATTTGTTTGCTCGTTCCTAATTTTTGTAACAGCCAAGAGTAGAGATGAACATATTAAGTTGTGTCTTAGACCTTATCTGAATGATAATCCATGCATTTTACTAGTTTATTTGATGTCTGCTGAGTTAATTTAGTGCAGAATACTTGTACTGTCTTGTTTTTCCAATCTGAACCTTAGAAATATGGACTGAATGGCTTTATATCAAAGGTATACCTAGGGGACTCTTGTAAATGTAGCAGTATCAGATGAGTTACTGGATCAATAAATCACACACTTGCCTAAAAATACTGATCCAACATTATTTTAAAATAGATGAATGAGCTTCTCTCCAAGGCAGTTGATCTAAAAAATAAGGCATTATTATCATTTGAAGGTTACATACATTCCACCATTAAGGTGCTGAGGCTTAACAAGTCACCATTCTGGGAAAGGCTTTCAACAAGACAAAACTTGAATAGTCTTTCTGAAAATAGAGGAAAATTTTAAAAGGATCTTTATACCAGAAACCTAAAGTTGGAGTACATTCCAGACACTTGAACTGAGTGAGCAGGATGTCACTCATAAAATTTACTACTAGATGCTCATTTAAATAATATGTTGTGATTACCTGTTGACACTACAGACAGTATAAACAATGCATTCCTCAGAATGCTATGCAAAAATCCTGATTATTCACTATCCAGCAATGTAAAAAATGCTGATATGAAGCTGTAACTTAATGTTAGTATTTCTTCCCCTTAGGCAGATCAGATTGTAAAACCAGAAATCCTTTCCTGCAGGAAATCACCAAGCTCTCAACTTTTCAAATGAGCACAAGAAGGACTCACACAGTTTTAACTAGACTACAGTGTTGTGTTTCTCACAATGTTTTTAATACTGAGGTGTAGAGGAATCATCCAGAATGATGCCTTCATCCTCCTCTCTTCAAGGCAACACTCTTTTTGCAAGGCAGAATCTTTTCTTAGCAGTGGAAACTAGTAAGCTCCTTAGTGGCTCAGACATTCCCAAATAATGCAAATGCAGTATTTGCATAAATTCACATGGAAAAAAAAAAGGGAATGCAAATTATATAAGGGGAGGGAAAACTGCTAAGTCAATTTTGAGAATCTCATTTAAAGACCTTAGCAAAGTGAAGGGCATGGTGTGCTCTGGTTTCTCTTCATAAATGTAGAGGGGTAAACACAGTGGAGGGAAAATATAACAAAACAAAAGTTCCTGATTGAGCCATTTTAAAAATGTGGTGAGTAGAGAGCCTCCTTCAAGACAGATGTTAAATAAGTCATAGGACATCAGCTTTCAGGAGTCAGAAGGTAAAGAGCTTTCTGAAGCTACACCTGAACATTCAAATTACATGTCTGCACAGAATTAGGAGCAAGTAAAAATTACACATCACTGATGAGAGATAACAGCAGAGATACTTTCCAAGAAAACTGTACAAATTAAATACACTTGAAATTGACCAGAGACTGTTTTGCCCCATTTTGACCCTAAGGGGATATGTACTCATCCTAAAAGAAGTTGAGTAGCTTGCCAACCTTGGCCCTAGACTTCTCAGTTTGGGCCAAGAGCTGGAGGAAGACATTTAGGGAGGAAATTCAAATTATTCCTTCCCAAGAGGAGGAACACTTGAAGAATCGGTCATGCCATTGCAACGACATGGTTTTGCATGCCATGATTATTCAGATAATATGTTTTTAGATGATAAAACAACAGCCTGTTATAGAGAGATGTAGTGAAAACATAGTGCTCTTATCAAAATATTTGTGTAAGACATTTTATTTTTCACATGAAAATTATACTAAAGCATAAAAATATTGCCTTTGTCAGTAATGAGATATTCACTTGCCGAGACTAAAAGCTAAAATGGAAATTATGTGAGAATGCAGCACTTTCTCATGGTGAAATGTGGTGTCATTTCAGAATACCCTTATGACCTTTGAAATATTAGATATTTTTTGCACTAATTTGACTGGTATACTTTCATTTATAGAGTACACTTTCATTTCACTCCACCACTCATGTCTCCAAAACTAGACTACACCTTTGTAAATAACGTGCAGATGTTTAAGGAAAGCCTGGCTACTTTCTTTATATGTTTCTTTACTGTATGCAAACCACAATTATCATACTGTTTAGCTGACTTTAGTATCTGCAGGGTCATTCTAAATTTACTCTCTTCTAACCTGTCCTCTAGAGGTTGATGGCACCTTTTTTTACCTTTTTTTTTTCATGCCTGGGGCATTTCCTGGTTTTACATGTTATCTTTGCTCACCCACTGTGAAAACTCTAAGCAAAACTGTTTAAAAAATAAGATTCTCATTTTAGGTGTTATGCATGGTATCAAAGTCAAGCCTTGGACAGTCTCAATTCAAGTGCCATGTCTTCCCTTTTCTGGGTGATTCATTTGTGGAATCAGAGGCCAGGAGCTCTCCTTCTCCCTCAGATGATTACCCACCTTTGTCCGTAGATTTTTTTCTATAGGTAGAGCAATTCAAACTTGACAGTATCTTTAAGCACACTTAAAAAGAGGAGTTGATATTGAGTAACTATAATTTCTAAGTAATCAGAAAGATGAATTTATGTTATGAAGCATGTCTCAGACAGACCTCTGACTGTTAAAATGTCTCAATTCATGTCAGTTTTTGGACCTCTTTTCCAGTAGCAAACTTGTAGTATTTTGTTAAGTTTCTCAGTTTATACAGATAGAATGATGATTCCCTCACAAAATCCACTCTAAGTGCAAATAAAAGGCTAAGAGGAACTGGAGTTTCTAAGATGAAGGGCAACCAGGACCTGTAATGTTTTGTAAAGAATTATGATCTACAATTGTGTCACTTGAAAAAGGGAGATTTCCTTTATTCTTAGCATTTAATTTGTCAAATAAATGGCCCAAGAAAGCTGAGCCCCTTGTGCATGGCTAGTCTGTGAGCATCCTGTTAGGGAGACCCTTCCCTGAGCAGTCCTACTATACTGGGAGTTGGTTTGACTGACTTATTCAGGGACATACCAAAAGGATAAGGGAGACCTCTCAGTGGGTCTTCCTTTTTATTTGAGCTTATTCCCTGCTTCCAGCGACTGCCAGCACCCACAAAGGACTCACACTAGCAGTTTGCATAATTACACTCTTTATTAATATAAAATTGTGAGAGGTGAAGGTTCAAGCATTGTACTGCAGAAACATTCAAAGAAAAATACAGACAAGCTCTAACCCCCAGAAAATGCATTCAGCATGGATAGAGTGTGGTTCTTATCCAACAGGTGTCCCTATAGGACAGGCTCAGCATGATCCCAGTAGTTACAGTGGAGTTTTCTCTAACTTTTCCCTCATTCTTGAATTGTATACAATTTCTTTATGGTTAACTGGAACTTGAGTGACTCTCATCAACATCATTTGTTACTGACTGGTGCAAAATTCTTTTGTTTCACTTTTAAGGATACTATCCAAAAAATGAACCCTTGCATGGTGGTATCTTGTAGTCATGTAACTTTGGGATGGATGTGTGAATTAGCACTACAATTAGGCTTTAATGAACAAGGTTAATCTGAGAAAAGTGATTTTACCACAGTTGTTGGCTCAGCAGCAGGACGTATTCTGCTCTCCCCTGCCTGACAGGTGTTATGCAGTTTCTCATCTTCAAAGTTCCATTGAGTTCCCTCCCTGCAAGGACTTCCACAGAGCCTGGCCATGGTGTCTCCACTCCACTCCACCCTCTGCTCCATCCCCTTTAGCAGGTGCTGTGGCTGCAGACTGTGGGTGTGAGGAACCACCATGGCATAGGTTTCAAGGATGCCAACTACATTCCATCAAGTAGCAACTGAATTTTACCCTATAATTTCCATACCATTATAACCTCTGTTAGTATGTGAATAAAACTCACTTTCTGCTGATTTTATTCCCATTAATCTTTCCACCAATTGGAAAAGAATGGACATTTCTTTTTTATATGACCCCTTTAATATCAATGGAGTTACAACTCTAATAAGATTATATGGGAAAAGCAGTTTGCCTTTTTTTACACAAGTTGTGTACAACTTCTCAGTTGCAGATGAATTAAAATAATTGGGTTTTCAACAGAATAACCAAGAATCAGGTTTTCATGCAATATCATGTTGCACCATAGCCACTTAGGAATTTGTGATGCCTTTGTAAACCTGTTAAACTCCCTGAAAACCAACATTAATTCTTTTGACTTTTACATACCTTGCATAATTGACAGGAATTGCTACTACCTATATGATATTTTAGGGATCCTTTCATAGATTCTATGATTGCTCATAAATTTTTGTCCTCATGGACAATGGATCTCAAAGATATCTAAAATCAGAAGTGAGTTGCAAATGCAATATCCTCTAAGTTCATGTTTCATGAGGAAAATCCTGGTAGAAAGAAGTATTGCATTATTTCCTGAACATTATTACTGAACAAGTAATCTAAAACAAGTTCAGTTGCTTGCTGAGAAGGGTGGTAACCATGCCACAGTTATTTAAAAACTTGTCTTCACTCTGCTACCCAGTAAATCAAGCAGTGGTAAGCAATCTAAAAAGGAAAACAAACATTTTACCCATGCACACTGAAAGTGCAGTGTAAGCACCAAGCTGGTAAATTCTAGTGTCATTAATCTTTTTCTACAGGGTTCCCTGTCACCATCTCTGTGTTTGGAACAGACACTCAAGTCTGCATTGAGAATGAAGAGCCACTTCGTACTGTTTTGAAATTTGTCTAGTTTTATGCATGTAAAAATACTCCTTTTTTATGCTGGGAAAAAACAACAACAACAAAAAAAAGAATCATAACAGATCATTATTTAACTAGAAAAATGTTTTTCATCCCTCCACCAACCAAAGTATTGAAATTCCTTTTCTGTCTACCTCAAAAATATGCACTATGACTTTATACAAACTTACATTACAGTTTGGCAAGTCTTAAAGTGAAACTTTATGAAAACAGAGGTACATCTGTTTCATTTCCATTTACTGTATGAGTATTCCAATGCATAGCTTTTAGGTCCAAAATTATTTCAGTTGCTGCTACCTAAAAGTAATACCAATTGAAGTGCTTAATATGCAGCCTTTTATTAGCTAATAATGTGATTATATGCAAATAGTGTGATTATACATCAATTGCAATATGTAGCCTTTTCCTCAGCCCTCCATCAGGCGATTCCATTCTCTAAGAGTAGCCCATTTTGCTCTTCCCAGTGGAAAGGTAATATAAATATAACAGAAAAAAAAACAGCATAAAATGTATTAAAATCCTAGAATCATACCACCTGGTGGATTATCTGTGCAGAGTACTAGATTTCTTCTTTTTTAATGTGCTGTCAGAGCTAACATCATTCAAAAACATTTAATTGAAGACAGATGAACGATAAAATACAAACTATGTTGTGTTTATTTTTGTATAGGTAACCTGGGAAGCACTGAGTGTTGAAGAAGAGACCATCCTTATTATTCTTACATAAAAAAAAGTGTGCATTAAAAACTTAAAAGCTGATTAACCAGATTTTAGAAAAATGGGAAAAAAAATGTCGTGTTAAATTCAGCTCATTCCGACATCGAAAAGGGTAGAGGGTTTTTCCTTTCTCAAGAGATATATTCCAGCTTCATTGGAAAAAAAAAACCAAAACTGATTGCAAACAAAGCATCAAGTCTGTCCATAAATGCAAAAACACTTTGTCCTGAAAACAGAAATATGTATTGGCAGTGGGTAAATTCAGAAATTCAGAACTTACAGCGAGGCAGCCCTTCTGTCCTCAACTTATCACTGGAGACATCACTGAGTAAGAATGAAAGAAATCAAGTTAGTAAAAGACATTCTTTAGGAAAAACTTGAGATTATGAGAAGTCATATTTGACACTTCAAACTCTGGAAAGGTAAACAAAAAAAATAAATAAAAGCTTAACATTTGACAAGATTGGCATTCTGTGTCTGTGTGTGAAAATGCTTCTCTGTGCTATAGATTAATGAAAATTAAGATAGACTCTGAATACAAAGACAACATAATAATTTACTTATTTCAGGACATCCCATTGACTGTAAGGATTCAGAAATGCAGAGAATATTAACAGGATCAACACCACCATGGCCTCTCACATTTTGGCAAATTATTCTTGTCTAATTTGAATTTGTACCATGAAACATTTCTTTATAAATATATATGTTTTTCTTTATAAATGCATATGAATTATTATTACATTTGGGTTCTTCATGACCATGTCACAAATATTCTTTGTGGTAGTCTGCTATTTTACAGTTTGTTTTTCTGTAGTATGTTTTTATATTCCTTGTAATAGGTTTGTAATGGTTCATTCTATGTAACCAATTTGGCTTCCCTAATGGTTCAGTCCTGAGTAGTTTACCACAGTTTTCCCTGACAAAATGTGTGTCAATCCACATGTCAATCCACCTGTATACCTCCCTTGTTCCCTTGTTTTACGCCTGTCTGTCAAAGGTAGCACACTCCTTTGGTTCTGGAGTGTTCCCTGTCTGTCATCCCTTCCTTGGAGCAGAATTGGGTCGTAAGGTTTGCTTCCTCCCCGTGTTGGTTTCTCTTGGGGAGCCCTTACCCTGCACCCCTCCCCTAATGCCCTCCTATTGATCAAGGTTGTGTCCTTCCCGTGTTCCCTCTACCCTTTAAAAGCAGCCCCTTCAGGTTCAGATTTGTCACTTGTTCTGCCCCCCACTTCGAGATTACATCCTTGGAGACTCAGACAAGTATCCCCCCCTTATTCCTGTGCCTCAGTTTCCTCGTGCTCTGTGCCATGCTACGCTCCCCACGCCGCAGCGATCACCGCCACCTGCACCGGTCTCGTCAGAGACTCGGGGGTGGCCACCAGCAGGACAGCCAGCCAGGAACCTCTGTCCCATGGCCAAAGAGAGACAGACACAATTCTTAGCTTTCGAACCTTTAAAAATATTATCAGCTTGTATCCTGTTGGAGGCTATACTGTCCTTTATATCTTTAATTAAGATATCTTAAATTAATAGAAAGAGAAAGAGAATATGGTTGGAATATTATGTAGCAGATAACCAAGTAAAAAAGAACAGGCTGACAAGAAACACCAAATTAAAACTTCAGTTTGCCAGAGTTGCCAAACTGTTGAAATTACCATCAAAATAGGTATAATACATTAGCTTTTCTAAATTTTAATTTTGTTTAAAAATAATGAAATATTAGTGCAGTAACAATGGAAAGAAACAAAAAAATCAAGCTATTGTAATAGTTCAAATGAGATATGTGTCAATTTCCTACAGTTTTATTTTCATTAAAAATAATTATTAACTATATGATGATGCTTCACACGTACATATGCTAGCAAAATTCTTTTATTTATATGGAAATACGACACAGCTTCATGGAAATTCAAAACAGAAACTAGGTCTTCATGAAAAAATATCACAAGTTTGTAGTGTTAAATGATAACAATGATATCTCTTTCATCATAATGAAAACTTAAATATAGTCAATGGGACTAAGCTAGACATAGTCTGAAGCAAAGCTCACAGCATAGGGGATATCTTACACAGTTCAGAACACTGAATCAAAGAAGCCAATGAAGAATTTTTTATTTTTCCTAACTACCAATGTATTTAAAAATGAAATATAAAATTAAAATATATTCCTTTTTAAAACTGAATTTAAAATTTTAAATTCTGGTGCACTGTAATCTTTATTGCCTCAGCATGGTTAAAGAGGGAGAATAAAATTAACTGAGTAGACTGAATGCTATAAAAAATATTGTCAGGGAATAAGGGCAGACATATATATGGTTGGATGCAAGATAGTATTTCAAAATGTCATTCTTTAACAAAAACACATTGAAATAATTGCATTAGAGAAATGCTTCTAGAAGGTAAGTTATAGTGGTTCATCATGCTTTATGACATCTTCCAAAGAATGAAAAAAGTTTTTTCTTTATTATTGCATTGCTTTTTTTTCCTTAAAAGAAGTCTTACAGCAAGAAGGAATGTTAAATTAATGGCTTAGATTGTAGCCTGTGTCACACCATTGGTGGAGCTTGGTACGAAAGCCAAAGTGCATGGTCAAAACCAGTTCAGCCAAAGAGCTACGTGTGTTTTGACAGCATGCTTGACTTTTAGCCATGTGCAAAATCTGCCCACATATTTGCATATGCTTTGGTCTTATTCTAATGCATGGCGAATGGGTTTATTTGGTGTCTGTGTGCGGAGGAAGAGCTGGTTCACTGCTGAACTGCTGTGCATTTGCAGCCTGTCCTCAACAACAAGACTTATACGGAAATTTCTGTCCCCTTGCAACCTGAAAAAAAAAATGGCACATTTGTTGCCTTGACACCTTTATTCTTCAAACGTAAATCTGTAGACTATTTTTATTCTGCCCTGTGTTCAGATTCTCCATAATGTGGCTGAATTAATTAATTTTGTGGGTAGTTCTAGTTCATGGTTTGAGCTCTTAGCTGTACTGGTGATGGAGTTTGCTTCTAAATTTACAAGAACTATGCACTAACATGAAAAAGAAAGGGTATTAGCTGACCTAGTGGGAGCCAGGTCTGAACCTGGAGACTTGACCAGAGCCTTTAATTTAGTTCCCTGAAAAATGAATCCAGTTTATGCACTCCATAAAGTGAACCAATGTATGGAAAGTGGAAATTTGTTTCAAAAGCACAATTCTGATGGGAAACTCTTCATTAAATGTTGATATTTCAACATGATTGTAATAGAACCAAAAAATTGGAAAACAGCAAATTATGTAAGTTAAAATCAGCTAAAGTATTCCAAATAAAACATATAGCTGAGTGCAGCCTGGCAATCATCTTGTATGTATTACAACTGAGACTCCACACTCCTCTGCCCTGTGTACTCAATCTTTGGATTAAATATAGAGAGAGTATATGGACTTTATTTTCTGAGTAGTCTATATAGTGTATATTTTTCATGGTACAGGTACTAAATTGATTAAGTTAGCTCATTCAATATGGTAAAGCAGGTGGTAATAAATGAAGTCTAACTGTGTGTCATGGTGACTAATTTGAAAAGAATTTCAAATTTTGACCGATTCAATAGAAAATGTTCTTTCTTGGCTTTGTTTGCATTCTGAGTCTTTTTACTCAGAAAATATAAACTTTTGTAAAATTCATTTAAAAATGTGCCTAAAAGCATTTTATGTTCATATTTTTAATTAGGCTTGATTTATTTTTCATTGATAAGCAATAATATTTTTTTTGTCATTTTAACATGATAAACAGTGAAAACTGCTTGCATCTTCTTTCTTGAATAGGCAATGGGTTCAGTCAATAGGACCTGATTAATTTTAAATAACAGTAAAAAAAGTCAAGTGAGTTTGCTGGAAAATCTTAAGAAAACTGAGGCATTAGTTATACTTGTGCATTCAAAGGACATGCTACCTATGATTATATTCAGTTTCTTTCAGAATACTAACTGAAGCTTACGATTGTCAAATAAACGTTTTTTATTCACTGCAATAGTGCACATGGGTTAGGGAAAGTATAGTCTTTACTGGCTGCCTGTTTTACTTCTGGACCCTTCTCATCAGCTATCCACTTTAATATACTCTCATGCCACATCGCTACGATTCAGTTATACCTGAGTCAAATAAGTTGTATGTCACTTGCTTTGATCTAGAAGTACTGCAGGTGTTACTAATCTTTGTGCAAACTGAAATTTGTGGTGAATCCCACACATAGTGGGGACAAAACAGTTACAATCTAGCAGGAGAGTGTGTGATTTTAAGATAAAATTCATGTATAGATGGATGTGCAGAGGCACATCTGCACAAAGTGCAACCCCAACAATTTGGAGAAATGTGTCTTTGACCTGGCTCTTCCCAGGGCATACCAGGAGGGTGTCAGCCCCAGGGGCTGGGCATGGTGCTCATCAGGTGCCTATGGACTGCATGTGCCTATGGGGAATGCATATTAAACCTAAATATTGGCTACACCTGTAAAAATGGAACTGTGACAGGCCCACCTCTATTCCAGATTTGGCAACTCCTAACATGAATTACTAAAATTGTGTATTTAATGCAAAAAACAATTTGAGTTGTCAAAAATATTATTCTAAAGAAGGCTCAAACTAAATTTCTATGATGAATTATTACAATATTGATTTAATGGGATGGATGTTTGCAATTTTACTTCCTAACCTAGGGATTGTAAAGTATTTTATCCAATATCAGTAAAAAAAGTATACCTTTTTGTTTCTGTATCAAAAAATAAATTCCAGATATCTTTAAGACTGGCAAAGTAGCATAAACAGTTGCTAATTATGATCAGCCTACGTATCCCTTAAAGAAATGAAATTAAATGTCTAGAAGCAATGAATGCTGTAAGGTCATTTTAACAGAATGAATGATAGTATACTATGAGAAGACATTAATTTTAAAATGGTGCTAGGGATTCTGGAAGATGAAAAGCTCAAGGTAAATCCCTCAATGTAAGGCGGTCATGAAAATAGTAAATGCTGTTCCTAGACTGCATTACACAAAAAAGCTAACTCTAAATCAACCAGAAAGCATATACAAAAATAGGACTCCCACATCTCAAACAAGTTTTTTAACTGCACGTTGTTTTTTCTTTTTTTTTAACAAGCCTGCTAAAATCTTTTTATTGGAATTAAATTATTTCTGAAACAGAGTACGGATGATTGAAACCTCCAAGGACACGGAATTGAAAAGGAGTTTATCTGTATTTCCACACTATAGCAATGAATGCTTAAATATTCATAAACTGTAGAACAGTGTGAACAGAGAAAACATAGAACATCTCCTACATGCTCAGACTGTGTACCTCATAACTTCTGATAAGTGGGAGCTGTGGTTTCATTTTTCCTCAGGCAGAAATGACACTGTGGCTAGCTGATAGCTTTTTTCCTAACACACAGCTAAAAATAGGATGTACCATTCTGTACTGTCAAACTAATGCCTAATAAGGATGATTACAATTCTGCTTAAAATTTTTGGCATGCTATAATAGGTAAATTGTTATCAGACAACCAAATTACTTTTTTTCTCAATAAATTCAGAATGTTTTCGATCACCTCTACTCAGAAAGCAGTGTCATAATTTAGCATAAGTCACACCATCACAGGAAAACTGTTCTTTTTCTCTAGAGATGTTATATGAATACTCTAAGAGTGATCAATGTCCTTGGGAGAGACATTTTGTTGTGAGAAACTTAGAGAAGCTCCATCTACACATCAGATAAGAGTATGAGATGACTGACCCAGAAGAGTGATCTTTACACAATATATTTCACAGTATCAAAGAATCTGCTAAGTTGGAAGGAACCCACAAAAATCACTGAGTCCAACTGATGGCCCTGCACAGGATGAAGAGTCACTCTGTGTACCTGGGAACATTGTCCAAACACTTCTTGGACTCTGTCACACTTGGTGCTGTGACCACTTCCCTGATCACCCTGTTCCAGTGCCCAACTACCCTTTGGGTGAAGAACCTTTTCCTAATATCCATCCTAAACCTCCCCTAACACAACTTCAGGACATTCCCTTGGGTCCTGTCACTGGTCACCAAAGATCAGTGCCTTCCCTTTCTCTTCCCCTCATGAGGAAATTGCAGACTACAGTGAGGTCTCCTCTCAGTTTCCTCTTCTCCAGGTTCAACAGACCAAGTGCCCTCAGCAGCTCCTCTTACAGTTTCCCCTCCAGTCCCTTCACCATCTTTGCTACCCTACTTTGGATGCTCTCTAATATCTTTCTTACACTGTGTTGCCCAATAGTGCACACAGGTGAGGCTGCATAGACCTCATACGCTGAGGCTGCATAGTGAGGAGATAGAGTATATTTTCATCTGGAAAATGTATTAATAACATTCAATATATTGATAAAGAAATTAGAAAAAGAAAAAAATGGAAATGAATGGAAAGAACAAAAAATCACCATATGAAATTTTGTGTGTTGTAAAAATTTGGAAAGCAGCCTACACGTACTCTATCACCTGGAGACATTGTTGTTTATTGAACATGGTACCAAACATTGCTTGGTGGAACTTTACATCCAATACTATGCAGAAAGTCAGTTTTGATAAAAGCATCAGGTTTTTAAGTATCCTGGCCTTAAAACCAGAAATCTAAGCTCACTTCAAATTGGCAAGGCATTAATATTCTTGCAGTCTTGCAGGGCAGAAGACTATGATTCATACTTATTTGAAAGCTTTTCAGAGTTATAACTTTTCTTTCTCTGTTATGGCAAGTTGGTGTAATGTATCCTCCTTGCCTTGTATGCAAATTATTATTATGATTTCTAGTGGTATTTGGGACCTACACCAAAAAGGGCTATGTTACCTAGGATGTGAAAAATAATGAAAGCCACATTCTTTGTCCAGAAGACTGAATGTCCATGGGGTGAATGAATTGCAATTCACTCAACTCACAGTAAATTTAATAAAGAAAGTTTAAGGAAATGCTTATCTATCCACCTGGGCAAAACAAAATAGCATTTACATGCTTTTAATCCTGAATCCCTCAGAGATCACTTTTTATGATATATTTTGTGGTAGTCTAAATAGATACAATTAAAGTTTCTTTAAATATCATTCATGGGGTTCATAAATATCCTTTGTGGAAATTGAAGTTAGCTTGGTGGACAAATGTATTACTTGTTGAGCGAAAAAGAAGTCTTTGTTAAGGTTTAAGATGAGACCAACATATTTTGTTAACAGAAACATCTTTAACCAACAAGGTAGCTGCTGCTGAAAAATATTAAGCTTATGAATAAAAAAGTATCAGTTTTACATTATTGGATCACAGCTCAAAAGGCTGAAGATCTACATGTCTGGCTGTAATCTTAAAATATGAATAGGCAGTACCTCTTTGTTTTAGAACACAGCATAATGCAAGATTTTTATTTATTTCTTAGCCAAAACTGTATGTTCTCAGGAAGTACTTTTTATACTTCTTTTCCTACTAAGATATTCTGGAGGAACAGATTCAATTGCTGGTTTATTTCAAACAGCTATGATTATTTTTTGATAACTGTAAATGTTGACTCACAGCTGATGGAATATCCAACTCAGCTAAATTGTATCCTATGCTGTTTATTTATTAATCTCTCTTTTTTAATTATTCAAGATCTTACAATTGCACTAAGCAAAACAATTTTAAAAGTGATGGAAGACATACCATCAAAAGTATGAAAGAAAACAGCTCAGCAGGAGAGTGTGATGACAGATGAACATTAATTTTTGGAATAAAACTCAAATCAAGTTGTAGCTATGCCAATAATTACTACCAATATACTGGGGCAGAAGAAAAGGAGGAAATACTGCAGAACTGAGAAAACTCTATTATTTTATATGAACACATCTAATGGACGATTAGAATATTTTTTAATATTACAACCTGATTTTAACCTTATGAGACCACATTCTCAATGCTGCCGATTCAATGCAGTTAATTAATTAACTTTAGTGAGTCAGTTGCATAGTAAATGAATACAGATTAGACATTTAAAATGTATTCTTTAATGATACATTGTACAATGCAGAGTACATCTAGAATTAGTGGAATGACCTACATAATTGAATGGAGATAGAATGAAGAGGTTTTGCATAGATAAATGACTCTTACAGTCTATAAAATTTATTATGAGCGTGACAATTTTTAAATCCTCCTCCTTAAATGGTAACTTTTAAAATTTTCATTATAAATAACATATTTGTGTCTATAAAAGTGCATTGGGCATTTTCATAATTTCACTATAGTCAAATGATGTCAAATTAATATCTAATAATTCATAACATAACACTGTCCCATTTACGTGAGAAAATAATCTCATTTCTGTTTGACAAGCCAAACTACAGGAAACAATTTAAATTAAGGCTTTTTCAAATCATGCAAAGTCAAAGCCATCAAAGTGTCCAACTGTTCTCAGACAAACTGTACTTTTACACTTTGGCTTTTTCGAGGTGTTTGCCCATGCAAATAAATACAAGGGGATAAACCTTTGGACTGCTTTGGACTGGCTGTGGCATGGCTAACATAACACAGCCATGCAAAGGATGTCAGAAAGAGTGAAAGGAATCTCAAACTAGTCACATAATAGTTTCCAGAGATGGCCTTTTCAATGTTCAGTGCTTTATATAATTGGCACAATAATATTTGCATTTTTAAAAAAGTGAGCATAGATAATAACATATATTTTAATAACACATTTTATCCTTGAAACCTCTGTAGGTTAATAATATTTTCCTCATCCTATGTCATATAAAATCACCACTTGTTCAAGGCTTTTTAAAAAAATATTTATGTATATGCATTAAACAAAAAGTGGCTAAGTAACAAAAAAATTTTGATATAACAAAATATAATATACACTCCTTCCATTTCTTCCTATAAAGTGTCACCAGTCTTTTAAACCAAACCTGAGATACTTCAAAAAAGTCAGTTGAATGTTGCACCCTCTTCCTTTTTCAAACCATAAATAAATACTCCACAGAAAAAATATATGTTTGCAGAGGAAAGAATAAGCTTTGAGTTTTTAATAGATTTGATCTGCTCTAAGTATGGAGCTTTTTAATATAGATATTCCAGTTGTCTCTTTTTGGTATCTTTAAAAGAAACTGTATCCAAATTCTAATCAAAGCATTCTATATTAGATGAGTATAGCTGACATACTCAAGATTGAGTCCTTCTGTGGGAAAGTAACTGCAAGACTTCCCACCATATGGAAAGTGGAGCGGGTTTAAATATAAGGTAATCATAGAGCTAGTGACCTATCACCTGCAGAAGATAAACCACATGGGAATCTTTGAGTTCAACGCATCAAAAAGCCTAATTTCCACAGAGATTGGTGCTTGATTGACTTCTTAACTGAATAAAACTTCAGTGAGAACTTGTATTTCCTGCAGACTCTTCTCACCACAATTATTCCATCTTCTCCAATACTTTTTGATAACATTCCTAGAATTCTTAGCTTCCATCTACATAAACTATCTTTGCAGTGAATAAAAAGACAAACACTAGTTTTGGCTGGTGTTATGGTCTTTACTGGACATTGTACCTTCTTTACTGATGAGCTGAATGCACCCAGGGGTTCTGAGACTCTTCAGCTCTAGTTTTGTTAAGCTGCATTTTTGTACCCTACGAAGGCTTGCCACAACATCAGTCCTTTAGTCACTTGAACAAAAATTAATAAGAAAAAGAGATAAAAAATAGTGGGCTGCATGTGTGCATACTCTATATTTTTTTTAGGTGAAAAAAATAACATTTGACATTCTTAGAGGGTCATGGTATTTCAAAAGATAGTTAGCACCTAACCATCATAATTTGATAATTGTATTTTTACACAATATTATCTAAATTTTAAGTAGGTCTCCACAAGGGCCTTGTT
Source organism: Lonchura striata (assembly GCF_050655825.1). Classification (NCBI taxonomy): domain Eukaryota; kingdom Metazoa; phylum Chordata; class Aves; order Passeriformes; family Estrildidae; genus Lonchura; species Lonchura striata. The sequence goes on from NC_140705.1 coordinate 37,767,747, forward strand.
TAGAATCTATCACTCAATTGCTTCTAGGAATGTGCTATATGGCTTTTATGGCTTTTAGTTTATGAAACTTCTCACTGGTGTTAGTACTGCTTCACCTGTAGTTATAACAGTAACCGTGGAAAAACTAATATTTGACAGTCCTCACTAGTATTTGACCTGTATAGGGACAGGTTTTACATTACTCAAAGGCCTGTTTCTTTCTAGAGCTGTATTTCCTGAAATTTCTGTCTTATAGACAAAAAGTGGCATCTGTATCCTGTGTAGTTGGCTGAAGAGCATAAAATGGATACCAGTAAATTCTGGGCTATTGAGCCTTCGTGGCAATGAGATTTTTCACAGAATCACAGAATTGTTTGGGTTTGGAATGACTTTTAGAATCATGAAGTCCAACTATCAACCTAGCAACACCATGCTGATCAAGTGCCATATCCACACATAAGTAGGATGAGGCAGGTAGACATCTAAGATCCATATTTAACACTGAGTTACTAATAAAGACTTTTTCAATCAAATGTAGATGTCTACAATGTGCATTCACAGGAAACAGCTATGCATCATGCTGTAATTCGGATGATTATACAAGTATGTTAGTTGTGCAAGGATAACCACTGTTTTGTTAAATTTAGTGCAAAAGAGCCTGGATTACTTCTTTCACCCATAGCAATACAAGAATCACAGAAAGAAGGAATGAATGTTTTTCATTCCTGTACTGAATGAAAAACACTTATTGCTACCTTTGGAAAACTATTCTTGAGTATGTCTATAGCTTCTTGGTAACATTTTAATGTAGCAAAAAAAAAACCCAAAAAAAACAACCAAAAAAAGCCTAAGGTTTATACATTTCCTGATATTTACAAGTTCACTCTTTAATGTGAGCTTTTAAGACACTATTAAAAGAACCTAGTTAAGAGAAAAATTTAATAGAATGGGAAAAAATTGGAAGAGGTAATCACAAGTGGATGGCTGAAACAGAAGCAGTCTGGTGAAGTTGATCACCCTTCCAGGATTTCATTACTAGCAGAATAATTCCCATAGTGGCTTTCATGGCCATAAGGAATCCAGATTATATCCCTGCATGTTTCCACCACAAAAGACAATTTTATACAGGATACACATAAATAGAAGTGCAAGAATTCAACAAATGAAATCATTCCCATATTACCTCCAGTGTTGTTCTTAATATTTTGGGGTAAGATTTTCTTGATTTGCTAGGAACTAGATGGATGGTTATCTGGTAGAAACAAGAGGGAGACATTAACAGTAAATCAGGTCAGCTCAGCTGTGTTTACCTGAGTAAGACTACAAAATTAGAGATTCTTCAACCTACGTGGACAATGCTGTGTAGTACTGAATCTTCTCCACCACAACCCCTAAGAAATTCTTTAATGTTCATCTGGAACCTTCCAAGCTGTTATGTCTGTTGCCCCTTTTTACATTATTTAACATTTATGAAAAAAAAAATCTCCTATATTGTCTGTTTTTTCCTTATTTTGTTTAAGTTTGTTTTTTTGTTTTTTATAAACCCAAACCTTAAGTCCTCAGTGTGTTTCAAAATGCTTTATTATATTTTGATTTCATGGTGACTCTTGCCTGTGCATAATAATATGGATATTACCTTGAAACACACATAAAATGATTGGTGCACAAGAACTAAATTTATACTAATATACTATTTCATAACCTTGGACCAAATAGCAAAGTATGGCTACCTCTGTAAAATTTTCTTAGTGTTTAATCCTGGATGTTATCAAATATGCAAATGTAGGGTTTCTGTGAGCTGTCTGGTCTGTGCCTAAACAGAGCTTGAAAACTGTTTGAGAATTCTTCTTAGCTTGACACCCCTTAAATCACCACCTACTGTTCCAGGAGGCAAGGAAAAAAACAAGACAGACCTGCCCTAAAATTGATTGAAAGTCTGTTTAACATTGGTTTATTTATGTAGAGACAGGCAAAGCAATATGCTTCTGAAAATTTTTACTTAAGGGAGCCAGAAAGAGATAACTGTTCTGTGTGTGAAATAATGCTGTTAACTGTGGCTCATTTTTCATTCATTTTTCAGTTTAATCATTGACTTGCAAGAAGTAACTTCAGTTTCTCCATAGGTTATTACTTCTGTTCTTTAATTTCAGGGCTTTTGCAACTCTCATAGAACTAAGTGATAAAAATCTCCAAGACACTAATAGGAACACAAAAGATGTTGTACACTAAAAATTTGCATGATGCCAACAGTCAGCTCCAGAAATCCTTTTCTTTAACAGTTTTATTTTTATCATTACATAAATAAACAACAATGATAACATTATTTGTAATGACCATGAGTGATTTTTCAACAGGATTTGTTAGTATGATAGCTTTTCAGTCCCTAAACTGAAGAAGCAGAAAAAGTCTGGCTTTAGAAAAGACAAAATGTGTGTGTCATGCAAGGACAACATTAGAAGAAACCTAAATCCTTCTCAAGAGTAGAGAGTAACAATAGAAAACTTACCAGCACGTAAGAAAAAAAGGTAAAATATTTCTTTCAAACACATAGGAGTTGAGTGAGAAATACATTATCTCATCACACTGACAAGGATCTTACCAAAGAATTTCAAGAAGCCAGAGCTTGAAAACTATCCTCAGTGGATCTCCTTCCTCCTTTGTTTACTAATGTGTTAGCACCAGAGGAAAAGCAAACAAGGGTATTAATTATCAATTGCCTGAAATGTGCATGCAGGAGAAGATTGCTTAGAAGTTTTCCTAATCTCATGTCTTGTGTGACTAGCTCCAAAATTGTGTGCTTAGAGCCAGATATGTGTCTGGGACACAATTTTCTCCTAAGGAGAATTTATAGGACACTTTTAGTTTCTGAAGATGAACTTGAGGAATGAACATTAGCCATTAAGTTACATTTTGAAGAACAAAAGATCTGATTCTGCAATTTCATTTTACACCAGATTTTGCAGCTTCTGCTTTGTGGCCTGTTCATTTTGCTGATGGCTGAACATAATTCCTCTGTATCCCAAGTCTATAGTAAATCCAAGTAGTATTCCTCATAGTTAGTAGGGCCAGAAAAGTCTATAATACAACCAGCACAGTATTATTAGAAACTGGTCATTTCTGAACATCAGAAAAAACATTTTAAAGAAGCCTATTTAGGAAATTATACCCAGGAAATTTTAAAAATAATTAACTGTGTGAATAAAATAATTAAAAATGTAGATATTAAGATATGAAGATAATAATCTCATAAATCAAAACATACTGCAGAACAGAGATTGAAACAATCCAAACAATATTAATGGCATAAGAAGAATAAAAAGAAAGCTAATGTAATAGAATTAGCTGATAAAACTACAGAAACCCTAAAAAAATAGAAAACTGAAAGTTAATAAAAACATCTAAAAGTTGACTTGAAAGACAAGAAATATTGTATTTTTTCACATGAATTACACTGTCAGGACTATTTGTTTCATTTACTGACCACAAACAGATGTAAAAACCAGACAATGGCAGAAACTAAATAGAAAACACTAGAATGGTTTCATAACTGGTAATGTTAAATGAGACAGAATTATTACAAGTGTTACCTGTAGTGGGTTTGTTTCCTCCCAAATTTGCCCTAAACCAGGACAGTACCATACAACTGGTGAGTGTGAAGAACTGTCACCTATTCCAATGGTAAGTATGGAGAGAAGTCAAAAATCTTGAAGTCTTGCATTTTTAATGGGGCAACAGATAAACTAAATAAACACATGATTTTACCCATAAAGCAGAGGATGAACATGAAAGCAAACATATCTTCTACATTGTCAACATAAACATTAAAATCATACAAGTGTAATAGTCTCAGAGATTCCAGATCCAACTGAGAAAGAAAATCCATAAATTCATTAAACAACCTATGTTAGCTCTTGGAAGTCTATCAAACCATTTTGAATCTTACAAAATTAATATGTGAAAAAATAAAAAAAAAGTGAAAGACACAAGGCTGGTGGTGTGTTGATTTTTCAGGAAGAATGGAAGTATCCACAGTAGCACATCTACTTGACCCTTTTGTAAATTTAAAGTAGCATTTATGTAACTCCAGTGCAGCCAAACTTGAAGTTAGCTTCTGAGGTAGATTTTAGATTCTGCCAAGTATTAAAGCATAGTGATATAATGAACCTAGATTTCTAAATTTTTAGAAAAACAACTAAGACAGTATAATTCCAATATCTGCTTAAAGATGCTGTAGCATACAGATGCATTTTTGAGTCAGAACTTAGAAAAGGAGGTAAATTCAAGAAGCAAGTTCTGAGATTTTGTGTGACTTTTTCAGAATGCTCTGGTTATAACTGTCTGCTCCAAGGTTAGACATGGAGGTGGACTTAACCCTTCCAGATATTAAAGCTTGAGTTTCTGTGGGGTCTGAGAGTATTTTAGCTCCCTTATGAATTACAGAACAGAAATGATGTGATGTGTTGACATTCTAGTTCTGGTACTTCCAGTTATGTCATTCTAGTCTGTAGAAAAATCTTCTGAATCTGGAAATATTTCTTTTTAATCATTCTACCTGAAATTTGAATGTTTAGTGTTATTCAAACAGACATGGAAAAATTATTCAGAGGTTTGTTATTTCATGTCCATAGAAGACTACTTTTGCAATTGACCAGGTATTGAATCATGGCATGGCAGTCTCATTTCTCAGTGTGTTTGACAAAATAGGCCAAGCACCTCATCTTGACTATTTATTTACCAGAAGAAAATGTAACACAAGCAGTTCAAGTGAAGATACTACTTTTATAATATCAACATAGCATCTTATACAGATTAAATGTGTTAATTACATTTTATGATACTTGTGTCTGTAGAATTAATGTTAATTTGATTTCTTGCTTATATATTATGTGGTCTTCAAAACACACCCTCATTGAAAAAATATCCAATTTTGGATTATTAATTTACAGCTGATTAACAAACAATGAAATGTTACAAGAACTAATAAGCAACATCCAAATCTCATAATATAATTTCTTTTTGCGTGGCAACCACCCAAACAAATAGAAATGTCAGGTGGCTAAATGCACAGTTTACCCATGTAGAGTCTTTAAGTGACATAGAAGTGCAGCCCCATCAGTAGCTAGAGAGGTGTTAAGTGGCAGAATGTGATCCATAGGTGTGTAGGATATGTGAGTAGGTAGGAATTAGGTAGATAAATGTGACTACATTCTACACACCCCAACATCTCCAATGTGTAAATGTTTCCACAAATAAATGCTTCAAAATTATATGAATAGGTGTATGTGTTATAATTCACACTTCTCTCATTACTGGAGTGAGTTAATTCTTTTAATTGGATTCAAAGCTATGGAGCTTTATTTCTGTCTGAAGAGGAAAAACAAACACAATACAAATCAGCAAAAACTTTGCACTTAAGGGGAAAAAAGTTGCATGAGCCTGACATTATGCAACATATTACCTACTCACCCTCTTACTTAAAGATGTTTTTTGTAGAGTACCAGGAATGCTTTGTGATAGATCTGTCTTTATATTTTAATTAACCGGTGACAGGAAGACAATCTGTTTAAGAAACAAATTCTGCTTTCTAACCACATCAATTCATGAAATCACCTCTTCTTCTAAGAGTGCATGCTAAGAAATCAACACAATTAACAAAAAAAGAAAAACTCTTTTTATGTTGTGAAATGCTAAGAAAGTGCAGGTAATAGGAGAAATTGTGCCATAGTGGGGACAATCTGTCTTCAGTAATACCAGTACTCGAGTATGAAAAATCAATTAGTTTGAGTGGTTTCAGATTTCAGGCTTTTAAAAGAGCCTTGTGCTTGTATTTCTAGTAATTTAAAGAAATTACCACTAGCACTCTAAAAGTTAGTACTTAGCCTATAATCATGATTTCAATGAAGAACAAAAAAAGCAAAAAAAAAAAAACAAAAAAGCAAACCAAACCACCAAGCAGATCAGTTGTAAATGAAAAGGAAAAACAAGAAAAGAAAATTCAATGAAACATACCATCAGCAAGGACTTTCCCATTACAGATTATTACATGAAATTTCTGAGGAAATATTATCTGAATATTTTTACAATGTCTTTGTAGATTCTTCTATAATCTTTTCCTTTTTCTGAAAAAGGTATTTCAACAACCTTACTGGAAGTAAATATTTGACTGTTCATGCCCTACAGGTTGGAAAACCTGGAGTGATAGAAACAGGAGATTGTTTTGATTCTTATTTTTTGACCTGACTAAATGTCTTCCAGGAAAAAAACAAACTAACAAAAAAAAAAAAAAAAACAAAAACAAAACAACAACAACAAACAAACAAACAAAAAAAAAACAAAAAGAAAACACAACAAAAGAAAATCTGAATTTCCTATTTCTTTTTCTTCAATATTTGTTTATTAAATTTTAAGGCTTTGTGGATCCAGATTTTAGGGGAGTTTTTCTTCTCTCATGAAAAATTTGATATTCTTCTATTGTTGACTTCATTGTTATTAGCAAATGTGACTTAGGCGCTTTCTTCATTACATTTCTAATCATTTATAGCAGCATGATTTTTGATGAGAAAACATTGTTGCAAGAAGATCCTGTGATTTGTGCTGAGGCTCTGGATTTTTCTTGATAAGAGGTGTTTATAGAGCTGGAAAATATCCAAAACAATGATAATTTTCATTTTAGTTCATGAGTCCAAAACGATGTTCACGCCTAAAGTTTCATTTGGATTTAGCAGTGGTTTCAGGTATGGTGACATTTTTCACATTCTTGAAGTCACAGAAAAAGAGATAGCTGGCAAGAAAGGAAGCAGGGATTTTAACCCAGTCTGTCCCAAATTCATGATCATGTAGTCATTTCCATGTTGTCCCATGGAAATGTAAATATTTCTATGACAGTAGAAGACCTCCAACAGACACGATTAGAAGAGCACATAAACAGTTTGGTAATTTGCTTCAGGGAAACTATATTCCCATAAAAATCTTTGTTTTTCAAAAATCCCCATTTGCTAATGAAAGTCTGTGGGTTTTGGAGATGCTTTTCTCCCCTTTTATTTTGGCTAGGTCTAATATTGTTGTGTCATGCTATATCTACTGCTGTTGAAAGTGTTGTGTTGCAGAACCCATGAGCATAGACTATATTAGACACAAAAGTACCATCAAGGTTTGCATGAGAGTGGTCTGGCATGCTTGAGGCAATGAGGCATAAGTAGAAACAGAAACTTCAATTGCCGATATCACATCCCTGGGGTGTTGTGAGGCAAAGCACAGCTAAGCTGTGCCTCCGACACCTCAAGATCTCAGGAGTATGTTATCCAATTATCTCATGGCAACCACCCCCCTAGGGCCCTCTCTCTGCTATTAGGAAACACTTTGATGGTGTGTGGAAAAAGATATTTTTGGAAGTGGAGGAAGAAGTTTAGAAGAGAGAATTGCTGCAATCTGTGCATTGTGTTGCTAAGTTGGAAAAGAGAGACAAAATGCTGTTCTAAATTTGCTGGCTTCTGTAGATGTTAAGAAAATGTGCTTCAGCGCCTATCTCCCCACATTTCAGCAAAATTCACACTAAATTTTCTTGTAGAAGACTTAAAATGATTAGGTGTCATAAGAAACTGAACAAGCTGCTGTAGGGTGTTCATAAAGTAAGCTGTGTAAGTGATTTAGAGCTCAGCAACTTTTCCTACACTCTCACCCTGCCACAACTGTGATGCAACTTGCTCCTCTCTCCACAGTAGAGTGGGTTCTGTAGTATGCAAGATTTACTGCTCTAAGATGACATTATATTTTACCACAGGGACAGCGCTTGTTACCCTCATCTTAACAGCAAGTTATGGTCTTGCTGTGTCAGGGGGATAAAATTATAAAAGCCCACACACATTCCTGGCAAAGCACATGTACAAAACACTGATGCAGGGACAGAACAGGTTGGAACTAAAAGACATTATTATTGGAGCTCAGCCTCCCCTTAAACATGAGGAGAAGCAGATGGCAAGAGCTGCTCTCAGCTTTGGCAAGGCCTCTGAGCAAAACCATTGTAAACCACGCAGGGTGCAGACTACATCTAGGCACCCATACTGACACAGGCTCAATTTAAAGGCAATGTCCCAGCCACTTTACAGAGGTAGTTGTAGCCTTTAGGTGCTTACTCTGTCAACCAGTGAAAACCTTTGTTTATTCCCCCACCACATGCAGTAGAATTATTTGAAGAGAAAGTATGACCTCAGTTCAGATGTTTCAGGGTGGCAGAGAGGTGGAGCTGACAGTAACTTTAAATCACCTTTAAGGATGATTCACCATACCTCATGAGCTGTTATTCTCAGTTGTGTAGCTGGGATAAATATTAAAGGTTATTGGAATGTTGCAAAAGTTTACATTATCCACCCTTTTTTTTCCCCACTTAGGTTAGTGGTAATGCAACCTATCTCTAGGAAGTCCAGATTGAAATCTAGATTTGGCTCTGCTTTCTTACTTTATGATTTTCCTTCTTGTTTGGTATTTAGTAACACTGGCTCTTCTTAATGAAATTTAGATTATTGCTTTGCAGATAAAATCATTAAATACTCTACTTATTTCTCCATTCAAGAACTGGATGCCCTATTGTTGGCCTCTTGCTAAAATAAATATAAATCTCAGAGCTTTAGTAAAAGGTAACTTTAGTCAGCAGATTCAAACAGACCTTTTCCTGATTTGCTTGAGAATTCCTCTCTTCTTTTAAAGCAAATTGATCCTGTGGGATCCAGTGACTACCTGCAAATTATATGCCTCTGCAGCACCCTCAGTTACAGCCCAGGAGTTTCTGAATCTGAACAGAAATCCAAACTTTCTTTCCTCACAGCTGCAAAATATGCAACTTCAAACTCCTTCTCAGATTCAAATCCCTATTAGAGCATGGGACAGCTATGAGGAAGAATGCAGAAGGCCCCTCGTTATCACAGAGCTAACTATGATATACGCTACATAGAAACTCTTGACATTCCTTTTTGCCATTTCCATGCTCAATAATAATGCATGACAAGATTTAGCCTGGCACAAGTATATTGTCTGTCAAAGGTGCTTCAAGATCTTATTTGACTTTTAGTCAGCTCACATTACCCTAGGCTGTTTGATACACAGAGCACAAAGCAGCTTAACACTGTTGCTATTAATGTACAAACTGCACTGAAAACACTTCATTAAACAGCCTACTGCAGTGTAATTGTTTAATAATATTTTGATTAGGTTGTTTAGTAGACAACCCTTGCTGTAAAACATTTTCTTTCTGTCAAATGACTCCTTATCAAAAGGTAAGGTAAAAATGCTCAGAATAGTCTTATTTTCTTAAAGCTGAAGTCAGAGAAGTTCAACTTTTTTCTTATCTTTGGTTACCTTTTATGCTGTTTGGTTGTTTTTCTCCACAGTATTTATGAAATCCATTAAGCTTTAGCTGCTGTTACAGAAGATCTATTCCAAGTCATTAAGAAAGAAGTGCAAACACAGACTTCTTCAAATACAGACAACAAATCATCCAGCTGAAATACTTAGGAATCTTGGTGCAAATTCATTGTTCTTCCAATAGTAATGTGTACAGCATTTGACAAGCTTTTCAAGCCTCAGATTCTCTAAGGAGTCTTGGCATTATTCCTGCTCTTAAAATAAGACAAATTCTGGTTTTGCTTTCAGTAGGTATTTGGATGGACATTTCCATTACATTAACAAAAAAAAAGTAGCTGACAAGATTTGCCATTGATAGCAATTTCTCAGAAGTTACATGAAAGATTATTCAAACCTTGAACAGAATAAAGTATAAAATAATAAAAAAAATATTTTACAAGAAAAACTGAAAATCTTGATTTTTCTCATTATAGAAAAGGATGTAAAGTGTTTTGACTACCTCATATAAACAAAAGATTAAAAAATAAGCCAGGGTCACATAGGAATGAATGGATATACACCAGGCACATGGGCTGAGAATGAGAATATTCTTATATTTGGTAAAGTATAGATTTGGGGTAGATATTAATTAAGTCCAATACAGACAATTACGGAAACCAGCCCTTCAAGAGTTACAAATTTAGAGACAGTTGTAGGACATGGTGGCTTTGACAGCAAGAACATGAAAGACCTAAAATGTACTTTTCTGTCCTATATTTCAACAAGAGTGAGACCAAAATGTTGAGAGAATACAACCTCAGAACTGCCACATCTTTGCACATAGAGCATTGAAGCCAATTATCAAGAAACTGTAAGTTCCCTACATTTCTAGAAATATTTTATAGATCAGAGTTGGAATAAATTGTGGATTAAAGGTAGGTAGCTCACATTGCTATTGTGATATGTCGTATAAAGTGTTAGAGACCTTTACTTTCTGTGAATGACATTTGTCTTTTAAGAAATGCTAACTTAATAAACAATTTAAAAATGAACAAAAATGTACTTTATGGTGTGGATATAAATAAAAAAAATCCCTTTCATTAAATTAATAGTCTCTAAACATTGCTGCAGTAGCTTGCTTCCTACAGTATCTGGGGCACATATTGAAATTAGAGGACAGTGAAGTTCCAAGTCTTCCAGCTTCCTTCTCTCTGGCTCTGGCAGGGCCAGTGTTAAAGGAGACATCCTTTTCAAATGCCCAAGTTGTAGTACAAAGCAGTGACTGCCATTTGTATTTGAAAAATGGAACTTCTAAGTGAAGCCATACACTAAGTTCATATAAAAAAAAATATTTACTAGATTTTATTTCATGGAAAAGTTGACTGCAATATTTTATTTTCCAGCTATGCAACTTTTCAACAAGACATAATTTTAACTGTTTTTCCCTCAAGATTACCTGTAAAGAAGATAAACTCCTATTCAGCATTCTTCCCACTTATGGTAGTTTTGGCCAGAAGATACTGAAAATAAATTCTTTTCATGCTGCAACTTTCTCTCTAGGATCCACAATCAGAAGAGGACAGAAGGCCAAATACTTCTTTGTAAAACAAAACAAGGATGCTGGTAATTTATCCTGAAAAAACAAAAGTAATATGAACTTTATGCCATAATGTATAAATATAAATTACAAATTACAAATTATCTTGAGTGATAGTTCTCAGTGAGTTCCTTGGCGTTATAGAAACAGTTAATATAGTAAAAATATCTAAACTTAATGGGAGGACAATATCTTCTTCTTTACCTGCCAAAGGGACATCTGGGGCAGAGAAAGTCTGTATGGCCTAGAGGTTGCAGTCTCTCAGGCCTTTAATGGGAATCACTACATTGTACCAGGTGAAAATCTAATAATGGAATGATGTTCCATTTTGACCAGTTTTCTGTGCTACATCTATTTTAATCACAGTATTGCTTTGCATTTTCAACTTCTGTCTTGCCTTCAGAATTCTTAAAAAACATGAGAAATAATTTTACCTAATGCTGCTATTTTTCCCTACATTTGTTATATACATCATAAGCAGATTCCTTCAAGTAATACAACACAAAAAGTTTCAGTTTAGTGCAACAGACAATAATACATGCATCAGTTGTTCTAAAATACTTAAATTTCCTAGTGGGAAATCGAAACACTAGAAAGCATATTTTACAAAAAAAAAAAAAAATATATATATTTTTTTACATATATATATTATTTATTACATATGCAATGCATTTTTAATAATTTATAAATTTGCGTAAAACAAATTTATATAAGTTAAAATAAAGGAAAATATCCAGCCAAAACTAAAATAAACTAACTAAAATATCTTCTTTGTTTCTCCAAATTTATGAAAAATGGCATAATTTTAATATGTAATAGAGATGGTAATTATTTAATTGATCTTGGTTTAAGTGATTTGGCTTTATAAATGTGTATAATGAAAAGTATTTGATAAAAGGAATAAAATAAGACCCTCCATTTTGTATATAGAATTTGGAGTGGGACTATGAAGACTTGTTTCCTTGCCTATTTATGGAAAGTATAAATTCAGTGTCCTGTGTAAGAAATAGGAAGGACAATTTCACTCAGCTTAGAGGTCCCAAAAGCATCATCAAATGTTCAGGTTCAGACTCACTCCAAAATCCATGTGTGCTCGTCCAACAGGTTAAAAAATTGAGCAGATGGGAAATGCACAATTTATGGTTTTGTAATCTGGAAGAGAGGAGTCAAAAAGAATCAATGGCTTGCTGCATGTATGAAAAATGGTACTGGAAATGGCACTGAAAAGTGTATTGGAAGGCACCACTCATCGATAAGGAACAATTTGGCCTGATACTAGAAATATTGCTTCTTACTGTGAAGGTATTTAAACCTTGAAAATTATTGCCAAGTAATGCCACAGAATTTCTGTTCCTGGATGATTTTTTAAGGAACAGGGTGCTGAAACATTTGTTAGCAATTACTTTTGCAATGAGATGGAAACATTGATCTCATGTAGTTCCTTCCTGTTGAATATTGTATAAGTTTCTTCATCCTTATCTCCTTACATCTTTGCTTCTTCCCATAACTGATTTATTCTCTGACTAACTGGATTGCCCCTTAAAACCTGGACAATTTTAAAATATGAAAAATATCTATAACCATGTACAACAATGTATACCACACTGAATAAAAATGTAAATGATCTTTGTTCAGAACTAGTTTGTATAGTATTAGTACCATATAACTTCTCATTCCTTCATTACTATCCTACTCTGTGTGTTGCTATTCCTAACCCATCTTCACAAGCACAACAAAATAATCTAATGTGCTTAGCCCAGCCTGGGATCTCCACAACATTTTTACACTACAAAAATGAATTAATTATAAAAAAGTAACAGTGCAATGACATAAATTAGTGTTGTTTATTACATAGATTCAAGCTCTGATTTGAAGATTGGGAGTATTGCTTTTTTAAAAAAAATCATTAATTATGGTCAATTTGTAAAAAATTTAAGAGCTTTTCTTTAAAAACTACAGGATTTTGTGTGTATTTTTATATGTTAAATTACACATTTAAGATATTACTCATAAAACAAAGATACAATGTAATTAATAGGTAACGTTATTCAATATTTAGTAAAGTAAAATTCCTTCCTTATTTTCTTATTGCTTTAGTTAGTGGGGACCCTTTTATACACCTGATGTCTGTTATAAAACTTTTATAGGTGCTATATTTTTTCCACTGAATTTTCTCATAATAACCTCAGACAGCTCCACTCAATTTTAGACCTTTTCCTGAGAAAAATTAAGAGGCAGATTATTGATTGGTTCTCCAATGAAAGTTTCTGGCAGATAGAGTGGAAATAGACTTGCCTGTTAGTTACCTACTCAACAGTATATCCTGTTGGTTTGAATAACTCAGCTGGAATACAGGTCTGGATTTCTCTAGTCAACTTAGAGAAAGTATTTGACTGTATATATACTTTATATCACTATTCTTTAGGGGATTCTTGTGGGTTTTTTTATTTGGGTTGAGTTGATTATGTTTATATTTTTATTCTGAAAATTTAAGTAGTTTCAATTTGCATGAAATACCTAAACTTTTACTGGAATAGCACTGACAACTTTCCTACCTGGAATGAAAATAGAGAACATAAAAATTCTGAGGAGCAATAGAATGTTTTTGTGCTCACTAGCATGCCAATAATATTGAAGTACCCTTCCAGCTAAGTCCATTTATCTAGTTATGCTTCATGTCTATGTCCTTGGAACAGCTAGGGTGCTGCCTGGTTTGCATTTGGATGAACTGAGCTTCTCAGCATTCTATACAAGCCTAAATCATGAATATTTTCCAGATACTGATCTTTTATACAATATAAATTTTAGCAGTAATTTTTATTATGACAGTGTAGCAGGAATTTTGCTAGCAATGTTGTATAGACAATGTAGTTTGCATTTCTGTGTAAAGTGGTTTTGACTGCAATGTCAGTGTATGAATAAGAATGTATGTTTGTAAGAATAGCTATCCATCTTTGGGACCAAATATATGTTGTGTTTCACCAAGCTGTACCTTATGAATGATCTTAAAAAATAAAGGAGGAAAAAGATTAGTAGTAACCAATGAGTTATTAGATAATGAGATCTAATCTTCCTCAGTCACATATTCTTAAGCAGTTACATAATGCCTATTTTCAATCAGTAACCTCAAAATTCACAGCCCTTGCAACTCCGAAATCAGTGAAAAAATTGCCACTAATGTTTATAGAGCTGTTATTTTAATGTGCTGCTTACAACATTGGGGTTTTGTTTTGGAAAATAGTAAAAAGTTTTAAAAAATCAAGAATTAATTTGTGTTGCTTGGGCAAAGTAATCCTTAAACCAAAACCTTTGGAAATACATAGGTAACAAAATACTACTACTGCTGAGAAACTCTTCTAGAAAACCTATTCAGTCCCAAAAAGCTATTGTGGTCTGGACACAGATCATCCTATGGGATTTGCTCAGAGATGAAGACCAAAACTTCTAGTCTTGTTCACTGTTTGGGGAAGGGAAAACATCTTAAAGTTGTAAGACAGAGCTAAAACATGTAAAAAGACAGTAAATGATGACAGGAAAAAATATACAGTTATAAATAGTCTACTGAATCATCTTTTTCATTAGAAGATTATACAAAAAAAATATACACAGAAAAAAATATTTTCCAGTTCTTAAAAAAAATTAAACTATTTCCCCAGGATAAGGTCTTCTATTTCCTTCCTTTTAAATTTTATGTAATTCAGGTACTAGTCCTTTTGCCAATATAATTCTTTCATGTCTGCTGCTCAGCTGGTTCAAGTGCTTCTGGCAGCTATTCACAGGGGTTGTATAGGTTTGCTATTGTATAGCTTTCCTATTTCCCTCTCATTTTCATTTCCTTCTTTGTCTCAGCGTCTCATTCTTTCTTACTTACTATTTTAGTCTGTTTTTTAGACCATTCTTTTCACTTTTTCTTTATTTTGAATTGGCTTATATGAATGTTTATTGACTTATACCTGTATACATTTCCTACAGTGTGAATAGATTGCACCAGTATTTGCCTTTTCTACCAACATTAAATGTTTCTTTTCTTAATGCCTTAAGATTTTAGCTTTTATATTTTTCAGACCCTGTACTGCATTAGTGTATAACTCTGAACTCCATATAGAGTGTTAGTAAGCTCTCCTCACATTTTGGTCAGATAAAACAATCCTTCCAGGCCTGGGAACCCAGGACACCTTATGGCTTCAGGCTCTGAAAAGTATAAACTAAAGTGAATTGGAGGAAAGAGCAAACCAGGGAAATACGACTTCATTACTTTAAGCTATAATTGGACAATGAACTTCTGATATGCAAAGAGACCAAACTTTTATCTGTCTGAAATACTCCTGACCATCGTCCATCTTGGGTGTAGCCTCTGCATAGTTTTTGCACTGTTCAAGGTGTACCTATGAAAGTCCTTTAATAAATAACTGCTTTATTCTCTAACTCTGTCTAACCTGTGTTCTAGGTAGCCAGTTCCAGCCATCAATCTCAGTGTAGAAAAAGTGGACTCAAAAGGCACTAACAGACACAGGTATTTACAGAGTAATATTAACCTTTGGTCTGTTCATCAGCAATAAGCCTCTGTTTAAAAGCAGGGCTTTTCACCTCATGAAAGCTGGTTTACTTCTGTCTACATTCAATGTACTGACTTAAGTTTTGTTCAGTTCTACATTTGCATTTTACTCATCAGGAAATACTAAGGGTATGTGGAGAGTGTATTTTCTTATGTTCTCCTAAAATCCCATGTGCCTCTATATTTTTTTTTACTTTTTTCACTTTCTCACAGTCTGTCATTATATTTATCTGGTTATACAGCTATATATATATATATATATATATATATATATATATAATATATATAACATATATAATATATATATATATAACATATCCAACATTCTCATTTATTAAGAGCATTCACCTATTTCTCATTTTAAAGGGCATTCCATTCACTGTATATGCACATTGAAATGCACACATACCCATCCATTTGGTTCATAACCTTATTTTTTTTCTTTTCAACAAAAAACTTTCTCTTTAGCATTTCAGATGAATTTGCACGATGAGAGACTTTTAGCCACTCAAGGCAAATTCTGAGAGTAGTGATGGTGAACTGGGATGAGGAGCACATTATAAAAAAATTCCTTAATTTTCTTGTGTTGGAAAATGATAGCAAACATGTATAAATTTTGGCATCTACGTTCTATTGGATCTCATTTATCAATACTTTTAGAGCTTCTCTACCTTTCTGAGCTTCTTTACCTCTGCAGCAGAATCTGGCATGCAGATAATTTCCCCTTGCAATTCATGGCATGTGTCAGATTTGCTGACATGCTGTCAGATTTGCCAGTATCTCCCTGGATCATGTCATAATCACAGGAAAGGGAGTTTGAAGGGGATCTCACCATCATACATGATGAATGTTTCTGGTTTGTGTTCTGGAGAGATGTGGAGAAATCTCAAAGAGTAATAGCTGTTTTACTTTTAAGAAGATGTGTGTCACTAATGCCATCAATGAGTATTTGATTAAAAAAGGCCCAGCAAACCCCCACCCTTGAAATACAGCTAATGTGGATATGAAAACTTAGCACAAATTCTTTTGTTTAGCCAATCTGTTCTGTACATCACTACCACATTCTTACCTTCAATGTATCGTCAATGTTCATGGAATTTCCTATTCTGTCAGATAAGGAGAAGTTTATGGTGTTGCATGGTTTGATTTTTGAAGGTATTTTCTCAGGTTAATAGGAAGTAATTATGGGAGTATGAAGAAAGGAAACAACAAAACATAAAGATGCCAGACTTCATAAAGAAAGACTTTCTGGGTAGATTTTGTAGATTTTGGTCATGTTGGGCATTACCTTGTTCTAAAGGACAGAAAAGGAATGGCAGGCCTGAACATAGACTGTTTACTTTTCAGATCTACTTTTCTTTTGAATTCTTTTATTTCAAGTTATATTATTCTTTAAAAAGCAAAAGTCAAAGATATGATGTGATTGTTTCTGCAGGGGGGAAGAATACAGGTGCTGAATAAAATATAAATATTGCATAATCTTAGATGAAATTGGCAGCAGGAGAAAAAAATCTGCCTGAAGAGAGACAAGTTATTTTGAAAGACTTAAGAGTGATCCTGTAAAGAATGTGTGGAAGAGGCAACACTCCAACCAAACATGACAAAGCCAGACTTGTGATTCCCTTAAGCAGTCTTTGAAGATCAAAAGATTTCACCAAAACAGGAGAGATCTTCAAGTTGAAGTTTGAGTATTATCAAATCTGTTAGGTCTTCTGCTTTATGGGTCTCATGTTTGAGCTTTATGATTTGCCCTGTCACTTCTTGTCATAGTGCCAAGAAGCAAGGTGCAGAAATGTCTAGAAACTCATCATACATTTTGCATTGATCCTACATTCTCAAAATGCTAGGATAAAACATATAATTCAAATATTTAAAAATACGTCTCTATTATGTGAGACAAATGGTTAACATTCCTTTTTCTTTATTGTCCCCTTGATTTTGACATTATGACCTTGGTGATGACAGAACAGTACTAGATGTTCAGATTTCTCTGTTACTGAATCACTGAGATGTTTCTCATGATGTCTTGACAGGTTAGAAGTAATTGGGATTTTCACTGAGTAAGGACTGCAGAATTCAATCTGAATAAAACAGGTAGGCAAGAAATTTTAAGCAAAAGACATTGAAATGAAGCCTGAAAGACACAAGAGGTCAGTTGGATCTGGACTTCAATTTCTCTTGTGTTTGGATCCTTAATTCACCTAAACAGCTACTGAAAAGCCTAACCTGAAACATTTCCATGAACAGGCCTGTAGAAAAAGTTTCTGTTATGTTGCTTTGCCTCCATTATAATTTAGGTAGCAAAGAGACAAACTTGAAGATATTTGAAGGAATTCTTCACTTGAATATCATACACATATGAGAAATTTCAATTTTTTTACTGCCAGGAGCTAAGTAGTTATTTCACCTAACCTAGAAGTATAGGGTTAATCCAAGCCCCAGTGAAATAAACAGAAAGGTATACACATATACCAGGTGGTATATATGTGTATTATGATGATCAAAGGGCATTAAAGTGAAGAAATTAATTACAAGATGAAAATATACAAACATACAAAACCCACCACAATGTAATGAAAAAAAATAGTAGAACTATTTTTGTCTTACCATTCTGTTTCTTGCCCATCACTTACCTGTGAAACTTTCTGTAAGTCTCTGGAGCTTATCACATGCTATGGAGCTTCAGGACATCTTAGCAGATATCTTAATAAGAAAGTATTGCTATCTTAATAACTGGAAGAGTTATAGTATTTCACAGATATCTTAAAATATACAGCTTTCAACAATACATGCTCAAAAATAACACATTTGTTGTGTTACATTTTCATGGTTCACCTTCTTTTGCTTTATGCTTGGAGTTTCTGTTTTGATTTTTTTTTCTGTTGCTGCTTTTTTGCTTTCTTTTGATGGCAACTCTTTATTTAAAGCATTTTTCTTTCCTATGAAAATATTCATCCAAAAATGTCCATTTTTTTCATCTCTTCTTCAGAACTGAACAACCTAGTCTCTAAACTAAGGAAGAAATCATCTCCACATAAGTTAATGAAGTAAAAGAATGTAAGGAGGCCAGAACTTCTACATGGGGTTTCTGTACTCTTCTTTTACTTATTGATGGCCCTGAATCATTACAGAATCAACTATAGGCTATATTTCACAGGACATTACACTTCACATAATAAGTTAAAAGAGAATGAAGAATCAAAAAAAGAAGATTTAGAAAACATAATTATAGATTAATAGTTATGATCTTGGTGTGTGACCAAAAAATTTGGTTTAATATGGTGGAAATACCCAATTACTGACAAGCAATCATTAGGATGGAAATGGACAGTATGAGTCCAGGAAGGGTAGCATGTAGGATTCAGTATTCCTCAAGTCCTAAGTGAGTATCTGGACAATATTTGTCCATTAAGAGAACTAAAATATCTATATGAGTATTCTTTGTCATAAAAGGCGGAATTCAGAGTTCATAGAAAAAATAAAGAGGAAATTAAAAAGGAATATTTTACAAAATTGTCAACAGAAAATTCTTCTGATTGCTTTAGATATCAAAATTAATTTACATGCTTTTCTAATAGGCTGTGCAAATCAATAGATGGGCAAAATTAATTCACATCTTCTATCTATTATTCATGGAGTGAGCTATCAAAAAAACATAGATAATTCATTTTTTTTATGCTCCTTGATACTTCTGATAACTTACAGTTATTTTACCTTTTCCTAGTTTTAACTGACAGATTTTAAATAAAAGAAAATAATTTGAGAAGCATTGTTAGAAAGTGCATGAGCAAACAAATGGTGTACAAAGTCCCTGGAACTAAAGACTATGCAAGTCTTTCCTTAGAAGTGTAGTTCCAGAAAGAAGTTGAAGGTAAAGAAAGCTTCTAGTTTAGCCCTGTTAGTCAAGTACAAGTAAGGTTTATGTTGGAGTATCAAAGCTGTTTATTGAGTCTATATATCACTTGTGTACACTATGTACAAATCACACCAGTGATGTATGAAGTTGTACCTGAAAGGCAGAGCTGTGAAATGGAAATCTAGTTGTGGTCAGGTTTTGCCAGAACTCCACTAACCCTAATTTCTCTGTGAAGCAATTCCAAGCATGTTCTAGCCTGCAGCTAAATAAAAGACAAGCTAAGAATCAAGAAAAAGGACATGAGACAGGACCTTCATTTCAGAGTCTGGATTCTAATTTCAAAAATGTCAAAGCAAATGGTAAGGGATTTTTATTTAAATAGAACCATGGCATTGGCTAAAGATTTCATGAAGCAAAGGTAGGAACAGAATGCCAAATAACCAGGCAAGGAGGACAATATGAAGGACTGAAAAAAATCAAAAAACAAAGAAACAAACAAAAAATACCAAACAAGAAAAAAACACCCCAAAACAACCAGATGTTTTTGCAATTTGCTGCATACTTTTTTTCAACATTAGTTTATGCTTTTGTCAAGAGCATTTAATAAGCTTTCTAGGAGATAATTTGTAGATGTGTCAAGCCAAGCTAAATTAACAAAGTGATCCCTTATGACATGAAGGTCTCTCTTTAATAACCCTTCGGGGTTGTTATTAGACATTCTCAAAGACTGAGAATGTCTTGAAGCATTGTACCCTAGAGTGTAACACCAGCAAGAAAAAAAAGACAATAAAAGTAATCTGGAGTGGCTGACCACCTACAGAGGGTCCTGAGGGGGTAAATATGTTAAGTGCCTAGTTATTTTGTCCTCTCTCAAGAACCCTGGTGCTACTCATTTACAGCAAGACACAAGATAAGCATCTTCACCCTGCTGTAAAATTAATAGAGGTCTACAGTCAGACAATGCACAACTGAGCTCAGGATTTGCAAACTCAGGTCAAATAAGGATCTTCAGTTAAAACTCAAAAGATATGATCTAAAATAATAAAAGATAAGAACTAGAAGAAATATAAGGCATACATGCTAAAACTGAAACAGAAAAGTTTTGCTTTCAGCACATTTACTCTTTCAATGAGGATCTTTTTAAAATAAACATTTTATTGTCAGCAATTGATATGATAAAGATATGCATGAAAAGCATCAGCAATAGAGTATCTCAATATGGATTAAATATACCTAACAGATATAGAGAATATAGATATATTTAAAATGTCTTGAACTGGTGAGTTACTAATGAAACAGGAAAAGAAAAATCAAAATAATTGAAGGGACAAAAAAATATTTGGGTATACAGTTTACTAAAGTATTATCAGGACTTACTGATTATCAAGTATATCAGCAAAGAGATATGCCTGCTCTCTCCATTATTTGGCCTGCACAAATATCAGCTAAAGGGTGAATTGTTGAGTGAAAGGTAAACATTCATAATTATAAATTGTGAGATTTACATATTGAAATTAAAATCTTCTGAAAAATGAGATCCTCATACTATTGCATTAATTTTCCCCACGTGTATGGACAGTTTTCATTCCTTGATATATTTATTTTTATAGTGGACTTAAGTAATTCTGACAGGAGGACAAATGAAAAAGATCTAACAAGCTTTTTTCCACTTCTGAGGTCAGAAATAACTTCCACTTCTGTACAGTTTAATTAGAGACCACTAAAATTATACAAGTGTAAGCAAAATAATGGATAATACACTTTCTGCTGGGATGTACATGAACTAATTTTGGTTCCCATCCTCCTGCCCAGGGAAGAAAACATGAGGAACTGAGAGTGGTTGAGGTGCAAATTTTTTTGAGAGGATATGAGGACATCTCATGACTGGCTGATTGAATCCAAGGAACCACTATTTGTTAGACAGATGTATAATCTCTGTACAATGACAAGAGCATTTGGATATGTTCAGATGTTGCAATACGAATAAAAGTATCTTGATAGAAACTTGTTTTGCCACAGATCACTCTTCTTCAGATCAATACTTGAAAGTCTATTGCTAAAGCAAACACTGTGTTTCAACATTTGTTCTCAAAAACTATTCTGAACTTGAAATTGTCTTTATTAATCAAATAGGGGTTGTTTCAGAGACAGCCAGACCCTCCCAGGTAATTTTGTCTTTACTTACAGAACTCGGCAGAGTTATACAGAGCTACTGGAAAATTATAGCAACACTGTTACAATTTGGGGCTTTTTAATTTAGTTTTTTATTATTTGGAAATTAAGAAGAGAACAATGCAGCAGAAGATGAAAATCCTTTAATCCTGGGTTACAACAAATAAAATTTCTAGATGTAGATACTGCTGGCATTTTGGCTCTTTTCCACTGCAAACAGACTAAAAATTTCTTCTAACATCAGGACCTTAATGGAATTTCGAGGCTATGCTAGAAATCCAGAATTAAGAACACTGGGTAATTAGATTTCCACTGAAAACAAAATAGGGATAGCTGACATTGTTCGGCAGTTTCCATTATGAAAACTAATAGAACTGCAAGATTTTGAAGTCTGAGCAGAAGTCTCAGTTTATATATGTGATATGTGGATTCAGCTGGGAACGCCCAATTGCATAGCAAAGTTTGATTTTTCTTCCACTTTGTGCTGTTTGCATCCCACTTTACTGGCAGCTCCATTGTGGATAAAATTTAGAGTTAGTTCTACATTAAAAGAATAATACAATGAGAGCAGTAATAGATGTAGACTGATTTATCATTGCAGGACAAGTCACTCTGTTTCTGCAGACCACTGGAAGTATAGAATAAATAGAAAATAAACTGGTGAAAGCACAAACTCAGCTCCTGGAGTTTTTCATTATGGGTTTTTTATTTGCTTCTTAGAAACAGTATTTCTTCAGAACAAACACAAACCAATTTTTATTTTGTGTGATGTGAAAGACAAAACTAAATTATTTGATTAAATTATCATTCAGAAACTTGTTGAGATTTTACTTTGCAAATGTGGATCGGCTGGAGAAACACAAGGGACTCAGTGAACACCTGCAGAAATGAATCACTGTGCTATGTGTGTGTCTGTAGATAGTTATTTGACATGTTGCCTCATTGAGATATAAATAAGAGAGTTAACCCAATTAATTTTTTTTCACACATAATAATAAAATCTGTGTTTTGTCCTTTTCACCTGGCTTTGAGTTGTTGCAATTCCACTCAAGTCATGTTTTCAAGTTTTGCCTCATAACCATGAGGACTAAAACCTCAACTTTTTTCATAAAAGCTTGGATTAACAACTAATTTATTGATTCTAAAGTAGATATTAAAAAAAAATAAAAATAAAGGGATTGAAAAGAAAAAAAGAAAGAGCATAACAAAGGAAAATCCACACAAGACCTTTGAAAGAAATAAAACCCAAATTGCAACCTTTTTACTTTATCAGAATTCATGAGATGCTTCATGACTAAATCCACCAGGAATAGAGGAAGGATGCAGAAAACAAGTGTAGTTTCACAAAGACTTCCATTGTTTGATCTTAGTAAATAGTTGCTAAAATAATTACTATTAGCCTTGGTTACCATTTGAATAGCTGAGATCTTTAAATCACAGTACCTATTAATAAATTGGCCAAATTACTATACGGTGAAATAAAAGTTGGTTTGCAGAAGCACAATCTGCCTTTAGGCTAATTAGCCCTTCAAGCTGAATGATTAAGATAAACTGAAATTTTCTTGTATGCTTCTTTTGCAGACTTGAGAGATTCTCAAGGTTTGTTCATGGAGGACCATATAATACAAGGCTGCCAAATAGAGCAGCTGAACATGAATCAAAATGCCTTTGTGGTTCTGTCTGCACATGTCCTTTAAAACTTGAATTAAGACTGGTCTGAAGTGAATCTTACAGTTGTTTTCAGTTACCATTCTTCAGTTCAAATTTCTTTTAAAACATTTTAAAATTGTAGCCTTTGCTACTTATTTATACTATTTTTATGTCCCATTGTATTTCCCTTTGTAGCTCTACTGCATTTTGCTACACCACAGTATAACAATGTTTCACAATCATTGCTACAGACTAAATTTAGATTTTTATTTAATTGTTACCAGTAGTCTGATATGAATACATTTTCTCTGAGTTCAGTGCTGCTGTTCACCAAGACTAGCTTGTACTTCTAGCAGTTTGTGCTGATCTGTTGATGGATTAGCTATTCTTCAAGTGGGCAGACAGTGAAACATAGCCTAATGATTCATGACTGAAAACAGTTTCATTTGTTTAATCCCTAATAACTGCAGTAATTCTAGATTCAAAATAGTAGCGAGATGTTTTTAAAAGATATTTAAAAATGTGGTTTAGCATTTTAAGAACATTTTACATTCTGAATTCTCAGCAAAGTGAAGACATCAGGGATTCAGAAGTAGGAGTGAAACCTTTCTTTTCTTGCTCAGGAGTCCAAAAATTGTTGCAATCCTTCAAAAGTCATTCCTTTCACCTATTAATTCATCTTGTTTTCCCTATGGTAATGAATTCTACCTACAAGAGAACATACTAACAACCTTATTATGAGTTTATCTAAACTGTTTATTTCAACCTCTTGTTGTTACTTCTTCACTAAAAGTCAGAAAGAAATATTTTAGACTGAATACCATACATTGCTGAACCTTCAACTGGAATATTTTTAATTTACTTTACATGGAAAAAAAAGAAAGTAGAAAACAAATAAGTCTTTGTGAGATAAACATTATTTTGTTCCTCATTACTATTGCTTTTCTTTTATTCATCTGCTAAGCTAAAACAGAAAAAGTAATTTTTTTTTCATCATTTATTCCTTATGTCTATTATGAGCTCTCCTCTCTGAGCTCCTGATCTTTCCTTGGGTCTTATCTTTGCACAGTGCCTACTGGGGAATATAACACAAGCAGCCTCTGACATTTGCACCATTGTTCTGTGACACATCAACATTTGTAATATCCATAACGGAATATTTTGTTGCCCATGGCATACTGTGAGTCTAGGGGTTATTTTGTGCTGTCAGTTGCTCTTTATTCCTTAACTCCATGATGTGCAGGAGATCCCCAGAAACTAATGCTCTTCTAAAACTATGTCAGTGTTAAAGCACTTACAACAAACTGAACAGCAAAATGCTATATTAGCTCCAAGTATGCACACCAGGGTTCCATGGGCAATCAAACTTGCTGGAATTAAAGGTCAAGAGATCAGGACTGTAACTTTAAGCAACCCTGGGGAAGGCAATGATCTTCCACCTTTTTTGTATTATGCAAGCTGTCCATGATCACTGATAGTGAAAAACAGCTATCAGATCACAGGATCTTTTCAGAGCTAGAAGCACCTGCAGTTAGGAACAAAAGAATTCACAAAACCCTCCTTTCATAAGGAAGGGCTTAGTAGCACTCCTTTCAGTGTGCTTTACTCTTTGGTAAATGTGTGTAAAATCATCTCAGCAGAAGACAATGTAATGTACATTTAAATTTTGTAATGAATAATTTTCCTGTGTTCAGGTTGTCAGAGGAGAAAGTAGCAAATCAATTTATTGAGAAAAATAAAATCCAGAACATTGAAAGAAGTTTGCATTTTAAAACAAACATTTATTAGGGTACAGTCACTGGACTAAAAGAAATGACAGAGTAAAATAAATGCAAAAATGTTGTATTAGCTATCATTTCAGAATTAGGAATTAAAGAGTGAAAATATGCCCAAAATGTGTGTTGTGACTTTCCTAATCCTATCTGATTATAGAGTACTCACACTGGCTCCTAGGGAGGGATAGTGAGACGTGGATATGTGCAGTCTGTCTAACACTAGTAAGAGTAATCAACACCAATTGCCAAGATCTTCAGGCTAAATCTGTGCTCTATGTAATACAGTTAATTCTAAAAGCAGTACATACTCTTGCTCAGTGTTCTATTGTTGCCTATATTAGCATTTTCATTTTAATCAGAACTGCAGTTTTCACTCAGCTGTCCTGATAATCCTGCTTACCGCTTGTTATTGCACATATAAATTAGCATGAGCTCAGAGATCACAACCTGAGCTCCTTTCTGATGAAATTAAACCAGAAGATGTGCTTCATGAGTGCACCTGAATGCTCTCTGCCTGCTAATAGACATAAGTCCCTGGAAATGGACTGGAGTAAAATGAAATTAAATCCACCTAAATATATACAGTATACCTATCAACTCTCCAGCATTAACTACTTTGTTCAACACTTGCTCCTGTTGCACTGCCAATGAAGACACAAAGTTTACCTTCACTATTCAGTCATGCAATCTTCAGTGTCCAATGTTTCTCCTTACAAACTAAGAGTAGGTGAAGCTCAGACTACTTACAGATCTCACCAGTTTTGCAGCATGGTGAAATCAGGACTCATTTGTTTATTCACCTGTGTAAGAGACTGAAGTATTAATGGTTAATGACAATCAATTGGCCATTTGCAGAAGAAGCACGGTGCTTTGCTAAGACCAGGTTTACACCCCCCAAACTAATGGGCAGGGAGAGCTTTTTGTGAGTGGTGGCAAAATTTCTGATCAACATAGAACAGAGGGTTTGCAGTCCCACCACTGAGAATAACCATGACAAACCAATCTTTGTTTAGCAACAAGCTGGATTTTGAGCCAGGCTGGGGGAAAGGCTGAAAAGAAACACATCCTGCAGAGGTGGGATAATGCTTTTTTTCATGCTCATGTCCTCTCTTATACAAGTGGTTTAGGTGTGAAGCTCCCCTCTAGGGGAGGTATGGGAACATGCACACATAGGCCTGAAGGGATTAATCCTTTCTGATGGGGCATAACTGGTTCAATTATATGAGAAGCAACTGTCATGACTTAGAACATATCATAACACATCCAAGTCACCTAAAGTGCCCTCAGACACATTTCTAGGACCTTCCACCAGAGAACTGTTCATGATCTACCGTGTTACAACATATAGTGTAAAACTTCCCCCCAAGGGAGGTACCTTGGCATTCCCACCTGAACTTGAACATTTATTAACCTGCTGAACTTTGTGTTCTGTGGGCCTCCCCACCCCTGACAGACCAAGACATCTAAATGGCAACAACCATGTCTCATTACCTGATCCACTAAATCTTTCCTCTCCTGTATCTACCTCTTGTCCTTTCTTTATCTTGCTTTCTTTCCCTTATATATTTTCTTAAGCAGTATTTTTCCACCATATAAATTTTTGTCTTTCTACAGAAATTAGACAAAACACTACAAACTTCCTTTCAACTGCAATAAAATTGCTCTAAAATAAACCTGTCATATATGTACCTAAGCATCAGTCATTCAGTGTCATTTCACTTATTAGTCACCCCAAGGGATCTATAGACAAGAATCTCACTTGCCCTGGGCTTCTGGGGTGGATCAGAACAACCTAATATCAGGCATATCATAGCACTCAATGTAAATTGAAAAGACAGTGGTGCACCTGGCTGAACATCACAAATAGCACAAGTTGAAACACATATCCAAAAAAGCTTTGAGATTCCAGGATTTCTCCCCTCATGTTCTCCAAAACATTAAAACATTTCCTTAATTTAAGCCTATGTACTCTATTTGAAATTATGTATTGAAATTATGAAGAATATATGGTACACAGAGCCTTCACTTTATGACATTATTATTATGTTTTGAAAAGAGCATTGTGATCTAATTGAATATCCAGTTAGAAAACATTCTATTGGAAACTCAGAGTTGGAGGAGTTTATGCAATTTATGCATAAATTTATGCATAGTTTATGCAAAAATTATGTAGCAGTAACTGATACAAGCACTGGACAGCATGGCACTTATTGTATTAAGGATCTTTAGAGCTGTATGTGGCACCCAGTAATTGAAGAATTGTGCAATATACTGTTAAGGTCAAAGGTGTGAACTGCAGGTTGATTTCACATGGCAGGCTTTCCCAGCACTGAAACAATGCAAGCCCTGTTTATACATCCTACAAACATATATAAAGGCTGTGTTTGTTAAGTGACTGAGCAGTTCTAGTATCAAGTGAAGCTTAGCACAAAGGTGTACAGTGGCAAATTATTCCCATGTGTCCATGGGCCCAATATATCTGGTTTTCATGCTTTCAAGCATCTATCCCACTCTCTGCCCATGCAAGACCACAGACTGTCAGTGTGTTCTCATGAAAAAATGCTTGTAAATGGAGATTTCCAATATAAGAAATAGAAGCTGTTCTTGCTTTCAGTGTCTGGACTAGAAGACATCCAGGCATTTTTTTGTATGCTTTTTTATTTACCACTGCAGGACACCTATATTCAACTTGACTTAATACTCTCATTTCTCTTTCCAACTCTACTCTCCCAGAAAAGGCAGGATATTATTTCACACCATATGGGAGTCACTATTAATGTTCTTTTCATTTTCTAAAGCTCATTTTAGAAACAGTTGTGTAATTTTTAAGACTTTTCCAGGATGTTATTTGAGTCATTAAACTTCTTCATGGGGACATGTGCTTTTGAAATGTATGCTGCACATAGGAAAGCAGGGACAGGAAGATATTAGCTAATTCTCCTGTAAATGCTCATTTTGTTTCAGAAGAAACCAGATTCAATATCTTCACCTAAGAAAAAGCATCAGTTCTGTCCTTATCTTTGTTTCCCACTCCCAGTCTCTTACAGCAGCTCTATTAATATTCCCAGCACCTCACTGATGCCTCTCTGCAGTAGTAGAGAAAAGGACATGGTGAAGTGGCAAAAACAGAGATAATAATATAACCAAAATCCAGTACAGGAAAATAAAATAAAAAGGAGACCAATGAAGTCAAAAAGCCAAATTAGTGCCACATCTAGTAAACCTAGAACCCATCAGTCATACAGAAAAAGTAACACAAAAGAGAGATGACTAGGTGAAACACAACTGGTTTTTCATTTCCCCAAAAATATTATTTCAGCCAAAAAATATTTAAATAAACCAGTGATGCTTCTTTTATGAAGCTGTATTGGTTTTCCAAATATACCAGATTAGAAGGTGCTTTTAATTTACCTATATTTGCAGTTTGGTTTGGGTGAGAGATGTATCATTGAAGGAAACCTCCTTTTTGCCAGCACTTTCCATTTTTTAGTTGTCATCACAGTGCTTCACAGTCCAGACACATTTCAGCAGATTTTGACTTGGACTAGAAATGTGTCTGGTGTGGACTAGACTTGAAGCTTATGCTTCATATTTTCCTAATGTAGACATCAGCAATAAAACTCTCACAGTACATCTGAGAAGAATGGCCTAACTGATTGGCAGCTTTACCCATGTCAAAAAATGTCTGAGTCAGTTTTTTTGAGCTGTTTTTCTCTTTCTTATCTTCAAGGAAAATAAAATCTGCCATAAGTAACAAAAATGTGAGAGTCAGTTTAAGGGAATATTTTGTTAGAAAATGGCTATTTAATACTGTTTTTACATTTCAGTTGCAGCTGTTAACATTCTGACAAAGTCTAGTAGCTAATGAAAGGTGTGTAGCATTTGCAAAGTGTTTGCTCTTTCAGGAAGAAGGGAAGTTCATAAAATGTCTAGAATGGTGTATAAATGAATGCAGAGAATGGAAGGTATTTGCTAGCATGTGGAAAGATTTTATAGTAGAATTAAGCCACTCAGAGAAAGATCTATACATCTATACCATGTAGAAAATGCATCCAAATTTGAGAGCTCTAAAACTATTACAACACTTCATATATCCCCAGAGAACCCAGTTCTTATGCTATCAGTCTAAGAACTTGTGAAAAAGTTGCATAAACATCAGATAAAAAAATTGTAACTAAGTTATTTTTTGCAAACTACACATGTATAAAGACCAATTCATAACAAATGTCCACGTCTCTTACTCACGAATTCTCTAATTCATTCCTGTTTTTATTACCCTCCACTCTATAAAATGTTGTAAGTGCAGTACACATGTATTTATACTTGTCAGTCATGCAACCTATAAAGTAAATGCAATTACCAACTTTAAATTTTCTTCTTGCAAAAATGCAGGATAAACTTGAAACCCCAAAGAAAAGATAGTTCTGATTACACTAATAGAAAAACTAACATCCAGACTGTCACTAAGGCTTCAGAATCTGGAATACTGAAGAGCAGAAAAGACCTGTGCTGACTGCACTGTTTGATCCATATCTTACAGTCAATTAACACCATGCCTTATTTTCACCTAACACAGTTTTCTGTGGCCATGGGAGTGGCCTCATAAAACATTTGTTGTCGGTGTCAATATTACTAGGTTTCAGACCCAAATGACACTGAAGTGCTATTTCACAATATTTTTTTTGGGAAAAAAAAGACAGCTAGTGAAACTTTAGCAGGTAAACTCCCAGAGCCATAGGCCTTGCCTCTTGTAGATATATGCACCTCATGATGATACAGATAAAAAGACCCATTTTTTTTGTGCAAATAATGAGTATATTGACTGAAGCTATAAAAATTATTGGAAAATATTTGAAAAGATAATGGGACAACTAAGGGCACATTTCTAATATCACTAAGGTGAAATTTCCAAGACCAAAAAAAAATAACAATTCAGTATTGAGCAAATGCATATGTGTATTTTCTTTGCTCAAATAATATTACTTTGTATATTTGTCAGTAGAAGATTACAGGAATACTTCTAAAAAAGAATAAGTGAGATTTCGGGATAATAAATAGGACTGTGAAGAGATCTGCTTTCCGTATCTACCTTTCACATGCACTTCTGCTATAACCTTGGGCAAAACATATTCCAATTACACTTTTCTCAGTTTTTCTAGCCATAAAATAGAAATGATACTTCCTCACCTCACTGGAATGGGGTCATGGTCATCTTGGTACTGTTTATTGCACGT
Source organism: Lonchura striata (assembly GCF_050655825.1). Classification (NCBI taxonomy): domain Eukaryota; kingdom Metazoa; phylum Chordata; class Aves; order Passeriformes; family Estrildidae; genus Lonchura; species Lonchura striata. The sequence goes on from NC_140705.1 coordinate 37,797,901, forward strand.
ATTTCAGAAGACAGGCAGTTGTATATCTCAAGTAATATTTCATAAGGAAAATATCATACAGTTCCCTGCATGCATCTAACATTGAGGTTATTCTCTACACCCCTTTTGTATCTTTTCTTTTGCTCTATTTCCATTTAAATGAAGCCTCTGTTAATATTTTCTGTTAATCACATTAGCAGGTGAAAAGTTCAGGATACATTAAGCTCAAATGGCATACTTTACATGCAAGTCAAAGAATGACTCTTTAAATTATTTGTTTTTCCAGGAAATGTTTCTTTTATATTTTCTTTGTTATTTTCTTTCCTAAACCTGCCAGGTGCCAACATAATTGCCTAGAGAAAAAATAGTTTAAACATAAGAAAATGTGATTCAAATACTCAAATGTTGCATAATTAACCTGTCAATTGCTTTTGCATGTTGTATGATTGGCTGTCTCAAAGAAACTGTGGATTTAATAGAATTTAAATATTTTTCATCATATGTGTCTGACAAAAGATGAACTGGTACATGTCTTCCCATCATGGATTTTTCAAGAACTTATGCTAGGATAAGAAGTGTACTACAGAATTCCAGCTCACAGTTACTCATAAATTTATAGCAACTTCTTGAACACAAATCTGTGTTTTTCAACTCTGTATGTAAATGGCAGGATATTCACGGAAGTCAGTGCATATCACTTCACTGTTTTCATTATCAATTCTCTTCTCAAGCTTAGGTCAGTGTCAGTCAAAGGCTTCAGTGCTGCCGACCCTTGTGTGTAAGCATTCTCTGTTAGAATATTTTGAAACTCAGTACAAGTATACACAAGCAAGTTTAAGTTATTTCTAGTCACATACTATTCTATTATGGAGTGAGAGGGTAGAGGGAAGAAAAAAATCAGAGGATCTAATCGTTCTAGGGTTTCTGAGATACATTTTTAAGAGTTTGAATTTTCTCATGTATGGTGGGGGGAACCTGGACTCCAATTTTGTCCAAAGACAGCATGAACGATGCAGGTAGCTGAACAGACATATGTTGGACAATGCAATGCTAACCACTGCAATACACAAAAATCTTCATGGATATTACAAAATCCTGAGTGCTATGTTTTAACCTATTCTGAAAAAAATTTAAATGAGAAAAGGATTTTAAAAGCCATTAAAAAAATTTCAAAACATATTTCAAATGTGAAAAAAGTATTTTAAAGAAGTAGTTTAAAATGTTTGTGATATTACAAGTCTTTTAGGAAAGGATGAAATGATGTTAAAGTATGACAGTTGCTGTGCAAACTAAAGAAAGGAAATTGACATAATGTAGATTGATAAGAGATCTGGAAACTTTCTTCATGAAAATATAGGAAGACCAAACTTTTCCAGATTGTCTAGTCCTGGTGTGTAAAATAGGGATGGGGCAGAACATTTTAAGATTTGTATATTTACAAAAGAACTTCATGCAGCAGCTAAAGAATGCCATGTATGAATAGCATGTAGTGATGTGGAAGAGACAAAAAGACCAACAACAACATATCAAGACTAAGAACTAGGAAATGGCACAAAGAAATATACCTGCATATGCTTGCTTTGTGCTTACGTAACAAAGGTGGGGTTTGTAGACATTCATATCATCAACCACAGCAGGCACCCAATATGGGCCTTCCTTCTGTTTTAATCTCATGGCAAATGTACTTATCCCACAAAATTTATCATAAAAATTCCACCATCTTCCAAAATCCCCAAGGAGAGGCTCTTTTTGTAAAAGGCCTGAGGTTGGCAGATTCCCTCATAATTAAACAATATTGTAAAATAATGTCAGCAACAACAGAACTGGTCATAATAATTTCTGTTTCCTTTTTCTTGACATCTGCTTTCTCATGTGTGAAAACAGCATCAAGTTGTGAGTTCAAAATACAACTACTTACTGCAAACATAAATATCAGCACATTCCAGAGTTAGACTTCTAATTTTTTTCACCTCTTGTTTTAGGGCAATAAGCCAATAGATCTGTCTTCTAAACATAAATAAATTGTCAATATTTTTGTCACAAATGGCTGACCAACAAGGAAAGAGCACAATAGTATTTTGCAATATTTTACTGCCCCAGGCAAAAGAATTGAGTATATTATTGCAATCCAGGAGTGAAAACATTATGCAGAGGCTTTGCTTTGTAATTTGAGCCAAGCCAGTATAAAAATCACAATCATAATTGTCTATTATGTATTGGACCAAGTTTTATGGGAATTGAAGACTATTACTTTAGTGATAATGGTCATTGAACTGTGCTTCTCTTTATATTCTTGCACACACAATTACTCTAGTATCACATCAAATATCACTTGAATAGGTATTGCAATAGTTTGAAATTCACCTCTTCCCTTCCATAAAGCATAGTAAATATATCTTGTGCTGTTAATATAGGTGAAGAAAAAGACATACGAAGAAGATATATAGTTGAACTATAGATGTTGTTACTCACAAGCACTGTGTGTGAAGAGTGTTCATAGTATATAGCATTTATATATGTCTTCTATACAAGCATTCCAGGAACCCTATAATATGCTGCACTTGGGGCCCCAGTGTCATTCTTATGCAGAAAGAAATGAAATTATTATGAAAGGAAATCTAAGCAGATGTAAAAAAGTATGCATATTTTGAAAAAGCAGCCATTTAAAAAGCAGGAAATTTATATAATAGTCCTCACTCCACTTCTGGACTAATGGAATAGATACAATCTTTCCAAAGCACATAGCTAGAATATTTGATTTGCAGCACATGAAAAGGTTTTTCTGGTCTAAGACTGGGCTCAAACTAGCTAAAAATTATGTGAAGAGTGTTCATGTGTCTCCTAATTTTTTTTAAGCATTAATCAAGAGATAAATATATGAAAATTTGAATTATTAAGCAGGCTTCCAGAATATTTTTATTTATAGCTGTCAGGCACACTCTATGATTAGTAATTAATTTCAAAAAAATCTAGGAATTCAAAAGCTGAAATAATTTTATGGGTGAACTACATAAAAGCGCTTATGCTGATAAAGCTACATAGCATATGAAGTGACAGAGATGGTAGTCAAGAAAGAGTATGTTGTATTATTCAGAGACATGTTATTTTCCATAAAAATCCAAATGGTTTTCAGCATGCAGACATTTAGTAACACTTTCTGGGTTTATTAACTATCTCTGGGGGAGTGTAGAGAAGAATTTCTGAAGATACATATTATCATTTATACTTGGGAGTAGTGACTTAAAGATGATTCAAAACACTGTGTTTGCTTACAAGTACATTATCCATCTCAGAAAAAAAAATACCTTTTTAACTACTATTTTACTTAGGGCATTTCCCAGATTTACAATATACAATTACATCTATTTAAATGACAGAAGGAAAATATGTTGCATACAAACTACAGCTTTCTTTCATTTCACACTCTCTTTTCAATTCTTATTCCAGGTTTGTATGCTTGCTTGCTTTTCCCCATCACATTTGGCATACAACTGACCTCTGTGATGTTTGCTCAACTATAGGTGGAAAAGGAACTGAAACAAATGATGTGATGACAGAATTGTTTGTGAGCCATTCAACACAGCTGTTATAAATATCATACACTTGCATTATGCGGTGCCCATTTACAATTCTTTTTTATGAATTGTATTTGTACCATTTTGAGCTGTTTTCCTTTGTTTTTCATTAAGAAATTATTTTAATCTTTGTAGGTTTATTCATTTGGTTTTGGGTGGTTTTGCTTCTTATCAACCTTTCCTTAAGGACTTTGATTTTTTTCCAGCTAAAACACATTCTCTAAGATTTATCTGGCAATAAAAAGAAATATGTTTTATAAGCATAATGGAAAACAGGAATACTAAATTGCATCTGTATCCTCATGTTGTGATTACCAGAGACTGACTTTAATCCAAAGATTACACTCCGTTGGTCAATAGATTGTCAGATTTTTTGACTTAGATTTTATTTGGAGGTAAAATTTTGCTACCCTTACTCAGAATGGGTCAGATTCCAGATTTTGAATGTGTATTAACATAAAATGTTATGATTTCATATACTATCACTTAGCTGTGGGGGATAATCAGGTGGAAATTACCTCAGTGTCTCATTGTGATTAACAAGTTAATGTAACCCTCAGATCAACTCCCTTAAGGTAAGAAGGTAAACAATGTAAGAATAAGGAGTGTATATTATCCTATTTTCAGCAGTGATGAAACCATTACATGGATATTGTGTATATTCTGAGATTCAGGTTTGAAAGAAGATAATGGAGAACCATGGGGAAACAGAAATTTGACAATACAGAGCTCTTTAGGCTATTAGACAAGACTGCAAATTGAACAGAATCTGAGTAAGAATGATATTGATCTATTCCAAGCCTTGCTACCTATTTGAATATTTTGGAATGCATTTTACTGGATTCCATATGACCAAACGTTATTAAAACTAACTTGTGGTTTGATACTTTTAATGGTCCCTTTTCTTGAACTGTAAATTAATTTCTTTTTCTAAAGCTCAGATATGCTTTCCTGCATAGCAATTTGGCCTAATATTAATTTAATCTAACAGACTCCGTAAGTATGTAAAGCATATCTCTTTCACACATGTGAGGAAAAAATCTTTTTAAGATTTGGAAAACCTATTGTATTCTGATGGTGATGCTGATTTGCATGTGCACAACAATTTTAATATGATCTAAATGCACATACAAAGAATCTTTGTCTGGTGAATGCACTACTTGTAAGCCTTTCAGGACTCATGCCAGATTCATGCTGGTCCCCACCAGCTCAAATTCCTGGACACTAAACAACTCAGAGCATAGGAGAATCAGAAATACAGTCATTAGTGTAAAAACCAGTAACACACTACGCAAAGAACATAATTTTCAGGTATAATGAAGATCTCAATTGTTTTACATTTCCTGTGTAATCACTGGAGGCATGAACAGCCAGAATTCATCAATCCAATTTTTCTGAATTCTAGACTACTTCACTTGAGTAGCTAAAATAATGTTAAATGTTTTTGAGTCTTAGGCTATAAATGTCTGTTGGTTTAAATGATAACTTTCATAAAGGAGCTGTATATCCTTCCTTCCTTCCTTCCTTCCTTCCTTCCTTCCTTCCTTCCTTCCTTCCTTCCTTCCTTCCTTCCTTCCTTCCTTCCTTCCTTCCTTCCTTCCTTCCTTCCTTCCTTCCTTCCTTCCTTCCTTCCTTCCTTTCCTTCCTTCCCTCCCTCCCTCCCTCCCTCCCTCCGGTCCCCTCCCTCCCCCTCCTCCTCCCTTCCCCTCCCCCTCCCCTTCTCCTCCCATCCTCTTCTCCTCCCCTCCCCTCCTTCTCTCTTTTCTTTCAGTGTTGGGAAGTGTCAGTATCACTGAGCTTTTTACTGCCTGCTTCAGGCTGGGCTTGCATCTGATTCCAGTATTCTCCTCTGTTCCATTTCAAATGGAGCCCAGTTCAACAATATTTTCAGGAACTCAGAAAGGTAAATGAATAGTGAAATACATTAGTAAAATTCCTACTATGAGGTTTTGCCACCTTTGAGACTACATCTGGGGAAGAAAACCTATCTTGCTTCTCTTCTTTCTCTCTCTCAATCTGGCAAGCAGCATGGTAACAGCCATTTACCCATCAGGAAGAAAAAACATATTCCTAAGAACTTCTACTGCTATCTGTTATTTATCCCTCATAATATTTGTTTGAAGCAATTTAATCTCTCAGCACTATCTTTGCCAGAAGAGTGGTTGGTGAGCGATGATGGAGATGACAAAGTTTATGAACAGTTAGACAGAAATAGGAATGAGGCCAAGTGACATTGTTCTATGAAAAAAATAGGTCACATTTGAATAAGAACATAAGGACTATAAGGGGCATATTTTTTCTTGACAACATACAAGGGGTAAGCTGAGCAGCAAAGGAATTAGTCAGTGTCTTGACTTCTATGTCATAAGTATAGTAGGCCTTATTGTAACCTTTTTTTCATGCTTCTACTTATGACATGCTTCTTTTTCTTTAGTTTAGTATTTGTCTCATTTACAAATATTTAAAATTGGACAGTATTTTCAAAATAGTTCTGACAGTATTGCAACTGTAAGTTTAGTTTATATTTTATGTGCCAAAGTTTTACAAAAGAAAACTTTCCAAAGGAATTTTCTGCAGACTTTATTAATATTACTCTTTTTATTGGAGGTGTCCATACAATTTCCTACTCTTTTGACATTACTTGGTTACAAGAATCATACTAGACTCTCTTTTAGTCTTCCAAAGTGGGTTTTTAAGAAGAGTTTATGCTTCAGAGTTTTTTTAATCTTCTAGCATATACAACAAAACTATTGTCTTCTTTCTGGAACCTCAGTAACATCTTTAAACTTTTCACATGCAAGTAGTCAATAATAAATCTAGTGTTTGGGTCATAGAAACTAATTCTGTAAAGGCTGAAAAAATACATTTAAAAAAAAAACAGGCTTGTTTTCATTACCTGTTCTATCCCTTTCCCATATCAATCATACAACAAATCTCAAAGCATATTTACCCAAAACAACATCATTTCATCTCTAACATTTTGGGAATGACCTTTAAATAATATGCGTATTGTCATGCAGTATCTATGTAGAGTTTTAGTTTAAACATAATGAAGAGTGGTAGAACATGAAGAACTGCTAATGTTTTTACAAGCTATCTGTCATACCTCAATTGACATTTTCAATCAAATCCCTTGAGGGTGCTTTCTTCTACAGATAGCAGCCAAAGTATGCACTTTTTAAATCAAAAGTTTTCTATAATGGCTAACTAATAATTTCTACTGTCACTTAGCATAGACGTTTTTTCCTAAGGAAAGCACCATATGTTCACTCTCTAACCATGCCCAAGTTACTGCAAAATATGATGTGCAACTGAAAGAAGAAAAAAATGTAAAGTGTAAAAAGTGTAAAATATAAGTGTAAAAGCAGTGCACTGGTTCCTTGAAATCAACCAACCATCAAAGAAGGCTCCACTTGTTGGAAACTTTTAGTTTTCCTCTACACTTCCTCTCTTCTCTGTGAAGAATTTTTCATCAATTATGTTATGTCTCGTAGAGGATTTAGGGATTGATTTCAGTGTGCTTTATATCAGGCATTTATTTTGATCCAAAATATCCATAAAGGAGAAAAAGCAAACTGCAGTTATACATGAGACAATATAATCTTTTCAAATTTTTGCTATTAAAAATTCAATATAAATTTTAATTTTGGAGGAATGAAGATTTAAGAATAGATCTGAAAACTCACCAAAATAGGTAACAAACACAGATTAAAAGCACAGAATAAATCAACAATATCACTGAGATAAACCCAGCAATCTAGTAGGCTTTTTTGCCAAGATTATACTGACAAAAAAAAAAAGACTAATGAGGTAATTTCTTTTGCCAACCAGACAGCCTGTGAAGAGGAATGTGCCTAGTAATAACAGTAAAAATCCAGTGCCCAAAGTGATATCATAGTATTTCAATTCACAGAAAATATGGTCATAGTGTGCCATGCATTAACAGTGTCCTCATCAATCTGACTTCTTGCTCTCACTAAAGAATGTCTTTTAAAGGGACTTACATGTGTAAGAGATGTCAGATTAACAAATAGCAAATTTACAGGGTGTTGGGAAAACATTCAGAGCTGGCTCTTCAAACATTGCAACTCCATTGAGGTTGGCTGTTAGTCATCTATGTGTCTGAGGATCCCAGCCAACCTCTCCTGAATTTTTTTCCCCCCTGTTTATTTGGCTTGTGTGCTGGAGATAAGTTTGATTTTGATTTACATACTGCTGATATTTTTCCTAGCTTTTGATATGTACTTATCTTCAGATAACACAAACTTTTCATTGCATTTTTAACTTCTTCTAGTCACTTAATAACCAATTTTAAAGATCTATCCATGGATTAAAAATATATTTCCTGAATAAATTAGCATGCATAAATCACTATGTATATATACACTCATTTCTATATATAGAAATTTTTATTTCCCATATTCATTACTTAGCATTTATTTGCATTGAATTTTGTGTAGCATTTCATTGCCCAGATCTCTTGTTTGGTTTCCTCTCACAGCTGTGAAAAAGTAAATTGTCAGCCCAAGATCATTATTTAAGATTTCCCCCTAAACAGTAAAGTATGTGATTCATCTTTCTGCAAGTACAAATGGATGAATCAGCTTCCTAACGTATATATCTTTCCAAATTCTCTGCTGGAATCTTAAAAGCCAAGTTTACTCTGGATATCAAACTTCTAGACACCTAAACTTAGATTACAATAATTCCATCCTTAATATCATAAGATCTTTCAACTACTTATTATATATTATATATTTATATATATATTATATATTTATCTTACTCTATTCAAAATAATTTAATAATTTTTTAATCAGCAACTTCTGTGACCTCTGTGTCCATCATCTTTCTGAGACTCCTTGCAAATGTACTGCAGAGCTCAAGGTCCTGGTGGAACCCCATGCGTAACAGCTGTTTTGAAGGTTAGGTTATAAATTGAAATTATTAATTTAACAATATTATATTCAAATTCTTTTCCAGCTCTTGGGTGAATACTGTCTGTTCCTGGAAAATTGGTTTTGTTCCTTTTCATCATTCATGTTCCCATTCATCTTCATTTCAGTTAGAAGGAGCTTTTCAGACTTGCCATACCAGCAATGTCCTTTATGGCTTTAATATTGTTGGATGCCTCTTTGACAGTTTTGAGTTCTGCCATCTCTAGCAGTCATCTGACTTCCAGAGCACATAGAAAGAACTTTATTACAATGGTTTTTATATATTGCTTCTTAGAATTTTTTTTGTTCTGTCTGGTTTATAATAATTCTACATTTAGTTATTAAAAGTTAATGTGCTTTTCCCTTTTATGCAACTGAAGACGTCCACTTTAGGAAGAAAAGTTACCACTTAGCACTTCCTTTACCCTTATGGTTAGCTAGACACAGCAAATAATAATGTTTCAGTACCTTCATTTTTTTTGTCATAGTCCTATTTTTTGTTAGATATTCCTCATGCCTACTGAAAACACTTGGTCCTTTTCTGCATTTTTTAAGTAATCTTGTATCTGTTTTGCTTTTGCATTTCTCTTTTGAAAGAATATTAAAGAATTATTCTGTTGAATTATGAATTTACAGTCACTATTAAAAAATTTTTGGATCAAGCATCCTGCATCTTTCAATAACAAATCAAAATATTTAATTTCTGCAATTTCCTAGAGGCAAATTTCTCCAAAAAGCATTTGTTTAAAAAAAGGTAACACATGATAGCACATGAACAATGTTCATCCAGTATATTATTGAACAATGAAAATATCTCAACATGATTATGCTTATTATTATTACTATATTTTGGGGTTTTTTACTATTTTTCAATAATTTTCAATATCTTATCTACATTATTGATTTCTAATTTTAAAAAAATTCAGGTATGGTGTTTCAAGCTACTGAGATTGTTATGTTTGATGTGGCTAATTACAGTCAAAATAATTTTGCTCTGCTTTATTACTAACTTTTAAATCCCTTTTCTTACATATATTTTCTCAGACACCTGTTTGGCATTGCACACGTAGCACACCAGGCAACACAATGAAATCCTCATCCCTGGCTGGAGTTCAAAGCTGGCATTTCTTGCCAGAACTGATCCATGTGTCATTGGCAGCTACATACTATTCAAAGACTAACTTGTTCTAGAAGTTTGGAATGGAATAGAATAGAATAGAGTAATAGAATAGAATAGAGGAATAGAATAGAATAGAATAGAATAGAATAGAATAGAATAGAATAGAATAGAATAGAATAGAATAGACTTTAGCAGTTGGAAGGGACATATAATTATCATCTAATCCAACTGCCTGATCAATTCAAGACTGACAAAAATTTAATGTTCTTGAGAACGTTGTCCAATTGCCTCTTAAACACTGACAGGTTTGGGGTATCAACCACTTCTCCAGGAAGCCTGTTGCAGTGTCTGTTGCTTCTTCACTCAGTAAAGAAATTCTTCCTGGAGCCTAAATCTCCAGCTTTTAACCATTTCCACGTGTCCCATCACTGATTAGCAGGGGGAACAGAACAGCGCCTCCCTCTCCACTTGCTCTCCTCCGGAAGCTGTAGAGGGCAAGGAGAACTCCTTCCAGCACTTTCATTAGTTTTGTTGTCCTTCTCTGGACTTACTCAAGGATCTTTGTGTTGTTCATAAAGTGTGGGGCCCAGAATTGCACACAGCACTCAGGTGAGGCTGCACCAATGCTGAATACAGTGGATTCAGCACCTCTTTTGACCAGCTGGTGTTGCTGGTTTTGATGTACCCCAGGATGGAGATTGCCCTCTGGGCTGCAAGGGCTCAGTGCTGCCTCATACTGAGCTTGCAGGACTCAGGACTGCACAGGACCCCAAGATCCCTTTGCAGGACTGATCTCCAGCCACTCAGCTCCAAATTTCACATGTGTCTGATGTCACTCTGTCTTAGGTTCAGAGTCTGGCATTTGGACTCATTGAATTTCATCCCAGTAACCATTTTGCAGAGTTTCAGTCTATCCAGATTCCTGTGCAATACCTCTTGCCTCAAGAGCCAATAGAACGTCCCAGTTTAGTATCAACAACAAACTTGCTAATGGTGCATTCAACTCAGGCATCCAGAACATTGATAAATATTATTAACAGATCTGACCTTAAAGTTGAACCCTGAGAAACACCACTGATGACTGTCACCAGTGAGATGCAGCCCCACTCACTACAGCCATTTGACCTCTGCCCTTCAGCACAGCATGAACCTGCTTGTTCCAATTTGAATACGCTGTCTGAAGGATGCTGTGATGGAAAATATCAAAAGCTTTACTAAAAACCCAGAAAAAATACATCCAACAACTTCCATTAATCCAAGTAGGTGACTTTTCAATAGCAGGATATCAATTTAGTTACATAGGACTTTCTTTTCTGAACCCTGTGTTGACTGCATATGATGATTTAATTGTTCTTAAAATGCTTTTCAATGTGCCTCAATATAATCTTTCAATCTCAGTATAATCTTCTCCATAATTTTCCTGGACTATTTTCATAATTTTCCAAGTCCATAGTTCCCTGGATCTTCTCTAACCATTTTTGTACATAGGAATAACACTGACTAACTTTCAGTCAGCAGTGACTGCCCTTTTTTTAGATGATTGAGAGTGCTCCTGTCATAACATCTGCTACCTCCTTCAGTACTCTGGAATGAATTGTCTCAGATTCCATGCTTGTGTGAACATTCAGCTGATACAGCTGGTACCTTACCCTTTCAGTCATTGCAAATGAAAAGCTACAGATCCCATGCTTGTGTTCTTTCAATTGAAGGGAAAGGGCATCCCAAGGTCTATCACTATTATTAAAAGCAGAATCTAAAACCTCACTGACGATTTCAGCTTTATTTTTAAATCATGATAGTCAGATGACCATCTTTAAAAAGTATTGGTCTGATGTTTTATATAAGTTCTTGTTGTTAATATACTTTTAAAAAGTCCTTGTTATCTGAAATAACACTGGCCAGTTTAAACTATAAATGGCATCTGTTTTTTTGTTTCTTCACTTTACATGAATGAACCACAGCACTGCTGTTCCTCCTAATCATACTTCCTGATGTCATAGAATTATTATTTTCCTTTTGAGATTCATTAGAAGTGATGCTTTTTTCCACTTTGTAAATTCTCTTGAATATCTAGGCAAGATTTTACTGGTTTAAAGTTATGTCCCATCTATTCAGGATCAATTATATTTGAGGATACTGCAAGTGTTCTGTGCCTTTGAAACAAGTGTGGAAATCCGTGTTGCTTTCAGCAACATAGGGTACAGTTTGAAAGTGAAGTAGTGGACCTGCTGTGAAAGAGAAGCAGGAAAGCAAACAATGTGGAGTATATACTTATATTTAATGACAAAATTGCTAGAGAGACCCTGAAGGTACAAGTTCTAAACTACTTTTGAACTTGATTTTTTTATATTAGAAAAAGCAGTTTAAAAGTTAACATATATACTTAAAATACAGCTTGATAAATTTGATAGCTTACAATTACAATTTGATCACTCAGAAAGTTTCTTTTCTACATGTTCTCCTAATAGTTACTACAACCAAGATCTTAGAATATGAAAAAAAAATCTATGTTCAACTAAACTTTGCTGTTTGAGCTGAGCATTGTAGTGAATAAAATTTCCTTAGTCTTAAAATGAAGTGTTAATTTCTATGGAGATTTAAAAGATCATAAATGCACAATTGTAGTGTGTATTTTATTCGATTGGTGGTACATCCTTCCTTTCATTTTTTTTTTTTAACAACTGTTTTTTTAGGAGAAAAGTACAAAGCTATCTGTCAGATAGGAACCTATTCTTTCACAATAGGAAAGAGAAAAGCTAATTTTGCCTGCAGATATATTTGAGAAATCACAGTGCAGTGACTAATCAAACAGCAGCAGTAACTATTTTTTGAAAATTATACCTATGAGAGCAACAGTCTGATGTTGCTTTGTCAAGAACAGACATAGGATCTGTTAAAACCAGTTACTATTCTATTAAGTAATGGAACAAATATAAAAAGAAGTATTACTACCTTAAAAATGTCAAGATAGTAAAAAAGAAAAAAAAAATTAAAGAATAGGAGTAAAGGAACTTGAAGGGGGGAACTTTGATTTTTGTTTTTTAATTACTCAATAAAATTTAAAAAATCGCTATGATACAATGAGTTAAAAACAGACCTGAGGCAAATTTTAGAACTGGTGAAAATTTTTTGTTATATTTTAAACTAAACAAGTCAATGCATGTGCTATAGGGAAATAACCCTAAATTAGTGTGAGAATAGATTAAATGACCTAGTTTCAGATGCTCTTCTATGAAAGAAAATGTTGTGTATTAAAGGCTTAAGTGAAGTCCCACTGCAATCAATGGAATTACTCCAGATGGAGCAGACTCAAATAATCACTACTCAGTCCTCTGGTAAAATACACTTTAAGTAATATATACTCCAATTTAAAACAGATTTAAAAGTTTGGGAATTCTGTTTTAGTTCCCAGTTAAAAAAAAAAAAACAAACCTAAACTTGTCTATTGCTGTGTCTTTGAGTTTTGTGTTTGTAGAACACCTTACAACTCCTAAGAATATGTAGACAAACATCTATATGTCCCATCTCAGGCTTTCTGAAGATGGCATGGCATTCTAGGTCTATTTTGTCATAGGGTCATCTCAAGAGCAGTTTATGCTTCCAATGAGAAGTGCAAGTAAAATAAGTTGTCAAGAGCAACATAAAGAACTGCCACACTCAGTGTAAAACTAAGATGTTAAGCTGAATTTTATCTGTGAAATTGATGCTCCAAATAAATAATTAAATAACTAAACATTTGGTTGAAATCACACTTCAAAAAGGCATGCCTTTATGAGATCTTGAATTCTTTTCTTGTTTTTAAATTTATATAAAATATTTTCATTTTTGAATTTCAGGACAAGTTCATATAGCATGCTTAATAGTTTGCCTGGTTACAGAATTTTATATGTGACCAGAATATTCTGACATGAGAAACTGTTTTCAAACTAATGGCTGAAGGCAAAAATGAAGATCCTCAAAAGTAAAATATTTGTTTTTATTTGTGTAAAGAATACAAGATTATTTTCAAGTAACATTTGTGCTTAAAAAGTCAAATGGAGCATCAAGTTTGTTATCTAAATGTAGCATTTCATATTAAAAAAAAAAAAAAAACCTGACTTAAAAGCATCCCTGCTGGTTTTAAGTTTCCACAACCTGCAACATCCAGATGAGACAAGATTGTCCACCTTTGAAATTCATCTACCCACAGTCATCCATGGTTCATACACAACTTGTGTGAAAGATGAATGCTGTGGATTCCTCTTCCCTTTAGCTCTCTGCTGGCAGCAAATTTGTCAGAGGCAGTTGGTCTGCTCTAGGGTTTTACCTTCTTTTAAGAAAATAAATTAGGAGTATTAAAACTTCAGAAGATAAGATGCCTCTGAAGCACTGTTGAACTCTGCTGCTAGGCAGGAGGCAGGGGAGAGAGATTATGTATTCAATGCTGGCATTTCTGCTAAAGCCTGCAGTAGTTCTTGAGCAAGTCATTCAAGTAGTTTGTGTTATGAAACATACTTTTTAAGAGATTTTAAGCATATTCATTCTATTTTCTATATTATTTTAACTGAATTAAGACTACATCCTGTAGTCCATTAAAAAAAACCAAAAAACCAGTGATGAAACGTGCTCAATATCAATACCCATTGATACTGTCAGTAAACTAGTAATTGATTTCAGTGGTGTGTCATCAGACCCTGTTGGGGTTTTTATCAATGAGGGGGGAAAAAACCCAAAATTATAATTACTTAGAATATTTTTTTGTAAATTTAATTACTGTTATGCAAACCATTTCTAATCCTGTTAGAATGTGTGATCTACATTCCCATAATTCACCATTAGCTGTCTAATAACATGTGAACACATTATCAGCACACAAAATATGAATTACAGCAATATAAATCACATTCTATCAGGCATTGTGTCCCTTTCACATTTGCACCCATCATCACTTTCATGCAATTAAGTGCTATGGAAAGTATGTAGCATACAGAAACAACACTAAGAATGCATGGACAAACATCAGAAAATACCACAAATGCAACCAGAACTATCTTACATTTCCTGTACAATGAATATTTAAAAAAAAGAGTATTAAAAAATGAATATTAAAAAACCTAATTATCCAAGTGTTGAGGGCAAAGTGCAAACTATTCTTCAGCAAAATACACAGTTAACAGAGTGTCTGTTCTCATTAAGGGATTATTAACTAATGGCTTTTGCCCTTAGGAGACAGTTCTAAATGCAAAATATATTGTGAGGAACATGTCATTTTCAAAAATCTAGCCATACTTTCTTCTTTATAAATGCTAAGAAATTTGGTGTTTGAAAAACTTCCTCCATAAAGAATTTAGATAATTTTATTCTAGAATTTAATTTAGAAATTAGGAATTTACAAAAACCTGAGTACCAAAAAATTAGTTACTCTAAAGAATGTCAGTATTTAGAAAATTTGACTGTTAAACAGAAAATTTAAAATAAAATAGCAGTATCTTCTGTTAAGCCAAAAGGAAAAAACCCAAACACACCAAAACCCACCCACCCCTCCAACAAATTAACTAAATAAACAAACAAGTTAGTAGAAATAACTTGAATGTGTAGTTTCTGAGTTTAGTGTGCTAAAAATTGTGTTATAACATCAGTAATTCCAAACAACCGTGTTAATGGCAAATATATTTTAAGAATACTACTCCTAGAAGGATGGAAGTGGTAGGAAGTATAGACATATCTGGAAATATTTCTTTGCACAAGCAATGACTATAACTGTCATTTTATTTAAAACTGGTTTTTACAAATACTTAGGAATATGACAAATGACTCAGTAATGCATGCTGTGATGTGTAAAAGTGTTCATGTGGACAAGCTTGAAAAGATTCATGGTTTTACCGTGACAATGCGTTGGACAGAAGTGTTTACATCAGGAAACAGATATTTTGAATGATAATTGGAGTTTCTTTGCTGACTTAGTGAAGTGGCTTTTTAATTATTATTTTAAGGGTCAATAGATTTCCACAAACATACATAGCATGGCCTATGCTTAATATGCCACTACAGCACTTTTTCTGTGACAGAGAATATACACAGAAAAAAAAGCATTTGGAAGAATCTAGTAAAAGTTTAGTGTGGGAGAATTATATATGTTGTTTGTCAATAAGCAAATAATTAAGAAGCTGGTTGTAAAACTACAGTTGTATCGTGTAGGTAAGGAAATGTTCACGTGATAAAAACATGTTCAGTTATTCATAAGATGTGGACTGTTTCGTACTAACTAAAAAGATCAATGAGAGAGTAAGATACAAAGTGTATTTTGCAGTTGATAATTGTGGTCCTGTAGACTGAGATATTTGATACTGTGTCTAAACACTGGAAATGAGATTTCAAGGACAGCATTAAGAGGAACTTCCAGAACTGCCTTCAAGCCATGTCCTTATATGCAAATACCAAGTTAAGGAGAATGAACTGTTTCCTCCAGTTCTACCCAGAATCTATTCCTTCCCTCAATAAGTGGCTAGTTAATCCTGTCTTCATCAGAAAAATAGAAATCAATATTCCTCCAGACCTGGATAGTGAAACACACCACACCAGCAATGGCATAATCATGTTGTACATTATTTATAGTTCAGTGAACTCACTAGAACACATTTCACCAGATTCTTTATCAAGCCTATAAAAGTTAAAACTGTGTCTACAATAAAATAAAAGCATTCTTTATAAATTCACATAAGCAAAATGGCCATTCATCAAGAAGGAAATCTTACAGACACAGGAGAAGTCCATGTGACAAAAGACAAGCCATAAAGGGAAGAAGACTGACCTGGCTGAACAGAGATTTTTAGCTGGAACTCAGGAAGAAAAAAGAAAGTTTTCAACCTTTGGAAAAATAGGGCAGCCACTCAGGAGGACTACAAGGATGCTCTGGAGTAATGCAGGTGGAAAATTAGCTGTGCCAAGGCACAACTAGTACTTAATCTGGCCACTAGCATAAAAGATAACAAATAAACTTTTTTAGAAAAAGCAACTAAAGGAGAGCAAATTTTAAACCCTCCTTTTATTGGATACAGGGGGAAACAGTGACAGATGAGGAATAGGTGCTTAAAGCTTTCTTTGTCTCAGCCTTTAATAGCGAGACCAGCTGTTCTTCGGGTACACAGCTCCCTGAGCTGGGATACAGGGAAAGGGAGTCAAATGAAGGCCCCATAATCCAAGATGCAATGGTCAGTGATCTGCTGCACCCCTTAAACATACACAAGTCTATGGAAACAGATGGTATGCACCCAATCTGCTCGAGGGTACTGAGGGAGTTGGTAGAAGCACTCACCAAGACACTTGCAATAATTTACCAGTAGCTCTGGTTAACCAGGGAGGTCCCAGCTGACAGGAGGTTGGCAAGTGTTGCCCATGTACAAGAAAGGCCACAGGGAGGGCCTGGGGAACCACAGACCTGTTAGCCTGACCTTGGTGCTGGGGAAAGTCAAGAAGCAGATCATTTTGAACCCCATCATATAGCACAGGACACCAAGAAATCATGTCCAGTCAGCAGGGATTTATAAAAGGCAGGTGCTGCTTGACTGACTCAATCTCCTTTTCCAATCCCAGAAAGGGCATGAGGGAAAGGCTGTAGATGTTGCCTGCCTGGATTGCAGTAAAGCCTTTGACACCATTCTCCATGTTATTATCCTGGAGAAATTGGCTGCTCATGGCTTGGGTGAATATGCTGTTCATGGGATGGAAAACTCTTTGGATGGCTGGGCCCAGAGAGTGGTGGTGAGTGGAGGTAAATCCAGTTGGTGGCTGGTCACCAGAGGTGTTGCCCAAGGATCAATGCTGGGATCAGTCCTGTTTAAGATCTCTATCAATGACCCGAACAATAGGATTGAGTGAATCCTCAGCCAGTTTGCAGATGACACCAAGTTTGGGGGAGAGTGTCAATCTGCTGGACGACACAAAGGCTCTGCAGAAAGATGTGGACAGGCTGGACCAGTGGTCTGATGACAATTGTATGAGGTTCAACAAGGCAAAGTGCCACCTGCTGCCCTTGTGTCACAGCAACCCCATGCTGTGTTACAGAGTTGGTTAACAGCTGGACTTGATGACCTTAAGGATATTTTCAACTAAATGATTCTATGATTCTAAGAGTAGATATAAAATTGCTTAGTGAAAAAGGATGGGGATGCTGGTCAACAGCTGGCAGAATGTGAGCCAGAACATTGCCAAAAAGGCCAATGTATCAGATGATCAATGCATTGTGGCTTGTATCAGAAATAGTGTGGTCAGCAGTGTAAGGGTAGTGGCCACCTCCCTGAACTTGACAGTGCTGTGCCCCACCTTGTATCATGTGTTCAGTTTTAGGGCCACCAGTGCATTAAGGACATTGAAGTGCTGGAGGATGTCCAGAGCAGGGCAACAGAGCTGGTGAAGGATCTGGAGCACAAGACTGGTGGAAGCACCTGACAAAGCTGGAGTTGTCTTGCCTGGAGGACAAGACAAAACCTCCCCAAAGTTGTGCCAGGGGAGGTTTTGGTCGGATAGAAGGAAAAATTTCTTCATCAAAAGGATTGTCAAGCACTGGAACAGGCTTTGAAGGTCAGTGATGGAATTGCCATCCCTGGAGGTATTTAACATATGTTTTGACGTGTCACTTAAGGACATGGCTTAGTGTTGGACTTGATTGTGTTAATGGTTAGACTTAATGATCTTAAAGGTCTTTTCCCAACTGAATGGCTCTAGAATTCTACAATTAAAATCTCCAGCTTAAGTTTTCATACCACACATGCAAGGGATCATTTAAGTGGTATCTTGCAGCTGGACACACAAGTACATTTTCACAGTTCTGAGGTTTATCTGCAAATTTCTGACCATTGTCCCTTCTCAGTTACAGGGTTGGGTATTATAGATCCAGAAAAGCCTATGTCTGTACATCATTTGCAATGCTTATACTATAATATTAACATACCTGATACATGATTTAGCTTATGTTCAGGATTTCGGCAAGGTAATCTCTATGTTCATACTGCTTCCTGAGAAACTAACAGATTTCTTCTCATCAAGGAGATCAGAGCCTATGGAGCCCATAATTTCTTTATTCTTAAGTGTCTATTCAACCCAGGCCTAATTACAGATTGATCCTGAATGGGATTTCTAGGTCTTTAGTACATCATAAATAATAAATAGGTAACAGTAATAAACTGACTTTACCATACTGCAAGAGTTCATTCTATAGTCAAGGCATTGTTTTGTGTGAAACTAACAGCACTGAATTTAAGATTATTTGCCACATAAATAAATAGAACTGCCTTCAATATACTTTCTGAACTGCTTCTCCATGAAATCACCTTGTCAACTGGAAATCTACCTGACAATCAGATACAGTAGCATAAGTCACTACTAAAAAATTTCAGTGTTAGCATATCACTCCCACAGGAATCTCATTTATATTATGAGTGACACAAAATTTAAGAGCTGTCTCTTGATACTGACCCTGTATTTTTCAGCAATGTTTGCTACTTGTGTATAAATGTAACTCTTTATTTGAGAAGCAATATAGCCAGGTATAAGAGACTTGCAGTTTTCCATTGGCAATATTTTTATTTCCTCACCCTGTGGACTGTTTATTCCAGGGAGATAAATCACTTCCTCTAAACAAGGAATTTAGAAAAACCAGTACAAATTTCTGATTTTCATATTAGAATAAGGCCAGATCTGAATAAATAAACTATTTGTAAAAGTAAGATTCAATGTATTTTTAACTGTATATCATAGATAAATTAACAAACAAAGGACCAACAGACTTCTAATCTTCAAAAATTAATACTTTTTTGTGGTTTTCAACTCCTTTTTTCTGTACAAGTGGAGAAAAGTTTACTCTCCTTTCTGTTTTGAAACGTGTCTCTTAATGATAAATGAATATGGCAATGGCACATAGGGATTTCTGATTATACAATTTGTCTTCAGTGCCACTAGATACAATTTCCTGTTTCAATCTTCTCCACCTTTTTTCTGTTATATCAAAATTGCTAGGGTTTTATAGATGTTTTTCTCTGCAACAGCTTGAAGATATAAGTAAAATGATATGCCGTTAGTACTTAAGATCTGATAAACTATTGCTAATTCTTTTCCAGCATATTTAATATTCAGATCTCCACAGACCAAGTTCAGGCAGGAAGAATAAAAACTGGTTAAGCACAGAAAATTTACAATGACGGATACTACACAGAATTCCAAATAAAAGAGCCACAGAGATGAGAAACATTACAAGCCCTGAAACACCTACATACCATTCATGTCTCATAATACATTTTAACTAGGTAACTTCCACTCAGAAAAATGTGTCTTAAGCTAAAAGTCCAAGAACTTTAAAACACAACTCAGTACCAGTAATTGCATTAAAAGTAAATGCATACAACACTGACAAGTATTTTTCAGCTGCCTGGCAAATATATGTAATGTAGGATGTCACAAGTTATTTGATTTCATTTTACTATTTAGTTTGAAGTTCTTCATTTGCTTAAGAATTATATGTTTTATATACGCATCTGACATTTTATTTCATTTTATTTGATATTTAATTTTATTTTTATGACATTTGTGCTGAAAGGAGATGATATGCTATAAAGGATCTAATCACCTCCTGGAAATCATCTTCTGACATAGCAGTATTACTTCTTTTGCTGCTATTTTTTAGCTTTGACTGCACATCTGTTCACTTCTTAAAGCAACGCTTTCCTCTTTGATTTCTTGTTACAGGGAAATTTAACTGGTGTGGCCAGAAGGACTAAACCATAAAATTCAGCGACACACGGCTTAAAATTTAATGAACAGGACACACAACATACTCATACTAAGCAAGACCCCTGCTCAAATGCTGATCAGTAGCAGTCAGGGTACATCTAGGAAAGGGAATGCTTGCTCCCACCCTTCAGGAAGATGGTGACCTGGCTCCCTCATCTAAACCACCTCCATTACACTATCACATATATTCCTCTCGACCTCTGAGTGGCTATGTTCCAGCTGTACATTATTTTCTGTGGAGATTGTCATCATAAACCACTAATGGTCCTGTTTATCATGAAGCTGAAGGCAATCCCTTTGGCTTTTACCATATATGAGGCCAATCGATGGTTTGAGTCAACCTCTGCTTTGCCAGTTTATCTGTGTTATACAATGGGTGAAGTAAGCACAGTGAGAATCACACAACAAAGTTCCTCCATGCCTTCTTTGTTTTTCAGATCTGATTAGTACAATCAGTCAGAACTAGGCAAATCTAGTGGGGGTCACAGCTATCTGACTGGTGCTTTCAGATAGGCTTCTACTTTGGCTTTTCTAAACATATGTACTGAGAAACATCAAGCCTATCAGAGAAATATCAACAAGCTTGTAGCCAGTATTTTACATTTTGAGGATGAGAGATTAGATGAAAAGTACATTCTAATATAGATCAAATAAAAAGGCAGGTTTATGTACACATCCTCCCTACCTCCAGAAACTCCAAAAATATTGCACTGTTGGCTTTGCTGAGCACAGAGCATGTTCTGGTGAGCACTATAATAATTACCTATCAGCCTGCTGAGAGGTATCAGTTGTTCTCAGTTTGAGAGATAATCAATAATTATGTTAGGAGCTGATACTGTCACAGATTGCTGCCAAGAAACAATGTAAAAATTAAAATACAGTTATTCAGCATATTGCACAGTACAAATTCTCCAATATAATTCATTCTGTAGAAGTGGCAGCTCCTGCAACCTTCTAAGTACACAAAATAATCCAGCTATTTGGAGATGCATAGGTCTGCACCCTCCTAGAGACTTTCTCTGAACAGCAGAAACACCTGACAGTTCATTGCAAGGCCAAATGAATTCTAAAACACTTTCCCTTTTGATATTCATAGAAGCATAGAATTACTTAGGTTAGAAAGGACCTCTAAGGACACTGGGTCCAACCATTAACTTAACAGGTGACAAATTCACCACTAAAACATGTCCCTAAGTGTCATATCTACATGTCTTACCTCCAGGGATGGTGACAACCAGTATTGCTACCCTGGGCAGCTCATTCCAGTATTTCATTCAGCAAATAAATGTTTTCCTTATACCTAATATAAAAACCCTTACAGTTTTGAGTCTGAAAACAGATAGTTATATGGAACACTTTTCTGTGGGTAATAAAAGCAAATTTTAAAACTATTTTCATAATCATTCATGCAGAGCTCATCATTTTAGCAATGGAGACAGAAGCCATTGGGATCATTTTAGCATTCCCTTTATTGTTATTCAAATGAAAAGACACTCAAAAAGAAGGAAAAAGTTCCAAATTCACAAGCCAACTACACTAACAAAGTATAATTCATGCACAAAAAACTCAAGAGCGTTGGCAACTGAAAGCACATTAAGATATTTTATGCCTGAGATTCAGAGAACAGATGAATGGAAACCTCTTGGAGGTTGTTCACTCTTTTGCCTCTAACTGGATTCATGGACTTGAGTCAATTACACTTTCCTTGTCTCAATTTGCACTAATTTAGAAGTGGGAAAATAACCCCCTACTGGCCTCAAAGCAGGTTGTGAGAACTGAAAGAGAAGCCCTGGGACTGTCTCAGATGAAAAGCAGTGCTTAAATGAAAGTGTGATTCTCTATTCTCTCTTACCTTGGTGCTACAGTCATGCAATACTTTCAACTTCCTGGAAAAAAAAACCCAAATAATGGTATTGGGTGTGGTCCTTTTGGGTTTATTTTTTTTTTTAAATGATCTCTATGACTTCATCAGATGTAATGGCTGTTCTGGTTCCCAATGGACCCTAAATTTCTTAGATTGCTACTAAGCAGTAACTTTCCTCATTGTGAACAAAGTAAACACTGTTCTAATTGGATTTTGAATTTGTAGGATCTGTAGGATATGTGTATGTTCTTCTCCCCCATAACACAGTAGATTGAGTGATTTTTTCTCTATGTGTGTGTGTTTTTGTGTGTGTGTATTATATTTGTGGCCTATCTGGATATTTTCTCACTGTCTCATCATCACCACAGAAAGCAAAGTAATTTTAAAAGTCAAGATACAGAATTAGAAACTGAGAGCAAAATCTTAGATTACCTCAGAGAGTCCATTTGTTATCAATTGTTTTGTCCTATGGGTTCACTCAGCAAATTTATAGCCTTTTCAGGAGAAACAAGTACATAGTGTGACCTTGAAAATATACTAAAAAAAGGCCCATTCCTTAGTTGTGGCTTCACTTGACAAGATAAATAAATGGAGATATATATGTATAATGTGATAGTTTATTTTTGCTCTTGATTATTATCCAGATAGTTTCCTGGGATTGATTGTGGCAATCCCAGTGTGATTCTAATCACATCTCTCTGGACTCTCTGCTCTATAAAGTGCCCTGGGGCATTAAGGTGGTATATCTGGCCTCATAATAAACACTCATATGACATTAAAGGAAACTGCCTACTTAGCACTAGCTTTTAGTATATTCCAAACTGGTTAAACTGCGCTCTGGTGAGGCTTGGTTAGAATTGACCCCACTTACCCTGTCTGAAAGAGTTGGAGTCTGCTGAGCAGAGGCAAGTATGGATGTATGCATTCGCCACTGAAGCAGAGCTGCATTTTTCTATCATCAGAACTGAAATTCATTCCATGCTATGTACAGTAATCTGACAAACTTTCACCTGAAATGAACACAAACACATTTCATTTGAGATACTGGCACTTGTTAATTTTAGTGTTCTAAAATAAATTTCCATTATTAATATTAAATTAATCAAAACCCCATCAGTGACTTATTTCTCTTTCAGTATATACATATACATCTATGTAAGAATGTGCCTTATACTGAAATTAATTAAACAAAGCTGTATTTCTATGTATGCTGTGTTCTTTCAATGTATGTATGCAAATATATGTCTTATATGATTGCCACCAGAGTGATAGATCCATGCTGCTTATCCATTAATGTAGCAACTGCCTTAAATGACCTAATCTGATTTTCTCATTAGTCATCTCCACATGCAAGTGGAGATACATAATTCATCATACTACAGATAAATTATAAGAAACATTGCACATTAAGCATAGAGAAATCTTTCATGCTTTGTAATTAGTACAAATATTGCAACAATTTTGTACAATGAATCAGCAAATGATAAAATAAAAATTTGCAAATCTACACAATCCACATGTTATTGCTATTTCTGCATGGATATATATGTACACACACGAATTCATACTGAATAGGTTTTTATGGAAGTTTGTACCAACTTTCACTGAGAATCATAAGCATCCTTTATAAGACACTAAAGAAAAAAAAAAAGCACTAAACAAAATGAAAGTTAATTGATTCTGTGCTTTGAATCCCTATCACAGAATTGCTGGTTGTACTTTAACCTTGAAATAGGTATTGATTGACATTTACCACATGGGACTTCATTACTTTACACTAGTATATCTGAATGTAAAGTGACGTTTTCCAAATACAGGCAGACACTATCCTCTATGCACTCACACATTTATCTATGACATACTGGAGCACTTGTATTGACCTGATCCCCATTTTGCCCAGAGTGGGTAACTCTAGAACATGTACTGGCTTTTGTTAGGCATATTCTTGATCTGTTTTCCATGGAAACTAGGTTGTAGGCAAACGAGAAGAAGCAGATGAGATCACTGATGAGCCATCCCAGTATGTAATTCAGATGATGCACACACTGTGAATACGAAATTTCTTTTAGGTTTTCTGGCCTACGCTTGGTGCTGAAAGCGATCATCTTCTCTGTACTCTGCTTCACTAAGGTCAGGTGAGATCTATACAGTATATTCTTCAGTCAATGAACAAGCTTAAGGAACTTCAGTGTTTGAATCAATCTTCTTTCCATTGAAAAGGACATTGGTTTCATTATGAAGGTATTTATTGACCTCTGAATAGGTCTTCCCTACCAAATGACAGAGGTGATTGTTGGGAGAGCTTTTTGCTTTGACATATGAGATACCATAGTAGTGACAAGATTTTATTTTTAGTATCTCTTTTTAAATATTTGAAGTACCTTTTCCCTGAAAAAAGGTCACTGTCTTCTGTTGAGAGATTAGAATGCACTTGATATTGAAGTAAATAGGAGGAAAGGCAAAAACTTGTCCTAGGATTTCTTGTTATCCCAGGATAGGAATGTTATTTCCAGAAAATATGTTTTAGTATATTCAAAATACTTATTTCTTACCAGAAATTGTATGTATCTCATTTCACATTATAGGAAAAAAAATTTAAAAATTGCAAACCTGTATTTTACTACTTATTTAAATAGACTATGTCAGAACAAAATGCTTATAGGATCATGGTTATATTGATATTATCAATGAAGCAACCCTGGCAAGATTCTACAGTAGTATAATACAAACTTTGTTTCAACCCAAGGTTACTGAAACAGCACAGAAAAATATCTGAATTATCTACAGATCCTTCTTGTAGTGAGTCAGAATTATAAAGGCTGCCACAAAGAAACTGCTTCCTGTTAATCCTTCACATTTAAACTCAGTTTGAAACTCCATCCTCCTCCCTTTATGGCTGCTGTAATGCTGCCACAAAGGGGAGAGTCTAGTTCTTAGACAAGAGGCTTACAGAAGATGCAAAGATTTAAACAAACACCCACATAAAGATTTAGCAGCTAGACAGCATAGCATAAGCGTAATGCATTTATATTGTGAGAGCTTGCTGATAACAATTTTCTGTATACTGCAGTAGCCTCTCTTCCTAACTACATAGAGCTGCAGCCCCATATGGAGACCTTTATATTCTGATCCTAAAGGAATAAATTGCTCCCTGAAGAGGAGTCAAACAAAAAGAAAAGCTTGCCTTTTTATTTTTTAAATCTCAAATAAGAGAAAGTTCTTTTTCATGTCATTTGTAGTTATTTCATGTATTAATTAAGAAACCAAATTGTTCATCTATTTTCTCAGAAGACTTGATTACTTGATTGTTCTTCAATAAATATAAAGTATTAATTTCCACCAAAATAGATTTTGCATGTGACAATAATTTGGTTACAGCATGGTGCTAATAATGTCAAGGTCATGGGTTCAATGTCCACAGGGGCCATTCACTCAAGAGATGGACTCCATGATCCTCCATGATCCTAAGGATCTATTGCTCTAGTGTCTAGCCATGTCAATTTGTTGGACCTCTCTATGGGACTTTCTGAATCATAGAATAGTTTTGGTTGAAACAGACCTTAAAAATCACCTATTTCCAACCTACATATCATTACACCAGGTTACTCAGAGCCCCATCCAACATGGTCTTGAGCATTTCCAGGGATGCAGCATCCTCTAGGTAACCTTTTCCAGTGCCTCACCATCCTCACAGTAAAGAATTTCTTCCCAGTATCATTTTCCATTACTGATTTGCTTGTTTCTATGACTGATATTAAACCATAGTTACACTAGCTGTCCAGTTTGAGTACCTGGAAGCTTAGTGTTAGGTTCTGGGAATACTTGTGTATATTCTCAAGCTAGAGCTATTATTGATTCAATGTATACAATATAGTGGCAACATTTTTTTGCATATTAACAAGATTCTTTAGTGTCAATTCATATTTTCAAATGTCTATGGGTCAAAGGATGTAGTCCTTTGACTGGGTCAGCAGCATGAGAATGGCAGAATATTTTCTATGAAATCTACAGGGATGGTTTTTTGCATCAGTTGTTACATATAACATAGATATATAGCACCAGTACAGTGTAAAAAGTATATACTACTCTTCACCTGGTTCAAAAATACTTAACAAAATACCTTTTGTCACACTCACATTTATGGTGCACACACAAACACCTCTGTTTGTGTATACCTTGCTTTCACTAGCCTTCTCACCAGAAAGAAAGAGATATTTAAAAAGTCAATGTGCTAATCTGAATCAAGATTGTGCATATCAAGACTGTTAAAGGCCTCAGAGTTGATTAATTTTTCTGTGCTTTGGATTACAATCACAATGTTTTACATATTTATTTATCTTAAGAAACTGGTAGAAATTAACATGAATACACATCTTTCTAATTCCTGTCTACATAGTTACTTAGCAGTAAAATGCTGCATAAATATGTAATGTATGAATAAAACTTCATTTTTTTTCTGTACTTGTCTCTCCTTGTAGTTATTTGTTGAAATACTTAATGGCCAATTAGAAATCTATTTCTCTGACAGTTAAAATCTATAATTCATCAGATGTGATATGATAATTGCCTGTTCATAATCTCAAACATTGCACATCACTGAGGAAATGATTCAGAATTGTTTTCCAATTATAAATAAACTTAATTGCTTGGAAAACATACTGTCTCTTACAATCTCATAGAAGCCGGCATCGGGAGCTAAGATGACACTACTTAAAGTTTTGCAGCTCATAATTTAGCAGTTTAAATGCACAGTTAAAACCTTATAGACATACATCAAGGCCAATGGTGCTATTCATGCCCTGTAGTTGCATCATTTGAAGCTTAAATCAGGGATATGGTGATGATCACATAGAGACAGAGATCTGCCTTTGGCCATAGTTTTCAACTCACTGATAAACACAGAGTTTTTTCTCAACCTGCAAACTTCAGCAGACTAAAGGGACAGTAAGAACTGATTTTTTTTTTTTTTCTTGGTTGTGTTCTAGAGACTTATTAGCCATCAGAAAAGTATTTGAATGTTCTCACCTTCTGGACACTCATATCTTATATCAAAAAAAATCCCATAATCACAGAGTCAGTTAGATTGGAAAAAATCTCTGAGATTATCCAGTCCAACCTATGACCGAACACCACCCTATCAACTAGATCTTGGCACTGAGTAACATATCAAGTCTTTCCTTTAACACCTTCAGGAATGCTGACTCCACTACCTCCCTGGGCAGCCCATTACAGTTTATCAGGTAGCACCTGCCATTCCTAAACCCATGCTGTCTGGGTCTGACCCCTGTCTGTAGGCACAGTGTGATCACATTCAGGACAATCTGCTCCATAACCTTGCTTGGCAGCAAGTCAGTCTGATAGGCTTGTCCTTCCTCAAATCCTCCTTCCAACCTTTCTTGTAGATGGGTGTCATAATGGGACCTCCCCTATTAGCCAGGGGTAAAAAGATATTTGGTGAAAAGCAGCTTAGTGAGTTCTGGCAGTTCCCTCATAACCCTAAGATAAACCCCATCTGGTTCCATAGACTTGTGAGATTTTAATTGGCTTAGTAGGTCACTAACTACTTTCTTCTGGATACAGGCTGTTCATTCTATTCCCTGCCTACCAGCTGACGAGACCAGCTGAGGATAACTAATCTTACTGTTGACATATCAATTTCCCTCAAAATGTGCATGAAGAAGTTGTGGAAAATGAGATTTTCATAAAATTCATCCTTGCTAATCTAAATATGTGTGCTACAGGAGCTACTTGGACACAAAACTGTTACCTGTAAAAAAAAAAAAAAAGATGAATAGGATTAAAAGTATTGCTTTTTCACTCTGCATTTTCAATGATAATTTGAAACTCATGTTGTGACCTTGATATCCCAGGCAGGTGGTTGATATACTAGGTTCTAATATTTATATGATGAATATGTAGTAAGGTTGTTTGTTTAAAAGGCAGAAGCCTTGACAATCCTGAAATATGTCACAGACATCCTCCTCTTTTGTCTCCTTTTGAAGAATGAAAAGCAAATTTCTCTGACTGATGAAGTTGTTATCAAAATGTGATTCTTAGTTCCTCTTTCAAGAGCTTGAAATCTGGAACTGTCAAAAGACCACATGGAAAATGAGCTAAAACTTGTTAAACCAGACTATTTGCAAGCACAATCACAAACCAATCCCAAACATAACAGCCTTCCAGTCTGGAGAACTTTTGGTTCCTTGGAGGCGTAGACTGAAACAAGAAATACTGATTCACAGAGACAATGGCAATCTTGCAAATGATTGCCTATCCTGCTCTAAAAACTCTTCAGTAGCAAAAGCTTCATGGTGAGTCATTCCTTAACTAAATCTTACCTCATACCCTGTAGATGAGATCATAAACTATCCAAAATAAGGCATGTCTGAAGCACATATGTGAGAAACTCCACAAAAATGACAGAGATTTGTATATTTTAGAAGTTTGTGAGCATTATCTTTTAAAAATAAATTTTCTTTTGTTCAAGTTTCCTGCATTGAATATTTGAGAGACATCACCCTCACCTCCACATTGTATCTGTGAATAAAATCATACATAAAGAATCATAAAATCACTTAGGTTGGAAAATACCTGCAAGACTGTTGAGTCCGACCATTAACATAGTTAAGTACACCACTGAATCGTGTCTCTAAGTAACACAACTTTTAAATACCTCCAGGAATGGTGACTACACCACTTCCCTGGTCATCCTGTTCCAAGGCTGGACAAATATTTTCCCCTAGATTTCAATCTAAGCCTTCCTTGGTGCAACTTTGAGGCCATTTCCTCTTGTTCTATCACTTGTTATTTGGGAGAAGAGACATCACTACAATCTCTTTTCAAGTAGTTTTAGGGAGTGATGAGATCTCTCCCAAGCCTCCATTTCTTCAGGCTAAACAACTCCAGCTCCCTCAGCTTCTCCCCATAAGACTTGTATTTAAGGCAATCTACTTTTGCTCCATCTGAAGAAAAAGAAACCAGTTATAACTAGTGAGAAGCAACAGCCTTTTCTCCTCAAATAACCCTAAGGATCAAAAAAGAAATAAGTACTGTTATCTTGCAAAATGCAGGGACATCTCACAGTATATAGCTAGATTTGCCATTTTTTTCTGTAATTACTCTGCTGTTTCAATATAAAATACTTGTTTGTGAGGTTTTTTCCAGTATTCACTAAAAGAAACTCTATAAGTCATCACAGTTGGTGTGACTGTGCAAATTCACTTATATCTTCAAAGAAAAAAGGTCAGAATGAGATTACTACTCAAAAGCATGTCATACAGGTGAGACAGGTAGAAATAGATACCTTTTGTTATAAAACCTGCAAACTGAACATGGACAATATGTCCTGACATTTAAAAAATGTTTCTTTTCTTCTCTACCATGCATATTTAACATAATTCAATCTCATGAATATATAATTTACTATTTCCCAGTGATAATAGAAGAATGGAGAACATAAAGTATCCAGAAGAGCAGAAATATGAAAGATAAGGTTGCAGTCTCAGATACATATACTTAGCAGCAAGAAGTAATGTACATTTAATAAAACCAGAACATGAAACAATGACAAAATACACTTCAGTAAGGTTGAAGTTCAAGCCCTTTACATATTTTGGGTATGTACTTAAGACTAACAGCTTATTTCTTCTGAATGTGGTAAAATAAAGGCTTATAAAAGTATTTGTTACTTCATCTTTGATGTCTTTCCTCTCAAAAGTTTCCTGAAAATGTCATTCAATACGGCAAAAGGGACAATTTCTGCTCCTAAAGTCAGTTACAAAAATAAGAAAAAAATAAGAAAAACTTCAATAATATTTTCTGACAAACCTATGGGGTCTTATGTTATTTCTGTGAGCAATGAATAAATCATAGAATGGTATAGATTGGGAGATCATTTAGTTCCAACCTCTTTGCCATGTGTAGTGACACCTTCCACTAGACTAGGTTGCTCAAAGCAGTATCCGATAGAGATTTGAACCCATGCAGGCATGAGGCCTCCACAGCTTTGGGCAGCTTGTTCCAGTAACTCACCACCCTCACAGTAAAGAATTTTTTCCTAATATCTAAATCAAATTCTTCTCTCTTTCAGGTTAAAGCCATTCCCTCTTGCCTTACCACTTTATGACCTTATAAAAAGTCCTTCTCCATCTTCCCTGTTAGGATCCCTTCAGGTACTGAAAAGTCTGCCTGAAGCTTTCTCTTCTTCAGGCTGAACATCACCAGCTTCCTCAGCCTGTCTTCACTGGACAGATACTCCTTTCTTCTGATTAGTTTTGTGGCTCTCCTCTGAACTCATTTCTCCTCCAATTCGCATGTCATGGACTTCTGTCAATCCATTCTCCCAGGTTCTATTTATGCTTGGGATTGCCCCTAGCCAGGTGCAGGACTTTTCACTTGGCCTTGTTGAACTTCATGAGATTTGCATCCAGACCACCTCTCAAGCCTGTTATGGTTCCTCTGGATGGCGTCCCTTCCCTCCAGTGTGTTGAGCACACTACACAGCTTGGTGTCAGCAGAAATTCTGAGAGTGAAATCAATCACACTGTCCAAGCCACTGACAAAGATATTAAACAGTGCTGGACAGGATACTGATGTCTGAGGAACACCACTTGCCACTGCCATCTCGCCATTTGCTACAACTCTGTGTGTGTGATCATCCAGCCAATTCCCTGTTCACCAAGTGGTACACCCTCTAATACATGCCTCTGCAGTTTAGAGATAAAGATGCCAGGCAGGACAGTGTCAAACCTCAATTGTTCTTCCCTTATCCATCAACACTCTAACCGTATTGTAGAAGGCCACAAGTTTTGTCAGGCGCGGTCTTCAGACATAGGGAATCCATGTTGGCCATCACCAATCAACTCTATTTCCTATGAGTCTTAACATTACCTGATCATTTCCAGAAGGACATCCTCCTTATTTCCAGGAGGATTTGCTCCATGACCTTGCCAAGTGCTGATGTTAGACTGACTGGCCTGTGGTTCCTAGGGTCTTCCTTATTTCCTTTTATAAAAATAGGGGTTATGTTTCCCCTTTTACAGGCAGCATTAACTTCACAGGACTGTCACCATTTCTAAAATATGATGGATAGTGGCTTAGTCACTTTGTATACCAGTTCCTTTATGACATGTGTATGTATCTCATCAGGTGCATCATGGACTTGTGCACTGTTGGGTTCCTTAGATCTCAGGTTCTCAAATCTGATCTTCTCCTACAATGGGCATTTCTTTATTCTCTTAGTCTATGCCTTTTCCTTTGCACAAAGTTGAAATGCAACTGAAATAGTCCTAAATCTATCCCTGGATATATTGCTAATTAACTAATCTTAAATAAGGCATGTTAACTAAGGATAAACAGTGGAAAATTGCTGCAATTCTGGTGATACACTTTGGTCTCTTTCATGGTAAAAAGTGTTTAAAAAAATGCAGATGGTAAAAAAAGAATACAGATCCTACCCAAACCTTCATTTAGATGTCACTTCAGTGCTGTATTTCTTCAGAGACTCAGCAAAAAAGGCCAATGGAAACTGCAACACCATATATAAAAATTTTTTTGCAGTGTAGATGGATTATACCTAGGGTCATTAATGTATAAAGATTATTAATTGCTTGTTTGCAAAAGGTGATGGATACAGAGAACAAATTAAGCACTCTTGAAATTCAGAAACAGTGTTTTCAACATCATACCTCATAGAATGGGAAGATTCTACAAAGGCAGAGAGAATATTGATTAGTATTTGCCAGTGGTATGGTTTATGAGAACAGAACTTTCCTACTTGCTCTCTGTAAATTCTATATTTAAACCAAAACTTATATAATATTTTTAATAGTAATTTATCTAGATGTTCTTCTTGATTGCTTTTTTTTTATTCCCCTCTTTAAAGAAGCTTTGCTTGGCTTGTTTGTTATTAGATTATTTCACTTGGTTTGTTTTAGGATTTCTTTTTTGTTTATTCTCTTTTTTCTTCTTGATTTGGCAAGATAGTCTCTCAGGTAACTTTAAGATAGGCAAGCCAATGTTTGTAGAGTGGGCTTTGTCTATTATATCTTGTTTAGGGACATTGGTGTAGTTTTTCATTTTTATTGTTTTGATATATCTGAGGCTGATTCTTTTTTAAAATTGCTGGGTGGTTTCTTGCAATCTTAGTTTCCCTGCATCTATGCCTTATTTCTGTTAGCACTTTTTTTCATGTGTAATGAGGGCCAGAAGAGGAGAGGGAGAGGAGAGAGAGGAGAGGAGAGGAGAGGAGAGGAGAGGAGAGGAGAGGAGAGGAGAGGAGAGGAGAGGAGAGGAGAGGAGAGGAGAGGAGAGGAGAGGAGAGGAGAGGAGAGGAGAGGAGAGGAGAGGAGAGGAGAGGAGAGGAGAGGAGAGGAGAGGAGAGGAGAGGAGAGGAGAGGAGAGGAGAGGAGAGGAGAGGAGAGGAGAGGAGAGGAGAGGAGAGGAGAGGAGAGGAGAGGAGAGGAGAGGAGAGGAGAGGAGAGGAGAGGAGAGACAAAAAGCCCCACAACAGATTTTTACAGAAAATTCCTAACATGTGCTACATTCAATTCTTTGTCAGGAGAAAGCACAAGAGCCGTGCACAATTTCAATTTCCCTTAACAGTGTCAGAAAAGGCTGATCTAGGATTTCATAAAATAAATTGACCTTGTGCTGTCCTCTGCATCAGGGTGCACTTCACCCTATAGTAATAATGGCAATGGTAACAACAGTGATTGCAAACAGTGCTATTGGACTGCAACCAGCCAGGACAATTTCAGGACAGCTACTATACAGCTCAAATCACTGAGCAAGCAGATGCTTAGCAGGCTACTATTATATCTTTCAGTTATTGACAAAGAAAATCTCCTGAGTACCATGAGGACACCCTAACACTGTAGAAAAGCTGCTTAGACAGAAGCTATCAGGAAAAAATACTCAAAAAATTCCCTAAACCAAAAAATCTCAAAAACCAGCACAGCAGGGAACAGGCTATTATGGTGCAACTTATATTGCTCAGTGTTACAGAGTTCTTCAGGTTATATAGTAGCAACAGGAAGGTCCAAACACGGGTTGAAATACCATCTCAGAAAACCTGTTTCATTTATTCTTGCTGATGATTTGTAAGAAGTTTGAATGTTTAAATGTGTGCCTAGCCTGTACTAGGGAAATACTGTGTTATCTTTTTTATTAGATTTTTGTTTGCTGCAAGTTTAAGAATATATAGGGAACGGGTGAAACAATACATTGAAAGGCAGATACATAGATATTTACAAGGCAAATATTTTCCTTTAATTAAAGCAATGTTGTGAAACAAAAACCTTTGACATGTTCAATAATATGCAGGCAAACACATCTGTCAGAATGAGTCCCTTTGTATAAGCAGTTTTTTTTCTGCCCCTGCATATATGTGCACATATACCACAGTCACAGAATATGCTGAGTTGGAAGGAAGCCACAAGGATCATCAAGTCCATTTCCTGGTCCTGCAAAACAACATCCTGAAAAATCACACCATGTTCCTGAGTTTTGTCCACATGCTGCTTGAACTCTGTCAGCCTTGGTGCTTTGACCACTGCCCTGGGCAGCCCAACAACCCTCTGGGTGAAAAACCTTTTTCTAACAAAACGAAACCTCCTCTGATACGACTCCAGGCCATTCCCTCAGGTCCTGTCACTGGTTACCACAGAGAAGAGGTCAGTGCCTGCCCCTCCTCCTCTCCTCACAAGGAAGATGTAGTTCATGATGAGGTCTCCTCTCAGTTTTCTTCAGGCTGAACCTATCCACAGCACTGCTTTCCAGCATCTCATTTCCCAGTGTGTCCATACCTCCTGGCTTGCTTCATCCCAGATAGAATCCAGCACTTTCCCTTGTTTAACTACATATTTCCAGCCCTCTAATTTGTCGAGGTCTCTCTGCAGGGCCTCCCTGCCCTTGAGGGAGTCAGCAGCTCATCTCAGTTTTGCATTGTTTGTGAATATGTAGAGGTGTTTATATAAAAGTAAATTCAAAGCACATAAATGGCTGCCTGCTTCTCTTTTAGTTTTTCATGGGGAAATCCACAGGGTCTATGACTATATGATAATAGGAAGCTATACTGAGCAAAAATAAAGTGCTCACAGACAGATCAGTCACTACCCAGCTAACCAGAAAAATAAAGATGATGAGTTTCAAAAGTGTTAGTTATTGAAGACCTTAGGACACATGGAGGTTTTGAGGAGCTCTTTGGAAAAATTGCTTTTGTTAGGTAACACTAGGGATATTAGTTAATAGAGGCATCTGGGCTTGCTTTTTTCTTAATTTCAGTACATTTTTGTTAATCAAGATTATTTCTAAACCGCTTTTGAGGACATAATTTTTATTCTGACATTGCTGCTTATTTT
Organism: Lonchura striata; assembly: GCF_050655825.1. Classification (NCBI taxonomy): domain Eukaryota; kingdom Metazoa; phylum Chordata; class Aves; order Passeriformes; family Estrildidae; genus Lonchura; species Lonchura striata. The sequence goes on from NC_140705.1 coordinate 37,832,499, forward strand.
TAAACAGTGATATTTATTTGCAATACTTTAACTGCAAACAAACACCCTAGCCTTGATGGGTTTCCATCAAAAAAATTCAATATCACATTTATATTATATAGAAATATGAGAAACTGCAGCATGTAGTGATTACTGTCATACCGATGTTGATCAGCATGTGAAAATTACATTTAAAATTGTGAAAATTGCTATTCATTGTTAAAATGATATACTTTTCATAAATGTCATGCTATTTTTAAGTGAATAAATTTTCATATAATGGATATGGGGTATTCTTAGAGCACAGAAAAAAATCAGAATGAAAATCCAACTTTAAAGAAAAGAAAATTTTTGTTGTGCAATGCAATAACTTTATATAAATTGTTTTTCATTTTCTTAATTGAAAGCAAATGTAAAATGAAATTTTGTTTGTTGCAAAAAATGTTCAAATGGAAATTCTGCATGCAGCAGAAGAGTTTTTCTCTCTGTATAAATGTGACATGTCATCCCATAATATATATTGAGCTCTGTCAGGAGACTTGAGTCTACAGTTAGTTTTTCTGGTGTGTTAGCTGGGACTGAAATTTTTCCTTTCCGTTCCTAGCTGACGTAGGTGTGTTCACATAATATTATAGCATAGACCTGTCTTTATTCATGACACATAAAGCTAAAAGCTTGCATAAGCCTTTGCAAGGTTGATGCCTTTGATTTTAAGACCTTTTAGACCATGTCTAAGTTTTCAATAATGTTTTGTTTATGGATACTACATTAGCTCTGGTTCCTGAGTGAGTCTCTAAAGGACTGCAGAAATAAAAATTATAACTAAAAGTAATAGGAATTTACCAAGTATGTGGTGCAACTTGCGGGAATTTATGAAGCTAAGAAAAGTCTTATAAAAATTGGGAGGAAGAGAGGATTTTATGATCTACAAAATCCAATAGATACAGCCATACAAGATGCTCACAAAATTTGTACCAGTATAAATGAAATAGTTTTCTACTTTAATAAATGCTTTGGGGAATATGTGGCAAAAAGGTTCTTGTTCCTTTTAATTTTAAAGTAGACTACCCCTCTTAATTACTGCATTCAGGCAGTCACGTACCACATATAAAAGTTGTAGCCGATGAAGTCATGGAATGCTTTAAATCAGAGCAAGCAAGAAAGATTTAAAAAAGAGACTATTATATTTATTGGAGTTTTCTTTATATCACACTACAAGTTAAAAAAAAGGATGAGAGAAATTAAAGTAGTCTGACAATCCATCTTGTTTAATGGAATCAATGTAAATTTTTTATTTGGAGTTTATATATCTTGGATAAAATAAGTTTATTTAGTAACTTAAAATGCAAGATATATTCAAAGCATATTTTCATTTTCAGGACATCTTCTCAAACAATTAAATCAAAATATTTGACAATAATCAAGATAATTTAAAAATCAGTCATAAAATTATGACGTCTTTTCACTGGGATCTGGATATTTTCACTTATAAAATACTGTAGACATGTCATTTCATTACACTTCTTACATTTCAAGGAAAGTTTTTGCTAAACTGAGGTCCTTGAATTATGCTCAGGCCAGTATCTTCAGGTTTTCTTGATTTTGAAATGCTGTCTGATGAGTAATACAGTTGCTTTTTTAAGAAAAAGCAAACAAATAAACAAAACTGGAAAGCTTTAAGGATACCAATTACACCAGAACACCATTACTGTTTAAAGATATCAGAATAAAGGATATAATTCAAGTCAAATGTCAGCAACAATTTTGTCACATATGCGCTGGTACAATATATGGATGACACTGAAAACTTTAAGCAAAATGTGAAACAGAAAAAACAAACATACATAGAAATGGAAATGTAAAAGGTAGTTTGAATTATGGCTTTATGTAGAATGAAATGAAACAGCAATTTCACTACCTGTCCTTCTTTTAAGGCATGGAATATAAATGCTAAGTTGGGATACACATTCTGCATACCAATCAAACATTGGAAGAGTTTGATGGCATTCACTCCTGGTCTTGCCTATTAGACTTGATATGGGTCAAAGTCCTCACTCTGAGAAGCTGTTTTAGAAATTTTAGAGAAGCTGCTCATGATTTAATGTGCTGTAAATCAAACTGTAAGATCTAAATTTATTGAGACTTGAAACACAGACTAGTGTTACCAAACTTTTTCATAGGTAAAAATTCTTTCAGAATATGCTAAGTTGATCAGATATGATGGAACACACCAGTTTTTTTTCCAAGGTATTGGTAAAAACTTTGCAATTAGCCCTCCCCACCCCCCCTATATTTTACTTTATATTGTATATAAAATTGTGGAGCTACATTATTTTAAATGGCACATAGACTTGAGGAAATTCTACTTCTCTGGTCACCTTCCAGAAAAGTACTGTTGATAACACTTTCTTTGGGATCTCAGCTTGCCACTTTTCTCACCCATTGAGGCACATTTATGCTTATTGTGGCCTGGAACAAATGGCTTGAGGTCTACTTTTTCTTGTGAGCCAGGAACATCACCCATCAGCAGCAGCTGTTGCTCCAGGGTGTACCAGGAATGGTCAGTAATTCCTGAAGGAAACCTCCTCAAGAGACAATCAAAGACATTTATTCATTGCACTCAGCCCAGTTTGCCTGCTCCAGCACAAAGGGGCCTCTTGTAGCCACGTGTAATCACTAAGCTCTGCTGCTGACAGGTTGTAAGCTCAAATGTTCAGATCAAGAATTGTTCTTTGATTAGGCTAATTCATAGCTGTCAGTATGGATAATGGGCTGATGTGGAGATCTATGGCAGGAGAAGCAAAAATAAAAAATAATTTCCACAAAATGAAGGTCTTGGTCTGATTTTTCAGTATAAGATGACCACTTTTTAGACAGATAAGAGTACAAAATCCTCTTCTACTAGTGACAAAAGCTTCTGCTTAAGTTTCCTTTGATTCAAGGTGTTATATTAGTATAGGCAACACCAAAAAATCTCTGAATGCGGAAGGAACTGCATTATCCCAAGCCATAGTTAAAGAAATGGCTGCCCCTGTTCCTTAGACTTAATATGTGTACATTGCATTCTTTCTGTGTAGGGTTCTGGTAAATTTATAACATGTGACAGAAGATCAGCAGCACAGATTTCATAAGCCATCATTAAAATATGTAAATAATGCAGGTCTTAATATAACATAACATAAAATTTAATAACTTATTAATACCTCTGGTTTACAGATGGGGATTACCTTGATCCTTGTTACTCCTGGAGAGTCAAGAAATTCCATATAATGAAAGCTTATATGCCCAACATTAATAAAATGAAATTTCTTAGCATTCCCAGGAGATTTATAGTGAAATGTTATACCTAGTCAGAGTGCCAGTAAAGCAACATTATAGAAGACATGTATTTTTTTAAGAATAGTTTATGGGTATTTTTTCTAGTATCTGTTACAAGTAATTCCATAGATCATGAAAAAAGCATTAATTTACATTTAGTTGTGGGGTTTAGATTTTAATTTTGGGGTTTGTTTAATTAAAAACACCCTTTGTAATTTAGTTGCCAAGCCAGAAGGGAGGTTGATATGTCACCAATGATTTGCTAATACATCTATTTTGCAGTTGAATGAAATGACTATTTGTCCTAGTGTATATTCATGCTGAAATGGGAAGTGTCCTATTGTAAGATGAGCCTCAAGTGTTCAAAAATATTAATGCTGTAGCAACTGGTGCTGTGGTAATGAGTCATAAATGATGACAAATGGCAAAAAATATAGTCTTTTTCTATTTAGCTATAAAACTACTTTTTTCTTCTAAACTAATACAAGTACATAGATTAAACAAGCAATCAAACAAAAAGGCTGGAGTAGTAGTTTTTATTCTCCTGTATTTAATTTTTATTTTAATTTCTATTCCCCGATGTTGCAGTGTTTTATGGATTTTTTTTGAGGGGTTGGATATAAAATGAGAATACTACAGACCAAGGGTACAAATCTCTCTGTAAACCAGTGAGATAGGTCAGAGCAGCAATTAACAACAAATAATGGCAATATTTTAATTTAAACAGATACAAAGGAAGAATAAATTTTAGAGGGAAAAACTCTGAAAAGAATGGGCTGTAGATAAATTCATCATAATCGCTGCTGTGCCAATTTAATATCTAATAATGTGACACTACTGTGCTTAACTGAATAATAATATTGCCTATCTCTGTGACTAGTGTTGTCATAATGAAATAGAAATGCTGGAAGTTGTAGCTGCTGCTCAGAGTCTCTTTAAAACCTGGGGGGTGTCATCATATACGGTTTGCTGTTTCTGTAAAGTTACATTTTACTTTGTCTTTGTTGGCAGCAGGTTTTGGTGAAATCAGAGAAGTCTTTCTGAGTGCTGTTCAGGGCCTCATGAAGCAGGCCAGAAGGTTTAGGTGAATACAATTTGCACAAGTTCATTTCCAAACATTTTTAAGTGTTTGAACATAGTTTTTTATACAATATTCAGACCATCTAGTGAACCTACTCATAATGTGCTGAGAAATTGCAATAATCAAGGTAGTTTCTGATCTTCTTCTCACAAGGGAGATTTTTTCTAAATTTAAAAAGGATATAGTCTTTTCAGTAAGAGTATAATTGAGGAGAATTATAGTAATAAATTTAGTTTCAATTATGAATAAGACATTTTTATGCAATAATCTGATATTTTCATTCATACTTTTTATTAATTTCTAAAAGAAGAAAGAAAAGAAAGAAAAAAAAAAGCTTCTTGAAAGTTTGAGATGATATCAAGAGGAAAAAATAAAACAAAACTAGAAAAATTTATTTTAATTCCAAACATCAAATAGATAATCAGCTATTTTAAGCTCCCTTCCACAGCAGTCTTCTTGCAGCTGATGCTCCCCATGATCTCTCCATGTACAGCCTTCTCTTCCACTGTACAGCACAAATGGTTCTGCACTTGCAAGGTGAATTACACCTGACTGAAAAAACAACCCGAAACTGAAGATGTTATTTTTCAGAGGAATTATTTACCCTATAATTTCCACTGTGGGTAAGCAAGTTTGTGACACAAAAAACCTAGTGAAAAACTCAAAAATCCAGGATCAGAACAGGCACTTCTGCACTTTTGAAAGAAAACTAACTTCTAACAGTCATCTAAGTAAGACAAATTTATTTCAGGTATCATGGCAGGTCCTTTGCGAGGAACTTGTCCATACTTATCTTGAAAAAGCATAACATGTTTTTCCTTATTTCCTGGCTGTCTTTAGGCTTTAGCCACCAAAGTAATACAAGTAGTAGAGCTGACACCCTGACACCCTGTGTTCACATGAAGCAGACATCTGTGCCAGAAACTGAAAATTTTTCTCCTGTCATTACAATGTAGCAGATGGTAGGTGAGTGTGGGTCAGAAATTCAGTTCTGTTAATGCTGAAGGGTTTTCAGGAAAAAGTTGAGAAGAAGGATTGGTTGTTTTGGTTTTTTGTTGTTGCTCTGGCCTGGCCCAAGCTCTGGCACATTTTTATTGAGTCTTATACATTCAAACGGGGAAATCCAGACATGTAAAAAAATCATTGTAAATTATTTGCTTGACCAACAAGCATTGCTCAAAAAAAGCCTTGCCTAGAAGAATGGAGAAATTAAAGGGAGAACAGCCTTCTAATCTTTTATAAAGATTTAATTTTTGCTGCTTTTGGATATCAAAAAGGCACTGCTGAAAATTTTCAGGTTTTTAACATTTTGGTAAACTTCAAGCTTTACATTGACTTTATTTAGTTGATTGAAGGTTTGCAAGGAAGCATATGTACAGTTTAGTTTTGGACCAGCTAGTATAAATGATGAAAGAGGGAATTTTGAGGCACTTGCTATCTGAAAGAGGTAGCAAACTTCAGTTGAAATACAGGCTGACAACATTTGTTCTGAGTTTAACTTAATTATGTGAGTTTGGGTTTTCTTAGTGCTTGACTAAGCTTTTGACAACTTGTAAGTGGTGTGTGAGTACTGCTGAGACTGAGAACAAGATGTTGTTTTATAAATATACTTGGCAGAGAAAAAGAGGAATTCATAGTGGAAATTAGCTTGTAAAGGCCCAAGAACCAGGATATAGGAAATAAACTGGGTTTTGGCACACCCATTCAAGTAAATTTACCTAGCATATAAGCCTGAGGGAAGAGTAATTTTTTCCATTCACCCATCATTCATCGTGCTCCTTTTTCAGCTTACAAACCCCATTTTTCCCCCAGGGAAAACACTACTTACTGTGATTTAGCTGTGAAAAAATGCCTTACACAAATCCAAAAATGCAATATCATGACATCACTCTTAAGTTCTGACTCATCATAAGCCTAGCCAGCTCCTGTGTACAGCTATGTTCTTTTGCTAAAACAGAGGGTTGATAAGTGAGGTAAGTAGGCTTTTGCTTATGGCCCTAGGACACAGAGTGATAAGAAATAACTGCAAGAACTTGGAGGCAAGTTACTTAAGGAAGATCCCATGGTCACACAGCAAAGTAATGTAGCAACATAAATTCATGTGTGTGTGTATATACATATATATAAATCACACTGAGAGCTGTAGCAGGTTTCCCAGAAAGACAGAGAAACAGACTTGAGCCATATGAGGCTGAAGTTCAAAATTATTCTTGATAAGAGCACATATGCCAGGGACCAGCAAGGTCAGACACTGCACCCTAAGACACTGCAACCTAAGGGTAAGGGATCTCGGAAATGAAATATGCAGAAATCTACACCAGAAATACACCGGAGATGCAAATGTCTTACCCCTTTAGCATAGATGAATTTGGAAATATACATTTGCCCTTTGAGATGTCATGTATCTATTCTCTTCCAATGCTAGTGTAATGATATGCTCATTGCCACCTCAAGACCCCTGGAAAGAGGTTTGGGCACAGGAATATTTTCCTTTAAGCATTGTCCCTGATTTTAAATCACAGATCCAAAATAAGAGTAGTCCATGTATCAGCTTATTTCCACTACTCCTGCCTCCTGTTTGCACTATTTTCGTTTTGGGTGTTGTTTTTTAATTTAAGATATAGTCTTGGGCAGATACAAATGTCTTGCAACTTCTTATCCTTACTTGTTTTGGTTTGGTTTGTTTGTGCTTTTTGTTTGGTTGGTTTGTTTTTAAATGAGTTTTACTATTTTTTTTTTTTTTTAGTACTGGTGCCAGTTTGAGATTGCTTAGTTCTTAAATTTCTTAATCTGTAATGGAAGAAAAATTTTCAGGATCTATTCTGCCTTGTGATTTTTACAATCTTTACTTTTAGGCACAAAATTTTTATGGATAAGAACTTTTCTTAATAATCTTTATTTTTAGATATTTTTACTGCCTTTTCATGAATTGTCAAGATGAAAGAAACTATTAGAAAGTTCTAAAACCTGAAACAATATGCATAAAAGAATATTATCCCAATATACTTAGCATTTTTAAATGTATTAATTTTCTCTTTTTTTAAGTGCATGGAGTAAAACATCATTAAAAGTGTGAAAAGGCTCCATTCTGTGGTGGATTTTATGAGAACCATTATAAAAGTTTTGAAATTCTAGCTATTTTAGCAGCTTAGCTTAGAAATCTTGAGACTCTATGCATGGTTAACTATGTACATAGCTAACTCTTCTGACCTTTTAAAGAAATGAAAGATTAGTATATTTTTATTATATTAGATTTTGTTTTAATAACAAATAGACATACTGCAAAATATACAAATCTGAAACACCACTAGAAACACAGGAATAAGAGAGATCATCTATATCAATTCTCTACTTCTTTTTTCCCTTTACACACTGCTAATAAGATTAAAGTTTTCCTAATGCTTGCAATAAACAATGGTTCCTGAAAATAAAATTTACCCTGGTGATCAGAACATTGAAGACACAGAAAAAAGGCATGGATTGAGTGATGGACATTTTCTGCTTGGGTGTCTCCAAGGTTTTTGGTAGGGCTTCTCACAGCCTCCTCCCAGAGAAATTGCGTGACAGGCTAGACAAGGAGTTGGTGTCATGGGTGGAGACCTGGCTGTTTGGGTGTGCCTGGAAGGAGGTGGTAATCAGTTCTGGAAACTCACGGCTTGTCACAGGTGGGATCTCCCTGAGATCAGTATGGGGCCCAATGCTGTGTGCTTATCTTCATATGGAAGAGGTGCTCAAGTGTATCCTGACCAAGTTCACCAATGATTACAAACTGAGTGGGCAATAAACACATCAGAACTCTGCAGGAAGGCCTGGATAGACTGGAGGTGCAACAAGTAAAAGTGTTTCACATCACAACATATAATCCAAGAGTACAGCACTGGGACCTACCCATTTGCATAGCAGATCAGTGGAAAGGCACCTGCAGGTCCTGGTGGACAGTAAGCTCAATGTGAGTGAGCAGTGTGCTGCTGCAGCAAAAGAAGCAAGTGGGATTATATCTCGCATCAACCAGGGCATCATCAGCAGAGAGAAAGAAATCATTATCACTCCTTTTTAGTGCTTGTCAGGCCACACCAGCAGTACTGTATTCACTATTAATCCCCGCTACGGAAAAAGTTCTAGAAAGGTTGGTGAGGTTGGTGAGGTTCCAAATAAAGGCAACAAAGATGATCAAAGGACTGGGAAGCCTGTTGAGGAAAGTCTGAGGGAAATGGGTTTGTTTAACATTAAGAAAAGAAGGCTTGGAGAAGACTTTCTCACTATGTTCTAGCATTTAAAGGGTGACTGTAAAGATGGAGCCTCCTTCTTTCCAAAGAGTCATGTAGAAAATATGAGGGATAATACACACAAATTGGTCCTAAAGAGATCCCAATTAGACACAGAAGGAAAATTCTTTACAATGGGAACAATGAGACATTGGAATAATCTTCCTAGAGGCTATTCTGGGCAATCCTCTTAGATTCCCCAAAAATGGATGCTTTTAAGATTCAGTGGGACAAGGTGTTGAACCATCACGTCTGGATTGTGCTTTTGCCATGAAATGTTGGGCAAGGAGATCCCTTTCCAACCTGGTATTCCAAGGCTATGATTCTATGATTGAAAATCATTATCTCTCTTACAAGAAATACTTTCACCATGGAAGACGTAAAATCTCTGCGACCTATTTCTCCCTTCTTTCATGGAACACAAACTCCTACTTTTAAAATAAAATAAAAGCAGTCTTCCAGGTTTTCCATCCTTTCTTCACTTGTCTCTCTTGTTCTATTGAAATTTTATTTGCCTCTGCCTGATTCTAGTTTTTTCCAGTTTTCTAACAACATATGAACCTGGAAGTGGTTCTGCAGCTACATTATTTATAGAGGAATAATTATACCTCACTTCATTTTCTGCTTGCAACTCAATTCCTAGCATGTTAGAAAATACCATTTGTACAGCAGTAGTTGTCTATTTGGACACATTTCCAGTCCTCCATATCTCAGATTTGGAGACATCTTTCCCAGCCTCGTTGCTATTTTCACTGTATATTTTGATTTAATTTTTTTTATGTGTGCAGTTTTTCAACTTTACTCTGTTGAATTTAATCTTAAAGACTTCTGACCATTTCATCAATTTATCAGGATCAATTTAAATTCACAAGATGTCCTCTGAAGGCTTTGCAGCACTCATCAGTTTACTGCTGAGTGTCAAGGCTGATAAGTCACCTAGGTTGTTAATGAAACCATTAAAAACAAAAGACATAAGACAGATCTTTGCAGGGCCACCCACATCAAGCATCTTCCTTTTTTCTTGACAGCAGACTGTTGATAGCTTCTGTTTAAGCTTAATAATTTCAACCTGATGTGAATCTGTCTGTTGGTAATTTAAACCATTCCATATGATACTGAAAATTGGAGAAACATAGCTCTTCATTAAAAGGTATTTATAAATTGCAAATAGACAAGTTCCCTGTTCCTATAGAAGTTCATTTCTATTGTGTATTAAATGCTGTCTGGAAAGACAAAAACACTGAGCAATCTATGAGAACACAAATTCTGTTGTAACGTGACATTTTCACCCATATTTTCTTCCATCTCTGTATTCTGTACAGATAATTGCATAGCAATATGCTTACTTTTCACATTCCAGCCAGTCAGCCATCTTATTATTGTTCTCATCACTCATACTACCTTCAAGAAGTGTTAACAACTATCAGCCACCTCCTTTCTTTTTCACACCTGAGGCAAGTATACCTTAAAGTCTTGTTCCATTATGAATTCAGTTTGTATGGAATAAAGATCCCTTTAAACTAAAATATTTGCAGTTTTATATTTTAAATGTTATGCTTCCTGTCATTCTGAGCAAGTGAAATACAGGAGTTATAGAAAACAAATCAAATTACTTTTATTTTCTTTTATATCAAAACAAAAATATTCTTGAAAATCTTCTTTGGTGACTAGAATTTTTTATTTCCACTGAGCTGTGGCCTATTTCTCTTAATTTAACTTGAAAATTAAACCAACATATTTTTACAAACTCCAGAAAGATATTTTTCTGCTACTTGTATAATCATAATGCTTCTTTAAAAAGCAAGGAAACAAAATGTATTATTTCATAAAGCTGAAGATACCATTTTGTTTGCTTCCTTAGACAAGTTTAGAGCTGGCTGTGGGTGGCCTTGAAGGTGATGATAGAGACCTTGAATTTAGTATGATGTTTCATGAGTAGAGCAATATATTGAACAGGTGACAGATTTAATGGGTAGAAACTACTTCTTACTGCAGTATTCTGCAGCTTCTGAGGTGGTCAGGTATTGGGAGCAGGTTGCCCAAAATAGTTATGGATGCCCCATCCCTGGAAGTGTTCATGGCCAGGTTGGATGGGACTTTGAGCCGCTTGGTCTAGTGCAAGTTGTGTCTGCCCATGGCAGGAGGGTTGAAATCAGTTCTTTAAGGTCTTACCAAACCAAACCAATCTATGATTGTATGATTCAGGGTACTGTGTGGCATTTGTCTTTCTCACCCCAGAGATTATGCAGTTGGGAATAATTGAGGGGAGTCCATGATGCATCAGAGAGGAAAAAGGCTTTAACCCTGCTAGAAATTAAATCACACTGATACCATTGCATTGATAGTTTGTTGGTATTTCTTTGAATATTTCTACTGCAAGCGCCTCACAGGAATTTCTGCTATTTAAGGAAACCTGAGGACAGTAAGAGCTGTATGGATACCATTGTGGTCTAGGGGTGAGACAGCTTTTCACTTTCTCAAAATAAAAATCACTGAAAATCAGTATTCTGTGTGGAAAACATACAACGAAAAACCACCACCACCAGACCAACTTTAAATGAATGCTGGAGGCTTATTTTAGCTTCCAGACTTTGGAAGTGGAGGTGGGTGGGTGGGAATTGGTGATCACTTTTAATACATTCCTGTGTCATTAATATCATGACATTATCATCCTGAGTTTAATGAGTTTAACTAGTCATATCAAAATATGTTTCTGAAAGAGAAAATGCATATTTCAGTATGTGCTATTGAATTGCCAAATTTTATCTCACATTGTTAGAACCAAAAATTTCTAATAAAATTTGACAGGTTCACTGAAGAAGTAATTTTCTGTTTAAATTTTGCAAATTAATTTCATGATATATTAAGAGTTTGTTTGTCACACATGTTTAGTACAACTCATTAATGTGATAAGACATTCAGTAACTTGAAAGGAATGTGATATAGGGCTTTATTGATGTGATACCTCATTAGGATTTCATAGTTCCTTAGGAATGTCTGCTTGAACAAATGCCATTTGGATTTTTTCAACTTTTTTTTTAGAAGACAAAATATAAACTTTGTTCTCTTTCTTTTTCTATAGGGAGGAAATGTCTCATGGGGGAAAAAAACCCAACTATAAAATATTTTAAAAACAGAATAATTCAGCAAAATCTAAATATTTGATGCTAATTTTTTTTCCACCAGAAAATACTCCCAAATTATTTTTAAAATAGAAAATGTGAGGAAAAATAAAATATTAAATTGAGGGACTAGTTGGACGGTTGAAAAACTTTCCAGTGATGAGTGTTATGATCTTGTGGTTCCAGGAAAGAATTGACACATAGAGTATTAGCTTTCTTTCACTATTTTATTTTTTAATAGTGCTAAGATGATTGTGGTTATCTTATAGATGCACAATGACATCACTTCAAGTACTTACAATTTGATTACTTGCACCTTCAACCTGCAACTTCTGCTACAACTGCCTGGAGCAGTATTGATTTAAATTAGTCTATGACAATGCATGTGGTTGCCTCCACAGGGTGGATTTGTTCTCATTAGTGCTCAACTACAAAAAACATCACAAATTAAGGCTTTAGAGTTAAAAACTGGGTAATTCTCTGTTCTCCACTGAGTTTGGTTGACTTCTGAGCATCTCTCTATACATATGAAATTGCCAAATCAGTGTTCAGCGGCAATGAGGGGCTCACTGGATACCAGTGAGTATGCGGGAAAGATGAGTAAGTGTAAAATGGAACAAATATCATGATTACTTTCCTCCAATGTGTAAAAGCAGTACTTCAAAATAAAGATTTAAAATAGCCTTCTTTAACAATTTGTAGCAAACTGCTGCAGGTCTAAAGACTGTATTAATTCCTGTGTTTTTCGCAATCCCCAACCAGTAGAAGGTAAAACAGTTCCTCTGATGTTGTGATAGCAACCATCCAGAAAGCCTCATCAAAGTTTAGCAACGTCTAATGGCCTCTATTGTCACAATAGAGATAAAAGAAGAGTGAAGATGTGAATACCTAAAACCACAAAAGTTTACAGTATCTAAATCCATATTACAGAGATAATGACAGTGACATTAAAACAGAAAATGCTTTCTAAAGGCTCTTAGGGAAATTCCATGATGAAACTTGCTACGGATTACATAATCATTTTTCAAGTTATCCACCTATGTGATTTTAACAAACAACAAAAGTTTTAATTGGTATCACATTTCCTACAATGCTATCAAAAGATTAATGCCTTCAAACAGTTCCCTACTTCTCTGGAGTCATCTTGGCTATTCTCTGATATTAAAACTGTGTCTTTAAGTCAGGCTTTGTCTATAGTGCTAAGAGCGCGATAGGTATGTCCTAAGAAGAATTTGTTCCATTTCAAAATGCCCATCCAACAGAAGTGAGATACTTCAGTCTCTGAAGATATACACCTCTTTCCACTGACTACAGAAACAGCATAGATTAGTACACCAAAAGACTAAACTTTTTGGTGGCTAAGGCTAGGTGAAAACAATCTCCCAGCACTCCCTAATTCCAGAATACCCAGAGAACTATGAAATGTGCTAGCAGCCCCTCTGTTAATCAGTGATGTAGAATCAGCCAACATCTGTATTAGAACATAAAGCATTATCAATCTCTCTTGTAACTTGGAATACTATGGATTTATCTTTATCATGTCAAAGGAAAGGGAGGTAGAAAATCTGAACATAGAAGGTGAAGAATGAAAAGAAAGGAAGCAACAAAAAAAACCCATGAAGAATAGAAACCACTGCAGACCTAGCTTCTGGAGACAATCTTTAGGAATTAGATGTTTCACAAGTGGCTTCTTTGGCTCCATTTGCATTACTTTATTTATGTTTATGCTTTCTTCAAGATGACTTTCTGCTTTTCTTCATCCATTGTGTATATATTTGAAACACTAAATACCAGCAAATATCTTTCTGTTTGCATTCCTCAGAGTAGAATCTGGCATCTAGGGAACAGGATGCTTGAATCCCGAAAAAAAGAGGGAGATTATAGTCTACAATTAAGTTCATATGCAAGCATGAATCAACTTAACTCCTTCATATAAATATAGCAGTTCCTATATTCAAAATGTGGTTTCTTGAGTAGCTCAATTTACCAAACTGCCTGCTCTTACAAAAAAGAAAAAAAAAAAAAATCACTTGTTCCCTTTCCTTACTTTAGCTCTGCCTACCCTTGCTGCTGTTCTAGCAGTATGGTCACAGTTTCATGTGAGTCCTGATATATGTACCATCTTCCAGATCACCAACTTCAAGCAGGACAAAGTAGTTACCTCCATTGTGATTCATCTCCTTCCAGGTTAATTAGTTGCATTAGTTCGTGGCTGGGGTAGGAAATAGCTGGGCACAAATTTTGCAGTGAAATCATTCATCTGGGTATGATAGGGGCTAGGGCTTCCCTCTTTCAGTGGAGGCCAACACGTCGATTATCTCATCAACTTGATTGGAAATGCAAGTTGTGGTTTCATGGCCAGTTTAGTACAATCCAAGATCAGGCTGCTGTATATTCATACCATCTCCCTTGTGTCAGTATTGATGATTATGCAGCCTAGAGCTATGCCAGCAAATAGCAAATTCCTAGTTTTCTACATTAGTATCTGTATAGTTCTCCAGAGGGTATAAAACATGAGTAAGATAACCTAGAATTTATGACTTGTGCTTGTAAATGTGGCTTATTTGATTCACAAAGCTCCTAAAACTGGGACAGAAATACTGAAAGCTTACTCCTAAGACCTCAGCAGTGTTTACAGGACATGTATCAGTGTGATGACAACATAAAAGGTCCCTGTGGCACTGTAAACTTTCAGTGATGCCACAATATTAGGACACTAGACAGCTCTGCTATTTACAGTTCTGGTTTAGCAGTGTATGTGATGGAAGGCTGAAGAACATGGAGGATCTTAGCACTAGTAGCATAGGTAGCTGGAAATTACACATTCTCTGAAAAATGTAAAGTTGCAATTTCTCCCAATGTACCTTTCTTTTCAACAGTTTTATCTTCCTTAAAATTTTCTTTATAAAAACCAAAACAAGAAGACATAAATGAAATGCTGTAGTGGTAACTCACCCTCTACTTATGCACATATTTTTCTGTTGATTTTCTTCCACAGAAGATTGGCTAATAAAAACATAACTTTTTTCTGTAGGAAACTGAAATTTAACAGTTTGTGCTGCATGAAGAACATGTGTAACAATGTGCAGTGTGTAACAACTTGAAATCATGGCTGACTTTCACCTTATCTCTGGGTGTGCCAGCATATATAAAACTGTATTGTTTTGCTGACAAAAAGATGAAACTTCAGTTTAATCATATTATCATGTTGGGATTTGTCTGACTCAACTATTAGTAGACAGCAAGTCTATGGCTTCATCTCAGCCCCCTCCTATTGCTAAAGATGTTAAATACAAGTGGGATGAATCATCCTCTGTTGTGTCTCTACTTAACTAAATAAGTTAGACTAGCTTTGATAACATGTCTTACTTATCCAGAAAAAGCAGAATAAGAATAATCTGTTGACTGCAATGAACTCTCTTCAAGTGAGTGACTTCCTTATTAGTCAGTAATTTTATGTATACCAGGTAGGTTTTTGGGATGTGCTGAAAAATTCTAATTCTCACTTCATCTGGACAAATGGTATCATTTCTTATTGATGTAAGCCATCAGAAGTGTCTCCTATACCAGATGAAATGTCCACTTTTCTGGTACAGGAAAAGGAAAGAATTTAGTAATAGACTGATGCCAGGGTACCTTGCCATTATCTATTGTTAACAACATTTCTGCAGTTTTTGCTATGCTGGACAGTGTACAATGCAGGACATGCAAAGTTTCTGCTTGCACTTTACCCTAGATATAAATAAAACTTGGATGCACTAGAGAATGCAATGTTTCATACTTGGTGGTATTTAATATGTCACAACTATCTACTGAGTGTGTCGAAATGTCACTTTCAGCTGATAGCTCAGTAATATGTGAAAGGTTCTCAAAGGTTAAAACTTAAGACTGCAGTTACCTCTGGTTTTCCAGGAGAAGGGTTTGCTCTTAAACCTCTGAAAACCTGAAAAGTGAGATATCTGTTTTGCAAATGTACTCAACTTTTAGATCAGTGGGGCATTGTAGTAGCTGCTTAATGGGATTTATGGAATGTTGCCTCTGCAGTTTATGAGCTGAGGCTTATACAAATGGGTAATAATGAGTGGTTTTGATTACATATATCAAAAAATCAATGTCAACAATTTTAAAAGAAAATAAAACATTGCTCAATTCATGCATGTAGTATCCAGGTTGAGTACAATTGCTTCATACTGAAACACCTGTGGGGCGGTTCTTTTTTACAAGCAAAATGAAGTGCTTAAAGAAGATCATAGTTAATTGCTGCCTATTTGAAAGAGTGGTTATATAAAGTATAAAAAATTCCTCTGCATTCAAATAACTAATTTTGGACTTACTTGACCTTATTCTTTTAATAAAAAGGAAGGAAAAATACCCAATATTAACACCTGGGAAATGTAAAAGCCAACTGACTCCACAGTGTTTTTTTAAGGCAAATACTTTAAATACACTATTTCTGCTCCAGAGGTGATTTTTCTAACTCACTGATATCAGAGTTAAAGTTCTAAGAAGCACATTGTCATCAACAGCCAGGACACCTTACACGCATAAGTCAGAGGGGACTATCCATTGCAGTGTGTGCCTTCAGCACTGTCACCTTCTGGGTAATCTCAGCTTCTCTTTAGGTGCTTGTGCCACAGATTACTCAGGAATGGCAGCTCTTTTGTGAGCAGGGATGTACATATCCACACACAGAGTTGCATCCCCTCAGTTCTCCACCTGAAGGCATAGGGAACTGAGAGGACTGATCGGCTACTGAGTCTTCACTCAGCAAATATATCCAAGTTATAAAGACTGGAAGACTAGAAGAAACAGACCCTGCATGAGCTTTCGTATGCTGAAGTGAGGTCTTTTTCCTTGTTGCAAAATATAAGTGCAAATTATGTACTTAAAAAATTAAAGAAAAATTATATAAAATGTATAATTAAATTATATAAAATATATAAAACTATATATAAATATAGAAAATTTATAAATCTTATCAATTTAAAGACTAAATATATTTTTATCCTTCTGGTTGTGCACAAGTACAATGATTTTTTTTTTTTAAATTCATATTTTTAAGGCCTATTCAAGAATTAATGAAATGTATCACTCAATGATATTTTTATTATAAAATATGCAAAGCAAGCAGATTAAAATTTCTACACTAAAAACCTGCATGTTAATATTGAAAGCTGTTGTTTAGTTTACTTTGTTGCCCACTGCAATAAATGGACACAATTAACCACAAAATATCCTATTTCTTTTGAAGGTTATATAATTATTATAAAAAAAAAACAATTACAGTAAGTTTGGAAGCTATTTTTGTATTATTTAATACAGTACCTTCTTTCCTATCTAGAAATTAATATACCAAAAAATTTAGTTGTCTTATTATAATACTAGAATAATTCCTTTACCAAAATAAACCCTTTCACTGAAAAAATGACATTAAGAATGTCTGCATTCTCAAGAGGAGAAGTGAGGGGAAGGGTAAATAAAGATTTTAAAAATTATTTGAATTCCTGTGAGCTGTTTGATTTAATTGGATCAGAGTCTGGTGATTCTGTATGAATGAAATGAAGTTTCACTTACTGACTGATTGCCTGTAAATTACATTTCACTGTCTTTTTCACTTTCTGTTATAAGGATGAAGAACTGAATTAGCAGAATTATGAATCTTAAATTTAAAAAATCTAACTTCTCCTCCAGGTGGGATATGATATTTGCAAGGAAAATGACATCAAGAGAAATGTTTTTCTGGTGTTAGAGAGCACTTTTAAAATTTCTTAAGAATTCACCATGTGGTGTTTCTTTGTTTATTGATAGCAAAAAAGTTCCCAAATCTATATTATTGAATTTAATTTGATTCAGTTTTTAAAAATATGGTCATTGTATCTCTATAATAGATTTTAATTAGTGCTATTAAAAATGCATAGGAAAGTCTTTAGGCATATATTCTTCAAATTGAAAAAATTAAGAATATTTAGAATTTCCAAGAAGAGGACTATGCTAAATTGAAATTATGAAATTATGAGAATTTATGTAGGGAGGGCTTTCTTGCTGTCTTTTGATACTTCTCTGCTCAGAGGTCTATAGATTTATATAGAGATTTATAGCTTCTATATTATACTGCACATATGTATCCCATGGATAATCCTCTATAAGCATCAAACACTAGTCAAACTCCCTTCCAGTGCCCAGGCTGACTTTCCCACATGGGTCATCCTTTCTACATTTTTTATTCCTGAAACATAGCTCCATTTAACTCTACTGTGCATTTAAGCCCAACTTTACAAGACTGCATTATATCAGTAGATGATCTTTTATACCATTCATCATCCTTCTGAAAACTTCATCATATTCCTCCTTTCTGATAACTGATAAAACTGTCAAGCAGTCTCAGGTCAGAAATCAGGTCCTGAAGGATTGCACTGGAACATGGTTCCTCGTGCCAGTTTCATATTTTGTACTTAGATTTGGAAGCCTGTCAGTTTTGCAGATTTCAGTCCATTTCATGTGTCATATGAATTTTGTGTCAGCCTTCTATGGGACTTGTCATGTTACTTATTCATGTGGAAATATTGTAATTTTTATTGCACCTCCCTAGAGCTTAAATGCAAACTGAGTTCTACATTTTCAGAGCTTTCACAGCTTCCTTTTACATCTTCGGCAACATATTAATTCTTTTTCTATTCTAGTATTACAGATATTAGACTGAAACAAAATTTTCTCTCATGAAGAAGTGATTTCACGCCCATCAATTACTAATGATATCATGTTACATTTAAAAGTTTAGAGATGTAGGTGAAAGTGAATGCTGTACAGAGTATTATGAAGACTGTATTTAACAAAGAGCTTTTATTGATTTGCCACTTATCCATTTAAATTTTAAAAAGTGAAAAAGGTGAGTTCTTTTCTGTCTCCTCCTTCCCAAGCTTCACAATCAGGACAGCACAGCCTCTGTATGGAAGGTGCAGACTCATTTTGCTTGCTTTAGGTTTTCCCCAAGATCAATCCAGGATATAAAGGAAATCTGTGTTTACTTGCTTTCCATGAACATTCATGATACAGCTGATTCTTTGACTCACATCAAAAAACAGTAGATTCTTTACCTCAAATGTTCACTTTGGTTATTATGGGACAGCCCTTCTCAGAGAGCAGAGTTGTCTGTGTGATCCCTTGTGTCATGAAGGCTGCAAAGAACACTGTTCAGATTGTAAAAGCATGATTTTTATATTGACCCTGCTGAATCTTTAACGTTTCAGTTTACTTTCTCATATTAAAATTACCAGAGAAAAATAGCAAAAAAACCCTACCCTGATTTACTGGGACAGTTCATTTAGATCATTAACGAGACAGGACCTTGTTGCTCTCAAGTCATCAGTTTTCATTCAATCCCTTTTTTATGGATTCAAAACTCACCAAGTCAGAAGAGCTTCCTTAGAACCTCCTACATGAGACACACTGCAGAATTTCAACCAGTGTTTTCTAAATCAAATATTTATTACCTACTAGAAATAAAGAACAATGTAAACAGAGAAATTTGCTGCTGTGCTGTGACTATTGAGGTATATTAATGAAATCATCTGTCTGTGGAATAATACTGAAAATCTAAAATTCCCTTCTTCTCTCTACCTTCTGCCACCATTGCTAACTAGAATGGGTAGTATTAGTTACATTGCCAGGAGCACGTGGAAGATAAATTAAAGTTACAATATGGTAGGTGATTCTCTCTGTTGACAGAACAGACAGAATCTGTTGGTTATGTTAAACTTCTTTCCTTATGTTTTGCTGGTTTTATCATTTGTATTAATTAAAAGTTGACTGTTAGTCTTCAACACCAAATTTTTCAGCATATCTGTGTCTGAATACCTTTCATCTAGGAAATGTAAGTGTCTTTAGAATAAAAACCTTGAGGGAAAGACTCAGACTTATCAGACACAGAAAGATAATGACCCAGCATGACCTTATCAGAGGGATTATCTTTAGCAATACTAAAATATGCTCACTTGTTTTTCCAAATTTAAATTTTAGAGTTCAATTCTTCTGAAAATAAAATTTCTAAAAATCAGATTTTTGTCCCAGTTCAATGTTACTTTTTAATGGAAATAATCACTTCTGCAGCCAGTCTTCCAATGTATTTAGATAAAATGAAATTATTCCATGTATCTTATTATTAATGGAAAAAGGTTATTTTTAGTTGTTTTTTATTGTGTGCACATTGTGGAAGATCCAAGATTAGGTAGTATGTCAGCTCAGTGGAAATAAACAATTCCAAACACAAAAGGAGTTGTTATTTGTTTTTTGTTCCCCACCTAGTGAATAGAAGAGAATAATGTTTCAAATGTGGGTAGAAAAAATATCCTTTTCTGTGGAGAAGATGTATTATCTCATTTGGGTTTTGATATTGCCAGTATAGGGTATAAACTTATATACTGTTTGTAAATTTATTTTAATTTAAAAACCAATTTCACATACAATTTAGCATTGAGATATAACATAATTACATTTTGTTCTTACATCTACAAAATGCATGTCCACATATTGACTGTTATGTATTAATATAGAAAAGTAGAGGAAGTTTTCTGCTTCTAGATTTTAATATAAGGCTGTAGTAAAAAAATTCCTGCTTTCTATGTAACTACTGAAAAAGGGATAAAACACTCATTACTTTTAATAGGTTCTGTTAATTCAATGAATGTCTAATATTAAATTGGCCCATGAGCAGCCTGGTTTCTGTAAAGACATAAACGAGTATTCAAATAATTAAGCCATGGGCAATGACATCTTTGAATCAAGAGAATTTCAATATTATTTTTAAATGCATGTAAAATTAGTAAACAATAGAATCACTTTAAAATTAATACTATGGCTCTATGTAGGAAAAAGCCTTGTTTTTTGTTTCTTCCAGGAGTTAACAATGTCTCTCAGTTCTTATCAACTGAAGATTTCTTTCTCAAAATAATTTGTTCAGTTCTGCTGCAGGAGACAATTAGCAGTTCAACTGAAGTCTGTTCTTCTTGACATTTCTGAAGGGTCCAAGGAAGAGCAAGTTTCAAAAATTTTATTCTGACTAACTAAGGGTTGTCTTATCACCTAAGAAACTATTATAGTACCAAGTGTATTTATATTTTATATATGTATTGGTTAATTATTTAATTATTATCATTATTATTAATTAAATTATAGGTATAACAACAGCCCTACTGGGAGAATTTAGAAGACCTGTTCCTCAACATTTCATTTTTTACTTGCCACTGTTTCTATTTAATCTGCAACTTAACCTTACTTTTTAAACATGCTGGAAACTCAGAGCAACCCTTGACAATAAGATATAAATGGAGATCAAAGTAAGGGATTCAGCCATTCGGGAAAAACATTCAAAAAGATGTTTTAGAGATGGTTTAACAAAAATACTTTATTAAATGAGAGCTATAAGATCTTATCCTTTCTAAAACTCAGATCATTTCTATTCAGGAGCCTAAGGGGATTTTTTTTTTTTAAACCTCACATGGACCCAGATGCCTAACCCCCAGAGAGATTTAGTTATCTTAGACATCTACTACAAGTTATGCCTTCCACATTTACCTTTATATGTGGATTTAAAGGGTTTGAGAAGACCTTAAACAGTCTTAAACAGTTTGTAAACAGACTAAATATTCAACTGTATGTAGACAGTGATTATATATATGTTTATTCAGCTGGAAGGAGCAAAGAAGCAGTAAAAACCAATTACCTTGGTCACATGTGAAAAAAGAATGACACGTATTTCACAGGCATATCCGGCACTAAGAAAGCCAAAACTATCACTTTGTAAGGCTTTTGTGCCTTATGTAAAGTGAGGAAAAAAAACTACATGCTTTTTCTTTTTATGTCAGTTTAATCATATCATGCTTCTTGTCTTTGATACAGTTAATACAGCAGCTACTTGGACAAGTGCTTTGTGATGTAAGATTGCAAGTGTTTATAACTGCTTAGGAAAATAAAAATCTATAAATTTCAGCCCTACAGGCTATCAGGTCTGCAAAAGAAATGTAATAATTTTTAAGGCAATGTTATCCAGACAGGAGTTTATTTATCAAGTTTATCCTGATTATGGTATTTTCAGAAATGGCAATAAATCCCTGGAGGCTCCTGAAACACATGGGAGGTGGG
The DNA here is from genome assembly GCF_050655825.1 of Lonchura striata. NCBI lineage: Eukaryota > Metazoa > Chordata > Aves > Passeriformes > Estrildidae > Lonchura > Lonchura striata. The sequence continues at coordinate 37,854,401 of NC_140705.1, forward strand.
TGATAGGTTTTCCTCTTTTGCTGCAGTTTTCCCAATGTGGTCTGCAGTTAATAATCAGGAAGCATAGTTACGTAGATCAGTTCCTTATAATGCCAATTTATTTTCTGCTTTTCAGAAAAACCAGTAAAGCTGCCTGAATAAATTGAAAGTCTCTTTCATTAAAAAAATCAAAATGCTATCATTGTTTTTCATTTTTTGAATGCTATATTTGAGTGATTTTTTCTATTTATTTATTTATTTATTTATTTATTTATTTATGTCTTCATAATTTTCTTTACTAGGGTTGTGTTTGAAACCCTTTACCACCTGCTTCTAGCATCAATTAATGTATCAGAAATTTTATTTTGTCATTTTGTCAGCTTTTTCTCAAGGAAAGATTATGTTGAAAAGAACCCCCCAAAAAAACTTAATGTCTCATTTGTGATAAAAGCCCATCTCCTGTCAACCAGAAGTTTTAAAGGAAGATTTTAGGTTTTACTGAATGCTGATTATGAGTTATTTTCATTTTAGTAGAACAAGAAAGTGCATTGGTAAAGTAATGCTAAGAGAGTTTTACAGTGGTTTCAGCTTTATCTTCACTTTTACCTGTACAAATCCACTTTCTACATACTGCTTTTGTATAGATAATCTCCATGTGAGACTGCAATTTCAGCTGCTGCTTCTAGCACAGCTCCATGAGTAAGTGCTATGAGCCACAGAGCAGTTTGACTAAACTACCAATTCTGCATATTGCTTTTTTTGTGTCAGGAAGGAGTCAACACTCAGTGTGCCCAGTGCCTGGCACAGAACACCTGCTTCAAAGAGGTTGTGGTGAGGATACCAATTGTTTGAACACAGGTAGAGAGTTCCATTTCTCTCAGAGAAGAAGCAGTTCCTGTCTGTCCAGCACTTGGTGCAGGTTTGCAACAAGTTTGTAAAAGCAGAGTTTGTGTGAAGCACTACCACCAATTTTTGCACTATGCTATATAGATTTTCGTCATCCAAGCTTTAACAGAGGAGGAGCTGTGTAAAAACAAGGAGACTACTGTCCTCAATGAGGATGTCAAATAACTTAAAAGGTTTTTTGGACTATCTCAATAAGGAGAAATGTTTTAATATACTACTAAGTAGTACCACATGGTATATCTATAACAAGCTATCACTCCAACTGTTAACAGTTGGTTGGATTAGGTGCAAGTTCTTTCCTGTGTAAAGGGCCAATTTCTCTTCAAATTACTCTTTTTTTCTGTAATAAGTAAAAATGTAAAAATGATTCTGTGTACCTGCTTTTATTCCTTCTTCACACAGAAGGCAGAGAAAGTGAAAAGTACATGCTGAGACACATTTTTATTTTATATTCACATACAAAATTCTAGTAAGTCACGAACCTTGCATACATATAACCAAGAGATACTCTTGTGATTCCTGCCCTTTTCCTATAATGGGTGCAGAGGGACTTACATGAGTAAATTTTATGCTTGGCTTCTTTTAAAAGTGCATATAAAAGTAGCAGTAAATTGAAGCCCACAGGGTAGTTTCTACATTGTACTGTAAGGATGTTTCATTGCATACTACTCATGAAAATTGAACTTGATATGAGCTATAATTATGACAAAAGCAAGTGAGAGTGTGATTCTCACTTTGAGTACTCTTCCCCTTTGTCCTTTTTCTGTGCTTTTAGTCACCTTTAATATCTAGGGAGATGTTTCATGCCAAAGGTTTCCACATATTGTAAAAATTCATTAATTAGTTAATAATATATGAATCTTGCCCTACATTAAGGGTGCAATCACCCGATGGGAAACCAGAAATATTGAAGATGCTAAAGGTTTAATTGAGACTGTCATTCTAATAATATTCAGTGACACTAATATTTTCATCTATTTAATCAGACTCATATCACAGTTTATAAACTCCCCTGATGATCTAAAATTCATCAATTTCCTAATCATTTACGTACAAGTTGTTGCTTTGGTTTGTGAGAGTGACATGAAAATAACACCATTTTATTTCTATTTCAACATAAACATCTTTTCAATCTTAGCTCAGTCAGATGTAATAATTTTATCCCTCAAACAAGGAGGAAAGAATCTGGACATCAGACTTTTCATCTGCTTTTTTAAAATACAATATTTTGGCAATACTTGAAGACTCCTAATTTCAGAAGTCTAGGCAGACATCTTTAATTACTAGAACGTAGTAATTTCAAGTGTCTACTTGAATAGTAAGCAATAATACTGTGTAATAAAATCACAAGTAATTTCATAATTTGCACAACTTCAAATAAAGCTTTGTACTATTGCATGATCGAGTTGGAGTGTGTACAAGATATGACATGGTATGGGACCAAGATTTTCCATTGCTTCTTCTATGTGGAACCTTGGAAAAGGCTGTTAACATCTCAATATAAGAATAAATTTATTGTCCAAGTATATAGACTTTGTTTGTTTTCTTTGATTGGTTTTCTTTTCTTTTTTTTTTTTTTAAGGAAATCAATTTATACCTGTTATGACTGTGAAGAAAGCCTGAAACAATAACTGAGGCAAAAATGCTCCCCCCTATTTTTCTGAGTCCATCAATAACTCAGGGGAGACAAATACACTTGGTTAAAAATCCACAATATTTCAGATGGCAATATGGCAATTCAGGTTCAAATGGAGACACTTTTCATAAAGCAGAAAATCAATTGTCTATATTAAGAAATACCACTCAACGCATAACAACTTTTTAATTTTGAATCTTTCTTATTATTATATGCCATTTTTATTATTATTTTCATGATACCATAAAGCTGCATATATCTGAAAGACACTGTATTTAGATGTAGTTTAAAAAATATTTTTTTCCAGCATTTGTAGTGTCTCAAGACAATCCTAGGTGGTTATCATTTAAAAAAGATAACTAGGCTACCCAAACACACCCTCTAATTCCTTCATTCTGGCAATGGAGAGAAGTCAGAAGTCACTTAACTCCTTAGGAGACAATGTTGCTCTACCTAACACAAGTATGTCTTCTCTCTGTAAGTATTGCAAATTGGAAAGCATCTGAGAGAACAATTAGAAATCACTATATACCTCCACCCACTAAATGAAAACAAGTTCACATCACAGAAGACATGATGAAGAAGTTTATGGGCTTACAGAAGGTTCAAGCTAGAACAGGACTGTATAAAAGCACTTGAAATGTACAAGTAATATATTGTTATTTAAGACTTAGTCTCCTGTTAAATGTGATTTAGACTAAATAGAGTTCTTTATGAACACCCACAAGTCTTGATTTAACTGTTTTCTGCTATGTGTTACAGTAGGGCCGTGCATATAACACTAGATATAAATTGAAGTAGGTTTCACTTGTGATCATCTGCATCTGGGAAGAAATAGTCCATAGTAACATCTATAGCTGTGCTATGGCACAGAAACTATCTCCTTCTTCAGGAATTCATCAGATTCCCCCCTGCACAGTGTCTGCTATGCAGTGACAGAGAAAGAGGCTTTCATAATATAGTGAATAAATGCATGAAATATAGCACTAACTGTGAAACAACATCAAGCAAGAATAAGCTGCATGAATCTTATTTAATATGATACCTGAAAGGGCTTTGTATTAGGATGATGAAACACACAGTGCATTAGAATAAGATTGAAGACATTAAGACAGCAGAAACTGTACACAAATCTTGGCTGAGAAGGAGCAATAGGCACTGGGACGTGAATTAGAAACTGGGACAGAAGATTGTAACTGGATTTCAGTCACTGGATGTCAGTTTCACCTTATAGTTTGGTAGGTACATGTGCATCAGTGGTATTGAGTATCCTGCAGCTGCTAGCTAGTGTACTCATGATCTTGGTAGAATTTCATATTTGAACTTAATCCAAACTATCCATCTATCATCTATAACTACCATCATCAGCCTATTTGAATGTTGATGGTTTACTTTCTGTATGTCACTCTCCAAAAGAGCTTGCATAACTTTGACCAAATGTAATTTTTACACATTTATACACAATGAGGCACTCCCACTCTTTATGAAGAGTGAAGGGCAAATATTGCATGCTTCTCCATGCAGAGATCAGCTTCTGCTCTATTTCTTTCTCCGTATAACTACTTGGGACAGATAGGAGATCTTCAGCTTCCATTAAATCAGTAAAAGCATGGAGCTATTTAAATTCACATAGGCTCAAAATCTCAGATATTTTGAGCTGCCTTCTGTATAGAGTCTGTATTTCTGCACTGCAAGTGAAGAACTGATGCTTGCATGACCTGACACAAGACATTTCATTGTAGTTGTCATTCTTTTGCTTTGCCTCATACAGAATGAAAATTTCACCATTATTGCAATTTCTTAGAGCTTGTAGAGAAAACCTGGTCTTCAAGAGAAACAATGCTCCTCAGGGGAACATAAACTACAAATTGATAAAAGAAAAGCAGCAGCAGAAATAATTTGTGTTTATTCAGCTCTTGGCATTAATGACATTTTCATAGATGACATAGACTCAGGTTAATACTAGTTTTTATCTTCAAAGAAAGGCATCTGCAACCACAGTCACAGCCTCAAAAGTCTACCACCATTTAGAAAAACCCAAGCTTGAAAAAGCTTAGTTATGAACTTTTGATTTAGCTCAATGGACTTTTGATTTAGCTCAATGAATCAAGCAATTTTTAACCAGATTTGATACACCCTTCATGGACTTTGCTCCCATTTACTGCAACTTTCATAAAAAGAACAAATAAGGACAGTCCATTCCAACATCTAGAAAAAAAATAAAAATATGGATATTTTTCAAAATATGCATAATGAAATTATTGAACTCAATGTCTCTGGTTGTTGGGAAATTAAACATATCTATAGTTGGCCAGGTTCATGACATTCTCTAGTAGCCTCTAGACATAATAATCCAGAAGTATTTCTTAGCCAGGAAAGACTGGATGCAAATATGACACTGGGCTAGATAAATCTTTTGGCGAATCTAGTACAAAGTATATAATGCATTTTTATAGTTATATACATATGCATGAATAAAGTCTATTAACTTTTGAAATTTAGCTATTAATTATAAATTTAATAAAATTCTTTAGGCAGACATAGTTATATAATATATGAATTAAACAAGCAGGTCATGCAGAAATACAATATAAACACCCAACAGCCTTTTCAATCTACTATCAAAATTCAACAAAAAAAGAAAACCAAAATAAATAAAAATAATCAAACATCACAGAATTATTTGACCTGTTTGAATCTAACTGGGAGAAACCAAAAAGTGAAATACTGAACAACAACAAAAAAGAAAATCTGGAAAAGCTTTTTTTTTTTTTTAATGGAGCAAAACAATGGTCCTTTTTCTTAGGAAAAGTCAGAAGAATTCTGATTACAAATGCTGGACTGAATGTTTCTTCAGTTGAGTGCAGCAGTGTGGCTAGTGCAAATAACTCATTTGCTACACAGAGTGCAAACTTCTTAAACCCACAGTAGAAGTAAAAATTAATTTTGGTGAAGAAAAGTGTTGTCTTTTTCAGGGTTAGTCTAATAAAAAGACTGAAAAACACACATACATGTAAATAGATCTATGAAGAAATTAAGAAAAGAAAAATAGCACAAAACAAACAAAGGCTTTATTTCACCAGACATTTAAATTAATCCCATCCTGATCAAGGAGGCACATGGAAGAACATTCACTCTGTGGTTGCTTTGTCTTAATGATAATCAATATGTAACCCTGGAAATTGTAATTGTGAAGGGTGCCAAAGTTTTATGTGTTGGCACTTCAGCAAACAGACCCATGAGCTGAACTCAGCTTTCTGGTATGAATTAAAAATGCAGCAACCGTATTTGCCAAATAGGAGCTTTTTCAATGTAAGACATCCAGGAAACAAAATCTTTGAGAAATTATTTAAGCTGGTTCATATGATAACATAGAATACCACAAAAAATCATTAGAGAATAGAATTTTATTATTACATTATTTTATTAGATTTATTATAGTAAGTTTTTTCTCAGAATCTTCAGATTTGAATTACAAAAACTGATGTAAACTTTGGCAAACTTGGAGGAGTAATATTTAAAATCCACACTCTAAGTATAAAGTTAAAGGGACTGTAAGGTACCTGAGAACAGTCTGCAGTCCTTAATCATGTGGAACACATTCTGAAATCAATAAAATTAGGCAAGATGCATTGCACTAAAGTTACTTGTCATAAATGTCAGGTGACAGCAATAAAGAATCTTATATTAATTGGCCATGTTCCCATCAAAGTATTTGACTCTCTCAAAAGTCGGGATATTTTCATATATAATTAAGGTGACACAGATGCTTGCAAAGAAACAAATTGGAAATAAAAACTTAAACCATTATTTCACTGATATCATCTGTAAAATTCCTGTAACTTCAGCCTCACTGAGATGCCTCTACTAGATATGCAGTTTCTCTGAAGCAGTTTATTTAAAAAAAAACAAACAACCAAACATTTATTTGAAACTCAGAATATAAGAGAGTTTTTCCCTTAAGAAATTGAAAATAGAGATCCTACAAACCAGATTAAGTATACAATACATCAGGAAAGGAACTCTTAATGAAAATATTGTGTGTAAAATTGTCCTAAAGATGGAGGAATGGACCCAGTCAATTCCAGGAAAACAGAAAAGCACTGAGTATCAAGAAATAAAAATCAGGCCAACCCTCAACTGCTTAATTCTTGATTTACACATGGCAGCTATTTCCTAAGTAGTTTTCACATGTTTATAATATCTGATACCACATGGTCTTCAAAGCTTCTGATGTATATCCTAAATTTTTATTCAGTGAGAAATTTTAGTTTAAGAAGTAGTTTAATAGAAGTAGTATTGCAAGAACAAGGGGAACTAGGGGCTTTGGTAGCTATTATTAGAAGATATTTTTATGTTCAGTAATATTTTTCTTTGTATTCAAATAATTATCTTTATTTTCATATTACTTTCCAAATGGAAGCATTGACTATTTAATAATTTATAAAGAAGTAGATACATTTGCGCATACTATTTTTTCAATAAAATACCATCAGAGGATGCTGGTGACAAAAGTTAGATGTAAAGAGGAACAGTAAAATAATGAAGTCATCAAATGTTTCACTTTTTTATTTTTATGAAATGCGTTCCAAATGCAGGTAAAATTTGTTCAACATTATCAGCTGAGACTGCTGGATGCAGTGAAGTGATGTTCTCTTTTGCCTTAATAATTCTAAGGTGTGACCACACTGTCAAGGTTTAAATGCTCAGAATCCATTTCAGGACACAGATTTTAATCTCCCTGTTAATTGAGAGGCCAGGCCACCCACTGCTCTGAATCAGAGCTACTGCAAAACCTTTGATTAGAGCCATTCTGCTTTGCATTTAAATATTTATATACTTCCTGGACAAGAGCCTACAAGCAAACTGGAATAAGTGCCTATGTTGACAATTCTCTTTTTAAAGGGAGGCAAAACCTGAGTGCCAGGTTTGGTTGTAGGCATATTTTGTTTTGAAAAAGAATGTAGACAGCATCAAAGAAGGATAAGGCACAGATTTCAGGTACTTTCTTACTCAGGGTTCCTTGTGGAATTTAACAGTTTAAATCTGTTGGGGTATATATGAACATGGAATTGTTCTCTTCCCCATGTTGATGAGTGCTTAATTTTCCTGACATCATTAAAAAGAAAAAAATTATTTTAATAAATTATTTTTATGCAGAAATAAAGAAATCTGTTTTTTACACTGTCCTACTCATAATTTCTTTGTCTGTTTCAGTCTCTGAAAAAAACCTCCAAACCACAACTGTATATTTTTATTATAGTTTTTCATTTTTTGTTGTAAATGGATAGTAGATGACAAGATACTAAGCCATCATAACAAAAACTTGTGAGATTTATTGATTCAGCTCAAAGCTGATGGAATTTCCATATATCAAAGCTTTCAAGTAGTAGTGCACTCACCCTATATTATATCCATTAAGAATTTTTTATCATTAAAAATCCAATAAAATATTTACAACTCTGTTACAAACCCCTGATGGTTAGATTAATGCAATTCTTAGCACTGTGATTATCTTGCACAAAGTTTTACACATATATCTTCTTTCATTTCTTTCTTTTGTTTTTGTCAATCCAGTGAGCTTTCAGAGATTTCAGAGCTATTGGAATTTTCAGGCTACCTATAATAAGAGGCTCCCTGGCAACTGTCTCAAATGTCCATCGTTCTCTAGCAAACTCTGGAATTTTAACCTCCCTGGGGGTTATTTGAATGTCCTTTTGTGAATTCAGAAATAATTAGATGATCTCTTATAATGAAGCAATTTATATTAATAAAAGGAAAGTCACAACCTATTTAATGTAGGTTGAAGGTGGACTCTCTGCTCCCTTGCTACCACATCATAATGCAGCATCTCTGTGCTTCTGGGAAAGCGACTGGAAAGTATTCTCAGGAGATATCTCTATTAGACAGCACATGAGTAAGAACACATACAGAACTAATTCAAAAGAGTAAAATTTAGGTGTACAGTCAGGAGCCTTCTTTGAAATAGATACTTTTTTTGTTGTTGTTGAAACACAGTTTTTAAGTTATTTAAACATTGCATCTGCCCACAACAGAAAAGATTTGGCTACTGATAAATGTAGAAATGTTTTCAATCAAATTTATCAGCTAATGCCTTTTTTCTCTAAAAATCACCTCTGTAGACAGAAGCAGTTGTGCAGAGATCTTTTTTTAGGTAATACCTGTGTATATTTTGCTCAGAGCATGTGTATACTTGAAAGTCACACCAGTTTAACTTCATAATTTTCTAAACCCATTTACCTAAGATAACCTGATGGAATACAGCACCTGCTTTTCAGTTCACAGTCTTGGTTTCAGTGCATGTTTTACATGTTAGGCTGCAGGCAATGATGAAACTTTTCACCCAGCTGAAGGCTGAGAGAACCAAGCAGGACATAGAAAGCTATTGGGCAGCAGAAGAAATTGTGTGAGATGTTGTCAGAAGTTACAAATCCAACCAGACCTCACAGAAAATTAAGGTGGAAGTTGACTAAGATGCAGTTAAAATTTACAGAAAAACTGGGCATCTTTTTGGGAGTAGAGTCTTGAAAGACCAGTAACACCTAATTAATCATAGCAGTGCTAACATATGTGGTAGAGCCTAACTAGGCAACTATCAGAAATAAATTTAGTTTTAATGCACCACATCTAGCACCAGGAGAGAAAAGTTAATTAGGGGAAGTTGTTTATTGGGGCAAAGACTGAGCAGAGAAAGAGGAGAACAAAGGTGTTTGAAAGAAGGCCAAGAAACAGAAAAGGTGGTACCAGCCAGACAGCCATGTGGAGTTCCCTGCAGCTAAAGCAAGACAAGAAAATGGGCCTGCTTCCAGATCATCAGTGTCAGGTCTTCATCCATGGTCATGAAGACTAGCACAGAATGAGGAGGCTGCTCTGTCTGGTCATCGAAGGAATCCTTGACTGAGGAAATTGAGCAGTCTGCCATCAGCATGTTAATGCTTGATCTAGGACTGATGCTACTTTATAACAAATTATGTAATTAATCTTGTAATAAAAAATATTTTTAAAGCAGCAAAAAGCTGAACATGAGCTAACAGTGCTCTGGCAGCAGCAGGACCAACCATGTCCTGGGAGGGTATCGGGCACAGCACTGCCAGCCAGGTGAGGGGATTGTCCTGCTTTGCTCTGCACAGGGGTGGCCTCACCTCGAGTACTGAATGCAGTTTTGGGTGCCACAATATAAGACAGACATTCAGCTGTTAGAGAGTGTCCAAAGGAGGGCAACTAAAATGGTGAAGGGACTTGAGGGGAAGCTTTTTGAGGAGTGGCTGAAGTCACTTGGTCTGTTCAGCCTGCAGAAAAGGAAACTGAGGAGAAATCTCATGGCAGTCTACAACTTCCTTAGAAGGGGAAAAAGCACTGAGCCTGACAGAGTTCAAGAATCATTTTGACAACACTCTCAGGCACAGAGTGTGACTCTTGGGGATGGTGCTGTGCAGGGCCAGGGGCTGGACTCAATGACCCTCTTGAGTCCCTTCCAACACATCTTACTCTGTGATTTTGCCGATCCAGGCTTGAGGATCTTGTCCTAGGTTTGAACTAAGTATTAGGTTAATTTAGCAGAATTGGTACTGATATTCAAGGGTCATCTAAACACAATCCTGTGCCATGTGCTCTGGGATGACCCTGCTTGAGCAAGGAGATTGCACCAGATGTCACACTGTGGTCCCTTCAAACATTACCAATTCTGTGATTATGTGATAGAGACTTCTCAGCTTTATGTGGATTCTAAGATGCAGCTTAAATTAGGTCCAAGAACCTCCTTCAGCTTGGAAGCATGAACTAGACATGGATGCAGTTTTAGGTTTTAGTGTCATTTACAAACTTGTCATAGCCAAGGAACATAAAGTAATTAGAAGTAACCTGCAGTGGTTAAACCAGTTAAAGAAGAACAAATGTTTCACATTAAGTTTCAAGTACAAGACTGTAAATTAAATTGAAAATGTTGCAGAAAATCTAAAATTAAAAATAATTTACTTTTCTAGGTTTGGAATGAATCTTGACTTTCTTTTGTTTTTTCTCCTTGAGCTGCATTTTTTTGACATACAGTTCACATAAGAAAAGTGGAGTGTGACAGACCTGCAATGCAAATCCTGACTCCTCATATGCCAACAAGAGAAAAAACAGTATACCATGAAATATGAGATTCCAGTCTTTATGATATATACATTTGATAATTAAAACTATTTTTAAATATCTCTGCTTTGCAGAAACATTTTTCTTTAATAGTTTAAAACATAAGATTAAATTTAAACTCACATTAAAAAAAAATGGATGTTCTATGTCTAACCTGAAATACAAAATTTCAGGCACCATCACAACAAATAAAAAAAGGAATTTCTCAGAATTAGCAAGGGGATAATTAAAATTGTAGAAAACAGCCTGTCATGTTCAACTGTACAGAATCCTTGTTACAATAATTCACTCTGTGGTTTAGACCATAAATGAATGACTCCTTTAAACTCTGTAGAACAGTCACTAAGTAAGAGTAATATATATAATAAAAGTGCTGTAAGAAAAAAGGTCAGGATTAAAAAGATATTAGTATAAATTGTTTTAATAAATTTCTCATCTTCTAAATATATGAAAATAATTTTCTAAATATTTAAGATTAATAGCAAATATGTCTTTTATACGTATGACTAAGGAACATTTCAAGGTGATGTAAACATTCAATAAAAAACTCCAACTATATGTCTTCCCTGAAGTAACTCACAATATATATATATTATTTATGTCTTTTATTCTCATTGTCTTTTATTGGTCACAATGTAGAAACACATATCAGTCCCCTGTCATGGGTCTTGGTTGCTTGGGGAGAAACTGTGGCATCACATAGAAAATGTGTTTTGGAAGTACAAAGCTCACAAATTTGCTAATTGTGGAGTTGTTTTAACTAAAAAAAAAAAAAAAAAAGAAGCAAGTATATTAAAGAAAAACAATTACAACTTCCTTAACAGCTCTGTTAGAGATCTTGGATGTCTAATGTATGTCTTATGTCTTATTATACTATTGCTAAGTTGCTGATCAGTTTCACAGCATAGTGTATTCTAATACTATATAAAGTTTCTTTTCTTCATGGGAAATAGAGCTAAAAAGGTCTTGAGGCTAAGCTGGAAAGATCTATAATGGGACATTGTTGCCTAAATGTAGACTAAATTTCTAACTTACCCTGTTGACTGAGAAAAAAAAAATTGTAAACATATGATGCAATAGTTTTAAATTCAAAAGCACTTTGCAATTACTAAGGGAATCCTTTGTAGCATCAACTAGCTTATTCAAAATACAGAGGTAAAAACTTCCAAGCATAACAGAAGACTATAAAATGGACATCTAATATTCAATTTTCTAGCACCAATAAAAGTAGCAATGGTAGATAACCATACTGAAATTTACTGAGGGAATAAAGGAAATACTGTCATGCTAGAATGCCACATCCATGGCTTAGATCACAAAACCCAAATAATTTAATATTTTCATAAAGTTACATATTGATTCTTAGATAATGCAGAGCAAAGACTGAATCAATAGTTCTGACAAGGAAGAAAAAAAAGTCAGCAATGACAAAGAAACCAGATGCACAAAGTTGCTGAAACAATGATACTGTGAAACAAAGCATTAACTAATGCTCATAGTCATGGCTAAAACAATAAGGAATAAATACCATTTTATATCTATTCCCCATTCTCTTTGCTATCACCTACACTAACATTAAAAATGTTCAAAGAATAGAAAAAATGGAAATAAAAGAATAAATTTTTGGCATGAAAGATATCTCTCTCTCTCTTCCCTCCCTTCCTTTCCCAGTGAGAGTTCAAAACCATATCATATAGGATTTAATAATCTCCAGGGGAAATGATAGCTCATGACTAACACTGTAATTTCAATAAAACTTAGTGCAAAGACCGGTTTGAATAACAACTTAAAGGAACCAAATTTGTCCAGGAAGACTCTGAAGAACCACCATCTGCATTTCTTTGAGAAATTGTTTGAAAGGAAAAGAAACTTAAAGAGATGAATTTTATATGTTGTCTCAATCATTTAGCTGAAAAAAAAGTAGTCTGAAATAGTGGGAAGTAAGATTTCTAAATTTAATGTAGGGTTATTTACTCTTGTCCACAGGAATCTCTGGAAGTGTTCAAGGCCAGGTTGGATGGGGCTTTGAGCACCTAGATTACAGTGGGATGACAGGACTGGATGCCAGGCACCCACTACCCTCTCACTCTGCTCCACAGCTGGACAGAGGAGAGAAAATATAATGAAGGATTCATGAGTTAAGGACCCACCTGCTCTGCTGTGGGTCTCCTCAAAAGGCTGCATGTGCATTTCTGAATCTCTGTGTCCTCTGTGGGCTGCAGGGGCACAGCTGCTTCACCATGGTTTGCATCATGGGCTGCAGGGGAATCTCAGTTCCAGTACCTGGAGCACCTCCTCCCCCTCCTTCTCCACTGAACTTGGAATCTTCATAATTGTTCCTTACAAATTCTCACTCTGATCTCCTCTGCACAGTACTACTGCACAATTCCTTTTTTTTTCCTTCTACTTAAATATGTTGCCACAGAAGGGTTGCCACCATTTATAATTGGCCCAGCCTTGAACAGCAGCAGGTCCATCTTTGGAGCTGCCAGGGACTGTTAGGCTGGACACGCTGGATGTGGAGAAAGGTTCTAGCAGCTTCTCATGGAAGCCACCCCTGTAGCCTTCCCCACCAGTACCAAAGCTTGGCCATGACAACCCCGAACACTGATCTAGTGAATGGTGTCCCTGCCCATGGGAGGGGGGTTGGAACTTGATGAGCTTTAATGTCCCTTCCAATCAAAACCATTCTAGGATTCTATGATGATTCTGGAAACCACAGCCTATCAAGTATTTGCACACCTCATTCAGGAAAGTGCACTTGCTTGAAGAGTGCAGAAATGAGTATTAATTGAATGATGAGCATAGTTTTGCACTTCCAATCTAGAGCTCTTTTGCATGTATTTTCTAAATATATTCATGTGTTTGATATATGATAGTGTAAATGTTAACAGAAATTACGATTCATATACCAGTATTTCCAATGAAGAGATTTTTGATCCATATCCACCTATAATATTTCTTAAAGTAATCTATACTTCATGTGTACAAAAGGTATAAATAACTAGCGTAATGCAAAATATTAGAGTCAAACTGCTATTTGAAATTCAAAGTATTCATGTTGTTTTCATAAAGAAATTACATATTTATGATTATATGAAATTCAAATAATAATGCATAATTTATTTATCTAATACTATTACATGAGAATTCTCCGTTGAGAATTCAAAAGTAATTTTCTTGATTAAAGTAAATTCCAGTCCCCAAAAAAATTCTCCCTGGTAAAAAGTGAATTTTGAATAACAAAACCTGGTGAACATTAGAAAAGGATTAAATGGCAGAAAGATTTCATAATTATTGTTATAAAATTATTCTCTCAGTACAAATGACCATTGAAAAAAACATTTAAATTATACACATTTGTAATGTATTTTCCCTTCTGACACTCTTTCCACTAAGAATATTATTTAGTGAAAAGACTTTAGTCTTTTTGTTTTAATGTTTTTAATCCTGAAGCAATATAAGTAATAAAGGAGAAGAAAATCTTATGCTTAAAGAGTAAACACACAAAAGATTTTGCTCAGTAGTTCTCCTGGTCACATACTCTCCAGACTCTTAAGAAGGTATAATATAGCATTTACATATTATATAAATTAACCTCACAATGCTGTTTATTTTGAAACAATTCAAATAAGTTTAAAAACCATCCTTGAAGAATCTTCAGCTTTCCAGGACTAACACACCATTAATTTTAATTTCTTTTCTTTTTTCTTTTTTTTTTAATTTGACTTTAAAATGAATACCTTTTTTCATCAAATATACACTGAAGTATAAATGTGAAAATGAGAAAATACCTATTCCTCATTAGAATTTAAATGTTGAAAATATGTTAATAATTTTGTGAATTGCAATATGTGAAGCCCTTTTGACTTGCCCTTACCTTCCATAAGTAAAAATTAAACATAAAATTATCTTCATCATAAAGAATGAGGGAAAGAATAATTTAACACTAACACCAAAAGCTTATCCTCTTTTTTGCTTCTCTTGTCTTAAATTGCTAAGGATTTGTATTATTGGAGATAAAATGTAAGATCTTTGCAGACAGAGATCCAAAATTCTGAAATACTAAGCAAAAGCAGTTGATGAATTATGAATCTGAAAAAAATGAGAACCATGTGTGTCAAAACATTCAGAGTACTCTCTAAAAAAGCATCAAAAGATAATACCACTATAACACAAGAAACTGATTTTGTGTGATGGGAAAATTATCCTTACTATCTGGAATAAATAATAAAAAAATAAGTAATAAAAATTAATCAGTAATAAAAAATGGTCTGTGGTACAAATGCTGGCAAAAGACACAGAGGTTCAGCAACAGACTATGTAAATGAATATAATATTACCATGGATTTGGCTCATTTTTATTTAATCCCCTGATAACAGGCCATTCATTTAAAAAATTTCTGGACCTGGAACTAATAGGAAGATTCACTTTATAATTACATAGTTACTGGAAAGTAAAAATTGCCATAGTGTACACAGGGACAGGGTAGCCTGGGATTTTTTATCTTCTTACCTTAGCAAAGAGATAGGTTTTCTGATTTTTTGGTGTCAGGCAAAAAGAAGGAAGAAGAGGAAGAAACATGGAATGAACTGTGAACTACGGGCCAATTAAAACAGCAACATTGAAAATGTCCCTAGTAGAAAACATCCCTTTTTTTTTTTTTAATAGCTAAGAAAAAAATTTGCTGACCACAATGTTATCAGGCAGCCAGTCTCAATTGCTCTTTTTGCAGCTGTAGTAAAATTTACATTTTGTAGTGGTGTTTATATCTGTGTTGTCCCAGTTGATACATCTTTCTCTGCTAAAGCTCAGCACTCTTGATAAGCCAAGCAGTCAGGATGTGCAGCCGTGTGACTGAACCATCTCCTTCCCTTCATTTTGTGCTCCATTTTAATGGAATGATCTGAAGGGAAAAAAAAAAGTGAAAAGTTCTCACTGTTTTCTAACCTTTCCTAAGAGATGACCTTTCCATTAGATATGGTGTAGTGACCTACACAGTTGGAGGCCTTTTAAAGATGGTTGGTTTGCCATTTCCCAAATGGATTTGTTTGTCTGGAAACCAAATCATTAGCTGTCTGCAAGTCAGTTCATTGCTGCTCCTATCAAAAGCTTTGAGACTCTTTATGTGTTGGAAGTTAGCCAGCAATATTTTATGCTGTGTACAAGTTACATTTCAGAGCTCAGATCTGAATTCTTTACAGCAAGATTACTGATATCTCAACTGCTCAGTCTCTGTGGGAGTGAGACTCTGGTTCATTCCAGGAAGAGAAGAGTGATCTCAAGTCAGATTAACCATCTCAGTTCCACAGAAACTTGATTTTTATGTTATCACCATCCTTGCTTAAAAATTTCTATTTTAACTGTTTGAGGCTAAATTCTTTGTGTTCTCTTTCTTACAAATTATCTGATTTTACTTGTGCCCAGAAATATATAGGTATATTTAATGAAAATATTTTGATCTGTTGTTTTGTCTTCTGTTTTTGTCCTGTTTTGTTAAACTTGTTTTTTTCTCTTTTTTAAGAAAAAAATATATCTCATATTCTTATTCCTTGTCCTGAATTCTTAATGGTACAAAACATAAATGCTATTGCTCATAAAGCTGGGAAAAAATATTAAAGCTTAAAATTTAGCTTCAAAAAGTACTAAATGAGCACACATAGGCCATGGTAAGCAAAATAAGCCTCCAATAAATTAGCTAATCCTAACAACTCATCACAAAAGGCAGTAAAGGACAGCCACATTATCCAGGGGGGAAAAAACCTAAAAGAAATGATAACTTATCTAGTTTCTGTTTTGTTTCATGGCCTCCAGACAGACAGAAAACACTCCTCCTGCCCTCTACAGCCCTGTGGCAGGTGACTGGCACAGAGTACCTGCATCAGGTTAAAAGCAGTAAAGAGTTTATGTCTACAGTGCAATCCTCTGGTGACTATCACCTTTTTTATTTCCTGTAGAGTACAAAATGTCTGTAAGGGAAAAGGCAACTTGGGAACATGTGGATCTAATCTCTGTGAAAGATTGCCATTTACATTTCTAAAGCAACCACATATTTAATGTCTATATTCACAGATCTATATGTATAAACAAACAAACAAATAAATACACATGTATATATAAATATATACTTATCAATGTAAGCAATTGTATATAAACATGAAACTGTCAAGTCTGTGCCTATAAACAAACAAAGAGGATCCCAGAGACTATCAATGGTTCTATGGAGCTTTTAAGAGGGATCAGTTGCACAGTGTTCCTTGCCAATCACAAACTAGCATCAGGGAAAGGTAGTAGATAGCAAGTTCAGATAGAAGAAAAGCAAGTATTTCTTGACAGTCTGTAGTTAAGCTGTTAAGCTCCTTGGCTCAAGATGGGGGAATGCTAAAAGTCTGCAGGAACTCGTGTTAACTGGAGAAACTACATGGAAAAGGAATTTGTAATTCAAAAATATGATCATTGCTTCAGGATATAACTGAGATTTCAGTTCTTAGAGGTGAGGAGGATATCGTGAAGAACTATAACTATTTACTTAAGGGTGTTAAATATGTTTATATACACACACACCTAATTTGTTTCTAGCCTCCATGTTTCACCACTGCTTGCAGGAGAATACTTACCAAATATTTATTTTGTCTTATCAATTATACATTATTATATATTTTTATAATATTTTGTTTGCTCCTAACAAAAATACTTTATTGTGTGCAAAGGCAATGGATGGCATTTTACACATTGCCACATGAATACTTGGGGCCAATAGTATATCTCTGGGGTGTAAATCAATTGGTTAAATCCATGTTTTTCATGTTCTAATGTATTTTCCCTTTTAGGAAAACCAGAATTAATTGGTCTCATTTATTGTCAACGTGACAATGTTCAGAGCTTTAACTTTTGTTTCAGTGAAGTGCAATAATGCCTTTTTTGTGAGTTGGAACAAGTCCCAGCTTTGTATATTCTTAAACAGCAAAACTATGCAAATTGAATATTGTATAATGAAAGTCTAGAAGTGAAAAAGCCCCATACTTTGGACGCACTTTTCCTTATTTAATTTTTTCATTAAAAAAATAGTTTGAAAAGAAATTTTAATGATTTGTTGGAGTAAGGCTGCCTAAGATACTGGGGAGGCAAGGGGAGGGGAAGAAAAAAAAACCCTGGAAAAAAACTGAAATCAGAGAATCAGAGCAGAAGACAATAATAAAAATCCAACTCTTCTTTCAGTGAAGCAAACTAATCAGCTATTTTCTAATCAACTTCAATATGGTGGCTCCTGATAGGTTCTGAATATATTTCACAATTGCTTTGCTGTGATCCACCTTGATTGGAACATGAATATTAGTGGTCTAGGATTTTTTATAAGTTCCGCAGACATCTGCATAACAGGGAGGAAGATGACAATTTTTTATAAAAAGATATTTGTTTTATTTGTTTGGGATAAAATTTTGCTTCCCAAGCTGAAACAATTATGTCCATGCAATATTTATCAAACTTTTAACACATTCTTGCATAATTTCTCTGCTTACTAATTTCTGTTCTAGAAAGATACAGTCCTCCAGTAACTGTGATGTTGCTAAGCCACCAACAGTAGCTTGAACCATAAAATACATGAGTGTCAAGTATTAATTCAATGTTTATGAAGTTACGTGATTAAGGATCACTGTATGTCTCCTATCTCCTTATCCCAGCCACCAGCAACTTTTAAAACCTTGTGCAAGAACATCTATCTCATGAACTTGAGTTTACAGAGTTCTATTCAGTGTGTTATTGAATCCTTTAGTGTGCTTTTTCATATATTGGGTTATAACTCACACTTAAGTAGAGACTTAAAAATCACAATTGCCTCAAACACTGCCAAGGCCACAGAAGGAACTTGCCATAAGATGAGACCCACAGTGTGAACTTGAACACAGAAGAGACAAATTTGCAACAGGAAGGTGCTAATTCCAGGCCTAAAGGAGGTGAGTTCTGGTTAGCGCATTCTGGCTAATGCATCCAGACAAAATTCCCACTGTTACAGACTGTGGGAAAGGAAGAAACTTCTTTTAAATGTATCTAAATTCCCAAGTTAAGGGAATGTCTGCAGCCACCTTGTGGATACCCAGGACTTGGACTGCATAAAACTGCTACTTCCAGAAGAATGACTCCAGGACCCCCACCACTGAGAAGACCAGGTGAAGAAAATTCTTCTGTCTGAATCCATGAGTGGTGGTATCTTTCTACTTATTTTGTCTCTTCTACCTCTCTTTCTTCCTCTCTTCCCACCCCATTCATTTTTCTTTTTATCTCTTACATGTACTATTAAATAAAATCCATACTAATGCTTTTGGCATATGATTTGATTTGCACCTTAAGTCAGGCAGAAAAATCTCAATAATCAGATCTTAACAGCACTGCTTTGTAAAAGCGTTGACACAATATTAGAAAAGAAGTTTGAGACACCTATTTATGTATTAAATTACTAAATTACTTAATTAATTAATTACTTTCTGATACTAAAATGACCAAATCTAAGAGGTTGGAGCTTCAGATCACACAACACAGCAAAGGCAGTGGATTCACAGACTCTGTGGGATGCCTTTATGAACTGTGAAAGGTTTACATTGTTCATAGTAAATTATGCTTGAGATCAGATACAAAACTGTTTGCCTGACTCTTGCTATACCAGTAGGTATTCAGGCATGAGAATAAATGTATTTTTGCATACAGTACATGGTTTTTAAAAATCGGATGTTTTATCCATGGCAACTTCTAGTATCACAGGGTTTTGATTGAATTTTATGAAATTTTGGTGGTCTTTTTTTAGCAAGAAACACCCAAAATTTCTCTGGAGTTAGAACATGAAACATCCTCTGTAAAAAAGAGAGGAAATCAAACCTCAGTAAATTGTTTAAAATGTGCTCTACCTATTTGGAAACATGAATCTTCACACCTAAAAGAAGGTGAAAAAAAACAGGTGTGAATCAAAGTGTGTAATCCATAGGTGTAATGTATGTAAGTAAATTACCTGCAGGTATGTGCCTGGTTCTGCCATTACTCTGCCAGTTGTGGCAAAGCTGATGCAAAGCTGATGCAAAGATTAATACTAATGCATAGATTAACACTAATGGATAGAGATGTAGGCCACAATAAAGAGAAATTATTCAGTGTTTTGTTGCCTGAGGACTAATTCCTTGCTGCATGTACTTCATAGAGTTTCTTTTTCCTTTAATATGTTTTTCTTTATCCAGCTTTAAAGCTTCATTTTTAACTTTCTATTTGAAGTATTTTTATTAGTTTTCTCAATATTAAAGTAGTTCATATGAAAATACTGATGATTCTTTCCCACAAATATATTTTGTATGAATGATATGAATGGGCTGTGTGAACACTTCTTCAAGAAGTATTCACTGTGGCATTCACATAGGTAAGCATAACTATATACAGATTCAGCATTTTGATTTTTTGTGTTCACTTCGGGATTAAAAAAATAGTTTTTGAGAGTAATCTTATTACATTAAAAAATAAGTCTTTTGGGAAGAGCTGATATAATATATAAGGTCCACTCTAACCAGTTAATCTCCAGGCTTGATTTCTGCCTGCTTCATTTTCTTAGATTCATTTACTTTTATATTTCCCTCTTACCTTCCCTATTACACACATAAAAATTTTAAGTTCCTGTTTTATACATAATGCATTCTATATTTATTATTTTAGCTACTTTGTAGTTAATATATAGCCTGAGCTCTGAATATAAATGCTGCCAATAATTATATAATTTAAGTGTAATTATATCTGATTATAATAATAAAGACAGAAATTATAAAATATTTTTTCAGAATAAATTATTTAATGTATCTAACCTTTCTACCAGTTGTTATAGATATCTTATTACAACACTTTAAGTCAAAATCAAGCTTTAATAGTATTTAATTTATTCTAAAAAAACCCATCTGTTATTTTTTAAAAATTAATTCTTCTTTGGAAGTAGAAAATTGTCTTTCTATCATACTTTGAGTGTGCTGTAACACAAATGATAAATAATCATTATGGATTGAAATGTATTCTGAGTACCACTACAGACTCATTCCTCAGAAAAATCTTTGGTTACTAAATTTGTGTTTGTTTTGGTGATAAATATATTGGCAAATGAAGAAGAGGACTTAAACCACAAAATTGTTTCTATGGGTCATGCAATAACTTTTTTCTACATATTCAAGTGAGCCCCCAGTGGAATTATATTTTACAACTGTAGATATTTAGGGAAGCTGGAGCACAGTCTTTCAAATAACAGTGTCACTGGTGATCAAAACCCTTTTGAAAAGAGCAAACAAATGTTTGGGTTCACTGCTATTTTTCTTATTATCCTTTACTTTGGCTCACAAAATTCTTTTAAGAAAGCATTTGGAATCAGAAAGAATGGAAAGATGCTGTAACATAAATACCAAGTTTCTGATTATTGTCACAGTTCAAGAATAAATACTATATTCACTTCAATTACATATAAAGAAAATTAAATGTCTGTTGCAAACAGCTTTGTACAGAGCTGAAGAATAGAACTGTATTTTAAAAGGAAAAAAAAAAAAGAAAACACTACTCTTGCTATTTTTTAGTTTCTACGATATTCATCGCAGTATCCTATCCAAAATCCAAAGCTTAATTTGCCATACCAGACATAATTCTGTATAAATATATAAGTTCAGATTCATCTGAAACTTTATAAAATTTGAAGTTAAAACAATATATTTGAAAATTTTAAAAAAAAATCATCTTTATCCTGTAAAGAATGGCAAACTGTGGAGAATGCTGCAGCAAACTTTATGATATATAGGGTTCAGATTTGTTTCAACCACAGTCTTCAGACTTGCTGTTAGTATAAGTAATTAGAGTGCTTGTCAAACAATGTATTTCATGGCACCCATGTCCCATGAATCAGGATAATTGTGGTGTGCATTGCAGGCAGGGCAGGATATTACTTATGCTCTTTAAATTGTCCGTTTATCAAACTCTGGTGTTTCACAAAAGAAAGGAGATATATAGGGTCACATCTAAAATATCAGAGACAAGACAGAGTATGTCTAGTCTATTCCAGAACATTTAAAATAAATCTATTCACTTTGCTTAGTTTGAATACAGATCTGACCTTCTTTGTTAGCTGGTCATGGCAATTATGAATAGCTAAAAATCTTAAATGTATTGGGAGTATCTGACATCAACATATTTTTTCTGTGGTGGAAAAAGACATCACAGTTGCAGGTTTTTCAGCAGAGTACAGCAAATAAAAATTTTACAGAGGGGAAAAAATTGTCCTAAGGGAAACAGTGGAATTTGGGAATGAATGAACATTGACCTTATCCTTAACCAAACACAGTGAAGCATGAAATACTTTTAAGGAAATATATGTAACATCTCTATGTAAAGAGCCAAAAAGGGTGATCTCCTGCCCAAAGCAGTGGTAATTTCTAAATCAGATCAGATTACCCAGACTTGTGCTTAGACAAGTTTCAAATATCTCCAAAATTACAGATACTGTAACCCTACTATAGGGTTTAGCTGTTGAAACTTTGAGTTGTGTCCTATTGTTATGGCTGAATAGGAGCTTTTCTTCTGCACAATCTTATCCTTATAAAGTAGATAAATTCAGTATTATTCTCCTATTTTCTTTTCTAGACAAAACAGAAAACATTCTATCTCTTTACACATCCTGTGCATTAGCCCCTCCTTTATTTTGATGTCCCTCCACTGGACTCCCTCCAATTTTTCCATTCTGTCTTTTGCTTTGGAAGGTTCCAAACTGGATGCAGCATTACAGATGTGGCCGCAAAAATGTGACAAAAATATGTGTTTATATTTTTCTGTGGCTATGAACAGAGAGCAGAGCTGTCAGAAACCATTGATGTGGTGTGCATAAGGAGAAGTGAGCCTTTTGCTTTTGTGTTATGCTTAACTTGACCCAAGACAGTCATGCTATTTTAACCTTCTGTAGCAGAAAGTCTATGGAGCAGTAAAAAACCAAAATACACCACAAAGATGCACAAATTGACTTTACCCAGGGGTACATTTACTAGTTCAATACATGCAAGCTAAAGAATTCTGCTAACAGATTTTACCTACTTTGTTGTTGCACATGTTACCAAAACAAACAAACAAACAAATAACACAAATGACCCAAAACCAAACAACCAAACAAAAATTAATCACATCCCATTCCCACCTTCCCTAGAGTTATTCAACACCAGTTAACTGTCTGGAAAGAACAGCGTTAGTACCGATCTGTTTGATCTGACTCGGTGCTGCTCTGGTCAGACAAACTTACAGTGATGGAAACAGAAAATTTGCCTTATTCCTTGAAGTCACAGCTATACAGCTGGTTTCAGAAATAACAATCCTGGCACTCATCAACCTAAGTCCGGGTTTAGAAACAGGCAGTTTAAAAAACCAATGGACATTTATTCAAGTAAGAGTAACTCTTTCAATGAGTTATGTTTAGTAATAACCAAACATGTTAGACAGATGATTACAAATGTTCTAAGCAGGCTATAAACTTACAGGTTTTATGGGTAAACCAGTGTCTGACTGGCATATCTCATGCTATCAGATGCACAAAACAATTTACTGGAGAAATATTTTTGCCTTTAATTAACTCTTTAATCACATTACTAATTAATTTTAAAATATAACATGGATTAACACTACAACATTCTTTCATTATCCTTAAGCCATTTTGTCTCTGATATTTTCTGAAAGAAATAATTTGGTCAGCTGTTATTTTAGTGTCACATAAACACTATAAACATCCAACTCTTTTGCTGCAGATGATCACCACTATGCCCATGGAGTCATATCATAGGGAGAGGCAGTAGTGACCTCTTTCAAAATCTAAATTTGGCTGCTCCAAAACCCCTAATGCTCAGATGTACAAGGACCCACTTGATGTAGCACACCACCTACAGAATGACTTCCTGATCTCAATGCCTTAACTGACTGCCTGTTGAAGTCTGCCTGATACCTAAGTCATGGAGGTATTAATATTGTCAGCTGCTACTTGTGCATTTGATAACTAAGCAGCTACATTTTATCTGCTCATAGGGCCTTATATGAACCCAGTGAGTGAAGGTCCAGGTGAACTCTAATCCTGGTGGAATAGGCAGCATAGTGGTGCAAAAAACTGTACAACCTCGACTGCAGGGTAGTCTAAAAATAATGTTTTCCAGTGATTGAGCCCATTCTTCAGTTCTAGCTTGAACTCTTGCATAAAACCAGGGATCATTTTGTACATGACTATATCATACATAAACTCTGTGGTATTCATCTTTTGCTGTTTTATGAGATTTGTAGCTACATCAATTGCATTATATATTGCTCAGCTTATTTCTTCCAGTGTAACTTAAATAATATTTGAAATTTATATAAAATACTTTACCTCTTAAAAGGCTGTTAAAATTGCATCACTTTTTGGAATCCTGGATGCTGAGAATTTTAAACTTTCTGTGTTGAAAGGCACAGACTCACAAGAGAGCACTGCATTTGACCTCAGGCTGTGGAGAAGACTCCCAAAATTGATTAACAACACTGGGATTAGGAGTGTGTAGTTGGTTAGAAGTGTGTAATATCACAGGGTGAAAAACTTCGAGTTTGGGATTTTAGAATACAGAAATAAATATGAAGCAAGATAGAGGTTTTAGGGTGGAGGTAGGTTGTTCTTCACCTTCTTCTTCCTTCTTATTCATGGATTTGGGTGATGTTTTCTGCATTGTGGGCTTCGAGGGATCAGTTATTGGGTTAAAAGGGAAAATAATCTAGGTGTCA
Organism: Lonchura striata; assembly: GCF_050655825.1. Lineage (NCBI taxonomy): Eukaryota > Metazoa > Chordata > Aves > Passeriformes > Estrildidae > Lonchura > Lonchura striata. The sequence goes on from NC_140705.1 coordinate 37,878,859, forward strand.
TTTCTTAATTGGATAGTTCAGTTTTAAAAGACCTTGTAACAAGATATAGTTAGCCATGCTAATGAAAGACTGCAGAACTCACAGCTGTGAAATGTAACAATAATAAACACCTGAGTCTGAACATGAAATACCATCTCAAGTGCCTTCAATCCTGACCTCGACAGAGGTAGAAAAAACAAGCAGAGAACCCACAGTTACTATTACATGTTTTCTGAAAAAAACATAGAACATATGACATCTGCCAATTTCAATTTTCTAGATGGTTCATCTTTAAATAATTAGTAATTTCTCTTGACTCAATGTAAATCATTACATAAAGATTCAAAATATATATTTAATTTAATTGCTTACAATAGCTTTATATGAAACAATGTATAACAATTTTGTCCTTACAGTGATGTAAGATCTGCCCAGCATTCTTTAATGATAAAATTATCTGTAGGCAATAGGAATATTTTTAATCATTCTAACAGGACTAGATCTGTAAAGATAAGCACTATTAGAAAAATTTTGCAATTTTGTCAGTAATTTTAAGAGAGCTGAATATCATAAAACCTACTGCTATGGGAAGATCTTCTGTGCCTATGGATTTGGAAAAGAATACAAATTTAAAAGAAAAAAATAAGTCTTAGGTAAGGCTGAGAATTAAAAATCCACAAAAACAATCAAAAAAGCTCCCAAAACATTTCCTACTGGAATACTGCTTCTGGAAAGTTCTAGATATTTCCTGCCCAAATAAGATATAATTTTTTAAAAGGAGAGTGTAAATGTTTGAGCCTTGGCATTTGGTTTTGGAGACTATAGAGGTCATTTTCATTTCTTCTTTAAATGTGCTCCATGTACAAATAGAAAATTCTGAATTCAGTCTTAACTCTGCCCTGCACCTTTAAAACCACATATTTATTTCCTAAATCACTGTCTGCAAAGTCATATTGTTCTGTGACAGGCAATCACTGAACCAGCCTAAAGCCATACTGACAGAGCTTTGAAGATTAGAAGTGTAGCATTGAACTAGATGTAAATGGAAGAGGGAAGTAAGTTCAGTGTGTAGAGTACTGTCACACTAAACCTTTGAAAAAAAAATTGTCTGTGTATGTTAGAAGTGTGGCTAATGCACTAAGAAAAGCCTGTGTATTGCTGTTTCAGGAGCACAGCAAGAATTGCTCAATATCACCTTTCGGATATCTACATCTCAATCAGCACAGGAAAGTTCCTCTGTCTCCTTCTTCATGTGTGAAACACAATTATATATCTTTGTTGAGGTATATCATACTAAATGTGTACAATGGGCCACTTCACTTAAGAGTTGGACTCAATGATCCTTGTGGGTCCCTTCCAAATCAGAATATTCTTTCATTTTTAACAAGGTTATTAATGAAATGCTACTGTGACAATTTTATCCAATAGCCATTGTCATTTAGAAGACACTTCATGCTGTGATACAGAAATGTGTCCATGCAATTTGAAATTGTAGAATTAGTAATGAAAATTAAAACAAACAAGAAAGAAAACAAGACATGACAAATCAGTAGTGGTTGATAGCTTGTTTTGGATATATTTTGTAGGTTTTTCCAATCTTACTCAAAATATTTTATATACTGAAAATCACAGGATTGCCTGGCCACATTGGGCAGTAATTTGCCACAGCAGACTATCATCTTTTATATTAATAAGGAGAGAGAGGTTTTACCTATGGATCCAAAGACATGTAGTCACATTTTGTCAACAATAGCATGTATAGATTCAGGTTTGATCTGGCTATTCAGATTTTTTTTTTTTTAATTCTTTCAAAATCAATTTTCTGTAAATGATCCATAACCTGTGAAGGAATCTTTGGTATCAACAGTCAAATAAATTTTCTGAGAAGTGTTCAGAGAATACATTGTGGACAATGTCCCAGAGTGCTGGGACAGAAAAAAATTTTTGATCATAATCTGGAAATATTCTACAGCACCTGAAGAGGACTCTAGGATATGAAATTTGGCTGTAAGTGGACAAACTTATGTGAAGCTTGATATTAAATTATTTGCATTACAAAATTCCTTGTGACACTCAGCACTGTTCTTATAAGAAACTTATGTTACTGTGACCATAAAGAAAATTTGCCATTTAAAAGCTATAGTAGTCCAATATCACAACTTTGAAATTAAGCCAAAATAAAATCAGATATATAAAATACAATATAAAATCTATACAATAATAATGGAATAATATGTTTTCTTTTCAGCTCTTTCTGCATCTTAAACATAGTTTGTTTACAAAATAGCAGTGTTTCTTTACCTTCCATTTTGTGTTCTCTGGGCAAATTATGATTTGACTGACTTGCTTTTAGGCTTTCTTTTCCCTTTCTGGTAAATATACTGCCCTAGGTGATAATCTTATCGCTTTCTTCTAAATTGAGTAAAAGCAATAGAAAGTCATTGGCCCTCCTGTAAGGTCCCTCAGCAGCTACAGAGGTTATGCTGATCTAAACACAGCTTACAACATATTATTTCAGTACAAATAGTGTAATAAATAACAACACAGAGGTCATTATTATTATCATCATTTCAAAGGCTAAGAAACTTCTCCCGACTTTCCTTTGTGGAGCAAAATTATAACTGTAGGACAATGCACCTTCATTCTGCTGAAAAACTACAACTTTAAGGGCAAAAAAAAACTGATTCTGAGAGATGCTGAATGTCATTCTGCTCATGGCTTTTGTGGATCCTGAGCACCTTTCCAAGAGATGCCTTCATAGATCAGTCCATAGCAGCACAGATGCAGTAAGCTCTTGGAGGTTCTGTCATATGGGCAATAGAAAACTGTGATAAAGTGCATTTAGATGAAATATAGCAACTACTCAGCTGTTAATACTGGCACTGGTGAGTCAATCTGAAGACAGAGTTGAAAGGATTTTAGCTCTAAAATTGAAAAAGTTTTGGATCAATATAGGTAAATAAGAACACAGCAGACTTACAGAGGTACAGAAATCCTAGTTTTAAGTCTATGAAAAGTAAAGGAATTATTTTGTCAGGATTATTGTTTAGTAGGCCCTTCAAAGTCCTCTAGAGTTCAGAAAACTGTCCTCTTTAGGGGAGATGTGCAAAATAGCGCTGGTAACATTTTCATTTTCATCATATTTGTTTTCCTTATGCTTGACTGCTCTATATAAAGCCATTCCCTATAATACTGAGCAATCTAGTTTGCAATTTTAAAAGCATCATTCACAACAAATAAATGTATCTATCTGTCAGATCTCAGAGTGAAACACAAATGTTCTGTGTTTTCCATGAGAGAAATATACAATTGAAATCTCCCCAAAATGATTTTCTCTTAGGTCCATCATATACTCATATTTAATCGGCTTTTTAGTCCAGACGGCCAATATTAGGAATTCTGCATAGTATATATAGAAATACATTTACTAGAACAACAATATGAATGTTGTATCAAAAACATAGCATATCTGATGTTCGCATGCCATTTATTTTCTTTCTAACTTAACTTCCAAATATCCTTGACACAAATGTGCAGAGCACCCACCCAAGAGTAACCAGTTTCCAGGTGCCTCATGTATACATGCCTGGGATGTACATGAATTGCAAAACACCTGAGCCTTCTTTCTGCTGGTAGACATTCAAAAGAAGAAAAACAAACAACCGAAACTCCTAATTTTTGGGTCATAAGAATATTAGATCCAGAATGAATTAAAATTCAAGCTGATAACAATACTCTTCTCTAAGTGTGAATTCCAAACAAGCATTTGAATAAAAGCCAAGGCATCTGATGGAACAGAGAGAACAGAAACAAAACCAACAAAATCGATGAACACAGTGCCCCCTGTTCCCACCTCATACTACAGAATATAGGTGGAGTAATTCAGAGTTTTCACTGATGAAGATGTGTTCTTGGTGTCAGAACTGTTCTCTATTACATAGTTTTGTGTATCAACACCTTTTAGGAATTTCTACCACTCTGTTGACCTAAGCAAGAATTTGGACTCGTGAAATACTAAAGGCATGCCAGGTCACATTAGGAACTGCAAGATATTGAGAATCTATCACTATGACCTTAATCCTTATCAGGAATTTCACAAGATCCAGCAAAAGGAACCAGTTTTTGTCCACTTTGTGTCCTTTCTTATTATCTAAGCAATCTGTCACTCAAGTAACTGAGTAAGTACTGACAGACTTATTCTCACAGGTATAATAAGTATTGTTACTTGTCTTTTGCACTTCAGGATCTGAACCACAAGCAGATAACCATGAAATAGGGAAATGCATTGGCACATGCTCACCTGAGACGTATCTGAGAAGCTTGGTTTACAAACTGGGAACAAAGAATACATTTGAGAATTTGCCCAGACCTATATGACTTCCAAAGATTCATTCAGATGGTTATAACAACATTTAGTTGAAAACCCAGAGCTTCTGAATGCTGCTGAAAGGTTTTAATCACATGTTCTTCTGCAGTATGTAGAAAGATCTTTATAGGACAAAATATTTACAATACAACTGATAAATTCCATTGGATTTTTGTATGACAGCTGTTTTGTAACCTTAGACACAGAATTTTATTGTCAGTTGAAACCAAATCTAAAGTTACCTGGGAATGAAAGATGAGAAAAATTCCATTATATAAAATAATCCCCTTCAGTTGGCCATATTTTAGTTACAAGCATTATTTTTTTATGTTCCAGTGACAGGAAAAATAGATCTAAGGGCTTCCCCCAGATAATTTTATTTCTCTTTTTATAAAATAAATAAATTCTACAGAAGAAGTATATATTTACTTTTTATTTGGAATAAAAATAATAGTAAAAGTAAAATCCACAAGTGTCGCTATTGGACACAAAGTGCACAGATACTTGGTATGTTCAAAGGAGGAAAAAGAGAGCATTTTATTTGGACATCTGGTATTTATATAATTCCAGAGGTGGCCATGGATTGGAGGATGGAATTACCACCTCTCCAACCATACTGGTCAAACCAACAGTCCATCCATTCTCTCCTCCCACAAAGAAGAATGAAAAACAATCATTATTTACATGAACAGTGTGTGAGAACTCCAGTAGAAATATGTAAATAGATCAGAAGGCTGAAGAAGTTTTATGAGAACTTTAAAACTTTCAAAAGGACTATAAAAGAAAAAGCAGCCTAATCTATAATGTGCTTGGTTTGATAGAGAATATTGAAAGTTGAATAATGAAATATAATAACAAGCTGTGTTTAAAGGCAGCCTGTAAAATGCAGTAATTTTATGACAAAAATGAGACATCTAGAAAGAAATTTTACATTTAATTTTAAATTAATTTTTTCCTCTCCACATCCATTTACTCTGTGATATCAGAACTTTAATAACATTACCTTTCTTCCTTTTAAACACTGCGATAATTTTTAGCCCTTTTTAAAATTAATCTTGGCACATTGTGAAAAAAGGCTTTAACAAAAAAATAATGACAGGGAGTCTGTTCATTTTTACTGTGAAAGGAGGAGGAAAATGCAGGTACAGATAGAATTGAAAGGCATAAAGGTGTGTGAAGTGTAAGTTTAGTTACAATATCACTGGTGTGAAAGAAACAGAAACCACACTCTTATGTCACTGCTCCTCATTGACCTGGTCAATTAACCAATCCAAATACCAAACAACTGCCAAACACTGCTTGAGGAGACACCACTTTTGTTGTGGTCTAACATCCATGGAGGATAGACAATGGACTAATAACATCTGTGTGCAGGTGATTCAAACTGCCCATGTAGAAGAACAAACATTTGTTCATCTTTAGCCTTTTTTATCTTTTTTTTTCTTTCTTTCTTTTTGGAATCCTGCCCCTTGACAATTTCATTGAATGTCTCTAGCTCTTGTAGTCCATAATCCCCTAATCCCATAAAATTCTCTTTGTGATGCAGCCAACAGGCAGGATTTCATGTCCCAAAACCACCTCTAGTCACCACTGGGTTGTTCTCTAGGCATATGTGTAAACTCTATTCTTTCAGCCTCTGTTTTGTTAGTGGACTCTGGAGGCTTGTGTAGATATAAGATATACAGAGCTGATAATTTTGGCAGACCCTAATGCTACTTCCTTTCCTTTTGTTCTCTGTTGTTCCTTTCTGTGTCATGAAGCAGATGCTTATGATGTCTGTGTTGTGAGTAGGAGCTGTAGAAACTCAACTGTTCAACTTGTCAGTGTTTAAGTCTCTGTGGGCATCATTATTTATACCTCCAAAGGAATACGTGACATTCTGGAATTCTACAGCAGGAAAGCAGTCAAGAACAAAACTTTTTTTTTTTTTTAAGTGCAACGATCTCCTTTTAGGTCCTGGGGTATTACAATAGTCAAGTGAGAGATATATCTTTTCCAGACCTCTCTTCCCCCTGCAAACATGAGAGGATTCTACTGTGAAATAAAAGTAAGGAGAAGAGAGGAAGTTTCAGTTTGCAACAGTAAATGAAAAGCATATAAAAAAAATATTGTAATCTGAAGCTTTTTAGAAGATGCTGCAAACAATAATGAACACTGAAAACACATACACTGATATGTAAATGTGTCACAGAGCAATCTTAAGAAGTCATTTGGACTTGAAACTGACTTGCAGTAAAATGAAGACTTCAATTTAAGAAATACTGAAGAAACTTTGGTATGAATAAATGAAGGGGTCTAAATCCAGGGTAATAAACTAGTCAGAAAATCATGCTTCATATTTTTAAACTTTTTTTTCAACTTCAGTTGAAAAAAAGTTCAACCAAATATTAAACTTTTTTAAAAATAAATCTAAGTTTTACTTTGACCTCTAAGTATTTCTAAAGCATATCTTGTACTGAAATCTTCCCATGTGTGTCATCAGTTTATGCTACCTTTACACCTGGTATGATTCTCATTACAGTGAGCTCTGTTGTGTAAAGTGTAAAGAGGCGTTACTATTTACTAATTGCAACAGCAAGGTTATTTTAAATTTCCAAAATAGAATGCAAAGTGAATAAACAAGAACACATAAAAATTGCTTCATTTATAAGTGGGAACAACATCTTTATCAAGAAATTATATTAAAGATAGACCCATTGATTTTTTATCGTCATAAATTATATGAAGCATCTCTGAGGATTGGGAACCAGGGTTACAGAGCTACCCCTTTCCTTATAATATCACAAATATGCAGTTGATACCATGAGTAACTGGTAACAAAACATCAGCCAAATATTTATTTAGAATAAAAAAGGGTCTTATTTGTACACGTTCTTGGGACTGGATCAAGAAATGCAAAGCTATTTTTAAGCCACTTTGGGGCTTCCTAGGGCTTTTCAAGAATCTGTTACCAGCTCAGACATGATCAAGTTTCAAATATCTTTATATTTTGTTTTCTCCAGTTTTGTAAGAAAAAATAATGGCAATTCAGATTCTATGTCCTTGACAAAGACTAGTTTGTCACCTGCCCTGAAATTCAACTCCAGAAATTTTATGGTAGCTAATGGCCTCTGGAGACACTTTGAGTTACCTAGGTAATTAAAAAGGATCTCAAATAGGTATTTGAAGCACAATAAAGAAATTATTTCATGTTTTAGACTTCTGGTTTGAAAATTTACCATTCTTTCATTTCTACTTATAATATGCCAATTTATGTGTAAAGATTTTATGCAAGCTTCTAATGTTCCTCACTGGAAAGTTTCTCTTTGCTGATGAATTTTCTCATCATGCTTTTCCTCTATGAACAGCTGTGAATTTGGCAAAGGCATATATTTACATTCCTGAACACCTTATTTAGCAGGTTGCTTTTTTTTTTTACAACCCGCTCCCTCTTTAGATAGTAAATATTTTTCTGTCTTCTTTCTCTCTGTGATTCTGTATGTGACAGAACCATCTATTTTGTAAATTCAGATTAATATTGTCTCCTGTCTGCGGTTATGTAGTTCTGTGTAATTGCTCTAACTGAAATTACTGAATATTAATAGCTTTATCCTTGAAAGCCTGCTAGATTTTATTTTTTTTTAAAGAAACACATCATGCCTCACTCTACATATTAAGACTATAATTTTTGGACTATCTGATTCAGAGGTTTCTGGCAGACTGAGATCAGGCCAAATTTTACAACAAATTCCTTTCAGTGGTCTTCCTTCTCTGCTGCTTTGTAGCAGGAATAGTAGTGAAGTAGAAGGTCCAAAAAGTACCAAGCAGAAGATACCCCAGGGCACCTCGGTGACACAGTGAGGTTGTCTTCACAACAGAGAGAAGAGAGAACCCATCCAAGTTTTTTCACTAAATTATTTACACATTGGCCTACACTATATTGTATTTTCTGTTGATGGCAAGAAGCAAACTTGACATCCAGTTTATAGCTTTATAACCTAAACAGATAAACTTTATTAAAGAATATTTGGTTTCTAATCTATGACCCTATCTATTTGGGGTTTTTTTGGTGAAACATACAATTACACACAATATGATAGTTGTCATAATATTGCCAGTTTTTTGGTTATACTTTTTCCATCTCTCTCAAAGACTACATAGGGAGATAACATGAATTAAATTTTGTATTTTTGATTCAACAGAGATTATAAAGAAAGAAGAAAAATAGATACAATTTAATACCATTTTTGAATACAATTTCAAAATAGAAATAAGCCTTTGAATTTGCACAAGGGAAACCATATTCTTCACCATAAAAATTTGTTTTGAATAACTGGATAGTCATTATCATAACATATGTGCATTTTCTTGATTTCATGTCTAATGATCCCCTTAAAAGACTGATGCCATTTGTTTCTGGCAATGATAACTACCATGTACTGCGGCATGCAAAACCAGCTATTTTAATCTATTCATACTGATTTCAGAAAGACAGAGTTGCATTGTTGTATCTTGAGGCAAAAAATGTATGTCTCTTGAATTGGTTTTGTAAAGAATTTCACTAGAACTAAAATGACATTTTGAGCATTAGTGGCTTTTCATGCCGTAGTATATATACACTTACAATAAAATAGAGAAATATGTAGGTTCATGAAGTGAAGCAGGTTTATATATTTGTATTTTATCTTAAAACTTTGAGTAAAAAAATTTTTGATCATTAAATATTTGGTCTTTGCAAGTCTTTTGGGATAACTTCAGTGTCAGAACATTATATTTCATAGGCTTTTATTAAATCAGCTAAAGAAAAGGCAAAGTGACTCATACACAAGCACAACTATAAAGCTCTAGATAGGAAAAGACCTGCTCCTTAGAATCCTAGTAATATATGATGGCAGAAATATCCTAAAGGAAAGCAAAGCCCCGAGCATATTTATGTAACTGGAATTCAAATGAATGTGTTTCAGTTCCTCTTAATCATTTGCATTGTTTAGATTTTTCACCTATTTCTAGATATTTTTGAATCGTTTGTATCCAATGACACATTAAACCCAGGTCATAATAAGACTGAGAAATATTCTCTAGCACAATAGTACCACAATATTATGTCCCTGATAGAGTTTAACATCCATCACTTTCACTGCTTTATACACAATCATTATTGAATTTCACTTTTGACTCAGTTTACTACAAGTTCCCAGTGCAATTGAGGTAGAATCTGTTGAAACATATCCATAATAAATCAAAGTATAAATCCTTATACCTATGTAAATATGAGAGAGCCCATTCTCGGTCCCACAGGAGCTGACATAAAGAAAAGTCACTCTGAGGTATGTAATTAATTTGTATCAGTCTAGCCATTACTGCAAAGAAATCACTTTCATTGCTTGTTTTCTCACATTAAATGTGAGGTAGAGCAATTTACTCCCTTTGGGTGATGGATGCCCCTCTGCACTTTTGTCACAGAGTAAAATGATGTATGTATATAATAGTATTTATCTACATACACGTGTGTGTGTGTGTATAAATAAAATAGTATATAACAGAGTAACTAGCATAATGTCAATGCACATTTATCACACTATAATCTGTGAGATAGACAGACCTTGAAATAAATATAAGTATCCCTGCTTTGCTCTCCATAATGTTGGTACAAAGGCTAATATTGCTTTTCAGTCAGTTAGATTCTGATGACAGCTTTGTGAACCTCTGACACAGTATATAATTTTAGCAAAGTTGAATTGGTCAAAATTTTTAGATTATTCCTAAAGTATTTTTACTTGTCTTTTTCCACTTGTCTGCCTTCCTACCAAGGACGTTCTCTGATGGGATTACTGACACAGACACAGCAATTAGAAAAGGATAATGGCTTCTCCAGGAGACAATCCTTTTGACTGTTCTGATGGAGATAGATGCAGGAATTCAAACCAGTTGAGCATCAGTCTCATTTTTGATACCATGTCCTTTGAATAGTCCAGGTTTGCCAGTTTCATAGAGCATTCTTTCTTATATATTTTTTTACATAAAATTATATTATTTGAAATTGTGTTGATTTCTGGCACAAATTAGTTAACCATACCTGAGGGAAAAGCTGAGCAGACTTAGATGAACTTTCCATTTTAGTGGAAGATATAATTCAAACTGAAGTCCACAATTTCCTTTAAACAGGACTGAGCAGTACTATCTTAATTAAGTCAGTAATCACAGATGTCTTGCTTTCCATGTGAAGACTGTATTTCACACAGGGTAACAGTTTTGAAGTTTCTGTGTATCTTAAAATTATTTATATTTTCTAGGAGGTTTTTTGTCACATTTTCTCCTGGCTTTGTGGTTTTGTGTTGTTATGGTATGACTTTGGGAACCACTTCTCTCCTGTGTTTGGGGAAAGCTGTACAAGGTTCATGCACATGCCAACAGCACTATCAGCTAATGTATTATCCTTCAGCCATAGGAAGAAGCACAGGTTTGGCTCTGCACTGGAATTCAGTCAAATCTTGTCTAGCTAACAAGTCTCCTAGTTCCATGTACTCCCCTGTCTCTTGGCAGGGATGACAAAATTGCTGGAATCCAAACACACAGAAAAAATGTCAGCAAAACTAGAGGGATTAAAGAGGGAAAAGGAATCCTAACGTGTTTAGTCTAGAATTTATTTATTTTTATATTTGAAAAGAGATCAGAAAATAAAATAAGGAAAATACAAAAAAAGGACAGTATACACTTAGTAAAAAATTAAAAAGATTCAGCAGTGGAATGGAGAAAATAGAATTTTTTTCCTTATATAATTTCTATTTTGGCTCAATATGATATGAAGTTAATCTCAATGGAGCACAGACTGAATGCACAAGATTCAGACACAGGATTTTTAAAAAAATTTTTACTGTGTTACCTTCATGACTAACAAAAATTTTGAACTTATTTTGTTTTTTTTCTGGTAAAATATTTGTAAATTTTATCTGTCATAAAGCCTGCATTTTGCTGAGATGCTTTTGTGGGCTTGATTCTTGCTATTTATGGGGGGGGGGGGGGCTTGGGTATTTTTTTAGTTCAGTAAAGTAAAAATTTTCTTGTGTATTTTCATTTCCAGGATATTTGAACTTATTTACACTTTTTATACAAGAATCTCATTTATATCTGGAGTATAAATTACCAAAATTTATCACCTCCCAGAAGGAAAAAATATTTTAAATACACCTGCAAAAAGCTACTATTATCCTTTTTTTATTTTTCAGTAAATAGTAAGAGAACTAGAATAGACTACACCAGAAGAAATTAATGGCAGGAAATTTCTTTCCTTTACAATTGGTTCCTTTGCTTTATTATGCATTGAGGGCTTTCTATGGTAATTGCTAATACAGCATCTTTCCATGTGATTGCACACTGCCTGCGTCTGGGCAAGTGCACATAACACTTTCTGAGTGCACTGAGACACGCCTGCTCTCGTGACTCCTCCAAGCAGGGCAGGCTGAATTCCCATGAATTTGCTCAGTGATCACTGCTCAGCCCATGCAAATCAAAGTAAGTCACAACAACACCGATGTTGCTGCATCTTCATGCCAGAATGCTCTGCTGAGCCTTGGCTTGTTTACTGCTGAATTCCCTACAAAGGGAAGGCTTGGTTATATAAACAATTGAAGACCTTAATATATAATTAATGTATTTCCTAATTAAGTAGTAACCAAGTATGTTGTAATGTTTCAATTAAGATTATAGAAAGTAATTAATTATAATCTTAAATACTTAATGTAAGCATGCCAATTAACAAAATACTACTTCTCTAATTTAAAAGTTGTGCTTGCCTCAATTTCAGAATGACTATACATTTTTAAGCAGATTTTTTTTTTCATTGCAGGACTTTTTTTTCCAAGACTATGATCTTTTAAGTTTATAAGTAGAGATAAAATCTCTCAGTGTAACTAACTTTACACACATATAAACCAATAAAAAAAAAAAAACTTAAAAAAAGCCATGCCAACTATTTTTTAAATAATTGATTTTTTTAAAGTGAATAATGGAAGATCCCCGTTTTAATTATTATTTCAAGGATAGTTACTCCATGTATTAAGTCATATGATTTAGGCATAAGGTCAATGCATTTCATTTCCTCTGGCTTTCAAGAGGTAAAACAGTAGTAAAGTCCCTGGAACTAAACTATCAATTCCAGTTGAATTTTAGCATTTGAAGGAGTGTTTTGAGTCTCAGCTCTAAACATTGTAGGTTACTGGAGACAATGCAGAGTTACAACTGTTTAGCAGGAGCAGGGTGAAAGTCATTATAATATTTGGATTTCATTAAGAGGTGCTACTTGAAATTCATTGCTGGCTTTCTTTTCTTCTTTAGTGTTGCCAGTGAGGTATTCTAATGCACAAGGATGAGTTCAAGTCCCACTCTGCATAAAGTCATACACAGAAAGGTAGGATGGATGGCACTGTTTGCAGTCACCACCTGTCTCTATGAAAGTAAGCCTGGTATTTTCTACTTATTGCACTCAATGCTAACAGACCTTTCCTGAAATGCAATATAAGATGGGTAAAGTCTAGAAAAGGATTATTTGTATCACTGCAGTGATAGTATTGACTCAAAAATAGAGGGTAGATGCACATTTTAACAACACTGAGAAAGGACAAAAAAAATCAAAATTGGTTCCTGAAATAAGGATAGTATGCCATATTTAGAAACTCTGATGGAAGTCAGCTTGACTATTGCACATAATGTTTCCTTTATGTTTAAATAAAGTCAACAGAAGTCAAAATTTTGGGAGCTTTGCAATGTCTTAACCCCACAAATTTGAAAATTCTGTGCAAGATTCCTCCAGGAGAGTCTAGCCCAATGATTTTAATCTTGAATAGAAAGAATGTAGCAGAAAAGAATAAAAATTGCTTTGATTATTCAAAAATTGTAGAGTACTCAGCTTGTAAACCTCTAAAAATGCAAAGTTTGAAGACTTGTGTGATCATCTACTTTTTAAATAGAAGAAAGAAGAAGTCGTTTGTATTATAGCTGAAATGTAATGTAAAAGACTTCTTGAAAGCAAAACATAGACTACCCCTTCATTTATTTTGTTAAAGTGCTTATGACTTGTTTATTTCTGTAAATACAGTATAGGTAGATTGTTTATCTGAGGAGTGTCATGCATTATTTCAAGGCCTAAAATCTAACAGTATTAATTGTCATTCTTAATTAATAATAGGCCAAACAATAATGATAAACAATCCAAGTACTTAATATACTTTCATATTTCAATGGAGCATAACAGGTTGGTATAGAGGTTACTGCCCTTCACATTATTTAGCATTGACTAAGGTTATATACATTATAATTGCTATGCAACTAATGAAATTATATTATAGTTTTACGGCAGCCACAGAACCTATATTTAGAAGATAATTCAAGTGACAGGTTTTTTGCACATTATGAACACTACAGCTTTCCTTTAATGTCATTCCAATTTATCATAAAAAAGCCTTTATGTGTAAGATATATTCAAATGCACATGGGACTTCATATCATATCCATCTTGTTTTCCAATGCTTAATACTGAACCGTGTATCACAAAACATAACCCAATATGCTCGATTTCTTCTACCAGGTTCTCTTTAACTTTTCTTTGCATGAGTGTTTGGAATGTGCAAATTATAACTTGGAGCGGGGTATTCTGAGATAATAATGTTTGCCTTAGCAGCAGTGTGGTCACATTGTATTTCCACAGCAGAGAAGCAACATTGAACTACCTTCTCTGACAGAGTTCATTTGTCACCAGGAGTTATGCTATGGTAGAGCTCAGAGCAGCAGAAGTTCCCTGTTTTATAAATAGGTGGCACAATTCTTTAGCTACACTTAAACAAAGTGCTGAAATTCCTTTCTTGGGGTTTTATGTTCTTTGTCTTCAAGGATAATTAATATGTTTAACATCTAAAACTAGGAATTCATATTCATCTAGTTGCTTAAAGACATAAAGCAAGATCTGATTAATCAACTTGAACAGTACTATTCAGGAAAGCAGTTTCTTATCTGTCCATGGCTTGATTTTTGTGTATTCTTGTAAGTATCTCTTGTAAGCCCCTGTCAAAGACCCATTCCGTTATTGAATCAAGAAGATGGATGAGTGGCCCTTCACACTAATGTTTATAATAATTTAAGGATATGATTCCTTTCATATGGAGTCAATGACTAGAGTTATGCAAAAACCTAAGGTAATCATCTACAATCCTTGTGGTGGGCCTAAAGCTAAGACCCTCTGAAGGTGAATTGCAAACTCCCTAAAAGCAACTCATCACCACTGCCTTGATATCTGCTTTGGGATAGGCAGAAAAACCCTCTGCAAGAACGTGTCTCTTCATTGTCCACACAGAAAACTAAGAAAAGACATTTCAGTTTTGATGGCTAAATTTGCATAAAAGCAATCTCAGACTTAATCAATTACTAAATATAAATCTATCACTTCAAGAAGGAAGAGCTTCACAGTAATGAATACAACAAGTTTTCACAAGGACATAGGATACAAAAAAAAGCCCAGCAAGTCTGAAATCCTTCTCAGTTCTCACATATGTGAAATTTGTATTGCACATAAGTCAGTAATATCTCTTTTCCAGGTTTTTAAATTAGTTTTGGTATCTGTAATGCAAATTGGTACATGGTGTGATTTTTTAAAGTAGATTTAGTCATATCATAAAGCTAGTGAGAAAATACTTGAGTCTTGAGCTTCATAAATATCCTTATACAGTGATCCTTAGATCAACAAAAATATCAGAAAATAAAAAAAATATAACAGCAAAGAGCATCTACATAACTGTTGAAATAGCTTGTTTTAAAATGGCCTGAAATAATACCCATATGTCCTCATATGTGTCCATGTGTCTTTGGATACCCAACAATAATGGGAACAGTGAACATTTGTGAAGCCATTTAGTTGGAGAATTTGGTAAATTTGTCATTATCAATTCATGCAGTATTCCCTGTAAATTCACTTATGAATCTCTTTAGAGTTCTTAGGGATCTCACTTAGCATTCAATTGTTCCTATGGATCTACCTTGCTGTTCAATTGCAGTATATTTGTTTAAATGGCACCAGTTTGTGCTCAGATTGTCTCTAGACAACAAATCCATTTGCCTCTTTTTGGTTGCTCTGTTACTTTGATTTTTGTTTCTTTTATTTGGGGTTTGTACTGGATTTTAGTTCTTGTGCTGCTGCTTTTTAAAAACAGAAGTTGCTACAGTTTCTAGTCTTTACGCTTAAAACATTGTCAATGGAGATTTAACATAATATTTTAAAGGATGCCATGTAAATCTCCCTCATTTTAGCCACTTTTTCATAAAATTGGAGAAGAATATGAAGACAAGATGTTAATTTCCAAATAAAGATTAACACCATGCTTTTTATTTTTCCTTTGTCACCACTGCCAGAATTATGAATATGTTTAATTCTTAGTAGTTTAGCACTTTCAACTATTAGTCTTTCTGCAAGGTTTAAACTTACAAAAGAAAAAAATCAATGAGCAGCATTTTACAGGTTCCTTGTCAATTGTTGTGACTTATTGCCACAAGAGGGAGTGAATCCCAAAGACAGCAAGGTTATGATCCTTCTTCAATAGCCCAGTTTCCAGGATTCAACTGGAGAACCTTCAATTCAATTCAATTCAAGCCAGCCATATCAGTACATGTTGGAGAAATGACATTTGAGATGGTCTGATCAGTGTCACTAAGAGGTTTCATATGGCCATTCACAGCCACAATTACATTAGAAATGAAATTAGATGATGACTTCTTTGTTACCAGTTCCCTCTACTTAAAGGACTTGAAGAAATTATTACAACATTTGAAAATTATTCTCTACAGCGAATTATTCAACCACTAAATCCAAAAACCAAGTGGACTGTCAGGCTTGTAAAAGACCCTCTACAGTGAAAAGCAGACTGCCACTATCCAATTACCTGGTCCCTTGGTTGTCTAACTGATCTATGAAATCAAATTAAACACCAATCTCCAGATTTAATATTAATATTTCAGTGTGAAAGGATATGGACCAAATCTACTGAAACAATGAGGAATACCTAAGTCCTCTTGTGGTTTTCAAATGGAAAATAGTAATCTTGAATAGTTAAAATCTATAACCAGCTATTCTGTTCTCTACAATTGAGAGTTATTAATCTGAATTCTCACTTTTTATGCTAAACTCACAGCCATATTCACTGTATCCCATCTGCACCAATAAACAAGCAATGGTGCATACCAGAGGATAGTTAACAGTCCCTCTTGGTATTCTGCAAGCTGTTTTGAGTTTCCCAGTCTTGTTGATGTCTTTGCTCTTGCTTTTGCTTTTTCCTTTCCTGAAGTTAGTCAGTCATCTGAGGGGACAGATATTGCAACAATGAGGAAACTGAGAACTATATCTGTCCTCTTATTACTCTCTATTTTTTTTCTCTATTCCCTTCTTCCTCCCATTCTCTTTTACATGTTTTGCCAAGAAAAACTACTAAGAATTTTCAGCAGCAGCCAGAGTTGAGCTGAAATTCTTAGGAGTTCTCTGTTCTGGCATTCCAGAAACATGGCAGAGCAATAGCATTCTTTGGAGGACATTTCTGCTTGAAAGGGAAAGGGAAAGGGGAAAAAAGGGAAAGGGAAACAAAAGACTGATTTAAGACAACATATGATTACTTATCTCTTTTTTAATGTATATACTAATTTAGCAATTTACACTGTTTCCATTGTCAAAGTTTCCCTATTAGTTAGTGAAATAGCAAAACATCCCTTATGTCTCTCTTATTGTCACTTGTTGTCAGTAAATGCCACTCACAGGTTGAGACTAAGGCTGAAAGAAATTAGGACTTCTTTCTTTCAGTCGCCTAGAACTTCTTAAGGAGAGATGCCTGGCAAAGTCTTCAGTTATGTTTTTATTATCCAGTCTCCAGCTGCTTTTACATCACTGACTATTCTAAGACTAGGCCTAAGCCACCACCCTTTCATCTAACAAAAATTGTTAAGCTCTGTGATTTACAGGGAACACATCCCATGGAAAGAATTATGTATTCTAGATTTAGAAGTGCTTATTCCTCCACATTCTTGGCTTTTTAGGTACCTCTTAAAGGATTCTAGTGAAGATTCTTGTCCAGAAGCTTTCCTATAACAATTTGAGCTAGATGCACCTGAAGAACTGGTGTCATATTCAGGGTAGAAATCTGTTTTAGCTTTAAATACTAAAATTTTTATGTTTTTTTATATTATACAGATACAGATGACCATGTATTGGCTTTCTCTGCTATTAAAATGGCACAGGGTGTTTAAGACATTAACAAAAATTTGGTAGATAGAACATGAATCGAGGAGAACCTCATGCCTTTCTGCAGTAGCATAGAGGTTAAGCATTCTCCAGGCTTCACTGTAAGATTCTAACATATTCCCCAATTTTGGCACCTATCTAAAAGCATCCCAACCTAGGTATGTTAGTTTCAAACTGAACTTCAGACTTGACATCTAGCAGGTAATTGAGATCCTGTTAGATATAAGCTATGCTGTACCAAGAATACTTGGCTTCTCATGGGATTTGTTCCATTCTGAACATATGAAAAACACCCTGAAATGCAAATTGCATAGCAAAAAATGTAATATCTAGCAAACCCTCAATGTACTTTTGTTTAAGACTTTTCCTGAAATATTGGTTTTTAGTATTGTGCCATTTCTCTCCCACCTGTGATGACCAACCTTGGTCTAGGTCTTAAAACCTTTCAACTAGGAACAGAAAACTTAGCAATTATTGGGTACTTGCAGCACAGTTTGGAGACTTTGGACTTTTTTGTCTTAAAACAAAGAGTAATAAATGCCAGACATTGAAAGTACTTACTCTGCTTCTTATTTAATTCAGTTCCATCATTAAATTCCGGAAGGTAACTACTTTAAGGATTTTGTATGGTACTGGAATCCTTGCTATTGGCATTTGGTTCTAACAAACAAGAATTCATGTACTTTCTTAAACCCTTATACCATGTTGCTTTGATCTGAGGTCTGCTACTAAATACACAGAACTGATGCTTAATAATTTGAATTTTTAAATTAGAAAATAATAGGTTCAGTTCTACTGCTTATTAATCACACAGATTTATGAAAGTACTTGTTAGCATCATTTGTCACTAAAATACAAATTTTATTGAAAGTAATCAAAACCTTTCCTCAAGACCTAGTATTTGCTGGCAGAAAATGCATGTCTTCTAAAAGCAAAATTTTTTACAAGAGTAGTTTTGACAAATTTATTTGGTTTGATTTTTTTGATTGCAAAAGATAATTTTTTTTCTGCTTTAATATGTTTTCTAATAGGCAAACTAATTAAACTGATTTTTAAAAGTAAAATTACTAATTATTAAAAATATTTTTAAATGTTGAAAGAGTAAGTAGCATTAATTTGTGTGGGCAATTGTTGAATGTCTATTTTCTTTAAGACTTGGACATTTGGCCTCATTTAATATTACAAAAAAAAAAAAATCTTAAGTATATTTTCCAAAATGGAAAAAGCATTTTGACCAAATTTAATAATAGCATTTTAAAAAATGTCCTTGAAGGACACAATAATGACATAATGACTATCTAAGAAAGAAGTAGAGAGGAGATAAAATCCCCATGGATTCTACTTCTATGTTTTCCCAGGTACTGTGTTACCTAAAATAGATAGTTCAGTTTTCCAGGATGCTGATCTCCATCCAAGAATAAATAAATATGATCTCTGTTCTTTACAGAAGTAACCTTTCCCAGCCTCTTTGTTGAAGATTGATTTCTGTTCTATTCTGCACAGGTGTTGCCAGGAAGATGATTTTGATTGTGATGATAAAATGCAATTATTATGATTTTAAACATTGGGTTTAAAATGTGCAAAACATTCATACCTAAAGTTACAACAGGGTTTTTGTTTTGATTTGTTTTATTTTTCCTATTTGAAAATATCTATGTTGTATAGTATTTATTTAGAAATTAATGTATTAAGCACTGCATGAGTAAAATGCCAGTAGCATGAAGACATAGACATTACTCAGCTCAATTATCACTTTAAATGAGATGCCCATATTCTATGATGAGGATACAAATTTAATTACAGTTTCGTATTGTTCTGTAACTACCAATAAAAAGAACTATCTAAGGCTGCAAATCAGGATTTAAAAACAAAACCAAGAACTTTCTATGCAATTGCTTTGATGATACATAGATTTAGTAACTTTTACCATGGTTACTCTGGGTTTAGGCTAACACCATAAAAAAAGATCTCTTGCCTTAATGCTAAGTGGACCACCAACACACCTGTTCCCCTTAATGAAAGTAACTGCAATTAAGACTTGAGACTCACTTATGTGGAATGTAGCTGTTTTTCTTGCACAGCATAAACCAGGAAAATATTTTCTGATACTACTTTTCATTTATGGTTTTTGTTGTTTTCATTCAGAAAACAACAAAAAACCACAAATAATTTATAGTAATTTTCTAAAATCTCAGATTCTGTTATAAGAAACAAATATACCTATAGGTATTTAAAGGTAGACTGCAAAAGATTTAAGTAAATTTGGAACAGACATTTTTATTATTAATCACTTAAGATATGAGAACATTTTCATATTCCAACAAATTACTTGGATAAGTATATGTCAAATTTAAAGTTAAATTAAGGTTTTATGTAGTTTCTGTTCATGGAAAAGCTTCCAATTTATGTCAGAGGGGCAAAGGATGCTTTCTTGATGACCATTTGGGCATGAGATTTCTTATTTGGATAGTTGTATTAAGATCCAGGAGATATTTTTCAGAACTGAGCTTTGACATAATAACAATGTATCATATTTTTACATCTATCATATCTACATCACTCATGGATTCATAAGTATAAATATTTTCAGAACAGGAAAGGTTTATGATCACTTAGGATGACCTTCCACTTTAGGCAGTAGATTTCACAGGTGTCAAACAAAGATTATCAAACCTTAATTTAAGGTGGAAATGAGGAATTCCATATGTCTGGATAGGGTTTTTCATTCATTATGAGAAAAATCTGTATCTTATACATTAAAAAAAAACCCAAAAAAACAAACCAGAAAAAAAAATCACAAAAAAACAAGCAAAAGCTGCCAAAGACAAACACTTCTATCAATGTCCCACTACACAAGTTTATTTTCTTTACAGTAAAATTGGCAATCATAAAGAATAAATGTGAAAGGGAACTTGTTCGTCCCACAGACACATTGAATGTTGTGAATTACCTCATAGACTTATTTGTGATAGGTAAAGTTTCTTTCACTGTAATGCAGTTTGTTCACATTTTCAATTGTACTTGATTATGATTCTGTTGAGGTCTTTCCAACTTTTCAGGAACATATTTAAAATGCAGCTTATCTCAAGTGGTTATCAATAAAACCTTCCTGACATTTTCAGAGGCTTATTTTTTTCCTGTTGTTGTTTTATTTCTATTTCCCACTGCTGAAAAAAACATCTAATTCAGTATAATGAATATTGTTTTCCATCTTTTGAAAGGAGAGGAAAAATTTTAAGGAATATAAAAATACTTTTTCCTTTTAATAAGAATGTTGAATGTCAAAGGCAGAAAACTTTCAGAATAATCATATAGTGAAAAAATGCCTCATTTCTCTGTAGAAGAAGTTTTAACTTTCAAGTTTTAATCAACCTTTTCTTATTTTAGTCAGCCACTATGGATTATGCCTTTTACCTAAAATTTAATGTTTAGGTCCTGTACACTAGGCAATTCCACTTTTCTTTGTTGAGACTTCTAACATTCCACTCCACTGAGCATCTGCAATCATCCATCACAAAAATTAAAAAAGGAAGACAGGATAGGTCTCTAAAAAATAGTAGGTGATCAAAGGTATATGATATATGAAATTTATATCATGGGTTTATATGACAAGAAAATGAAGCGTGCTCCATGCACGTCAACAGTGTACATATATTCAGCATAAAAGTTGTATTCAGATGTAAATATTGTCTCTGGGATTTACAATATTTTCTAAACAAACTTGTATGTTTATGTCCTAATCATCCTATAGACGTATAACCCAAAGTTAATAACAAAAGTATGACTACTTTTCTCAAGCTTTATAGAAAGAAAAGAAAGAAAGAAAGGAAAAGAGAAAGAAAGAAAGAAAGAAAGAAAGAAAGAAAGAAAGAAAGAAAGAAAGAAAGAAAGAAAGAAAGAAAGAAAGAAAGAAAGAAGAAAGAAAAGAAAGAAAAAAAGAAAGCAAAGGAAAGAAAGAAAAAGAAAGAAAAGAAAGAAAAAAAGAAAGCAAAGAAAGAAAGAAAAAAGGATTTTTGATAAAGACAGAAGTAGGCATGCCTGACATGAAGCATCCAAATCTGCCATTCTGACTCCTTTTGGAGAACCTGAGAACACTGGATTTTGAAAAATAAATAACATATTTAAGTTCTGAATTAGTTTTATTTATTTGTCATTTTTAGAATGAAAGTGACAATACTAGCTTCTAGAAGAGCAGACAAAAGAGTTTCACATCATAAAGCACTCCCTGAAGAAGTTCTTCAACTCAGCATTAATGATTCCAGTGCGTTGCATGTTATAAGTAAATTAATGGCTACAATTCATACTTGTTGAATTCTGATGTCCCATTATATATCATTCCTCAAAAATAGAGAAAAAAATGCTAATGTGAAACTCAGAAATGGAAGTGCTAACTTTTTAATCAGTTCCATTTCCTTCTCACTTATAAACTCTCAATTTTTTTTTATTTAAAATAAAATACTACTTATAGACAGAGATACATAACATTTTTTGAGAATCTCATTTAATTCTGAGCCTTCTAAATTGTGTGTAGAGCTCTATGGAAAAGAAGATATAATATCAGATTATAAAGGCTAATTGAGACCAAGCACTAAAAAGATTATATGCCAGGCTGAAGAAATCCACACTATTTATGATATCTGATTTCTCCATATTTTTTTTTTTTGCTTTTAAATGTCAACTGTTTAAAGAATATAGGATACTGGCAAATAGTAGCTCATATGTTCATTATCTGATTGGTGCCTAAATATTATTAGTAGTGGAACATCAACAGGAAACACTAATAAAGCTTTAGTAAGAGAATAATCAAGCCTGCTGGTTATAGACCCCTCAAAAGAGCTGATAAAAATACAAAACTTTGGATGGCTAAAATAGAAATTATAGAAAATTTTAAAGTGACATTAATACATTTAAGTAAGAGAGTACAGGAACTACTATGTAGCAAAACAGTAGACCATGACCTAGGTCAAAATCATGGTTTTGGTTTAAAAAAACCCTTAACTTGCTGTAATGTAGATATTACTGTGGTCACCACTATAATGTTCTCTAGGCTTTAAAATCTGTGTGATGTACATAAATCCCAGGCTCAAAATCTATGAAGCTAAAAATATGTTCTTCAGTGCCAACAGAGAAATTTTACATAAAACCCAAATATTGTTATTTGGTGTTCTTCAATAGCTCCTTAATTTAAAAAATTGGGAAATTTGTGAATAAGGATAAATTTTTGTCCACAGCCAGATGATAGGGACATTGCAGGGTTTTCATTAAGCATAGTACAAAAATAACTTTGCACATTTCTCAGCTATTTTTCATCAACCTGTTTTCTGGTTGACACATGGCTTGTGCCAGTCTGTGGCATTTATGACTTCAGGCACTAGAGGACTGAATGCTTGGTTTCACCCAAGTAAATGTCCCCAAAGAGGAGTTTGTGGATGAAAGATAACTTTTGATATGCTATAGATTAATATAGATTTATTGGCTTCCTACAGCCTTAAATACTCTGAAGTATAAAATATAAACTTGCACCAGATGGCTTGTATAGTTGCCCATATGAGTAAATTGACTTATGACTTAAGTTCTGACATAGCTGGGACTTCAGAGACTCACTAGATAAAAACCTTAGTCTACCTGAATCCACTGCCAAAGTCTCTACTGAACAGAGTAAACTCAGTTTATTATTTGAGAACCTCTCTGGGAGTTTTCTGGATGGGTACTGAGTACTGATAGTCCCACCTACAGTCTCTTCCTTGAAGGAGCAGTCAGAACACTCCAGGACTAAGCCTTTCACACAACACTCAGTGAACAGCACCCTCATTCTCAAGAGAAGTTTGAAATTTATGCAAAAAATTGCTTGTGTGGGTTGATATCAGTAACATTTTAGCTTCCAAGGAATGAAGGAAGTAAAAATGTAAAGGAATTCCCTCATGTTTCTACTTGACTTAGCTGCTATAAAAAGCAGGTTTTGACAGTAAGCACTGCCTTTCATTAACAGTCTGGGTAGAGAGCAGAGGTAGATGACAGTCGCAGTTCATACTGTTCACAATATAATTCTGTCTCAATGTTTCCTACATGACCATTAACAGTAACCCAAATACTTTTAGTATGATTAGCATAATCTTTTGCAAATGGGTCAATGCTTAATGAATAGGAGGGTGTTTTAAGGTTAAAAGAAAGCTCAGAACCAAGCAGCTTCCCTATCACTCTTTTGTGTCTTTCTGGAGAATATACAGAATGTCTTTTGCTCCCCTCAGTGTAGCAGTTACTGAGACTCCATGTCTCTCCTTTGCATGATCTTTGCTTACTTTCACTGAAAATGAGCATTCAACTAGCAGCAGCTTCTGGAAAGACAAAAGGAACCAACTGGAGATGATAACAAACTTTAGGTCAGATCTCCAGTCAAGGCATAGCTACACTGGTTACCACACTGTTTAAGAATCTGGTGAATAGTGCCTGCTTATATGAAATCATTCAACACAACAGAGAGATTTGGATGAGACCTTTTCAATGCATAAGCCACAAGTGCAACATATGCACTAGTAATTTCGAGGTATATTATTTATTTTTAGCAATATCCATTCAGAATTCTGTGCTGCCTTACTATTGACCACTTCCCATGGGAGAGCAGGTGTTCAGCCATCCCCAGCAAAGCATGTTCCATCATGAATAAAGGTTATTTGGAAGACAAAATTCCACCACTATAAATGCTCACTCCTTCCTTCTTCTTGACCCAGCTTTATATGCTGAGCATGATGCCATATGGTATGGAATGTCGCTTTGGTCAACTGGGGTCAGCTCTCCCAGATCTGTCCCCTCCCAACTCTTTGTGCACCCTCAGCCTCCTCACTGGTGGAGTGGGGTGAGAAGCACAAAATTCCTTGACTCTGTGCAAACACTGCTCAGCAATAACAAAAGCATCCCTGTGCTATCGACACAGCTTTCAGAAAAAATTAAAAACATAGCCCATACTAGCTGCTATGAGGAAAATTAACTATATTCTAGCCAAAATCACTCAAGGTGAGTGGCATCCAAGAAACTTATTTAAAATTAATAAGTCTACAGGAGGTCATTACCTTGAACTTTGCTGAGAAGTGAGCCAGAGCAAGGCTTTAAAAGAGATGTGCTTCTGATATTCTGATCCTCACATTCAGGTCTCTACGCTGGAGAGGTAAATCTGCCAGGTAACAGAGTATTAAATAATGCATAGAGTGAATTGCACATGTTCTCATTCCATTATATTAACAATGAGATTTTATGTAATTCAAAATACTAGGAGAAATATATATGGAAAAGTATGGAGAGTAACCATTAAAGTGAATGGCTCAAAGTCCTTTTGAGACAGAAATAAGTAAAAAATGGGCATATATTCTGATCTCAGTGCAAAGTTAAAATCAGTGCACACACTTTGGACTGATCCACATTTGCCCTGAAGAACACAAAGGAAATTAAAACCTGGAACCAAAGATCACTGCAGTAAGGCCTTACAGATGAGACGCGGTCACTCCCCCAGCTATTGTGGGTGCAGCCTTGTAATGATCTGAAATCCACCACCTGTTCTGTAAGAATCTCATTTGAGTTCTTTGGCCTCTCTCCTTGCCTTCAGCAAGGAGCAGTTTCCATAGAGGGAAAGGGGAAGGGGAAGGGGAAGGGGAAGGGGAAGGGGAAGGGGAAGGGGAAGGGGAAGGGGAAGGGGAAGGGGGGAAGGGGAAGGGGAAGGGGAAGGGGAAGGGGAAGGGGAAGGGGAAGGGGAAGGGGAAGGGGAAGGGGAAGGGGAAGGGGAAGGGGAAGGGGAAGGGGAAGGGGAAGGGGAAGGGGAAGGGGAAGGGGAAGGGGAAGGGGAAGGGGAAGGGGAAGGGGAAGGGGAAGGGGAAGGGGAAGGGGAAGGGGAAGGGGAAGGGGAAGGGGAAGGGGAAGGGGAAGGGGAAGGGGAAGGGGAAGGGGAAGGGGAAGGGGAAGGGGAAGGGGAAGGGGAAGGGGAAGGGGAAGGGGAAGGGGAAGGGGAAGGGAAAGGAAAGGAAAGGAAAGGAAAGGAAAGGAAAGGAAAGGAAAGGAAAGGAAAGGAAAGGAAAGGAAAGGAAAGGAAAGGAAAGGAAAGGAAAGGAAAGGAAAGGAAAGGAAAGGAAAGGAAAGGAAAGGAAAGGAAAGGAAAGGAAAGGAAAGGAAAGGAAAGGAAAGGAAAGGAAAGGAAAGGAAAGGAAAAAGAAATGTTAGTTCCTGAGGAACTTGGCAGAATCTGAGCTATCAGTTATCCATTTCAGCTACTTACACAGAGTTTGTTAAGAACGTCTGGTCTATTTATTTTATAATTATTTTATTTTGTAATCTTTGCCTTTAGGATTGGTATGGAGTAGAACAACATATTTCATTGACATTTTGTCTTATGAAGGTGTGTTTCAGCTCTACTGACCTTCCAAACACCTACACCGTATTCACACACTCATTCTGAAAGAGGAAATCTACCTAAATACACAAGTTGCTTTTCATCTCCACAAAGGAATGAGTAGGACTGAGAGTATTATTTCACAAGAGGAAGAAAAACTTGATTAACATTTTAAAGATATCATTATCCTTTTGTTTATTTCAAATTTAAAGTGTTAAAGTGCTAAAATTGTGACACTCCCATGGAAATTACAGGTACAAAACCAGCAAAGGTTTGGCTGAGCTGTCTACAGTAAAAATGCTTGATGTCATTTGAAATAACTGCATGTAGACACCTAAATTTAGGTGTCTTGATTTTGAATTAAATTTTATCTTTGCAGTTGTCTACAGGTATGATAGATGCTTATTGTAAACACTTAGCCATGATTCAATTGTCTGTGATGACCATACACAAGCAAGTGTCATTTAAGATTTCTTAGGGTATCTGAGACATCTACACAAAAGGAGCATTTATGACATAAAACTTGTGGGAGACTAGAGACCCACAAGGAAGAGTAGCTGCAGGTATCTGAAATATCACTGGATGCTTGTGTGTGGACAACTGGACCAACTCTTCTGCTCCCTCGAGTGTCTCTCTGATGAATAAGCTGATGATTGAGGATCAGTTTTACTTCAGTCATGCAACATATTTAATACCTGAGTCAGTCACCTTATCTGATTTAACCAATTAGATATTTCCTACAAGATTTCAAATTATACTCGGCCTATGAACTCAATGGTGTCACCAGTCATAAAAATTATTAAGTCCTAGATGCAGATCCAAACGTGCATGGCACCTGCATGTGTCCAGTCCAAGGTTTAGCTTCAGTTATGGATAAAGCAAACCAAGTCAGGCAGAAACACTGGATCTGAACTAAAACATTCCAAATCCTAAAGGGAGGTGATCTTCAGGTTTTGATTCAGGTGTGTTGTCAGTTTGACATCTTTGGCTGTAAAAATCAGTGTAAGTGGGTGGAGGTGTTTGCACAGTGAGGCAAGAGCCAAAGGAGAGCAGCGCAGCAGACCCAGGGCATGCCTGCACTAAGTAATGCTCTGATGACGTGGCGCCCGCTGGAAATCTCTCAGCTGCTTGCTGCTGGGCAGATGCACCAACTTGTTCAAAGACAGCACAGAGATCGTTGCACAACACTTCACTGTTGGAGGCAGACATGCCTCTTGGGGAATATTTTGAGCAGATATAAATAGCTTTTGTGTGCAGCTGATGAAGTCTGTATCCAAGGGATTTTGTATTTTAATATTCAAAGTTTTAAAACAGAGAAAAGGTAGGGTAATCATTCTTTCTACACTTCTTGCTCTTCTTTTTCTGCATTGTGAGGTGAAAATGAAAGGATGTATATACACTCGGACAACTTAAGAAGTGTTTTTCAAGAAGAAATGCACATATTAACCCGGAAATCTTTGCCTGCAAATCAACTTTAGAATTGGAAATCTGGAAGTTTTATGGGTCATTACCTTGCCATATATCCTGTAATTTCTTTGCTATGGTGTGAATTATTTAAGGAAAATCCATTCACTGGAGTTTGTTAAATTTATTGAAGCATCAGTCCCTTTGTAAATATATACACTTTTTTTCAAATTGGAGACTGGATTTTTACTTTTGAAAAAATCAAAGACAGATACAAGTGAGATGAGAAAAATCTTCACTGTTTACATTTTGTGGACCAAAAGCTGAGTCCCAAAGGGTTAAATTATTTCCTTAGAATATTTTAAACAGAAGCTGAAAATGGGATGTTCAGAGTGACCTTTAAAAACCCTGGTATCTCTGCTGTTCCACTATAAAAGACATTTTCCATAAATAGCCGAAACTTTCTCTTTTCAGTAATTCTTTCTTAAAACATAGAAGAAAGGTTCTTTATATATAAAGTACCAAAACTACGCATGATTAAAAGCATCTTATATGAACCAGAGGAAATATTTTTATTACTATAATTTTGTTCAATAGCCATCTGAGGAAAACTAAAAGCATAAAGAAACTGAGGCTACAGCCAGCTGAATAGGCAGTGCCTTAATCCTGAGTAATCTCACATTCACTAGAGGATTTATTCTGATTACACTGACAGAGATGCTGAATGGGTATCATACAGTAGAGGAGGAAAAGATACCAGAAAAACTCAGTAAGGGCCTGATGGAGTCTTTGTATGCCCTGATCCTGAGTTTACAACTCCTTCACTGGTTTCATCATGGCTAAATCTTGATAGTAAATTTAAATGTCCTGGGAAGAATTCATCACCTTTGGAGTCATATAAACCTCTGGTAATTTGCCCTATTACTTTTCTGAGGGGATAACTAGTCTGCTTCTGTTCTGAGAGAGCCAGATCACTCAACCTGCTTCCAGACACCTTCCAGAAAGTTTCATAGAGTAGGAACAGTCAGTCCCAAAGGCAGCAACCTTAATAGCCAGGCTGTGCCGCTGGATTTCTGGGCCATAGAAACAGTTTATCAATAAAAATTATTACCTCTGTGGCTTTATTACAAAATTAAATCCATTACAGATCCACTTAAAGAGTTCTTCTTTTTAAATATATTGCTAATTTGAGGATTTATCATTTTCTGTGAAGATGACTTTTGTGGTTCTTGCTTCTTTCTGCCCATGAATCACAATTTTCCTTGCATGTAGCAGTAGCTTTAGGAAATCAAGATTTTTTTTGTTGTTGTTGTTCTTATTTCTGCCTCTCTTGTAATATTCATCTTCCTAATGTCTGTGTGGAGTTTTCTAAATATTACACTTTGTTTTAAAAATTGTATTCTTTCATGTCCAATGGTATGAATACACCACTCAGTTATCAATCTAGCCATGGCAACTAGAAAGTGCTGCAAAAACTTTGTTTATGTTTAAAGTATACTGTTTCAGGAAAATGCAGCAAAAGTTTTGATTAAGAAATTATAGTAATCCAATGGTTGAATGGTGGTGTGAAAATCCAATATTGGACAATTTGCCTCTATATATGTGAATACTTCTTATAACATTGGAACTTACAAGCATCTACATGCTAAAAGACATGAAATATATGCCAGAAATTCAGACTTTAAGTATTCAATATTTTAGATAGATTCATTTAATTTCTTTATTGTACAATATGCTATAAATGTTTGCCTCAGGATAACAATTATATGTTCAAGGGAGCAAGAAAAAAAGAGATTGTTGTGTCTGCTACATTTTCTAGAAGACATTTTATTTTGTTGGGCTTTACCCTCCACTGATTTTGGCTTTGTAATATATTTATGGCTGTTCTTGACTTTGCCTCATCTTGGCTGAAAGGAAACCATGAGCTGTTAGAATGAGTGGTCAATGTAATATCACAATTGATCATTTTCAGTGAAATAATTGTGAACATTGCATCTGGTATAGTAAATATGGTGTCTATGCATTCTTAATTGTTGAGTATTTTGAGTACAGCTCAAAAATATTTTTCTTATTACAGAAAGGGAAAAATTAACTTTTTGACAACATTAGTAGATCAAGCAGCTTATTTGGGGGCCTAAAAATAATCAGCTCTCTTGGCTTTACTCTTATGATGCTTGGACTGTAAGTTTCAGCTGTTTTTTGGCTTAGAACAAAGAGTGTTTTGCCATTGAAGCAGGACTCCTTAGTCTAGTCTTTCTCTGGCCTCTGCTAATGACAATAAATAAACTTAACAACCAGATTAATGAAATCTCATTAATAAGTTCCTGTGGAAAAGAAATAGATAGAAAAATACAGTAGTTCTACATAAAGGGCACAGGATACTACTTTAAAGACTTATTGCTTATATGTAAAGGGATCCTGAGCTCTTTTTTTTATTTACACACAATAATACAAGTCTGCAACTGTTAGCAAATTTTGTTTGTCCCACTTTTCTGCATGCTTAAGCTTCATTATTTCTTCATCTGCAAAGAAAATACCTTCTTGGTTACCTGTGCATTTACAAGTGTTTTAGTTTTTAATCTCATCTGGAAACAAGATCTTAAGTTAGTAGTAACAAGCATCCTGAGGACTTACCTGAAAGATTATATAGAAGGTAAAGAAAGAAAAGAAAGAAAAGAAAGAAAGAAAGAAAGAAAGAAAGAAAGAAAGAAAGAAAGAAAGAAAGGAGTAAATACTAATTTGACAAGTTCTAGGAGAATATGTGCAGCCATGATATCTATGAACCCTATCCATAAGCATTATATTCTACACATTCTGAAAGCTGTAGCACTGGAAAAATCCCACTTTGATTTAAAATGAAAATATTAGTTGGCCTGTAGTAGGGTGACTGACCTAAATCAAATATAATTGTATGCACTTAGAACAGCTAGAGTCTAAATTATCTATGCTATAATGCACCAAATGGCATTGAGAAAAGAAAAGGCTTGAGTTTTATTTTGTAACACTTCAAGTGTGCAATTTGCATGTAAACCATTGCTTTGAATTATATCAGAAAATGAATAATTAAGAAAGAGCAGGATGGAAAAGAATACTTGGTTTATTGTTATCTCATTTGGTATTTTTAAATTAGGCTGAAACAATGTCACAGATGACCTTCTGAAATAGCTAGCTGGTATTTTCATATACTCCTTTTATTTGTTGTTGTAGTTGTTATTTTATTGCATAATATAGCACAAGCATTGTAGGGAATACACTGAAATTATTATCAACATAAAACTGAGGCTTTAATTTTAAAATGTCACAAATGATTTTCTTTTCTTTTTTTAAATTTTTTTCTCTTTGACATAGTGAATCTGTGTGCCTGAAATATTAACATTAAAATTTGAACAACCAAGGCACTAGATGAAACTTTGCTGAGTAATTTAGGTATGAAATAGGTTATTTGTGTTGCAGAATTCCGGTATCTTCCAAAAGACAGAGGCCCTGGAACTAGGTAAGATTCACTATAGTTGTACTTTCTAACTCTTCTACTGCCTAGCATTCCCTTGCTTTTGTGGTTTGGTTTGTTGTTGTGGTCTTTTTTTAAGTCTTGGGCACACATATATTTATTTCTATATAACTTCTTCAATCTGTGATTAGATATGTTTTTCTTTTAAGCAGGTTTATAAAGTTTTCAAATGTAAGCGTACATATATAACTGCATATATATCTTTACTCATTTGCAGCAATGTTCCTTTCAGACATACACAAACCAAAACTGGAAGGAGAGGAGCTGAGGTCTTTCCCATCACTGGGAAATTTAAAGACTGCATTTATAATCTCACAATTGACTTAAGGGCTTGCAGTCCTCCCTAGTCAGAAATGTTCCCTCTTACTTGAAAAAATGGTTAACTCAAAATTTAAAAAAATACAATGTAATGAGTAAGATAACAAGAATTTATTTTATATTTAAGAACTATCAATTTTGCAATAATGCAAAGAATTGCATTTATTGCACTGCTTAATTAAATATGTCCCTTCAGTGGTTAAAAAGGAAGTTTAACTTCTTAAGAAAAAATTGCATCTCATTAACTTGTAAAGTTGAAGGAACTGACAAGTTGTGTTCATTGTTTCAAAGAAAAGTGTTTCTTCCTGCAGAGGGTACTGGAATGTACCCAGCAGCTTTCATAATAAAAACAATTGCATAACACATTTATTATTTAATTGAGGATATTTGATACATGATATTAAAAACACAAAGCATGATGTTAAAAAAAAAAAGTATTTTGAAACATAATTA
Source organism: Lonchura striata (assembly GCF_050655825.1). NCBI lineage: Eukaryota > Metazoa > Chordata > Aves > Passeriformes > Estrildidae > Lonchura > Lonchura striata. The sequence goes on from NC_140705.1 coordinate 37,910,510, forward strand.
TAGCTTTAACCAACATTTGGAATTTTTAAAATGTGAAATCCAAGCTGATGAAGAACACCCACACACATCTTTTATTAGGTATTTTTAGTGTTAAAAAGAGGATTGTGTAGTGATTTGTTCCAATGTTAGCTTCATCCCAATTTATTTACAATGTTCTTGTTAATTTCCTTTTCATCTATATGTATATGCATATATATATATATATATGGGCCTATGTGATTTATAGGTGAAAAGCATTTTCATTATAATCTAGGCACTAACAGGCATTTTGTGTGTCTTATGTGACTCTCCCATTTAAAGCAGAGTCAGATTTTGTTGCAATAGCCCAAAGCAAAGCTGACAGGAGGGAAGGAGGATGGGCCTGTGAGCCAGACAACACAGCCATGTCAGGTGAAACACTGTGATTTGAAACCTGTGCCTGTGTGTGAGGTTGAACAGGAGGAGGAGATGAGGACTGAAATTTCCATCTCTCTGCCTGCTCAGTTCATGCCCTAGAAGAGGAAATTTGCACCCTCCTTTTTTTTCCATTCCTGGTTTATAAAGCAACCTTGCAGGCAATTAACATAAGTCAGTTTAAAATACATTGACTAGGTAATATGAATGAGACAGATTGTATAATTTTAGTCTAATTCTTATTAGAATAAATTCTCATTCAGGTTAATTTGAGGAGCTTATGAAATCTACAGAAGTCTTACACTATACCAGAACAAGCATTTATCCTTGCTGGAAAAGATCATGTGTAGACATTACCTGGTTTCTTACTGAAAGTGGTTAAGACAAATTATGGGATCCTAAAATAGTAATCAATTGTCTGCTCATGATTACTTTCTCATAGAAGCAATAGATCACAAGTGTCTGTTTGCATGAGGCATTCAAATTATGCTGTGAGACTGAGGCTATACTGGACACCATGGCTACCATAACATTATTCATTAATAATCATTCATGCTGTGGTTGGGAATGACAGAACTGTCAAGAAAAGTAGTTGAGTAAACAGCTTTATTTGTTGGCCTGTGAAGTAATCAGATAACTTCTCAGGATTTTAAAATAATCCATTAATGTAAGTCATTACTAACAGTTATTTGACTCCTTGTAACCATTGCTTAATTTCAGCACAACACAAAGAGCCCAGAGTTTTGTGCTGCCTCATTGCCAAATGTCAATCACTGTATATTTTAATCAGTTCTTTGCACACACTAGCACCAGTCATAATAAACACTCTCAATCATCTATCTGAACATCTGCCTTTTAGAAACCACAAATCAGAATGCCATCTTCACAGAGCCTTCATATGGTAAAACACTCACATACCTGTATCTGTACATACATGTGCAATTTTGAAAGCTCTATTTCCATATCTCTGCAATTTGGAGAAATGGAGACAGTATTAAGAAAAATTCCTAGTTAGGGAGGTGAGAAAGAGTGGAAAATGGAAAAAAAGAAGTTAAAGAAGATGGTGGAAAGATAAAGTGATCAGAATAGGAAAGGATAAAGAAATAAGTCACAGTGTGTATGATTTACTAGGCCATCACCAATCCTGAAGCCAGACTTGAACTTAAATCAGCCTGTGTAATTGAGGGAATCACTTCAGATTGATAATTTTTATTCAGAGCAAGTCTGCTAAAAATCTTAAACTCAGTGAAATGTCTGGCTGGCTGGCTCATAAGGAGCATTTTGTTGGAAAGTAACTGTGGTTTACAAAAATGTATGCTCTTTTTTTTTAGAATTTTCTGAAGATACTTTACATTCTTTCTTTCAACAGGTTTCAATATGGAGACCGAGTAGAGAAGGATTATCATAGTTTAACATAGTGAAAAACTAATTGAATCATTAACTGACCATTCAGATTCAAATGTCTTCTCATTTGCACTTGTGTTTATACTTCTGCTTTACTCTTGCACATCTCTCTTTAGTATGCCTTGTTTATAAAACTCCTTAGTTTGTAGCTCTGTGCTGAAGAGGTCATGTGAAAGTGTGAATCAAAATGCTAGTGAAAGTCAAGGTTTTCTATTTATTGTCATATATTTTTAATCAGTAAGACTTTTGTTCTTAGTGATTAAAAACACGCACAAAAAGTGCTTGAGATTTTACAGTGCTTTTAATTTATACAACTTTTTTTAATACAGTTCTCAACTTCCCATGAATAATAGACATCATTAAGCAAAAAGTATGATTAAACACAATATTCATAAGTAGCAAACAGATAATGATTATTATTTTGCAAATTAAAAATGTTTCTTTGCACTGTAAATTAATTTTTTCTGTATCAGCTACCTTGGTTGTAGTGATAAATTGAAAAGCAGTTTTCTCCTTTTATTCCAAATCATTCCTTAACAACAGTAATAAAAATAAAGGAAATTATGTATATCATTAAGGGATCTTAACGGTGAAGTTCTAAAATATTTCTGACAAAGAGCTGCTTGCATTTAAGTGTCTGAAAACTATTTTTGTTTCAAATGTTAGTTCTCTTGCCTGAATATCCTGTTAAATCTCACCCTTTAAATCTCACTGTGGTCAAGGGATATTTTAGATTTCAAAGTAAAAATAAACTGGTTCTTTAATGTGGTCATGGCTGCATGAATTAGCAGATGGTCAAACTTCATGGAAACTATTAACTCCAATTTTTGAATTGTAATAACAAAATTATGAATTATAGGACATTTACCAGCTTAGGATCAGCAGCAAACATTAGTGTAAGATGAATGTTTGTTTAAACATAGTCACAAAGGCAGAAATTATGGTGCAATTCCTCTCAGAAATGCAGTGTGATTTTCTTCCAGGAGTAATCAGCATTACTAGGAAAACCAAAAATTGATTGCATTTTCTTATTAATCTGTGTACAAAATGCATTTATACATATTTAAAGTGTTGCTTTCTTAACTGTCATTCCTGTGTGAAAAAGACAGAAACTATAGACACAAGATCAATGTCAGAACAGCAAACCAGTTCACACACAGGGAGACATGTTTTAATCCCGTTGACTCATTTTTGCTCTCTTTTGTAACCTTTCTGGAGATCAAAGGCAAGCTCTAAGTATACAGGTTAAAATGTACCATGCAGTCAAACTTCACTTAGTAAAAAAACAACCAAACAGAATTCAGTCATACTTAAATAAACTTTCAATCTTTTTTTTTCTTTTTTATAGGAACAACTCTATAAAAATGCTGTTTAAAAATTTAAAAAGAGCCCAAAAATCTAAGAAATTGATTAGAGATCTGAGAAGAGGGAAAAGCACACAGTATATACCTGAGTCTACTGCAACCCTCTGAAAATTCATTTCCCCTCTGCTCAAGCCACCAGTGTCTCTTCAGCTCTCCTTGTAAACCTACCTAAAAAGTAACCAGCTTTGCAGTAACATAGATTGCACCTCCTCTGATTTCCTCCTGCTGCTCCCACCTGCCCCTCACCTTCTCTGACACAATTGACCACCCTCAATGCTTTAGAGGTCCTGCTACTGTATTGTAATTTTGTATTACAAGAATTTAGCCAATATTAGAAGTTTAATCAAAGGTGAAGGACAGTTTGGTCACTCTTTCAAGTGTGATAATCTCCCTTTGACATGAACAGTGCCATAACAAGTGTCACAACAAGTGTCACTCAAGCAGATGAGGACAGCTTAGCTGAGCTGTGCCTACTTCCCAGCACAATTCCCAGCTGGGTCAATGTAACAGCCATGTGAAAAGTCAATGCCAAAAAAGCCTATTCTCTTGTAAGAATTTGGGCCTAGTTGTAAACACTGAATCCATGGGCATTTTGTCACACTGCACACATTTTCCAGCTAATTTCTGTAGTAAGGTAATAATAGATAAAATAATGGGGATCTTTAGATATCAATATATTAAAAGTTCAGATCTATGTAACAGTGAAGTTGTATGGAAAATCTATATCTGCCCATTCAATCTGTCTATCCATCTACCTCTCAATCACAAATTTTAGTTTTTAAGAAGAAAAGATCAGGTGTGATAGCTGAATTTTTTTACTTTAAGAGATTATTTTTTATACATTTCATTTGATATTTTTTAAGCCAAAATCATGATCTCTTAAATAAATCATGAAAGATAAGAAATAAAAAGTAAGGTTTTATTTCATGAGCTAATGACTATGATGTTAATGGCAGTTAATAGATTCTTATTAACTAATTATACAGTAGTTTCAAATTTATTAAAAAATTAATCAGCAGAAGTAAGCAGCTACTCTAAGATGAGAAAAATGTCCTTTTGCCAGTGAACAATTAATCATAAAATAAAATGAAAAGTTTGCAAAGTCTGAAACAGCTTATTCATAATGCTGTTTAAAAGTTTAAAAGTCTGTCACATGATAACCTAGAAGGTTTAAGTTTGCTGTGTGGTTTTAAAATGCAGTCCTTCTGGAATTTAACATATTGTGGATTTTAAATCCTCATCTTCCATTGGAGTGGAAAACAAATTTTAAAGGGGAAATAATCTACATTTTAGTTTGGTGCAGTAAAACAACTGGGAACTATGACTGGACTAAAGCAAGAAGTTACATGAAAACTGTAAGATACCCGTCCTACCCATGCTTCAGGGGTATTTTCAGAGCAATATTTAATTCTGCCTGATTTGATTCTCATTCACTGCATTTTTGTTGAGGAAGGGCAAGGGCAGAGAATTTGGGAAGCAGATGAAAGAAGTAGTCCAATTCTTCTGAGCTTCACTTCCTTGCAGTGACTTCCACAATTGCAATTAAAAACATACAGTTTTAAAGAAAATAAATGAGGTAAAGTTTTTCCAGAAAATCAAAATATTTTTTCTTCAAGATGTCCTTAAGTCAAAACTCACTTTTTCATTACAGACCATTCTAAACAAATAAAATTATCATTGCATAGGTCATCCTAACTGGTAAATTTGTTTTAATCTACATAGTAAATATTTTTGAGCTTCTCTTTAACTCATAGATTCATAGAATATCTCAGATTGGAAACTGTCTTCGAATCTAACAACCATGCTAGAGATCATCTAGCTCCAATCTCTTTGCCATCAGCAGGGACAAATTGCACTACACCAGATTGCTCAAAGCCCCATCCAGCCTGGCCTTGAACACTCTCAGGGATGGGACCGCTACAACTTCTCTGGCCAACCTGTACCAGAACCTCACCACCCTCACAGTAAATAATTTATTCCTTATACCTAATCTAAACCTACTTTCTTTCAGTTTAAAGCTCTTCCCCTCTTCCTATCACTAAATGCCCTTGTAAAAATCCTCGCTCCATCTTTCTTATAGGCTCCCTTCAGGCACATTGGAAGGCTGAAATTAGATCACCATGAAGCCTTCTCTGTGCTGAATAATCTCAATTCTCTTAGCTTTTCCCCATAGCAGTAGTAATCCTCCTAATCAGCCCAGTGACCTCCTCTGGACTCACTCCAATAAATCAATGTCCTTCCTATATTGTGGACCCTGGAGCTGGACACAGCCCTGTGGGAGGGATGTCACAGAGCAGAGCAGAGCAGAGCAGCAGAATCTCCTCCCTCACCAAGCTGAGCACGATGTTTGGATGCAGTACAGGATACAGTTGTCTTTCTGGACTGTGAGTGCACATTACCAGGTCGTGTTCAGCCTCTCATCCACCAAGTCCTTCTTAGCAGGGCTTCTCTGATCTGTTCATCCCCCAGCTTCTGCTGCCCAGGTGCAGCTGCTTATACTTGGTCTTGTTAAATCATACAAGAGTCCCATGGAGCCAATTCTTGAGCTTGTCCAGATCCCTCGGGATGGCATCCTGTCCTTCAGGTGTGTCAATTGCACCACTAAACTTGGTGCCATCTGCAAACTTGCTGAGAGTGCATTCTACCCTTCATCTCCATCATTAATGGACATAGAAAATAACACTGGTCCCAACATAGATCCTTGAGAGACACATTTAGCAGAAAAGAAAAAAAAATTAATTTCATTTTATCATCTGAGCAGACATCTGTGGCACAGATTCTGAAGTCAAAGAATTTTAAATATTTTGTTTACATACTTAATTTTCCTTTTTTCTAGAAAGTCCATTAACTTTAAAAAGATAGGAAAAATTATTTTAAAAGAGATGTTTTTCAAATAAATCTTTCCTAAAATAAATTCAGTCTTAGTCATTTTACCACACCAATCTGAATATTTGAATCTTTCCTACAAACTGTTCTAAATCAGGGGAAAAAGTTATTTAGATCATTCTTATTACCGTCATCTAAGCCACAATAACACTTTGAATAGCATCAAACCATTCTTCCTAACAGCATACAAACAAATAAAAAGGAAATTCTCCCCACCACAAAGAACTTGCAATCTCATTATAAGACGATAGACACCAGATGGGTGCAACAAACAGATGGAGGAAGAATAAGGTAGCAATGAGATGATTATAATCAGCATGATAAGCAGCGATGCATACCAGCAAACCGGCTGCCTAGCCATTTTCTATGTGTGTGTGCACGCATGCAAAATTTACACAAATACCATTTACGTGATATTAACTAATTCAGAACGTCTGATATTGTCAGTTTATAACAACAAGAAATCCAGGCTCTGCCAGTGAGAGCTTGATACCCTCAGGTAACATTGGGAAGAAATATTATACATGCCTCATGATATTAACTAAAGAAAGTGTGGAGTACTTTCAGTCAGCAACTTGTTTGCTGAACTTTAATAAAATGATCATTTCCATGTTACTGGGAACTATAAGATGAGGAAGGGATTTCAGGTCGGGAAGATTCATCCTCCAAGGTTTTCTTTCCAAATCAAAGTAGAGACAATGAGTACTAAGGAGAAATATGTTTTGGATAGAAAATGTGCTGCACGAGGAAGAACATTCTGAAAGGCTTTATTGCGAAATATCTGAGGCACTTTTGTTCAATGTTAGATCAGAATTTCAAACAGAAAATTCTACTCATGATAGCAGAATTACTTTAGAAGACACTGTAAGATCCCTGGGAAGTCTGTGGTTAATATTTTCTCTTCAAAAAATAAAAAATTTAAAAATTTCTTCCAACCTAAATTTCCATGAATATTTAGGTAGCAAATACTAGTGGAAAAATATTTTTGTATCTAATTCTCTTTGTTGCAAAGGAAGGCATCTAAAGGTGAAAATATAAATTTAAATGTAAATGTATATATAAATGTAAAACATATGAAGCAGATAGTTCTGCATACTCATTTGTTTTCTGTGTGTTACACAAATAACTGTGGGGAACATTGAGCTGCAGCCACCCCTGGCCTCATGACAGCTTTTTTATCACAGGTTGGCTGAGCTTCACAAAATGTTAAGAAAATAACAAAGTTCTGCAAACTACAGGACATATTTTTGTAAATAATTAAACACTGAAAAACTACATCTACTACACTGCAGAAATTGTTTGCAAAAGATGTCCCATGCCCAAGTAAACTTCATTCTTCCCAGTGTGACATTCAAGAACAACTTGAAGGGTGCTATTTCTACCTTTTTTTAAATACTTATACAAACATGAAGAATATGCAGTAATGTGAATTTGAAACAGATCTTCAGATGACAGTATTGCATTTGCACTTCCAAGAGGGATTGCAATGAATAGAAAAAAGTCTACTTTTAATTTTTCATGCAATTTTAGTTCTGACTGCTTAAACAAGTATATAATTCTCATGGGTACTTTAGGACTCTGAGTGTTAATGTTCTTAAAATTCATTCAGTTTCTGAAATTAATTCAGGGTTTTTATTAAAAAAAAATAAGGAAATGGATTTTTAATCCACTGCAAACAAATTAAAAGTAAACTTTTCAAATATATTGTTATTAATATTCTGTTAATAATGTAATTTATTTCTGAAAATATTGTATTTTTTCCTAAGCTACTTTATTGAACAAAATTCTTTTTTTCACTAATTTTTTTTTCATTTTAGGTGTAGATTTAGGTGTATCTGTAGTCTTAAACACTAATTACAAAGACATTATTGCCTTCAAATAAAGGGACTCTAAAGATATGTCACTTTATACTGAAGTCTTCCCAGATTGACAGGATAAGGACATGTGAACACCTACTAAAACCATATATGTATTAAGAATTTTTTCTTCTGAAAGTAAGTATATATAGTAACATTTTTTACACATACAGTTGACAGTAACTTAGTTATTCTGCCACTGTAATTTCATTGACTTCATTGATTTAAACAGATAATTTGCTTACCTTAGTAGCCAATAATCTGAAGGAAGGCAAGATGGAGATTGCAAAAGGTAGCCCAGATCTACCTTAATGCTTTGAATGGTTCTTTGCCTATGACAGAACTGTATCCATTGGAGTCTTTGAAAATGTCCATAGCATTTTAATGGATGAGTAGGTTAATTAAGCAGTTTCTTTAGTGGAGCTTTCAATTTCTTGTCCGATAAATTTACTAGATTATTATGTTAGTTGGATTTAGATCCACATGTTAGTCATAAGTCAGGTAATGTTAAAAATCATAAAATATTATTCAAAACTAAGAAGATGTTAACACCAAAAGTTTGTAATGTTCATGCAATTTTGCTAAAATTAAAATTGCCTTATTTATTTGATTTAGTATATCCAGAATAATGGGCTATATTAGAAAACAGCAGTTTGGCATTTATTTGAAAAATTAAAAAACTTCTACTACTTTTTTTGCTTTTAAATTTTACATTCTTTCCATGTTTATATACCTTATAATGCTAAATATTATTATGCAAGATTCTCTTCCACTAACCTAAGCACTAATAAAATAATAAAAAAAATAAGAGAGAGATAGATAATGAAAAACTATGAACAGGAGAAGAAGGTAGATAAATTAACAACAGTAAGGATAAAAATATACACTGGAAAGATGGGGATGGAAATATTTCTGAATATTCACTTATATAGAAATAATTTATAGGTGACTATTGTTATTTGCAGGTTTTTAATTCCAGCTGCTGCTAGGATTTGAATAGCATTGCTGAAACAGGTGACTGTCTTTTCTGTGAAGGGGATGTCATGACATAAATCATTCCACCACTCCCAAATTATGTTAAAGGAGGAAGGGTATTTCTAGTTGAAGCAACACACCTTTCTACTGTTCAGGGCTGTTTTAGGAAGCTGTTGAGTTTTTCACCCTTCTCTGCCTGTCTAGTTCATGCCACAAGCAAAATAAATCCCAAATAGCTCCAATACAAGGAAGTGAAGTAGAAAGGAATGGTGCCTTTTTTCACAAGGTCACTGACTTATCTTTACTGATGCAGATCTCAAGTTCATTTCTTTGGGACTCTGCTGAGAGACAGAGTAGAATCATCAGTGGCCTTTAGGATATACACGAAATTTCTGAGGTTATTCAGTTATAAATCCTTCATAACTTTGCCTGTCAGATATTTCTTATGCTAAATTTAATAAATTAATCAAAATATTTCATTTATTTATACAAGGCTGATATCAGTTGCAATTAATTCAAACTTTACTTTCAAATCCCTTCTAGGATTTTTCTTTTGTGTATCTGAAAAAAGATAGAAGAATATGAGAACATTTTCAAGATTTTCTCACATTTCTCTTTAACATTTTTAGACTTATTTTACAAATTACTGACATTTTTAAATTCACCAGCTTTAACTAATTTAGAAATATTTGTAAATTATTTTATTTACTGTTTTTCTGTTCACCTTGCTTATATGTCATGTCTCTGACTGATATAAATCTAGTAAAATCAGATCACCTAATGTGTCTGTTAATTACCATGGCCAACATAGTGCAAAGAAGAAAAAGTACCAAATGAAAGGGAGCAATTGCAGGCATTCACACATCAAGGAAAAATGTCTTTCAATATTCAGCCAGGGCTACAGGGATTTGATTTCCAAAGATAGACCTAAAACTGCTGTAAAAAGTAGTCTAATGATGAACATCTGTTTTAGTGCAATAAGCCACATAAATTGTAGAATCAGGACTCTAAGACAGTAAACCATTTAATGGAAACCTAGAATGGAATCTAGAAACCCAGTTTTGAATATTGTTTATTTAACTATGTTTTCCCTTTCTGTTTTTGTATTGTTTGTAATGACATACCATCTGTGGTATTCCATAATAATTTTCCTTTCTGTTTTTTAAATTTGAGAAGATTTTGCTTATTCTAGAATATTTTGAAATATGAATCCAATTTGCCCATAAGCAAGTAGCAATATGAGTTTTCTTTTGCTCTTGTATGTCAACAGTAAACATATGACTACAATAAAAATGGAAGAACAGTTACACAAACAGCAAAATATAACCCATTCGTTGTCAGGTATGAATATTGACAGTCCAAAGTTCTTGGACATGTAACAGTTAAAAGCTTCAAATTATAAACACTGAGTTAGGGTTTCAAGCTGCCTATATGTTGTGGGATTGTTGCTGGTTACTTAAGAGTGAAGCATGCAGCTGATGATACATTAAGCAGAGAGATGAACAAGTCCAAAAAGTCCCATCTATAACTCTGTCTTTTCTGGACTCTTCTGTAGCTGTAGCTTTTAATAAGGCAACCATGGGAAACTGAAAATCCCTTCTGAAAATGCAGGTCTTGTCTCAGCTCAGATATTTAAATCATGCCCCTGAGCAGAATCGGCCAACACGTACTTCTTATGGAAAAACAGTATGAGAAAAGGAGTGACAACTACTGCCTGATAGGTTAATATAGAGAAAACTCTCAGAGAAAGCAGGGAGTTGCAATATTCCACGCTGCTTGGCCTGAGGATATGAAACCAGCTGCAGAAGGATAATTTAGCATATGCTACCTAGTTTGCCATACCCTGAACACTGCCAACTAAAACTCTCCATTTAAGGAGGGAAAGGTCACAGGAGAGAGCAGGGAGGACATAGTTCTACATCCCATAACCAGGACTTTTACAATAGAGATTGGAAAACTCTGAGATTTGCTAGAAATATTCCTTCACAAAAAAAGCCTGAGCTGAAAAAGCCATGTCTTACCTGTGCATGCACTGTGCTGCAGGTATGGCAAGGCAAAGGCTCTAATGGGACTGTCTCTTCCCATCCCTGCTCAAGGGCTGTCTTGACTCATGACCCAGGAGCCCACTTAAGCCAGCCTGGACTGTCAGCCCCTGGCCCTGAAATGCCACAGCAGGACTCATCTCCAGCTCCTCATAGCCTTTCCCTGCCCACCCACAGGCCCTGCTGAGCCAGTTCCACCTTCAGACCCTCAGCCCAGACCATTCTGAGCCCACCCTGACCTCAGGTAAATGGCTGGTAACCATGGCTGTGGCTGTTCTGGTGCCATTAGCTTCCTTGCTCCTGCCTGGAGTTGTGGGTCAGGGCCTGGTTGGTGTCCCCTGGGGAGACCCCAGGCTCTACTGGCGCTGATGGGGAGCACATTTGGACTCCACTTGAAGTGAAACAGCTGTCAAACACAAACTGGGCTTGGAATGTCTATAAAATTGGATATTGGTAGCTCTTTTTAATGTCATTTTTGCACTGTTTTGAGAATGAAAGTTGAGAATTTGTAATCCCATACACCAAGGAAGGATCTGAGTTATTCTTGCATCCCAGAGGATCATGTCAGCTGCTAGACAGGTACACAGAATTCCTACACTGACAACAGGCTTCCTCCTATGGATTTGTCCTTTTGGTGAAATTGACCATTGCAGCTGCATTTTGTATTGTTGGAGTGTATTAGTCCTGCTAGCCAGTGCTGGGCACAAGGCTGAAAAATTTGTAAATCTTAGGCAGCTTAAAGCAGCTGGTGAACACCTAGGTACTCACATCAGATAAGAGGCAAATGCTTCAGGGTCTGATTTGTAGCAGAATCTTAAGTGCCTGAGCAATTTGTGAGGCAAAAATACACTCCCTGAACAGGATAAGTGTTGGTTTAACAGACTTAGTGATCTAAATCTTGTTTTGGATCTTGCCTTCCATTCATACCTTTAAAACATTAAATGGTCTGTATCCAGGATAGCTAGTCTTCAAGAGGCACATCACTCCTGACAACTGTAATCCTTATGTCCTGACAAAAATCGCCAAAGAGAAAACTCTACTCTCCTACAGAGACATAACTTTAACAAAGCTGGCTACGTTAATCACTGTAATTATTCTTCAAAAAGAGTTTGCTAGAAGAACTTCCCGTGGGAAAGAAAAGCTGCTTCTTCAATCTTCTCTATCTTAACATAAATAAGCAGACTGATAATATACTTACTAAATAGGAAATGTGTTCCAACATATTTGGGTTTTGAGAGGCAAATGGAGAAACAATTTCTAACAGTGATGTTAGAGAAGTTTCTCAGGTTTTGAGCTATGTCTGCATAGCTGCCTAGGTAGGTGGCAACTGTAATGATTTGTCTGCATGAACAGTGAGATCTGAATCAAGCCTCGCTGGCAAATATATTTGTACATAGCCAAGTAGAGGGAGGTATAAGAATAACTCTCTGGATGGCTCTGGCAGATTGGTGGAGTTAGGATCATAGAGGATACTGAGTAATCTTTCAGAAAGTTGTTTCAGAAATTATTGAATCCTGAGGACACTTTTGGGAAACTTGTAGGACTTAGATCATTTTAGGTTTGAATAAGAAGACAAGACTCAGTCCAATCCATGTGGCAGTCAAAGAGAAACCTGTCAAAGCAATGTATAAGGCATGGAAACAAAGAGAATGGAGCAGAGGAAAGAAATAAATCTCTAAAGGTTTTTTTTTTAATGAAGAAAGATCCAAGCTGTTATACAAAATGAAACTTCAAGCCTTTTAGTGCTTGTTCATTGCTGTTATTGGTGACAGGATAAGGACTTGAAGGAGAAGAGGAATCAGTAAGGGAAAACATTACTAACTGAAATATTTGATTTAAAGATATGAAGCTATATCTAAACAAGAATTCTCTTTCATGCACACTCCACACAGTTTATATTTTTGCTAAAGAAGAAAGATTTTCTTCAAGTAATCTTTTCTTACTCATAACCATTTTCTACCCTTTTAGAGAAAGCGTCAGCAAAATAAAAGTTTTCTTCTCAAGCTCCTAACATCTTCTTTTTTCTTATTAAAACAAATAAGAAAATTTAAAAAACCCAACCACAAACAAACAAAACAAAAAAAAAAACATTAAGAGCTGGAATTCTTAAGCAATACAGAAGGATTTTGTTATAGTAATAACCTCGTGTAAATTAAGACTTGTGTGCAAGAAAGCCCATTTAGAGGCTGAGCGCTCAGAAGATTTGTGATCAACTCCATTTACTCTTGAAGGATAGATGATCCTCCACAGAATACATTGACCCCTTCTAGGCACCAGAAGCTCATTCAGTGGTCTTACGTCTGTTTGGAAGTACCTTCTCACCAATATAACTTAGGGGTTGAGAGGGAAAAGGCAAGGCATCTTTTTCTAAGGTTTGGAGTCTCTTAGACTTACCACAATTATTTTCCCATTTAGTTTGTTCAGTTGTTGGGTAGCTCAGTATGTAAAGCCAAGGATTAAAAAGCAAGAAAGAAAATAAGAGGTGGTCTGAGATAGGCTGAGCTGTAATCTAAACAAGGAGAGAGTGACTGTGCATTATCTTCATGTGAATAGGGATTCCTGGGATAATGCTTTTGGCTCTTAACTGCAAGAAAAAGACTTTACCAATAGTCACCCATTGTCCTGCTTTTGTCAAGACTGAAATAAGAGAAGACAGGCTTTTCAGGTCCAGTCTGTGAGGATGGCGGGGTGGAATGCAGTTGGATTCCAGCTGAGTGTTTGATGTCTTCATTTTTGAGGCCTCTTCTGAAAAAGAGCTGGCAGGAAAGTGTGGCCTTACATAGAAAAAAGGGCAAGTCCTGGAGCAAGTCGCTTCCCTAGTAATGAGTAGACATCCAATTCTATTATAATAATGTTCTTTCATTGCCACAGTGGAGCTAATAGAGTTGTGGTGACTTCACACCTGCTGCAGCCTGGAAAAAAAAAGTCACCATGAAATCTCCCAGAAGGCTACTGCTGTCTACAGGCAAGAGTGCAAGTGACAGATAAAGTGTCTGACAATGACATATTGCTTTAGGACTGCCATGAAATTACTAGAATGCTGTAGTATAATCTCCAAATTCCCTGCCTCTGAATAACATAAGAAAGGCAAAGAAATTACGCATACAATTAAACGGTACCATTTCTTTTCCTGAATATCTGTGAAAGCAATAGTACTCCATCTGAGAAGTTTGATATTTAAACTCCTCAAGACCACATATGCCTATTCAATCCCATACTGCTTTTATTACTGTTAGAAAAGAACAGTTACCATCTTACTGCTTACATTTACTTTCAAATGACATTTTGTTTTAAAAAATGTCAAGATCAATGGAAATGTTTCCAATGGCACAAGACTGTGTTATTGCTTTTCTCCAGATTCCACTGATAAACACAAGCTTGGTTTTCTTAAACAGCAAGATGCCATCTTTTTGACAGATACAGTATGTAGTTATGTCACAGCATTAGGATAAACCTTATAGGGAAGACACAGCAGGGTCAGAGAGTTTCTACATTCCCAGCACAGTTTCCATGGAAGGAATGTTTACATGACCTACAGCGCAAGGTTTAAATATATGCAGCAGTTTTGCTGTTAACTCCCTGAACTCGCTTGCTGAGCAGACTGTGGCCAACAAAATTCTACTGGACTTGTTACAGTCTTAGTGTTAACATTTTCTTGTCTTGTCAGCTGTTTTGGACATCTGTTGTTCTCTATAAAATGACTGCAGAAGGGTGGTTGGGAGGTTTTGTTTGGTCTGTTTGATCGTCTTAGGAGCGTAAATATTAGTCTGTCCTTTTGTTTATATTGGTTGAGAGCAGATGAGAGAAGAGAAGGAAATCTTGGATATCAAGCCAATGAAAATGAGTAAGAATCTTACTTGACAAGTGCTGTATTTGCTTTATTTGCTTTTTGTGACTGCTTTTCAAGGCTGCAACATGTATGTAGAGAAAGCACAGGCTATATATTACATAATGTTTTGTTAACATGTTTTTACAGGACTGATTCAGAACTCATTGTAGTCATATAGGGTTTTCAAAATCTTTGTTAATATCTTTTGGCTGATGGGATTGCTTTATACATCAGACATGTTCTATACACTGGAGAAATGAAATTGTCTAAAATGTCTTGAATACTTAAAGAATATTTTATGTTATTCTCAACAAGGCCTAATTAAAGCAAGAAGGCACATCAAATAAGGTGCTAACCAGTGACTGGTTGAAATTTATGCACATAATATAGTCCAGACCCAGTCGTGTTTGTTCCTTATGGTACAAAATCTTATACCCATAACACTTAAAGCAATTGTACAGTGGCTACTATTGGTTCTAGACTAGATTCATGGAGAAAAGCAGTTATTTCCCAGATCCCACTAGTAGACCAAAGAGAGTAATTCAAGACAATGTCTGAAGTGTTAGCCACAGTAAGATCAAGTCCATATTCACTTATTAGTTTAAAACGGGTTAAAGCATTGGATGAGAGTGAGCTTCAAAACTGACCATAGATCATGACTGTAAGCTCATAACAGCTTCTTTAATGCCATGGTTAAACTGTTAGAGATGCCTGCCCTACCCTGTTTAAAGCTAAATTGATTATGCTTATAACAGAATACCCTTGCTTTTTGTGACTGACATTCCAATTACTATCCACAAAAGAATGCTGCTTGCTTAGGAACTCTAATTAGTTTGCAAGTTTTGAAGGACTTTCTGAACAAAACTCAAAACTCTGGGGAACTGCTCATCACAGCCCTAATTTTGTGTCATTGTTCAAAACTTTCAAAAGTTCTTTAAAAGAAAGACTGATTAAGATTGCAAATAACTAACAGTGCATACTTGAAGATTAAAATATTACGGCTTTGATTTATTAAAAGTTACTCAGTTGAAGCATTTGACCTTGCTTAGAGTCTTTTTTCTCTTTTTTTTTTATCTTACCGGCCTGCAGTTAAGTCCAAGTATGCTTCTTGCCTTTATAAAGAAGGATATTGTTGAGGTTGTGTTCATAATTTGATGTCTAGTGTCTTAGATGTATTAAAGTGTTACCTCTTTAAAATATTTTGTTTTCAAATATGAAGTAAATGCTTCTGGTTTATTTTTCCTTTGCATGAGCATATGAGACAACTATCTCAAATGAGACAGGCTACATGTCTTTTTCCCCTTTGCAATGACTGTAATTGAAATGTCTTCAGTAGTTGCAAAGAAACTTCAACTCAGCTATACAAACAAACTGTGTTGATCTTTCTCTCCAAATACAAATTTGACTAGCATAGTATCTTTAGTCATTGGAAGATCTCTCTTTAGGATTATTACTTCTTTGCAGACTTGAGATCTTCAACAACTTAAAAATGTTTACTCACTTTTTAAGGCTTTCTGCAATAAATCAACCATATCTGAAGACAGAAAAATTAAACATTTTTCCATCTGAATGTAAATTCTTAATTTACATTCTTAATGTAAATTCTTTATGTACATTGTCAATGTACATCTTCTTCCACACAGTAAAAATTCTAAGATAGCAACTCAGTCAAGCTGAGATATTGATAGCATGGGCTGAAAGCTCAGGAGTCAGATATAAGGAAAAGGAGGCAAAGGATAAGTCGTAGTCTTAACTGTCCTGCATTAATTTGCTTAGCAACAGTAGGGAGGGACTGGGTATGCTTTATGACAAAAATGTCAGAGATGGTCAAAGGAGTGCTGCCAAGGAGCATTCCTATGGATGGACGGTGCAGCGCAACAGCAGTGACACCAACACAACTGCCTGGCCTGATGCTAAAGGTGAATGGAAAACACAGTGGGAAAATGAACATATTTGACACTCACTTTTGAGAGAAAAGTGTAAATGTTCCTCTTGCCCTGCAATATTTCCTGCCATTATCTATCTCAGACCTGCCAAATTACCTGGATTCACCCTGTGCTCACTTAGATTTGTTCATTTAGATCTCTGGTGCTTCAGGGACTGTTAATCCTGGAAACTCACAGGGAATCTCAGGTTTTGATCTCTCCACCCTTTCAGCATGTCCCACAGATGGATATGACAGCTGTTTGCATCTGACAGATTAAACCAGGTAAGTGAACTTGCTGTGTGTGCACTCAGCCAGTCCTTGAACCAGAACCCTGGGGATGTATAGGAAGCAGGTTTACCAAGTCAAAAGGGAGCCTGCCACTAATAGTTGTGCTAAGCTTCTCTCAGTTTGAAGTCAGTTATTTTCAAGTCTTACAGCAGTTCTTTAACAGGGGAGATTTTTTTCCTGTGATGAAACAAGAAAAAGAGCTGATGTTAAGAAGAAGAGAGATGCTATACGTTGTCACTCTGAAATGATGTGTCAGGTTTATTGCAGCAGGCTAGTGGCTGTGAATTGTATCATTAGTGCCTCAGCACAGATTTGTAACAGGACTTGAGAGGAAGAGAAGAGCTGGAAGAGTTGCTTTTTTCCTTCAATTTAATTAAATGGACTTAGTCCTTATAGAATTTTAAAACATGACAAAAAGCTGTCTTTGTCACCTGATAAAATGCGGTAAAGGCTGCATGAAGCCCATAATATTGATTACAGAGGTATATCTGTGTACCTTGATAGTAGAAATATTGGGGTTTAATAATTTTTAAAAATAGATCCTAATGTTAATTTCCTGAAATTGTCCCTTCAGGCAGGTTGCAGCATCTCTGTCAGAGCTACAAAGGGAAATGTTTTCTCTGACCTCAAAATAAATGCCAATGTGTTGTTCTAAGACCCTCAGTCATGAAATATGTTGGGTTATCCATCCTATTCTCACATTTTTGTCACACTGAAAAGCATCTAAAATATGATTGTGTTGCTTAAGTTATTCAAAAAATATATATACCCAATCTCATCAAAACCAAGTTCCCTTTTTTATTTTTTTTAATCTTTGTACTCTCCTCTCTGACTAGGAAGTTACATTTTTGAGGAAAGTAGTGAAACCAAAAGACTTCTCTCTTTTTGTTCTTCCATCAGCTGATGCAGACTCAGAGCAGGCGTATCTGAACCAGGCAGCTGTGGTAGCCATGGAGTCATGAGCCTACTCTCTCCTTAAAGGACTTGTTCTCTCTCATAAAATCTGCAGAAACTAAACTGTGCTTCTGAACAGATTTATGGCAAATAATTAGGTGGACATTTGTGACTATTTTGATGTTTTCTACTTATTTGCTTAGGAAAATTGCATAGAGGTTTGAGTTTTGTGTTGTATAATGCCAAAACACTAAACTGGTTAATGGACTAATTTTTTTAAGGATTATTTTTTACTGATATATAAAAAAAAAAAAATAGAAAATACACCTCCCTAAGGATCAATAGTGAAGTACAACTTTGTCAAGTCTGATATTAGAAAAATGTGTAAAGTTTTATTATTCATGACCTTGAAAGGAGTTTAAGAGTTGGAGATGAGGTAGCTAAATCCACAAAAATTATGTGCAGGCTAGAAAAAAATATCTCAGAGTCAGAGATGTAAAGGTTTTCCTGTGTTTTCTTTTTTTTTTTTTTAATGGCTTTAAACTTATCATTGTCATCATAGATGGAAGATAAAGGACATTGAGGATTTAAAAATCTAGTAAAGAAAGCCATAACAAGATTTATGACTGCAAAAGGCAGCCAGATTTCAGATTAGCAATAGAGCACTTTTTTAAAACAAGTGGGCCTGATTAATGAATGGAATTGCCCAAAAAAGAAATGAATTCTCTGTCTCTCAACACTTTCAAATCAAGACAGGATGCTTTTCTGAAAGTTCTGCTTTTCCTAAATACAAGGCCAGTTTTAGTCAAAAAGGACTGTTGGCTTCAGTACTTGGTGAAATTTTATGTCCTTTAAATAAGTAAGGCTAGATAATCCAGTGTTCCCTCTGGCCTACTTTTTATTAACTTCTTATTCACTTAAATATGTGTTCAACAAAAAGAAAAATACTAAAATCTTCATATAGAAATGATTCATTTTTTTTCTTTTATTGTATTAGCATGAACAAGATGAACATATTTTTTTTGGGTCTTTCTGAAAATATGCATGTGCACTTTCAGTAGATGCAACAGAAAAAAACTCAGGTTTTATTTCCTCAAACCAATACCAAAATCAGAAAATCCTGAAACTCTTTGCTGACATATAGTGTCTTTTATCTGAAATTTATGGATAATTATTGTCTGTAACAATAAAGGCAAAAACAAATACAAGCAATGTTTGGTGGGATTTCTCTATTTTGTGAAATTCTATGTGCTTGCTCTCGTTATTATTGCACTGGTCTTCCAGTGCAGATGTGCATTCAATATCAGATTACAATTTGAGCTACAGCTGACTTTCCTGTACTGGTTTGAAGGTAAACCAGCAGAGGGAAATTACAAATCAATAGGAAAATTACAATAAAGGCAATAGTATAGAAACATTGTCTTAAACTGCCAAAGTCAGAGCACAACCTGGCCCCTGTTGGTCAGGGATGGTGGTCGCAGTCCAATAAAACAGTGTTTGCAGTGCTTGTTGAAGTGGTGGTTGTGCAGTTGTTGAAAGCAGTGGTCCTGTGGAAAATTGGGTTCCTCTCCAGATGTCCAGTGGTGGTGGTTGTCCAAGTCCCCAAACCCCCAGTTTATGCATCCCCAAAAGTCCAGGTAAGAATGTTCAGTACCTCCCCCAGGGCAGGGAATTTCACAATGAAATGATGTAATCCTTTGAGTCATGGGATATTCTGGGGAGCCCTTGATGGCCCATTGACAGAAATGACCCCCCCCTTAGTCTGGGTAGAGTTGTCAGGTGAAGACCAGAAGAGCACTACACAGCTCACAGCCGTTACACAAGACCCACCATTAACAGTTCATCAGGAATAATGTGGATGGGTGTGAAATAACATGGTTTGGCTACACCTATACTGATGTGCTTTCTTCTGCAACCACGACGCTTGACACGTCATTACACTTGCACAATCACACAGAGGATTCAAAAAGATGAAGACATATTATGATGGCACGGTTTTCCTAAAGTACATTTTGGCATTGGCTTAACCATTGTTTGTTGGAAATCAGTTAGTTAAAGTTGTGCTCTTTATTTCACAAGCAGTATCTTCCGACTGATGTTCAATGCTTGTAATAATCTTAAACTGCAACTCTGCAGTATCGTTCTTATTTTTGAACTGTAGAGAATTAAATTACAACAATATATTGGAGGGAAACTATGAATAATTGTAAATGAGAGCATTTATTGGAAGAAACTAGAGACTATTGATATGTTGACAAGCACATATGTAAACCTATAACTCCACACTGAAGCCTTATTTCAGAAGAGTGTAGAAAAACATTTCCCTTTCAGCTGAGTTTTAAGTGGGGAGAGACTGAGAAATTAATGCCATTAATTCAAAAACTCCTTACTTTTTTCCTTCCTCTCTGTTGTTCTAATATACAGTGAGGAGGGGAGATAATAATATGGAAACTTGTCACCATGACAAGAAATCCAAATGCTTTTAAAGACAGTTAATAACTGAAGATACAAGTCAAGAGATGAACATTGTCCCATTGCTCTCAACTTTGTTATAGATAAGTCTTATTAGAAGCTTACCATATAACACAGCTCTGATTTTCACCTATTTTCTAGGTCAGACATTTTTTCCTGTGTTTCTCTATTAATTTTATTATGTCCCAGTAAAATTCCATTGATTCATCTGTCTTGCCAAATTTAATAAGAAACAATTATTGGCAATAAGTAAAGTTTGTTCTGTGTTGAAGAACATGCTTTTTGCTGCCCTCATCTTGCTAAATGAAAGTTTGCCTTTTACATCAGTTTTGATCCCAGGAAATACTGATAAGAATGGTGATATAAGAGTGAGGAATTTAAGAAGATGGTATATACAAAATCTGAATTGACAATAACAAAAATGCAACAGCAAGAAGCACAAAAAGAAAAAAAAATTGAGCTACTCGTATCTGCTTTTAAAGTGTAATGAAGGGTGAAATTTTAATGTTTTTCAGTTCACTTACACAGGTGAAGATATTCTGATCAACTTGGTTCAATAGGGCATAAAAGCATAAAAAGAAATTAGTCTGTAGAGAAAAAGATAATGTACAATTTATTTAGGAAGTGAAATTAGTTGGGTAAGGTCTTCATCATTGATCATGATTCAGCTAAATTCTAATATAAGTATTTCATTTGAAGACCAAATTAAGTATTTCATTTGAAGGCCAAATTTCTCTCAAGATTTTCTGTGAAATTAAATTTTTGGAAGTTACCTAATTGGCTATGAGACTAAATCTCTTTGTGATGTTACTAAACAATCTCCAGGACTCTGAAAATCTTATCCAGGGATATCCAAAGCTTTTTCTGCATTTCAATTCAGGGTTTTTTTCTTTACTACATCTGAACTAACAGCCAAGTACGGAATTCTATAAGCCTTTTGTGATTGTCAGGGCAAATATAAAAGACATTTAATAGTACTTGAAAAACAATTTTTATATATCTGTGGCAATATAAGAGAGCATTTTATTTTTGGAAAAGGCATGTTTAAAATAAAATGAAAATAATAAGAATATATTATAATAAAATGGAGGGAAAGAGGTTTCCTTTTGAGCAGTATTTAGATGAGGCTAAACTCTGAATCACAAATAAAAATATCTGAATTTTTATTCTGTGTTCCTTTTTCACTGGAATCATGGGAAAATTTAAATATTTCAATCTCTTGTCAACACTTCAGCTCAACACTTCTCTTGCATCTGCAAACAGAAAGGATAATAATAATTTGCTTACATGCCCTATCAGGAGACAAAGAAAATCAAGCATTTCCCTGCATCTGGGGTAAGGGACACAAGGGAACTATGTATGCTACTTTCTGTTGATGATGTTGAGCTGGGATTAATGATAAATGATTAATGAACAGATTAGTTGAGCACCCATTGGGAGAGGGGTAAATATATTTGGAGTAGAAAGATAGTGTAGGTGACTCCTCAAGGTTCTTGCCAGATCTATCTCCTATTGTTCTGTGATAACATGTAAGTCCTTCCTCTAATTGTTTCAGGCTTTTCTCTAAGAGGATGTCTCATTAATTGCCCTAAAATAGTGCTAGGGTGGCTTAAAGTGAAAATATGAAGGCAAAAATTTCAGCTGCTAAGAGAAGTGCTTCTGCTCATTACCCCAGAGCTGCTACAGCTTACAGGAGATGAATATATGGCTCCCTTTTTTCAACTTTCATGTCCAAAATGTAGTGAGCTCATTCTCAATATTTAAAGTACCACTGTGGATGAATTCCAGCACTGGAAGCACATTTGAACTGGCAAACAGTAAATGGCTGCCATCAGGCATAAGCACTTGTTATATCAAAGCTTTGGCACATTATTTATGGAAGACTTATTCTAATGAATTCCATCCACACCTACCAGATGTGCAATCCAGGATTATGCCAGCTGTTTACCAGAATGCTTGATGTCCAATAATATCATGAGTATAACATGGTATTCAATTTTAATGTTGCTGAATAAGGAAACTTTGTTTTAATATCTTTGCTGAAAATGAATAAGCAATGTTCTCACATATCCAGATTCAAATTGTTGGCAATCCAGCCCCTGTGCAAACACAGGCACTCCTTTGTAAGTGGACAACCCCAACTAAATCTTCACAAAGCTCTCCAGTGTTCAAAACAAATTAACCTCATACATAAAATCTGTGGAACGATAAAATACCAAGTGAATGATAAAGGAATCTAAATAGGTAAATAGCATTCAGCATTGTCTGTTTTTTCAAAGGTATGTGCAGGAACAAAAGCACTCTTTCTAATAATACCCTCCTTCAGAAATCTCACTAAAATTAGTAGTATCTTTGACAAATTCAGGTTTTGACAAACATATACGAGGACAGAAGAAATTAGCTCTGCTTTTTCATTGTGTTAGACTTACAAAAATATGATTGAAATGGTATTCCATCATGGAACATTGAAATAATTTAATATTAATCATTCCACTTCTTGGGTAGGAGCATTTAATCTTCAGATTTATATTTTTACAAGATTTATAACTTGTAATATATTGGCTTTGTGGTAATTGTATTCAAAAATACAATAATTTACCAGTGTGAAGAATTTTAAGCAAAGAAGGCAACAAACACTTCTAAAGAGCACTAGCTTTTCCAGGATGATAAATGTTTGTGACAACCTGCTTGGTTTTATAACCCATACTTGCCACCATGGGTTCACAACCTCCTCTCAGGCATCCACCCTCTCCAGCATGAGCATCTTCCACAGACTGCAGGTGAACCTCTGCATCCCTGTGGATCTGCATGGGCTGCAGGGGCACAGCTCCTTACCGTGGTCTTCACCATGGGTTGCAGGGGAACCTCAGCTCCAGAACATGTCACACCTCCTCCCTCCCCTCCACTGACCTTGGTGTCTGCAGGATTGCTCTTCTCACATGTTCTCACTCTGCCCTTCTCTGGTTCTCTGGTTGTAGTTAGATCTGAATAACATTTTTTTTTAATTTCTTCTGAAATATGATATCAGAGAAGCATTACAACAATTTTTAAATGGCCCAGCCTTAGCCAGCAGTGGGTCCATACCAGAGCTGGGTGGCCTTGGCTCTGCTGGACTTGGGGAAGCTTCTGGCAGCTTCTCACAGAAGCCACCCCTGTAGCTGCCCCCTGCTACCACCACCTGTCCATGGAAACCCGGTACACTACATAATCCACTGACATATCAAATTAGAAGAAATAAAATGTGCTGATAGCAAAGCAAATACCCACATAAGTCAAAAATTCACAACCTTAAAAAAAAAAAATTCTTATAGATCTTTATTTAGATAATGAAAACTACAAACAATTCACACAATAACTCTTACTGCAGGAAAAAAATATGGCACTAGTTTACTGTACCTCTTTTATAAAAGAGATTTTATTTTTAAACAACGATGAGGTCAACCTTTTATAACTTCCTTTTTCTCCAAATTGTTCATCAAATTAGGACTTACTTGGTCTTGACCTCAGAAAATCATCATACAATTCTTTTTTTTTTTTTTTTTTGGTTCAAATAGTGCTATATGTGCAAACATTTCCTACACAGGTCTTTGATTTGTTAAATTGCCTACTCCTCTGTACACATTTTTCTAATCAGAAAGAGTAAGTCTGCTGCTGATGTGACTGCAGTAAAAATTCTAGTTTCTGGCATCCCAGCTTGCTATTCCTACAAGTAAAGCACCACAAAATGATGTAACAACATAGCCACATGCTGGGGATTTGTGTACTGTGGCTGTTCAAAATAGGGCATGAAGGCAGTTATAAAATATTACTTTGTTTATCTTTTCTTGTAGAATGGTAGTAATACTTGTAATCTATTTTTCAAGTCTTCTTTATTTCCCCTGTGGGCTAGATTCTATATCAAACCCATAGGTTGCTATATTGAAAACAACTTTAGATTAACATTTCTGTGTTGTAATACACCATTCCTAGGCTTTTATCTCTAAAAGCATTGTTAAAATTCGTGCATTTCAATGCTGTTTGATAGATGGACAATACTTGGGAATGTGTATAAACATCTTTTATTCTTCTTCTGCTTGCAAATATATGTATGGGAAAAAAGTGAGATCTTGGCATGAAAAATATCTTTCACTCTTAGAATTTCCTCACCTAATTCTGAAACAGCTTTATTCACTGGTCTTCTCCAATTGTTTCATTGACATCTCTGGCCTAAAACTTACTAAGGCCAGTAGGTTTTGAAATGATTC
This sequence comes from Lonchura striata, assembly GCF_050655825.1. NCBI lineage: Eukaryota > Metazoa > Chordata > Aves > Passeriformes > Estrildidae > Lonchura > Lonchura striata. The sequence goes on from NC_140705.1 coordinate 37,935,084, forward strand.
TTCATGTTCCAAAATCATGGATGTATGTTCTAGTTTTGAATCTCTTTAGAAAATTAATATTACATATTAAAAAACACCTTAAGCAAAACAAAAATTTGGAGGTAAATGTAAATCCACTCATCAGAAAAATTAGTTAAATCATATTTAATACTTCATTCTCCTGTTATCAACCTAGAACAAGTAGTCATTTTATCCCATAAATACCTGTTTGTCAAAGATTAAATCATAAAATCACAGAATATTTGGGGTTGGAAGGGACCTCTGGAGATGATCTAGTCCTTTGCCCACACTCAAGCAGACTCCCCCAGAGTAGGTTGCACCAGATTGCATCCAGGGGTATTTTGAATATTTCCTGAGAAGGGCAGCCTTTTCCAGTGCTCAATTATGCTTACACTAAAGAAGTTCTTCCTCATAATCAGCCTGAGCTTGCTCTGTTCCCATTTCTGCCTGCTGCCTCTTGTACTGTTGCTTGGCACTACCAACAAAGAGCTTAGCTCCATCCTCTTGGCACCCTCCCTTCAGATATTTGTAGACAGTGATTAAGTCCCTATTCAGTAATTTCTTCTTGAGGCTCAGCAGGCCTAGCTCCCTCAACTTTTTCTCGTAAGAGAGATGCTCTAGTCCCTTAATCAACTTTGCAGCCCTTTGCTGGACTCACTCTTGCAGTTCCATGTCTCTCCTGTACTGGGGAGGCCAGAACTGGACACAGCACTCCATACATGGCCTCACAAGGGCTGAGTAAAGGAGTAAGATCATTTCCCTTGATCTGCTGGCAGTGCTCTTCCTGATGCATCTTTGGGTACTATTGGCCTTCTTGGCCACAAGGACACACTGGTGGCTCATGGACAACTTCTTGTCCACCAGGACATGCAGATCCTACTCTGCAGAGATTCTTTCCAGCAGGTCAGCCTCCAGCCTGTTCTGGTACTTGGGATTATTCTTATCCAGGTGTAGAACCTTTAACTTTTCATTGCTGAATTACATAAAGTTCTATGTTCAACTCTCCAGTCTGTTCAGGTCTCAATAAATGGCAGCACAGCCTTCATGTGTCCATTGTTTATCCTCAGCAAACCTGCTGAGGATACATTCTGTCCCTTCACCTAAGTCATTGATTGAACAAGACTTGACCCAGAGCTGACCCATGGGGAACACTACTATCCAAAAGTCACCAACTAGACTCTGTACCACTGATCACAATCCACCTCACTGTTTCCTCATCTAACTCACAATTCCTGACCTTACCTATGAGGATGTTATGGGAGACAGTGTCAAAGGTGTCACAGATTTCAAGGTAGACAAAATCTACTGCTCTTGTCTCATCTACTCAGCCAGTTATTTCATTGCAGTAGTCTGTTGTCCTGGTGAAGCATGACTTCCCCTGGCTTAAATCAGTTTGACTACTCCTGGTAACCTACTTTTCTTTTACATGCTTGCTGATGACCTCCAGAATGATCTTACCAGGGATGAAGGTGGAGCTGACTGGCCTGTAGTTTCTTGGGCCCTACTTCTTGCTCTTTTTGAAGACTGGAATGACAGTCTTCCCCCAATCCTAGGCATTTCTCCTGTTCTAGGTGACCTTTCAAATATGGCATCAAAGCCTTCAGGCTATTGCAGAATGGATTTTATTGTTTAGTTTTTGGCTAACATAACTTGTTTTTTAAGAACAAGATGAAGCCAAGGATAATTAAAATCTGAATAAAATCATGGGGGAAGGTTTCACATCATCTTCTGTAGATTTGGAGAATAGAGAATGAATGAATGAATGAATGAATGAATGAATGAATGAATGAATGAATGAATGAATTCACAAAGATGATAAGATGATAGCAGGGTTGGAGCAACCCTTCTGTGAAGATGGGCTAAAGGAGTTGGGATTGTTCAGCCAAGAGAAAAGAAGACTGCAGCCTTTCAGTGCTGAAAGGGGGCCTAAAAGCAAGCCGGAGGATACATGTAGTGATAGAAATTACTTTAAACTGGAAGAAGGTTGGCTTAGATTAGATATTAGGAAGAAATTCTTTTCTGGGTAGGAAGTGAGGCACTGGAACAGGTCGTCCAGAGAAGTTGTGTATGTCCCATCCTTCAAGTGTTCAAGACCTGGCTTGGAAGGGCTTGAACAACCTGGACTGTTGAAGGGAGGTAGAAACTAATTGATCTTAAAGTTCCCCTCCTGCCCAAACTATTATGTGATTCTGTGATTCTATTGAAGATTAGGAGGAATGGGCAGAGGGAAGAGACTCTGGTTTGCAAGATATTTCCTATTACTATTAGTAGTGTACTCATCTAATTAGTTCCTGGTTGTCTCTATCTATTTCAGCATTTTGCCTGGAGAAAACTTGACCCATCCTAAAGACTATAGATGATCTGTGTCCAAACAAAAAAGCCTCAAACTCACTTCAAACTCTCCAGGAATGCTGGCAGACAGTCCTTTTTCGCTAATCATACCATATGTAGGTAAAAAGGTGCCAAGAGTCAGACCAGACCTGAATCATCTCCCACTCAATTATTTGATTGCACATAAATTTTAGAAGCCAAATTTTAATAAACAAATTATTTTGCCATTAGTCCCCATCATCTTTGCTCAGTCTTTATAATGCAAAAGCTATCCCTTTCCCAAAACCTCTCTTTGGACACATGTCCAAACCTATGATATTTAATGGCAACTCATTACTCATTCTTGTTTCATTGGCAAGTTCACCTGCTGACAATGGCCAGGCAAAACTGGAGCTTCCTGTACTCATAAACCTTCCAAGAGTCTCCTAGAAAGACAGCATACTCTCCCTTATTGAGGTATTACAAATCATATCCAAGAACATAATAAAAAATATTTAGCGTAACAACAAGAATAAAAAAAAGAAAATACTGAACCTTTTGGGACCATATTTAAAAATTATTTTGTTTTCTTTTTGAAGGTGAATGCAATTTCACAGACTTGTCTTTTTTTTTTTTTTCCGCTTCATGGTGAAGACAAAGTTGACTTAATCAGGGAGGTGTATCATGGTGCATTCAACCTGACACAAAATTGTTGTGATCAATAGAAAAACATCTACCCTTTTGACAGTAAGATACATAGGGTGGACATAAATTTAATGCACTTGAAACCTGAAAGCAGACTCACAGTTTTATGGCATATCTATATGGATACAAGCAGTGCTTCTAGGAATTGTTACCAATACCCTGTTTATACATGCTTGTATCTTGCTTTTATCTTATGTTTATAATATATTTATCTTTGTATATAAATGTATGTGTGTGGTATGTGAATAGAGAGGAAGAGAGAGAGAAAGAACATGCTGAAGCTTACACAGTTACAGTGAAATTGCATAATCTTTTATTAATATCATTTGCATCTTTCACAAACGTAGGAGTATACCAGATAAAACAGCATCAAAAAACGAAACAAGCAGACACACAGTGACAATTTTAGAAAAACTTAGAGGAGAATTTGTCTTCCATAAAAATGAAATAATAATTTTAGAGAAAATGTGTGTCTGTTGACACTTAACATTCCCAGGGATGTATTTATTGTACAGTTGCTGGGAAACCAGCCCTTCATTTGTATATTCATTTGCTCTGTCATGAGATTGAGCTGCAGTTTACTATAGAAAAGAAACATTGTCTGGCCATTTATATAGATTATATTATGTCCCCTTTGTATGAAATGTTGTCACATAAATATCATAATGCTACAGTTAAAGTATTGCCAATAATTACAGATTTCATCATTTCTAATGAAGAAGGTTCATCTTTTTTAGAAGGAATGCACTCAGCCCTCCATGAAATCAATTTTAAACACAATAAGCAAAGTAATATACCTGAAAGTGGCCTCCCAAGCCTGGGGATGGATCAGGGCTAAGTTGGTGCTCTTTCTAGACTTAATCAACATCCACTCACAAGTGGGAGATATGTGATTAAAAAAATAACTTTTACTATTTTCTTTACTATTTTTCCTTTTTTTACTCATATGAGGGGAAAGAGTTGTACACAATTAGTTCGGGTTTTTAGGTTCACAGGTGAGGAGGATTGAAGATTTGTTACTACCATCTAAGCACTTTACTACCATCTCCTGTTACTACCATCATCTCTTTCATTAAATGTGCAGCTGATCAGAGAAATGTGCAACTAATTTAGGAATGAGTAAATAAGAAAGTATTTTTTTTTTTTGCTGTTGCCAGAGGCAAAGTTTTGAACAGACAATACTGAAAGTGATTCAAAAGAAAAAGTATTTCTCTTGTGTGATGAAATTTTAAGCTGTAAAAAATGTCCTTTATCATGCAGACTGACACTCAGACTGCCTAATTCTCTCTAACCTGATACTCAGATAGAATTTAAATCATTTATGTCTCAGACTGATCCTTTTCACCTGAGACAGTGGCATGAAAATCTGGACACCTTTGCTTTGGAAGATAAAGTTTGTAATATGCTTAAATCTAAGCTGTAACATATGTTTGAAAGTAGCACCTGGTTCCCACCTAAACCATTTTATGATTCACAGATGGGCTGGGAAGCAACAACACATTTGGAATTCCCAATATGTAAAATATGATCTTAGCAAGACAATGCACTCAGACAGTCTAGAATTTTAATTAAAATCTACAGCCAGATGAAAAATCTTACTGCAATTAATTCTGATAATTCAAATACTTACACTGAGGGATATGGATGCAGACACTAGAGCTTCAGCCCTGTAGAGCTATGCATCCTGCAACCAGGAAGGGAATTTAAGCACAAAATAACAACCTAGACAGAAGCAGCTTGAGCTCTTCTGGGCTGAATTGAGAGAGCAAGAAAAAGTGTGGTTGAACTGTCTATAAATTTTAAGGCAATTTCTCCAGGTTAGAGATACCTGGACTATATTTCTAAAGAATATTTATTTATTTTAAAGAGTGAGTCATAATGCATGAAAATAACAATTCCTTAATTAATAGTTCCTAAATTTCCTTAAATTTTAAGTCCTAACTTTCCTTCCTTATCCCACTAAAGTGGTCTCTTTAATGTTTTCACAGTCATGTCCAGATTTATACCTTAACTACAGTTCAGATAAAGTTATTGCAAAAGGGCAACCTCCTTGATTTCCTCCTCCTGTGGCTGAGTTTTAAAAGGAAATGACAGCCACATCTGTGCTCTCTGTAGTGCTGGCTGCCTAATATAGGTGTACAAGTGACTAAATTGGAGTAGAACTTGCTTTCCAGATTTTGACTGGGAGATTTACAGCAGCTCTAGCACATAAGAATAGAACCTATAGTGGGAATGCAGAGACACCTGAGGAATGCTCGTTTAAAGTGCTAACAAGTCTATATGCTTTGGTACTCCTACAATCAGGTAGCACTTAAATATGTATTTTCAGGATCATAAATTTAAACCTAGACACATTACTTCCACTTTATAGCCCTTTGTATTTCTTACCATGTGGAAAAGTTGCCCACAGCTGTAAGGAAAGAATATGTATCTTCCCTTACATTTATATCACTGTATTATTAGGAATGTTGATTAAAGTGATTTTTTTAGTTTGTATTTTAAACCCTTTATTTTAATTCAATAAACACATTTACCTTTTTTATTTCAAACCATATAATTTTTTCATCCTAGCTAAGTATGCTGTCTTACATATTTATTTGCAAAAAGACATTGCTGGGCATCTCTGTTTTTGTATTTGAACATTGTTATGTAGTAAAATCTGCAAATAGTTGAATTACTTCAAACCAATAGTCCAATTTTGTGTTTAATATCACATTGTGTTTAATTTCACTACTGTGAAAATGTCTTTGATGAAAAGCATTTTGCTTTCTGAAAGAAAAATGCATAATCCCAAATCTTCAATCACTGAAAAGTAGTACAATTCCATTTAATGCACTTAGTTTCAAAGCTGAAAAAATTAAAGAGATTCCTTTTGGCACATTCTATTCTAAGTTAAAAGACATTCCAATTTAGAAAGCATGAGCATACCTTCAGAAGGAAAAAAAGAATTCAGAGAAAAAGCTCAACATATGCTAGGCACCACTCTCTTAATACCATCAAAATAACAGCAGAAGCCACTTGAGGATTCTCTGCTGAGCTGCACAGGCTTGTTCACCAATCACTAGACATTCAAATGGAAGTAAGAAATCCCCTCTAAGACCAGCTAAAAGGCTGTGAATTATTCCTCCTTTCATCTGACAGACTTGTCTTGACCATAGAATGCAGAAATTGATCTGCAAAATAAAAAATTGCACCCTAACTTTGAAAGTTACCTATATATACATATATATTATGTGTGTATATATATGTGTATAGTGTATATAGTTATATATATGGAAGGTTGATCAGGATGGCACTGAATTGCTCCTCTGCCTGCCTCTAGCTGCTGAGCTAGAATAGATTTTGGTGAACTCCAATAGTACTACAGACTTGGCTAAAGATCTTGTTTGTGCAAATACAGAGAGAAAAGGATTTATCAAAAACATGATCTGAAAGCACACTGGCACTTTCAGTGCAGATAAAATTTGGTCTCTGCTTCCAACCAGGTGAGAAGATTTGAAGCCAGTATTTCAAGAAAATCAGTCAGCACACAGAGCCTCCCTCATCAGCTCACATGCCATCATTTTACCCTTGGCTTTGTTTACTAGAGGCTGGAGGTTAGGGAAGTTGGAGATCTACAGTTTCTGCTTTCCAGCCTAGAAGTATTCAGATGTGGGTAAGTCTGTGAGGAAAAGTGCTATGGTTTCTTATTTCACTGCAAGACATGATACAGCTATGTATTTTGGACTTAAGATGATAAGTATGTCACACACATTTGTAAGGATGCCTTCACAACTCGCTTGACAAGTAAAAAGCTGCTTGATGCCTGTAGATGGGATATCCTGCCATTGGCCTTAATACAGTTCCCTGCTGCTGACTTTCTTTACCCTTCCTGCCTGTTGGGCAGATATTTTCAGATAATGTCTTCTGGTAACATACCAGACCAGCTCTTGCAGTTCATTCAAAGGCTGAGCTTATGAATCCTTGACCATACAAGCAGTAAAAAACTGTGATAAAGGCAGAGAGTGGATAGAGAATGTGGAAATACTTATGCCTACAATGCCACCTGATTGGTTTTGTATTATGAAATTGCTTTTTTACATTTTTCCCCCAGTAATCCTCTGGTGAACTTATAATGGAATAATATTCTGAAGTCACTTCAGACTTGCAAATATTTGTCAGCTGTAAGTTGTTTTAATGAAATTTACCCAGTCTAAAAGTCTGTGTTATTACTTGGGATTTTTTTTTCCCACAATCACATTTTTATGGGAGCTAAGACTTAGAAGCAGCGATAGAGAAAGCTTTTATTTTTTATGAGAAGGGGAAGAAATGAATAAATTGAATGAATTAGCTTTGCAAACAGATCTCTGATTACAGTTGTTGCTCTGGGACTATCACTAGTGTTACAACCAATAAACAATTTGTTAATACTAAGCCAAGTTCTAACTCTCTAGCTGCTAATTTAAGGTAGAAAAATTGTTTTCATTCTTAATGTGCTTTTCTTTCACTTATGTATTTTTCATATTCTTTGCTGAATGAAAAGGTAAAATTGTGCCCCATTTAAGTCTAAATAGCTAGTTTTATTGTATTTTTTCATACTTCGCTAAGTATTTAGTGCTTAATTTTCACCTTAATTATCTTTTTCTCATATTTGAATAAGAGAAGTGAGGAAAAAATCTCACATTAAGACTTGAGTTATCTTATATGATCCTAAAGGAAAAAACTTTTTTATATCTTTTTTTTTTTTACTATGTATCCATCTGTTTTTTGACTGGAGCTCAATAATTTTTTTTTTTATAATATATTTTCAGTTAGTTGGATTTGTACTTTGGAGAAAAAAGAGCAAAAGAAATACATTAACAACAGTCTTCCAATTTTTCTTCTTCAATTTTTCAATGCCTATCATGAACTCTAAGTTATTTTTCAACATGCTGAGCTTCCCACTAACAAAGAAACAAGTTTATAAAACTTTGTTGTCTTTCACCTTTAAAAAAAAGGAATAATGATATAAAAAATAAAAATAACAAAAAAAAAATCACCTTCAGTAACTAGAATGTGTTGTTTATATTTAGAATAAGAAATACCCTTGTACCTAGGCTGTAAACTTTTCAATTATATCTCCACAGAGGAGTCAGTAAGATTAGTCAGATGATAGTTGTGAAGATCAAAGCAGTTGTAAGTGATTTAATTCCTAGTCATATAGATAAATTACTGGTTTTAAAAGAGTAAAAAAGATTTATTAATGAGTCAGCTACCTATTCTAGCAGAGAGACTTGGAAGGTAGACCTAGAGAAGAATGATTTTTGGACGTATTTTATGTGGATTGGAAAGAACAACATACCTCTAAATTGAAATGTGTAACCAGGGAAGGGGGTGTAGTGAAAAAAGAAAAGAAAAAATCACAGAGCTGTTCCTTATTGCATTGCTTTCACCAGCCTGCACTGCTGCCCCTGTTTGTGGGAACATCATTGTGCATGGTGACAGTTGCCAAACTGGAAAATGCAAAAAGAATCCAGGATATTTTCCTGCAAATAAGCATCCAGAACCATTAGACAATCCATATTTTTGCTTCTACCTGGCTTCTGTTTATTGATGCAGGAATGCACATCTTCCATCGAGCCTGTGTCAGACCTGTCAGCTTATGTAAATGTCTCAGTTTTCAGAGACTAACAGTGGGCTACATATCTAATGCATTTGCATATGCTGGCAATTGTGACATGAGACCTATGGATTATCATCTGCCTGGATGGATACGAGGTATTCCAGTGCTCCTAAAGTGCCTCTGGACACCTGTGTTTAAACAATATCCAGAAATTTAATCTAAACTTAGTAGAACCATCCATCTCCACCTAGTGTATGGACAAGATGTGCAATGAGTGTCCTACTAGTGATAGATCTTAAGATAGACACTCAGACTTAGGTGCCTTGGTCTCAAACTGAATCCCACCCAAGGAGGTTTTTTCTTGACTAAATAGTGGCATTGCATACCCAGCACACAATAGTCACACAGATACAGATTGTTTGTCTCATCCTCATTGTTGAATTATGATAAAAGATGTTATTAATAGAGTTTTCCCTGCTGGCTGCTGGCAGAGCTGTCCTGCACAGTATTTTCTGTTTAGCTGACCACCTAAGGTTTCTGTGCAATCTCCAAATTTGCTGGGTAATAGAGTTTTTGGCTGCCCTGTGTGAATCTTTTCTTGGTTGAACACCAGGACATGCATGAACTCAAAGGATTTCACAATGGGTTCCTGGGCACCAGCCATGCTAGCTTAATGGCTCAATGTATTATTGTGATTTTTTTTTTTTTAAATACTGTGTGAAAAATTATCAGCTGTGGCAACCTTTAGTAAGAGTCAAATTGCTCTCTAAAATACTGTTCATATTTTTATAGTGTTTTTAGAAATATTAAAAGCATTTCTATAGGTTCCATTTTTCTCCTGCTTTGTACTATTATTTTGTAATCTCTTCTGGGCTTTACCTTGTGTTTTGGGACTGTTTTCAAGCTATCTTTATGCTTCTATTATTCAGATAATATTTTATAGAAGTCTGGCTTCTAATTATTCTCAAGACATGCTAGAACATGATGGCAATCTGGCTAATTCTAAAACTATATATCTAAAACTACTTAGGAGAATTCAGCTGACAGAACTTAGGTCCTATATTATTCACTTATGTCATATATTATAAGAGATTTTCTGTCCAGCCTCAATGTAAAAATAAAATGTAATGTGGAGATAGAAATTTGGAAGCAAAGGAACTATGTAAAAAAAAATTAGGATAGAATGAGATATAAAGTGTGAGATGGGAGAGTCTGGAGATTTGAAAGAAATTGAGTAGTTAGGAATACATATTTACATATCTTAGAACAATTAATTCATTCTGAGGTGCCAGTATATAAAGTCTTAAAAAAAAAAGAAAAAAAAAAAAAAAAAAAAAACAATCAATCAAACAAAAAAAAAAACAGCCAAAAAAACCCAAAAAAATCCCCCCAAAAAAGTGCCATAAAAGATACAATCCAAAGAACTCTTAAGCATTTTAAATAATCCTACCCATCCTACTCTTCTTTGCACAAATATAGAGTATTATATTTTTTGCTGCCTATCTGTAAATAAGAAGGAAAAAAATCTCCTTTATTTTTGAATTTAGATCATTAGAAAACATCTTTTGTGTGCAGTAGAAGAAGCAGAACACATAGAGGTGACAAAGATGAATCTACCAGAACCAGAAATACAACTAAAGAATTATGTGTAGAGGAAGAAATTTAGAAATGTTAGGAAAGTTAAGGAACAGAGGATTTTTGTTTTCTTCTTTTTTGCTAAGTAAAAAACCCCAAAACACCTCTAATTAACTAGAAGAGGGATACAGCATCTAATAGCCAAAATATCTCAAACTTCAAACCAGAAAAATAACTTCACCATAGCAGTTAGCAATTCACTTTTCCACTCTGAGTTTTCCCATCTGTAATTTGGAGAGAAACATTTATTCACCTCATAAGAGCTGTAAAGGGAAAATAAATAAATGTATGTGTGTATCTTGCTTTTGAATAATATTTTGATTTTTAAACAGGATTTGTTAATTTTCTTTTATGTATTTTGAAGGCTTTTACTGCCATTGGTGTAAACATGGTTATGGTGTCAGACATTCTGATCCAAAACCCTCCCACAAGAATATTTAAATGAGATTTAAATTAACCAAAGGGGATCAAACATTGTCCTCTGAATGTAATAATTGTTGCCTTGTAGAATTATGTAATAGTAATTAAAAAGCTGAATGGGATCCCACATCGTGTTTCCCAGTTCATTCTTGCATGTAACATTTCATGCAAATCAGATTATGTTGTTTAGCTTAAAAATTCCTGGGCCAGATTCTCAGCTGAACTGGAATCAATGGAGTGGAGCTGATTTACACAAGCTGTGGATCTGATTTATAATATTTATTTATCCTACTAAAGTTGTTAAAAAAACCCACAACAATAACAGAACAACAAAAACAAGAAAAAAAGAGATTTTTTAAAAATATATTTTTTTCTTTTTGCCTTTAAGTGTAAGATATAGTTGTGGTTCATGGTAAGCAACACTAAACTGATGAGTGTGCCTACTCCCACCACAACCATTGGAGACAATACATGTTCACTCAATTCCTTCTCTATTTCCCTTTACATCCAAGGAGTTATAATTTACTACTGGTGAGGCTCAACATTGCATACCTCTGGTCCCACTGTGAGTTGGCTCTGTTGTTTTGGCTAGGGAAAAGGAGAAGTGTATCACTGTTGTGATTGTTCTTCCATTTCACATAAAACATCCTGGCCCCACACAGGTTCAGCAGGAAAAGAGCAATACAGATAACAATGCAATCTATACACTTTGGAGGTGCAGCAGCAGTAAATGAATAAGGCATAGTAATATCCTCAACTTTAACATGCTCTCATCATATATCACTAATTGAGAACCAGAACCAGAAATAGTATATAGAAATCAGTCGGAAAAAGATAATTTGATCCTGACTTTTCTTTGGGTTTTGTGGGTTTTCTTGTTTTCAGATTCTACTGAAATTGAAGGATCCTTATAAATATTTTGGAGGGAAGTAGCAGAACACTGTAAGTTCCCTTCATGTTCCTAGAATTTTACCTCTATTTCCAATTTTGCTTTCATAGTTACTGTGTGTTTAATTATCATCATTTAATGGCATAGGACTTATTAGGTGGATTATAGGCATAGTGGAAAGTCACACTGTTTTCTGGAAAATGATTACATTAATCATTGGATAGATATAGGTTTACCTCACTTAACTAACTCATCTCTAGGATATCGTAAATATCAAAAATCACTTTTAATAAAATGTTTGTCATCCACTCATCCATTACTTTTTCTTTTTTTTTTTTTTTCCTGTAATGGAAATGAATGTTTTTTTCTACATTAGGCAATGTTGCAGTAGCTATTAGTTTGACATAAGCCCAAAAATTGGTGTGAACAAATTTTATTATGTAAAGCATCATGCAAGTGCTGTTTTTGCTTTGCTTCTGCATAAAGGTTACATGACAATAGCATCTTTATTAAATTGCAGTGAGAAGCTTGTACATTTGTTCATCACATGGCAGAGAAATGCAGGGGCGACTTCAAATTCATTAATTGAAGAACTGAGTGTATAAAATTTACTCACAAACTACTGACTGTTTTTTGGATCCAATTAAGGAATACTTACATAAGCAGATCCTTCTTGCTCTGGAGCAGTGAAGCTGAATGAAATATATATAAGATGCAGAGATAGGAATTAATAAAATTCTAATCCATGTTTTCTTGAGATGAAGAAGGTTAAATAGGTATCTGTCCACACCTCATTTGAAAAATGTATCTTTGAAGATTCTAGGGCTTCTCGTGTGTCCCACTTACTCTGTCATATTGAAATTAAGACAAACAGAAAATCTGTTGTTCCAAATTAGTCAACATATCTTCATGTTTGCTCCACAAAATCTTAGCATTTCTTCAATTTACTATAGTGGTAAAACTTTGCTGGAAAGGGAACTTCACCAGACAAGGAAATCAATATATATGGGTATGAGACTTCACATAGATCTGTTGGAATAGAGAACAATTTGCATGTAGAGAGCGCATTGAGTGCCATGGAGTTTACAGAGCTAAATTAAATGCCTCTGGAATGCATTTATAAACAAACCTATTTTTTATGACCTGTATGTCAAGTAGTAGTTTTAATGTAATTATACTGATTGCAACCTCATTTCCCTCAAATATAATTTTCATTGTGGCAGAGCATGAACAGGAGAGATGCAGAATCCTTAACTGATCATTTTTGGACCATGTCTGGACTGGGAGATCCACGAGTTTGTCTGAGCTCATGGTGCAGGTTCTGGCCATGTCCACACCTACTTTCTGTATTCTGTCTTTTGCAGGAAAGAAACCTGGATATAGAACACCTTGGTATGTTCTGAGCAGGTCTTCAGAGACAAACAGTCTGATACATCAGGAAAGTTTTCATGATTGTTCCTGTAATGTGGGGATCAAAGAAAATCTCAAATCCACCATATGGGTATAGAATAGTTAGTTCTAATTGTTCAGATTTTCTGTGGAATATCACTTATGGATAATAACATCTTCATGTCTCTAAGTTCAGTTCAGAAGTAGGGATAACAGTAAAAGTTTTCTCTCAGTTTAATGTTTTCTCTGTATTTAAACTCTTCACATACGGTTTTTGTATACAGAAGAGTGTGTATGTGTTTGTGGGTGTACATGTGCATGCACAGGGATAGAGGAAAAAAATGTTGCAGTACACATTTTTAGAAACATAAATAGAGAGAAATATTTACAAGTAAAAGAAATAAATATTTTTTTATGCAGTTGTAAAAAGTGCTTATGTACAGGTTGTTGCTATTCTGGCTACATTAGCTAGATCCATGTTAACAAGCTGAACAGGGCAGAGACTAGTGCAGTGGTGCTCAGTCATGCATACAGATTTCTAAAAGGCCTTGTAAAGATTCATCTTTACATGTCTGTGGAACCGTATATCCTTCTAATGGTGTTTAGCTTTGCTTTAGAACAAAAACAGTAGAAAAAATATCTTTTGAAGATTCTTTATTGTCTTGTTTGTTTTCTAAAGCATGTATCCATACAGCCATCACACTTAAAAAATAGTAAATTCCTGTATTCATACCACCTTCTAGAGGTGTCAGATATAAACATTACAGATATTTTTGCACCCCAGGTCAAACTGAGAATGAGAATTTTGGATCATCTTGGCTAATATTTGCATACCTGGCAAGCTCTACTGTCAGTGAAAAGTAAAACACTCAAAACCTAAATTTCACAAACAGCAAACAGCTTACTTTGGGACTCTAACTTAAAAACAGCACTTGTTCTTTCCATTGACTCCAAAGTCAGTAGGTAAGCCAAGCTGAAAGATATTTGTTTCCTAGAAATCTCACATCATGATGCTTAACTGGAATACCTCTGGAAGACTAAATACCACCTATGACACTTTTTTCTTCCTGCATAAGGTCTTTCTGAGTTGTGTTTGAACTTATCCTCACAAACAAAGCACCAATACACACAAGAAATAACAGTACATTTATTTTTTTTTTATTTTTAGTAAAGCAAAAGTTTAATTCAGTACAGAATAATTTGCATTTAACTAGACATGTTTAAAAATATGTAAATGCCACCAACATCTCTCTTCTTATTTTTAATGAAAAGTCTTATTTTTAGGAGAATCATATAGCTCTTATGCCCTAATTTTTTAGAGTACACAATAGTATTTGCTACTAAAAAAATGGCAACCTAAAAAGAGGTGGAATGGCTGATACAGCTGTTAAATCATGTCTACAATGTACATTAAAAAGCCAAAAGATATAAAACAAGAATTTAATTGACCAATTCTTGGGTAGTATGTGACATTAGGTAGCTGTTTTAGCTGGCTTTGTAACATCACACAAATCTATAACTTCATACTTCATGAGTCAGAATCAATAAACCTGCCATTACAGACTCCAAAATCAATCTTGCCTTACATGCTTCCCCGCCTTTACTTCTTCCTATTTTCCTTTTACTTTCCAACAAAACAAAACAAACTGCTCTGCGAATTTATAATCTTTTGAGCTAAGTAAAACTGATGAATTAGGAACATGGATTCTACGGGAAAAATCACTTACCATACTCTTCAGGGTTGAGTGTATCCAAGCTGGTATTCCAATGTAACCATAGTCCCTTGCTCGTCTCCTGTTATTTTAGATTATTGTGACTTAAGTTTAACAAAATCAGCCTTAGGTAAATGAAGATCTTCTGTTAAATTGAGAAGCAATCCCTTCATTTATCCTTCAATATCTGCAATTCCTCTGTTCTTTCTGAGAATTAGTTTTACAATCCTGATCTCCAATATTGTGATTTATATCTTTTCCACCCTAATGTACTTTTTACCTCCCCAGTTGAAGACACCAACATTTTAGGTGCTAAACTTCATCTACTTATGTACTTAACCCCACGTCAGATGTCTCAAAACCTCTACCATACAAATATCATGGATGTCCTGGAAAATTCATAAGCTTAGTCGTTGAAAAAGCAATGTAGCACACTCTTGTCATTCAATTTGACTACAGCAGTGGTGACACAAGAAAAATTTATATAATGACTCATTGACCTTTTAATACATGCTGGATCATTTAAAATCCTTATCGTGTTAAGAAGGAGGAAGAAGATCTTTCAGATATCCTACAAAGAAAGTGAATGTTCATGGAGTGAGTATCCCTGTTTTTTGAAAGTCCAAGAAATCACTAACCTTCATTTTAAAGTTAGTAATAGTTTTCCAAGAAAACGGAAAGATAATGAATGTGAATATTATTAAAATTTGAATGACCAAAATAATTGCAGAATTGCTGCCCCTATATTTCTTCTCTAGGGAGTTTGGTTCAGTAAAATATATTCTGTAAAATATATATTTATTTTGATGATAAAGTCTTGTCTTGATATTTAAACATTGGGAGGATTCATCTGCAAAGAGGCATATGAATGATATACAAAAATATTTCAACAGGTTTAAGTATGGTAAAAAAAAAATTGTTTGAACAGGCTAGGCCAAATCTCAAAAGTAGACAAGAGTGATATGATCTTTGATTTGGCTTATTATTGTTCTCCAAGGCAAGTCTGCTAACAGATCTAAGATTTTATCTTGCAAAATGAATATATAAATACTATGTTTTGTGCATCATATTCTCCTGGCAGTAATTGAACTCCAACAATCTGAATACTAATCTCTTCTGAGCACAGATTTCCTGTATTTTCCTCATTATTTATTAATATTTCCAAATAGTCCAGACATTGCTCAGGATGTGCTTTAATAACCCTGGCTCACACTGTTGAGCTATTAGTGCTCTTGTAGGGAGAAGCTTTTGGCATGAGTTTTGCTGTGTCAACCCACTGGAGCACTTAACAAAGGTTGGTAAATGAGAAGTTTGAGAAGGGAACAACAGCAGGTGTCATGCATTTGCTCACAGAGCTGCACTTGTTACACTGAATGTGTAATCTAGCAAAGATATTGGCTTGAAATGGCAAAGAAGAATGAAAAAAAAAAAATATATAGCACAATTATTTTTCCTGGTATTTTTTTCATAGGTTCTGGCATTCTGGCACAATTTTTGCCATTTATAGGAAAGGCAGTGCAGTTCCTCCACACAAGATGCCATGTCATCCTTAATTAGCTTCTCTGATCTTTCTGAAAAGGGGATGTGGATTCTTTCCAAGATTAATAACTGTGCATCTGTTAGTGCAACAGTGAGGCAGATTTGTGATCAATAGACCTACACATGTATCTGAAGAGATCAGTGGCACTGAATGAATCTAATCATGTAATTACGAAAATTAGGCCATTCTACAAGTCATCTGTGTCTCTTTATTTTGATGGTATTTGATTCTGTTATGATATTTTAAATTATCAAAGTATTACCCTTCCCTTCCCTTCCCTTCCCTTCCCTTCCCTTCCCTTCCCTTCCCTTCCCTTCCCTTCCCTTCCCTTCCCTTCCCTTCCCTTCCCTTGAGGAAGAATGATCCTAGTCAAATTAAATTAAAAACCCATAATTAATTGCAATAGAACATGGAGGGGAATTTTGGCCAACCAGTACTCAATAGACCAAAACCACATTCCCCTTTAACTTCTCCAGAAACTGTTAAAATTATAGAATTTTTTGGTGCAGACTAAGTTTATTCTATTTTGGGTTGTGCTATCAAATGCTGGCAATACAAACACAGAAAGGGAAGAAAGACTATAAAAGTACATCTACATTTTAACAGCATATGCACCAATACTAACTTTGAAAACTGACCAGAGGGTTTGTTCTCCTATATTTGATACTATGGTCTCTATGTGGATAAAATTGTCAGTGAAGTGCATGGCCTGAGAAAAATTTGCAGAGGACTTCACAGCCCACACCATTTAGTATGAATCATTCCTTTCCTGCAGAGGAGAGGAAAGTGCTGTCAATAAAATGAGGTTTTATCCTAATTCTATGGGAATTAACTACTTGTTTCATTTGGAAAAGAAAATAAAGAAGCTTGTAGATTTCAGTATTTGTTCTTCACACCAATGTACAAACCATCACCAGTTATTATCACCAAACTTCAAATATTTTAGATTTATTTTCACTCTTTTTGAAATCTGAAAACAAGTCTCTAATCTTACATACATGTAGAGAAAGTAATGGGTAACCAATAGGTATTTTGTTTCTGAGATCTTCATTTTCTGGGAATAAATATCGTGACTTCCTTTTGCACAGAGGTAATGATGTTTTACAGTCAATGAATGCAAGATAAATGGCATATGGATATAAATTCTTATATTCCTTGTAATTTTGGCCATAGAAAAGGGTAAACTTAGGCTTAAATGAGTGTGCTATGTCACTATCTGACTTGTCTGCTTGCAAGAAACAGTAGTTATTCAAAAGAGGTAAAGAACAGATCTACCTGGGGATTCTGAAGCTGTTATCACTAATTAAATAATAGTATTGAGCTCAAGAGATTTGTCAAACTAGAAAAAAACAGACTGACAAGCAATAAGAAGAGGGTCAATGAGATAACTAAAGTTGAATTATGAGGGAGTTATTTGGGTTTTTTTACAGTATTACACAGGGAGGCTTCACAGTAAAGTCTAATCTTTATAATCATGTCACAACATGAGAAGCCTTTTGTTTTGATGCCAGCTCTACTGATACCTTGTGCCTTGATAAAGCCATAACTACTTTCAGTAACACCAAGCATTTGGCTTCTGCACATTGGTTTTTTTGACCCTTTGTGGTGGCCTGCTTTTAACTTATAACCACGGTTCTTCAAAGCAGCATATCAGTTCACCTGTGTTTAGGGAGAGTGATGCTCACTTGATGAGAGTGAAATTTCATCACTTCTCCATGAAGATCTGGCTTATTTTTGAAAATGTAAACTGTAATTCTTCACATGCTGTCCCAGACAGGACCTTTTCTAAGCAAAATGTGAAGTTTTGCAATATGAAAACTATTTCCTACCTGTTGAAATTGCAGTGGGGAAGACATGAAAATTATTTCAGCTGTTACAGAAACCATACAGAGAGATTCTCTTTGCCAGTGGTAGATTCAGATTTGTAAGCAAGTGAGAAACTGCTGGTGACTTTTTCCAGTCTGCTCTGGAACTAAAAGTGAGCATGGGTTTATGCAGTACACAATAAAACTGACATCTACCAAGCTAACTATAGTCTCTTGTTTTTTTACTTAATACCTACAACTTGTAATTTCCATCTTCTTCTTTATTATATTTTTCCAAAAGAGCATCCCTGAACAACATTATCAATAGAGGAATGATCTCTCTTTCTGATTCTTATCTGGGAGAAGTTAATTTTTTTTGTGCTTCCCCCCACATCATTTTGTCAATGAGCCATTAAAATGGCATACAAGAGCTTGAAGTTAGAAGTGCTCTAAATTATGTATTTCTAGTGCAGCACAGCTGCCTGGGAGATATGAGCTTGATTTCACATCCAAATCTCATATTCCTGCACATTTAAACAGAAAACCCATGAATAGTAACTGGTAATTAATAACCCTCACCAAATTGTCATCCCCCTCAGTCCCTGAGAGTGATACTGCTTTCCCCATTGCCACAATAGAAAATGCAAGGAAATAGCAATAGAGATGTGGATAGCACTACTTTTTGTGCCATGTGACTTAACAGCAAGTTACTACTTGAAGTCCAAGAACCATCTCTGATCATAAAATGAGTTAATATGTCCACCCTGTTGCCTTGTTAGGACCCCTACTGGGTCTGAAGAATGATTACAGAACTTTACATATTTTTCCCCAAGGAAGCAGCTTTTATGGACCATATATATGAAGAAGAGACCAGGTCTTAGTCTCATTGATCTGTCAGTTCTTAAGTTACAGTATTGGCACTAGCTCCAATGGCTATGGTACTCTGCAACCATGCAATTAGGTTATCACAGGAGAAATTGTATTCCAGAATTCAAAATAGGCCTGGAATAGACCCAATACTTCCTGTTGATCCAGAATAGTAAAACCACAACTGAAAATATGCCAAAACCTGTCCTGCTTTTCCGAAGACAAAAAGATCCAAAGAAAGCTCAAACTGATATTTCTAGTTCACTACCAAAAACAATTTGTAACACTGAATAATTATTCTTCATAAATAAATATATTTGCACATTGAAACCTGATTATTACTATTGTTTTAAGGAAAAGAAAAACTTTGCTTTACATAGAGAGGTTGTTATATATTAGCTTTATATATATAAATATTTATTCTTGTGAATACAAGATGCTGGTTTGTGTTATTATCAGGCTCATTCTTACTGCATTGTCCCCTAACATCCAAATTTTGAATAAATTTCTCTGCTGAGTATTTTAAGCCATATACTGCAGGGTTTTCACATGTGTACAGCAGTCTGCCATTGAGCATGGAATTGCAGATTTTGGAATTTTATAAGAGCATAATGAAATTAAAGGAAATATTAAATGAAAAATTAGTCTGTTCAGAACTCTATCATGCCTACAATATTTTATATTTCTGGGAGAAAAATGGTGATTTTAGTATGCATAATGGTGTAACATTTTTAACAATTCTATGAAAAGAGGATGAATAAAATAGATAACACTAAATTTAGCAATAACATAGATTTTTGGCAAAAACTGGAGCAAAGAAAGCAGGTGTACCTTTAAGAATATTTATCACTTCTGTCTTATTTTTCATTATGAGGTCTCAAAGAGCTTTATAAACATCAATTAGATCACACTTGTCTCCTCATCTACTTCAAATGAGTAAACTGAAGTTCAGAGAGATTAAAGGGCTTCTCTATTATAAAATCGTAAATCAGTGGAAGAGCTAAAAACAGAATTTGAGACTTGGATGAGAAGACCATATTATGCAACATTTTCATAATGAAATAAAACATGTCTTAAATATAATGGAGATTGTTTGCTATAGAGATATAATTGGATCTAATCTAGTGAAAACTACATTATATTCTAGTGGAAACAAAATTTAGCTTTGTGATGGAAGTATTCAAATCACATTTGGGACTGTTTTCCAGTAATAACATGCCTGTTTGTGGGTGAAAATAGATTCTTGAGAATTGTTTGTACATCAAAGAATGAGTGAGAATTTATGGTTTTATATACCAATATCTATGTATATGTATACCAATATGTTTATTTTTATATATACATATAGCCATAAAATCACATTATTAAAGCTACAGATGCAGGAGGAATGGTGGGCCTGAATATGTTACCAGACCATGATCATTTTCATGCAAAACTACACAAAATAAAACCAGCAAATTTAAACCAGTTCTAATCCTAACCATGAATACAGAGCCAGAAATTAATGTTACATTATAAACTGAAAACTTATTTCAGCTTCCAGACACATGAGCAGTTGTTTCGTAATATCAATGATTTCTTTTTTAGAATGAGCATTATTTCCGCAAGAATGGCAAGTAATGGCTAAAGTTAAAACAATGAGATATATTTAGGATATTTATTGTTTTCTATACTGACAACAGTAAGATCAACTAAAACCTTTGGTGAACTTAAAACAAAGGTTTCAACACTTCAAAAGCTTCATGATGCTTTTGTTCTTGGAGATTTATTTGACTTTATTATGTCTGGCACCAACTGGTGAACAGCTAACAACATAACACAGTGGTGACTGCATGATGCTGTCTCTGCTCTTACTGTGAGCTGGGCAAAGATTCCTATTTTATAAATCCTTTACAATTTATTCTAAGTGGTGGAAAAAAAAAAAATCTGAACTTGCCCCATACTGGCAGCAACAAAAGTAGTATTCATCCAGGAATGTTTCTGTCTTGTTAGTTTTGGAAAGTTATCTGTGAAGCTGGATGTGTAAAGCACACGTCTCAGTGACTGTGTGGATTTATCTCATCGAGGCCTCCCAGGGCCAGCTCAGCTCCCAAATGTCATTGGCCTTAGCTGCAGATACCAGTTAAGGATTTTGGTGTGTTATGTTGCAATCTCCTTTACACCTTGTCATTTCTATCTTTCACACATTTTGCTTGTTCCATAGCTCAGTACAATTCCAGCTTCCCAGGCAACTGCCAGCTGCAGCTGCAGTGGGGCTGGCACCTTCACTCTGATCCCACTGCAGTCAGTGAAAAGTTTCTCACTGATTTCATCAAGAACTGGACTAAGAGTTTTGTATGGAAAAAACCTCCTTTGAGACTATAGTCTGTAATACTCCAAGTAAATTCCTCTGCCATACTCTTGGACAGATTACAAGCTTAAATCAAATTCCTGCTTGCCAAACACAAACAGCTGAACATAGGCCATTTCTGATCCACCTGCAAAACTTAGAAAAAGCCAGTAAAATTGCATTATTAGTAGAGGAGAACTAACAGATGTGTTGTTTTTTCATTTTGTTTCTCTTTGTGGTTGGCTGTAAGTCTTTGCCTACTTAATCAATACTACTATAGGTTATTTGATAATATCTTGAGAAAAAGGTTGGTTTATGCAGGATTCTCAGGTGAGCCTTTATTTACACAAGACAGAAAATACATTTATATAAACACATACATAACACTTCTGTGGCAGTTCATCCATTTGCAAAGGGAGGTAGCTTCATAAGAAAGTATTGGAAATTCTCACTCAGAAATTTACTATTTCTTTTGTTCATGTGGCTATAGTTTCATCTGACCCTAAACCAGATTCAAACTTAGTCATGTCGCCTGGACTTTATCAACAGCCAGGAGAAAGAAAAGCAATTAATCTAATTCTAAAACAAGCAAGTCAAGTAAGAGGAATTACTCACTTTCTAATGAACCTTGTCTCTCTGCATTAATTATAGTATCTAAATAATTAAGTTAGACTTATATCTATTGTCTATCCCACTACTAATTTTTTCTTCAAAAGGTAAATAAGATGTATTTTAAAGACAAACTTTAATCAATCTTTGAATACATAAATTTATGCATATGACTAAAATGCACATACCATGGAATACATATTACAAAATCACATACATAATTTGGAACTTCACATAAATTCACATATGCATAGATTTATGCACATATTACTACCATAACTCTTGCCTCTATATACATCTGATCAGGTTCCTTAGATGTCTTTCTAAAGCCAGTCATTCTGTTTCTTTAAATATCACTACATAACATAGTCTCATCTCCCTGTGGTCTCTAAAGTATTTCATTAAGAAAATTACATCAATAATTAAGAAATAGTGTGACAAATCAGAATCTGTTTCTTTTCCATTTGTTCTTCCTTAACAAAAAAACCCAAAACATCCCAAACCACCACATTTAACAATTTTGTTCACTTGTCACTGTGTTGTATTTAAAAAAAAATCATAGAAAGATTTCACTTCAAATATCCCTTATTCAATGCATTTAAAAAATAATTAGTTGCTTCTATTAATAATGATTTTAATAGCTAAAATGTCATTTTGGTGACACCTGTGTTTTAAAACAGACATAATAAGGTTTTTAAATTCATCTTTTGTGGAAAAAAAAGTCTCATGAGAGTGGAAGAAACAGCTAATTAGTAGGAAGATATAGAGGGACAGTAAATGCACTGTAAGACTCAAGTCATCTTCATTTTCAAATTGATGTTAATTTTTCACCAGAGAAACATGATCCAATTGAAAATTATTTTATTCATTTATATATTTGAGTTAGATTTGAATCTGAAGCCAAAGAGGTGATGAGACACCACACTTAAAATCTCCTGTAAATGTATTTAGATTCAGTCTTGCATCCTTTTTGGCTTGCATTGCTCCTCCAGATAAATGCCAACCTTTTAAGAGATTGTTATCATTTCCAGTAATTGTTAACAATAATATTGTTAATACTAATTAGCAAAAATGCTGCTACATACAGAGAAAAAATAGGCATAGCTAAAAATACAGAGGAGGTGCTTGTTAGGAAACTGATCAAACAAGCTTAATTATGACCCCCAGATAAAGGGACTGCCATTAAACCATTAAATTATCACAGATAAAACAGACGCTCAGGCACTGTCTGATGATAAATCACAGCTAAAAACAGCAAGCAAATCAGAGCTTGAACTGCTAATCCTTCTGAGGTTTGTGATGAGCACCAGTTCCCCTACTGTTTTGCATCTATTTATATTGCACTTCGAACCCCCAAATGGCCTCTGCTTATCTGCAGCTCTAGATAATTTATGTCTATTGGTGTGTCATCTCACAGCAGAGGCTGTTATCAGAAAAGAGGAGTTTAGGAAATCTGATCCCTTGAAATGCTAATCCTCTGGAGATTACTGAACATAAACGAGTTTTCTGCCATGATTTACTTTTGTTTATTAGTAATAGAGATTAGCACTTGAGGCTTGCCATTTCAGACAACCGCTTAGTTTGGGAATAAAGTGATCACTTAATGTGCATGATTTTCACATATGAAGTTGTCCTGAGTATAGCAATCAAAGGAAAGATAGTAATTTTTCTTTATATATCAACTCTTAAAAAGATTTGTAAATATTTTTTTAGCACATGAAAGGCTGGTCTTAAATGCCTCATTCCTTAAACCCTAATGCATAAAAGCACCTACCTATAATTCTGTGCAATTTTAATCACATGGGTCATCATGTAGTAACTTTGATGGGATATTCTTGTGCTTATATTCTAGCTGTACTTAAGCACTTTGCTGGATCACATCCCATTCAGCTATGTTGGCTACACTCCATGCTGAAATGGTTAATGATGAGAAAGGACATGTGAGTAGAAATTTTATTTAAATGGTTTTTTTCCTATCTTAATGCTGTTGAACTGCTAAGAAATCTTATCTTTCAGCATTTGATGGGGTCATTTGGTTGGTAGCTAAATGCCACGGCTTTTAGTGCTACAGACTTTTCCTATATTAAATACTCCCAAAACCATCAAACCCAAACATGCCTATTAACGTAATATAATGAAAGCTTGAACTGCAGGAATATGATGCTGCTGAAAATACGTGGGCTAGACATATAGCTACTAAGAGTTTTTCAATTTCCTTTTTTGTTGTTGCACTCAGGTTCAATAGTCAGACTGGATGAGATCACACCAAGTGACATGACTGATTACCAATTAGCCAAGCACACTGATGGTAGCTGTTGGTGGCAGCTACTGAGATACAGTACTATGTGTCAAAGAGATAAGGAGATGCAGGAAATTAAGTTGACCTTGAGATTTCATTACATTTAATGTCACCTAGTGGCACTTGATATTTTTAAATCCTGGTTACATTCACCTCACCAACTCCATTATATCTGGTAATTATATAAAAAAAAAAAAGTTTCAGGACTTGTGCATTGTTTATTTCCAAGGGAATACTTCACTATAAAATGCATATGAGAGCAGTCTGGAGGGAAGGAAGTGGCAAAACTAGTCCCTGCTATTTTCAAAGGTGACAAAGGGACTATTTCATTACTTTAAAGCACACGTTGTATAATTTTGAGGTTATTTCTTAGGTCCCTTGTGGGAATGCAGTTAGTCATTAGTTCTGTTAACCTTCTCCAAAAGCATGGAAGCAAAGAGGTGGAAAATAGCACCATCACCAAAAATAAAAGCAAACAATGGATACAAAAAGTCAAGTAAGAATGCAGATTACATCTCTCAGTGTTTGTTTTTGTTGGATTTCATAAAATTACATCTTTATACTTAGGAAGGTTTCTGTGAAATTTTGATTCAGAAATTGCACACAGGCAAAGGTTTACTTAAATTATTTTATTCTTAACATATCTCTAGTTTCTGAGAAAATAAACAAAGACAAGTCATTTTTACAGACTTCTCTACATGTATTTATGAATGTGTGCTTGAATATCTGTGTGCATCCATGGGTAGATAGATAATGTTTCTGGTAAACTAAAAGACAACTTTTAAGCTTTTGCCCAGGAATTTTGTCTAGTTGTACATAAGAAATTATGCACAACTCTAGTGATAATTAAATTGTGATTACACAAATATCCAAATATTTCATTTTTATTCACTATCAAAATGAATGTACAGTTTTCATACCTGCACAGATAAAATATAATTCTGAATAGACCAATGTGACAATTTCTAAATTTTTATTTGGCTGAGATGAATAATATTAATATGTTTGACTAATTTTAAACTTAATTTGAATGATCTACAAAAGCCTAAACTTATCTTATTCAATGAGCATTGCCTATTTTTTCTATAAGTTAGAAGCCAAAGCTATAAGTTGTGTTTTCAACATACATGGGAAAACATTAAAACATGAAGTTTTAGAAAGAACATGGTCCGTATCCTTTTACTGTTTAATTGGCAAATTCTTAACAATATAAATAATAAGAAATTTATAATAAGAAAACTGTGTATCTTGAACTGCCCATAGAAATTTCTGCTGTCTCTAGCAACCAAGACCTACTACAGTAGTGTTTGAAATATTCCTGTCCAAATTGGTATTAATTATGGTTGACAACAATGCATTTTCTAAGTTTCACTTAGCTGAAATATTTAATGATGCATATAACCAACTCCTTGTATTTATTAGAAAAACCTGCCTCCAAACTGACCATCTCAATTTGTTTTCCTTGATACTTCAGCTTTGATTAGAATGGCTGTCCACTGGTTAAAAGTTCATCTGTAATATTAAAGTTGAGAGACTTCCCTGGCTATTCATCTACACCAATGCATGCAGCATGAGCAACAAACAGAAGCTGGAAGTCATGGTGCAGCAGGAAAACTATGACATAATTGCCATCACAGAAATATGACGGGAAGACCCACACAACTGGAGTGCTGCAATGGATGGCAAAAAACTCTTCAGAAGGGGTAGGCAAGGATGGGAATGTTTTGATTGCCTAGAATTTAATGATGGTGATGACAGGGTTGTCTTTACAAGTGAGGAATGGAAGAAAGGCCAACAAGGAATATCAAGGAATATCCAACAGGGAATCTCTTAGAAACCACCCAGACAAGATGAAGAGCTGGATGAAATACTCTGCAAGCAGCTAAGAGAAGTCTCACATGGCTTTTGTTCTCATGAGAGACTTTGAGCTACCAGATGTCTGGTAGAAATGCAGCACAAGAAAGAAGATGGTCTAGGAGGTTACTGGAGTGTGGAAGTTACTTTTCTGACACAACTTCTGGAGGACCCAAAAAGGGTCCTGTTGGGCCTGTTGTTTGTGAACAGAGAAGGACTTTAAGGGTGTTGTGGTGGTCGGAGGACTTCTTGGGCACAGACATAATGAAATAATAGAGTCCACTATTCTTGGAGAAGTAAGGAGTGGAATCAGTAGAGTATGGATTTCTGGAGGACAGACTTTGGCCTTCTTAGGAGCCTGACTGACAAAGTCCCTTGGGATGCAGTCCTGAAGAAGAAAGAAATCCAGGAAGGCTGGATGTGCTATAAGAGGGAAATCTTAAAAATACAGGGGCAGACTGCTGCCACCTGCCATAAGTTTTGGAGGTGAGGAAGAAGACCACCCTGGATTAACAGAGAGCTCTGAGTGGAAGTCAAGAAAGAGAGTTTATGACATTTAGAAGAAGGGGCAGGCTATTCAGGAAAACTACAAGGATGTCATGAGGTTATAAAGGAGGAAACTTGAACGGCTGAAACCCATCTAGAACTTAATCTGGCTTCTGCCATAAAAGATAATATAAAATGTTTCTATAAACACATCAGCAACAAAAAGGAGGTTGCAGAGAATTTCCATCCTTTAATGGATGCAAGGAAGAATATAGTAACAAAGGATGATGAAAAGTCAGAAGTAGTGCCTCAGTCTTTAATAATAATACTAGTAACTTTTAAGACACTGGGGGAAAACCAGCCCTCTGAGCTGAAAGAAAGGGATCGGGAGCAGAATGAAACCCCCATAACACATGGGGAAATTTTAAGTGTCCTGCTGCACCACTTGGTGAACAAAAGTGTTACAGGGCCTGGATGGGATTCACCTGAGGGTACAGAGGAGCTACTAGAAGAGCTACTAGAAAATGGCTTAGACTTCACTAAGCCATCATTTTTCAACACTCTTGGCTCAGCAGGGGAGTCACAGATTACTGCAGATTAACAAAAGGGACACCTATCTACAAGAAAACTGACCTCAGTGCTGGGGAAGGTCTTGGACCAGATCAACGTGTCTGAGATCACATGGCACATGGAAGACAATGGATCAGACCCAGCCATCAGGGGTTTAGGAAAGGCAGGTCTACCTTAACCAAGCTGATTGCCTTCTATGACAGGGTGACCAGTTTAGTGGGTGAGGAAAAGGCTATGGATGGTATCTACTGGGACTTTAGTAAGGCCTTTGACACAATTTCCCACAGGATTCTCTCGGGACAACTGGCTGCTCATGGTGTGGAAGGTGTTTGCAGAGTAAAAATTACCTGGATGGCTGGCCCAGAAAGTGATGGTGAACGGAGTTCAATTCCATTGGCGGACAGTTACCAGTGACATTCCCTGGGGCTCAGTGTTTGGGCCAGCTCTATTTAATCTTTAACAATGATCTTAATGAGGAAATTGAGTGCACTGTCAGTCACTTCAAAAATCACACAAAGTTGGGCAGAATTGTTGATCTGATAGAGGCTCGGAAGGTGCTACAGAAGGATCTGGACAGAGTGGATCCAATGGGCAAGGACACCTGTATGAGGTTCAACAAGGCAAAGCACTGGGTCCTGCATTTCAGTCACAACAAATCCATGCAGCACTACAGGCTGGGGCAGAGTGTCAGGCAAGGTGCCCAGCAGAAAAGGACAGGAGGGTGCTGGTCAACAGCCAGCTGATCTTGAGCCAGACTTGTGCCCAGGTGACCAAGAAAGCCAATGGCATCCTGGCTTTTATCAAAAGTATTGTGGCCAGCAGGACTGTGGCAGTGATTGTCCTCCTTCCCCTGTCATTTGTGAGGCGCCACATTGAGGACTGTGTCCAGTTCTGGGCACCTCACCACAAGTACATTGAGGAGGTGAAGTTCATCCAGAATAAGGCAACAAAGTTGGTCAAGTCAAGAAAACAGTTCTAATGAGGAGCAGGTGAGGGAGCTGGGGTTGTTTAGCCTGGGGAAAAGGAGGCTCAGGGGGACGTTGTTCTCTACAACCACCTGAAAAAAGGTTGTAGTGACAGGGAAGCTGGTCTCTTCTCCTGGGTAACAACTGGTTCTAGTTGTGCCAGAGGAGGTTTAGTTTGGGTACTGGGAAAAAATTCTTAATGGAAAATGTTCTCAAGCATTTGAAAAGGGAAGCGGTGGAATCATCGTCCCTGGAGGTATCAAAAATTGTGTTGATGTGTGCTTAAGGACATAATCTTGTGGTGGACATGGCAGTAATAGGTTAAGGGTTAGACTCAATCTAACCCATTTCCAAACTAAATTGTTCTCATTCTATGATTCTTCTCTGTGAAAGTGCAAACATATGTGTATGCATTTATAAGAAAGAGAGAACTCGAGCGTAATATAAATCAAGGCCCTAAAATGTCAAAGAAAATTCACTAACTAAGTCTTTTCCTTTTACTTTTAAAGATGTCTTTTTATATTTTTTTTTTTAGTTTGTAATAAATTGAGAATTACGGTATTTCAGAAGTTTGGAAATCAGTACTTTCAAAAAAGTTAGAGTCCCATAAATGGCTTCAAATTGAGATCCCTAACTTTTGGAAACCTTAGAGGAAAGGTATGTTATAGGAAATGTTTTTCTTTAAGAGAAGTAGTTTTGTTTTTTTTTTTCCTGAAGAATCAATCAGTCATCTATCACTTCCTAAATCTGGGTTTTGGAATAGAAAAAAGATTGAAACAGGTCTTTCAATAATGTAAGTGTAGTTTACAGTCAAAACACAACTAAAAAGACATTTTTCATGAGTAAGTCTGCGACCAACAACCAATGAAGTCTTCAATCATGTACTACATAGAAAGAAAAGAGCTAGAAAGGGCTGGTGACATGTGCTTTGAACAAGGAAGGGGAATTTTTCTAGGATCTGGCGTGAACACACAATATCAGAATTGGCATAAAATTATCACTTCGATGTTTCTGGACAAGTTTAAAGACAGAGGCTTCTACAAGCTCCTTATGTCTCTGAGTATATGAGGTCTTGAAAGAGCTTTATTGTTATTTGGTGCCAGTGCATAAAAATCTACCTTCTGTGCCATTTTGGCATTATATGCAAAAAGTATTGTGCACACCAGGAATGTACACACCAGGAATGAAAGGCTGACCTGGGATTTGTTATGAATTTTTCCCTAATCCCAAGTTTCTCTTCATTGTCTTTTATTTTATTGCTACCTGACATCCTTATTCAATTAATAATTATCAGTTAAAAAGTAGAACCCATTAATGTTAATATCATCAAAACAAAAAATGCTGAAGCACTGTGCCAACATATATATCTAAAAAACTGAGGAAGCAAATAATTACAAATGTGTGAACTAGCCTGTATTGATACACAGATATAGATATAGATATATGTCTATATAGATATAGACAAAAACTTGTATTAATGTAGATGCATAGATATAGATGACAGAGATAAAGATAGCAATCATTCAGAGCTTGTTCTTTTTTAAAAAATCACAGGGCAGTTTGATTTGATAGTTTGCAGGGTCTTAATTTTTGGCTTATTAGTTCTCAGACTTCTACTGGTTCAGAGAAGGATTTACAGGCACCTAAGATGTAATGGAATGGATGGAAATTCATCATCCCAAACCTCCTCTGGCAGTTGGTTCACTTTTGTCACTGGCCAGATTAGTGTAGCTATATGTTTTGATAGAATTACTTTTATAACTACAAAAAATAAGCACAGTACTTAACTGTGGTGTGGGGGGGGCTTTGTTTGATTTTTTGTTGTTGTTGTTGTTTGGTTTGTGTTTCTTTTAGTAGTTTCTTTTAATATTGGCAAGTGGAGGTGTTTCTAAAACATTAAATAAATAAATAAATAAATAAATAAATAAATGTGCTCTCAGTTCTTTCTCTCAAATATTGAACATACAATAGCTTGAGAAACACTAAATGTCAGTCATGGTTCACTTATGTTGCTCACTCCTTTTTCCCACTATCTAAGATTTTTGGTATATTATGAATATTTATAACTCATAGGGTCTACTCACCTGTCTACATTTAGGTATTGTCAGTATTCACATGGTAACATGGGTCATGGCACAACACTTGTGCAGACCAAGCATAGGTTTTGGAGGATTGCAAGAATGTCATGTGAGTGAAGATTCTATATGGGTTATATAAAGTTAGTCCTTTCTCACAATCAAGTTTAACAGGTCTGCAAACTGGGATTCAAATTCTTTTCACTGCTATCACCAGTGCTGTAACTTAGACCCCACTTTAGACTTGCGCTTAAACAGAAGTGGCTAAATACAGCTTTGTGTGTTCATGCTGATAGGGTAGTTCCCTAAAGTCTACTCAGTTGTTGCCTAACCCTGAAAGTTTAACATTCACTGTGCTAAGAAAGAAGGATTGTGACCTCAGCATTCTAGTTTGGTTCTACAGCTCACTGCAGGAAACAGTGGGATCAACAGAGAAATAGCTGCAGTCAGCACCTTACAGTCCCATTAATAAGGCAGTGTTGAAAAATATTCCAATATCAGTACACCACTCCCTGGTTTAATGGATGTTTCTCCCCATCTGGATGTTTCTCCTGTTCACTCAGACTGTTCCCTGCTCAGTATGAAAGAGTTGGTGGAGGTTGTTGCTTAACACCCAGGTTTTCCCTTTCAGTGTAGAGGGATGTGACTAGTCTGGGTTTACATCTTTCACAAGGAGACAGGAGATCTAAGAGGCTAAAGGCATTCCTAGATGCAGTTTATGGATCTAGCCCTTAGCAATTTTTCACTCTGAAGGTTGTATAACCACTCTGTCAGAACCAGGAAGCAATAAGAAGGTCTGAAATCTACTTTTAAGGTTTCCAGTTAATAAAACACAAATGACAATAGTTTGAAGTTCTCCCTCCCCCAACCTTAAAAACATAGAAGAAAATTATAGAAATTGGACACTTAAGTGTTTAAAAAGATTCCTGGACTGAAGCATGAAATAAAACAGAGGATTTAAGCAAAAGTACTTTTATTAGTAGTAAAGGGAAATGTGATATCTAAGAACTGTCAGATGAGAAAGTTTGATACAAAATGTTTTTTGTAAGTTAAATCAGTAAGGAACTGCCTGAAAAGAACTGCAAAATGATTTCACAATTTTCAATGCCCTTGGCCATGAAGGAGTGATGAAATCTGATAAAACAGAAAGAACTGAACAAGGGGTAAATAAGTCTAACTATACACACACAGGCAGGGACTACAAAGTAACTATTGCTTGAGAAGGGAAAATAAGGAATAACATCAGACATCTCTCTGAAAACATCAAGTCAAGCACCCAGTATCAAGTAAAAATGTGAAACAGGATATTTGGATGATTAAGAAAGAAACGGTAAACAAAATAGAAAACATATATATATATATATCTCACAGTATAAATACACTGTATCGCTATATCACTGTATAAATACATCATACACTCTTATTTTGAATAATTCATGCAACCCTGGTCATTCTACTTCAGGAGAAAGAAGAGCAAGACAGAGAGAGAAGATTGACAGAAGAAAGAAGTAAATTCACAGAATATAGGACAAATTCAGACTACTCATCATAGTGCACTGCCCTGATTTGGGAAGCATTTGAACTGTACATATTGGATATAGAGCCCTGAAGATGTCTGGAAGTCAACAGCTGACAGTTTCCCTAACCTGTAGGGATCAGTGGAGGCCTTATAACAAGACTGTACCCCTACCAAGGCACACAGTCAGGTACACACGACTATGTGGGCTCGTGGCTGGAGTCAGTGCAGCCATTCCTACTTTATGCAAAACCAAGCGTCTTCTTGAAAGAGCTGACAGTCAATATCAGGGAAGGATTCTGAGGAAAATATAGGCAAGGTTAGAAATTAATATATAGGCAAATAACCATATTGTCCTTCAGTCCCAGGATACATTATAATAGTTTGGGTTTTTTTCAATCGTTTTCCTGTAACACCTTGTGGCTACTGAGGTAGCTGGTATTAAATCCCTTCCCAAATCATGCATCCAGTCCAGTTCAGTTGCTGAACCCAGAAGGTAGGTCAAACCGAATTTCCCAGAGGTTATGCCCCATTTCCAAGTGGAATTTTTTTTTTTTTTTTTTTTTTTTTTTGGTAGCAGAGGGTAGGGTGGTAAGGTGCCACACAACTGAATCCTCTCTCAGCACCAAAAGGTAGGCAGGCATGGATAACCTCCATATCTGCTATCATGCCAGAAGCAGTGGCAAAATTATGCAAAATCTGGAGCTTGGCTAAATAAAATTAGTAGAAATATTACCTGTGTTTTGATATTGCTTTATGTTGTGCCTCTTATTGCAAAACGTTGTATGCAACTGAGTTAATGGAGTTCTTTTAAATATGTAAAAATGATATGCAAAAAATCTGTATTATGGGGTGATATTATGACACTACTTTGCAATCCCATTTTTTTAATGATAGGTGGATTGTTATAAAACTTTGATCTACATTTAATTGAAGAATAATTTAGGCAGAGAAGATTTTGGTAAATTGATACCATGGCTATAGGATTTAAATCCAGTATTATTTTGATAAAAATGGAGAGAAATTACTGAGGTGAGAATCATTCTTCAAGCACTGCTGAGCATCCTATACTTAAGAACATATGTCATATGTTCTTAAGTATAGGAAGATTTTACATTGACAGAGAAGGTCTTGTAAACCTCATTGCTAAAATGGAACCCTGAGATGACAAAAGCTTAATTAACTTAAGCAAAGTCCAAATTGAAGAAAATTAAAAGAAAGTGCTTGGCCATTGCTGGCATTTGGGAACCTAGTAAACCACCATTTACCAAAATCTTCAAGCAAGTGATGGACAAATCCAACCAGTTAAGGATTTTTGGTAATATTTCAGCGATGACTTTCAGTTGCCTCCTCTTCACTCAGACAAATTATTTGAATCTTATCCAGAGTCACCATTCTTAAACAAGGCCGTTGTCTCCACGAGACAATACTTAAATCATTCCACTGCTAGAAGAAACTAAAAATGGGCATCATATTGATAAGGTGTCACAACAACAAACTTGATATCACTCTGGTGTACATTCAAGATGAATGACTCATGAAAACTGTTACCCTGAAGAGAAGAAATATTTACGCAGTTCTGTCCTCTAAAACTTACCAAAAATATAACGCACAAGTACTTATAATAGCCTAAACATCAATACTTTGCAGTTAGAAGTACCAAGTGAAAAGTGTCTATATATGCCAAGGTAATAGAATACTTCATTAACAGCAGTAGTCTCTCAACTGTCATACCAGTACATCTGCTAAACTATAACTATGTTCAGAAACAGTTTAAGATGGAAAGATCTGAGCCTTTCCAGCATGCTTTCTGATAAACCTTTCCAGGCAAAATGGAAGAGCTTTGAGGGGGATTTAAGTGGACACATAGTCTGCAGCAAAAAAAGTGACTTCCTGTAAGTAGATCCAGTTAAAAATTCTTAAAGTTGGCAAAATGCCTTTTCTCAGGGAGACATAGAAACTGGCTTTGCTCTTTGCAGACTATCATTAGACACGTCTGATCACAGAAGCAGAGGAGAAGGAAGTGAGGAAGAGATTAGACTGGCCACTTTTCATGTTTCTTACTCCTGAAGAATTCTTACCTTGGAAATCATGGTATTTTAAAATGTCTGACAGAATGAATATAGCAATTTTCCTGTTTCCTTCTAAAAACACCACTTTTCTTAAAAAAATCCAACAGAAAAACCAGTCCTACATAATTAAAATAATTCCCAATTTTATCAGAAATTTCATTAAAAATTTTAATACGCATTTTTTTTCACAATGAGCAAAATCCCCCTTATATTTTTCCATAATACTAAAATGATTATTTTCAACATTAAAAGAAAACCTGTTAAAATATTCTTCTTTCCTCTTTCCATTTCACTTTGAGTGGTGTAATTTATTTCTGTTCTAGAATGAAAGGACATTTTTAAATGTCCCAGATTGGCTGGAGTATTATAATTTTGTTGAATATTTCTCAACAAGGCCTATTTGTAAGCAGAGGCAAAGACTCATATAGATTCATCTGCAGGAGTATGACTAACAGAATGCTCTCTGCCTCTCACTACCATGAGCAGTATCAGTAGGAGTGAATCTGTATCATCCCAGCTTAAACTTCTTCCCCAGCAGGATCTTTGGAAAAGTTTATTTAGCTGCTTCTCCTTCTCCTTTGCTCTTCTATATACATATTTTATGTATAAGAGGGGAGCGAGAAAGAAGATGGGGAAGCAGGGTTATGTTAGTGTGAGGAGCTTCCAGGGCAGGCTTCCAGGGCAGCTTTGCCGGCTCTTCTCTCCCTAGCAGCATCGCCATGTCCTGCTTCGCCATCCTCCTGAAATCATCATGCTCTTCAGATGTGGTCTTTCATTCTTGTCATTAGTCATAATCCTCAGTTTGTCAGATGTGTGTTCTGGCCTCTCCCATACACCTCTGTTTACTCTTCCTCCTGTTGCCAGTCTGTTCCTCCCTTCTTCTCCATTCCTTTCCATGCTTCTTTTCTATAATTCCATTCTCTAATCCCAACTACAGTCCTTATGGGCTTTAAAAAAATGCCTCATAGCGTTCACTGTGCCTCCAAACCAATCTCATGATCTTAAGGTTATAACTCTTGTTTTGCTTCCCCTTTCTGCTTCCTTTGTCTCCTGCCATTATGCCATTTCTATTCAGGCTGTCATCTCTTCTGGAAAGGGATTTTTCTTGTTCTCTGTTTTGCAAAGCACCTGGCATGTTTTTGATTCTGTCAAACAAATAATAACAACAGATATGAAATTTGCAGTGCAGTAGAATCCTGATATCAGGAAGTAATAGAGGCAAATTACACTATCATTTTCATTGCCATGTATACACCACTATTTGACAAAAATTCTCATTGACTGGGTAGGTAAACATCAATAAACTCAGAAATTCTCAAGCAAACACTTCTATCATGAAGGAAATGTAGTTGAGTTTCACACTAGATCTCAATGAGCCACAGGGTTATACTTGACAATTTCAGTGTTGGAAAAAAAAAGGAAATAAATGAATGAGGTGCAGTTTTTCAGATGGGAATTAGGGTATAAAATCAAGTAGCGGGAGAAGATGTAAATAACTGTTTAAAACAGAGAAGCAGGACAAGGGTGGAATGGGTGTGTTCAATTTAACTCTGCTTAATTAAAAAAGCATAGAGAAGGTAGATAGATTCTAGCATGTAAGCTAATAAAAGTAGACTCTCCCTTAGCCCAGTATTATCAGAAGCTCTTAGTATTGCTGAAGAATCTTATAAAACAATTCAACTGACTTCTCTGTCATTATATGATGTTAGGCACCTGAAGACAATGTTTATGTTACTTGTGCTGCCAAAAAGCCCCAACAAAACAAATCTGGAGCTTAAAAAAAAGAAAAGGAAAGGATAAGATGTGAATTTTACTGTACATTTAGTGACAGAATAGTCATATGAAATCTCTAGACAACATAGCTTTAGCACTAATGGATGTAGGCCAGGACTGAATGGAAATTATTTTATATATCTTAACTAAATTATTTGAAAATTCCTGGGAGAAAAGCAATTTGTTAGACACATTGAGACAAGCTAATGTAACACAAATACTAAAGAAAAATAAACTAGCAGAGGAATGTCCCCTTGCTATACCAACTAATATTTTTAGAGATGATTCCAAAGTAGTATCTGTCATTCCAGCACATGGATTAGATTATTTAACAGCGTGAATCAAAGGGAAGAGACTCATTCAAGAGAAGAGTGATATTAACACATTGTTGCATGCCATACATCTCTGTCACCAAACTGGAAAAAATGGGAGCAAGATGTTTTATGATAAACTGAGAAGAGGATCTGATTTTATTAATAGCCATAATATCTGAGGCTTAACAAACAAAAAGAAGAGCTAGAGGAAGCAATCTGATGAAGGGATAGAAAATTTTCTTCTGTCTCTAGTAAAGTGTCCTAGGGACTAATTTTACATGAAGGGAATGTATTAACTAAGCTAAATCTCGTTTCTATTAGGTTTTTTTGCACCTGCCCTTTGAAGCCTAGTAATGCACGGAATGCATGAGAAAAGAATTCATCAAAAAGGCACTCTGAGAAGAAATCTTTTCAAAAAGGAAGAACTTTTTTACTGTGATAAGTCCTTTTAGTATTTTGAAGACAAGTAAGCCTTTGAATTAGTAAAAATGATTGACATGTGAATTTATTCAAAGCTAAAGGTAAATGGTAGTCAAAAATGTCACTTTGATGCATAGGTATTTAAAACCTCAAGTTATATTTCTATTGGCTCGCTCTCTCCTGATATTTTTTGGGTAGCACCAAAATGAAGATCTCCAGATAAAGAGATTCATAAAATAAGGTACAGGGCCACCCTGGACTGTGGCACAGCTTTACGCTGGGCTGCCAGTAGTTCTCACTGCCCAAGTACCACTTTCACCAGAGCAGAGTCCAGGTGCAAGAATAGCATGAATGAAACAAGGATGAAGCATCAACAAATGTGAGATGAGGATCCCAGTGCAACACATGGCAAATCAATGACATAATTTCCTTTCATCTCTAGGACCCAGCTACTCATTACCATAATGGTTCCTTTCTAGCTGCCATGCTGTCCCATATCATTTGAGATTTGAATTAGATGGTCTATCTCCCTGGAAAGAGATGGAAACTCAAAATGGTTTGGAGAAACCGAAGGCCAAAGACAGTAGCTAAAGCCTCTAAAGCGAGGAAAGGGCTTCAGTTCTTAGTTGCTATATCTGTATGGCTGGATTTAGCACTTATTTATCCAGTCTCTGGTACATGCCAAGGCCATATCTGAAATCAATAATGAGAGAAAATGTGCAAAAGTTACCATGCACACTGTAACTTCCACATAAAGGAAACCCCATGAGAGCTAGCTCTCCGTGTGTCCTGGGTAAGTTATCATGTATCCCAACACTAAATGAGGATGTGTCAGGGATTCATAGCCCTTAACCTCTGAAATTAGATCCCTAAATTAATCCTTTCAACAGGAGATACATGTAAAGAAGGATCAAAGAGATCACATGCACTTCATCTAATAGTTGAGCAGTGTCAGAATGATATGGCAAAGTGTGGTGCAGACTGAGATACTCTTCTGAGAAAAGGCCACTCAATGTCTTCCAAGAAAAATCTCCATTTTACTCAGAAAAACAGCCCCCTCATTCCCACAGAACTGTCATAAACAAGATTTTCAGACAAAGAAGGAGGGGATTTCTGAAAAGGAAAGGTGCATCAGGAAAGGAAGTGATTGTACAGTACAGGAAGTAACTTTGGAGGTAATTTTGGCCGAGGCTTATTCTAACCAACCTTTTCCCAGGCAAGCAGCTGCAGCTCAAAGTGTCTGGTAACATACAAATACCAATATACGAGTCTCTCCTTTCCCACACCAATCCTTTTTAGAGGTCGCAAATATCACGTAGGCCTTTTTGTAATACGTTCCTACAGCCCAGTAAGTACTGTAGAGTCAATCTTAGTCTTTCTATGTCTTTTTCACCCAAGAGATATGTAACATTTCCACAAGTTCCAGAAAAATAGGCCATTCATCAAAACACAGAAAAATAAGGTGAACCTTATCCATAAGGATGCCAGACAGGTATTACATGTCCATCCACCAGCATCCTGAACCATGGATAGCCAAGATTCAGCTATCAATAAGCATGAGGGGAGTCAGTCTGTTGTCTTGTGCTGGCATTTATATAAAAAAGGAGAGAGGGTGAGCTCAGTAACAGCTGGATGTCATCTCTGTGAGATATTTCCCTACTTGCAGCAAATGGCTTCTACCAGCTTACTAACTTCAACTGCTTACTAATGCTCACTGATTTTAGCTAACAAGGACTTCTGTCACCAAAAGGTGCTTTAAATTAAAAACAATAGCAACAACACAATAGAACTTGGGCCTAAGCACTGCCAAATATAATATACTGTTTTGCAAAAGTTTGCTACAACAGTTCAACAACACATTTGCACTTACATAAGTCTTTGCTAAGGTATCTGGCTTCTGTGTATATATATTCGGTATGTGTATATATATATGTAATCTTAAATTTAAATAACTTGACAGCATCTGATACTTAAAAAAAGATAAATTCAGCTTTGCACAATCCTATCACAAATATACAAGTGTAAAAATGGTATTAGCTAATTTAAAGGCTTACTTTATAAAGATTTTTCTTCCCTTTTAAATAATTATTAAGATACTTTGCTATACTGAAAGCAGGTAATATTTCTCAGGTATATCTTCTTGCTTTTTCAGCAAAAAATTCAGAAGTAGATGACACAGGTCAAGCATTAGTTTTCATGTGATTTTCAACAATCCAGCTATATTAATGTCATAAAATCCACAAGAAATGTTTATAACAGTACAAATAAATGTGAAGAGACTTTCCCCCCATTCATTGTGAGGAGTGTAAAATCACAAAAGGTAACTCTTTTCTCCTGCTTCCCTGACACAATCCCTTCACCAGGCATTTTGGGTTTTTTTTTTTTTTTTTCTGCCATTCAGCTCTCCCTTAGATTCCACTGCCAACAGAAAGATTTTGACATTATTTTAAATACATTCCATTAGCTTGTAACACTCATGTTAACTGGGCATTCCATGTAAGCCTGACATTCTGTATTCAACAATTCCTCCCACTGTAAACACACTTCTTTTTCCTGTTGTTTTGTTTTGACCAACACTAATGATTTCTGCACTTAAGAATGGTCTCCCTGACTTGTAGTTTGTTGGTTGTAGATAGACATTGCTTTTGTTGTTGCTGGGTGGTAAATAATCCTTCCTCAAGATCCTCTGCTGCTTACCCTGCAGGGAAGCATGGGTGCTGCTAGGTAAGTGTTAATGGCTAATGCCAGGTGGGGAGAAATTGAAGTAGAGCATAGTGCTACAAATAGCTTCCTACCTCATGTCTGGGAAAATATCCCTCAAAGGCAGC
This sequence comes from Lonchura striata, assembly GCF_050655825.1. NCBI lineage: Eukaryota > Metazoa > Chordata > Aves > Passeriformes > Estrildidae > Lonchura > Lonchura striata. The sequence continues at coordinate 37,974,047 of NC_140705.1, forward strand.
TCTGCATGAGGTAACAAACATGGACAACTGCAGAGGGAATTTGGTGTTGGGACACTCAAGTAACTACAGCAAGAAAGGTACTGCCTGGGAGTCATCCTGCTGTGAGGAAAGCAGTTTCATGGGATAGGAGGCAGCTTGTGGCTGAGACTTGCAACAAAGAGCACACAGCCTAATTGGGATGCTTTTGCCAGCAAGTAAAAGGCAGCAAAGAGGATTCGCCTCTTGCAGAAATTTAGGTAATGTAGGCATTGAGACAATTATTTCTCTTTAAAAGAGCACTACAAAGAAGTGCCTGAAAGCTATTTTTTATTCTCCTGCCCTGCCTCCATTCCTGCTATTGGCAGTGGATGAACTGAAGAGTAGGGAAGCTACGTAGTAAAGATCAGCTTTTCCTTCCACAACAGCAATGAATCATTTCTCCACAGCACTAAGTGGTTAAGGCCCAGTAATATTAAAGGAGAATCCTCATTAGGAATACCTCTCAGTGCCTTGCTGGTCCAATTTCCTCAAGTAGGCAAATTGTCCTGGATTTTAATCTAACCCCATATTTTTCTCCAGCAGCCCATGAGGGTAAAAATATTGTCTAGTGGCAAAGGAGTCACTGCTATTTTGTATAGATTAATATAAGGGATGACTTACGGGCTCCTCCAGTAAACAAATCAGGAGAGAGACCTGGAATGAAATGGCCTGAGGGCAAGAGCTCTGCAACTCTTTCACTATCTGAACAAAATCCTAATCACCCAATTACTTTAAAAATGCCATTTCTGAGTGGCCTTCAGGAGGTATCTGGGTGATTTGACTAAGTTTCTTCCAAGCAAATCAAATTTCTCAAAAAATGTACTATGTGAAACATCAGGGAATAACACATTTAAGTTATGACTAGGACTAAAAAGAACATGCTGGAGAGAACAAATCTGAGATTCCTGCACCTTCTTACTGTTAAGCTACACATGTTCTTGGCATAGGCTGTTTGTCCCTGAGAAAAGGAAATGAAAACATTTTACAGCAGACATGTTAAAATGAACATGCAGCCCTTCAGGAAGCCAGTGGAAGTTGGCATAGTAACACAGGTTGAACAACAGTCAAGAAATTGCCTGAGTAATGTTTGTACAGACATGAAATGAGAGGGATCAATGTGGATACATCCTGTCTATTATCAAACTATGTATCTATGTATCAATCAATCTATCTAATCATTCAGTCTATCCTCTTGGAAGCCAGGTTTGAATGTTTGAGTGAAAGTAATGGATGATTTTTCTTCTCAGTGAGACAGTATCTTTGGATCAGGAAGTTTGTTCCTTAATGTAAATTCATGGTTTTCTTCATAATACCAAGGAAGTAATCACAGAATGGATCAGGTTGGAAGGGACCACAGAGGGTCATCTGGTCCAACCTCACTGCTCAAGCAGGGTCATCCTAGAGCGCACAGAACAGGATTGCATCCAGATGGTTCTTGAATATCTCCAGTGAGGGAGACTCTACATCTCTGGGCAATATTATCACAAGATAATTTCTATTGTACTTGATCAATCCTACAGATTCTCATTATTCCTTCTGTTTTGTTATAGCACAAAAGAGGAAGGCTTTAGATATGTGCTTGGTTTATAAATGACTTGACATGCTCAGAGTCATGGAACTCTAATACCAGTAGCATATATAAGTCTTTGGGTATAGCTATGGCTCACAGCACTCTGTGTGTTTTTCAGTGTTAGCCATGTTATGATTCATCAGATGACCTCTAAGTTGTAGTTTTTATTTTTAATTATTATTAGCAGCACAGCTCTACAATTGGTTATTTGGTTCAATTAAATACAGAAGCCTTGGTCCATGGATGAATAGATTTTCTATTCCTGATTTAGCTCTTCTGGCACCAGGCATTATGTCTTGTTTTGTCCAAGATTCATTTGGCTGGATACACAATTTTTGCCTGCCTGTATCACATCTTTTTTCATAGTCTACCAAGACATCAGTTATTTTTTAACTTGTGGTTCTTTTTTGGTCACTTTAATTAGGCATTAATTTCACCCAATTTGTATGGTATAAGTGCTAAAATCTGCTATCATTATATGACACTTAAAGAAAGCTACTCTAAAATAATTTGAGAGTAAATACCATCGCAGTTCATGTCTTATTTTCAGGCTTTTATTGTAAAATTCTCCTTTCATGTCTTGATTTCAAGTCTGCTTGAATGAGCTGTGTATTACCAGTTGCTTTCCCATCTGTCTCAATTTAGTCTCTTTGACAAATTCCAATCTGGCCTGAGGAAAAATCAGAGTACTGAAACCACTCCACACTACATTATTAGGTGTATTATATTAACAGTGTCTCTTTACTTAAAAAATATTTACACCCCTTAACTCCCCTGCCAGAAATGTCTTATGGATCCCTACAACTTAGACTCAGACACTGTGAATGACTTCAAAACTCTCTTTCCACTCCCTCCCATCTTCTGACTTCTCACATGTATCAAAGTGAGGGTTTTCCTTCATAATTTTCAACCTTTCATAATCTTGTTGGATGTAACCTACAGGGTATACACATCTCTCACTTTCAAACTGCCTAAACCTTGCCCACCCTGAAAGTGATTTTATAATTTCATGGATATTATAAACATGCAAATTTTATCCCTTGGCCTGTCCCACCAGATTTGGCTCTAAATGCATGTGTCAATTATTATAACTTAAAATGTCAAGGAATAAAATACAGAGGAGAAAGTCTCACAAAATTAGCTTGTATTCTGCCACAACTCTTTCATCAGGATATTTCAGTTTGTATGCCTGTGGTTTAATCCTTTATATTTTTCAAATCTCTATATGGAATGTGTTAGAAAAATGGGATGCCCTGTTATACTTTGGGTTTCACAGGCCATTTGTTAGATGAGGTCTTTATTTTTTTTTCCCCCCTAAACCATTGCATTCCCTCCCCAATCAATTTTTGCAGGAACTTTAATTGCAGAACTGCCTATTTCCTAGTAAACAGAGGGCTGCACTATGCAAAGAGTAAATATCTCTGATTAAAAGTAATTGTTGGCTACATTTGAAACCCTTAAGGGAATACAAGGAAAAAAATATAGGCTGCAGCCTAGGATTTCTTTTTTTACCAGAAATTTGTTTTAGACCAAGGCTTTTGATTAGTCTCGGAAATCTCAAATCTACCAAATGCAGGTCCATTACAAGTTAGTGGGGAAGAAATTCACCTGTTTCCATAGATCAGTTAATTGATCAGAAGCACAGTCCTAACAGGTCCTGAAGATGAAAAAAACCTGTTGTGATTTGCTCAGCAAATCATTGCACTAACTCTCTGAATACCTCTGCAGCACCTGCTGCCAAAATGGCTCTTGGGCAAGAATTTTATCACACTTTTCTAAAACAGCACTTGTCACTCTCTATGGGATCTGTTCTCTTCCACGAGAACCTCAAATGTCACTTGTTTAAAATAAAACAAATAAGAGAAACAGCCCAACCAACAAACAAAATCCACCAAAGACCAAATACATATCATGAGAACATCAATTTTAAACCACATGAATGGAAGCAATGAATTAAGGATGTTTTAGCTTTAACATGTCACAAATATAGTTTTAAAAGGTGAAATGACCATTTTTTTGGCTGAGTTGCCCTTCACTCCCTTCACACAGCCAGTGAACTGCTTCATGTCATTACTGGGCAAGAGAATGTTGGCTGAACCTGCCCTTGTGGTAGGGTGTTTCTGCATCGCCTGGCATTATGGCTGTAGTGACATGATCACCCTCCCAGCAGTAACCCAAAAGTCATGGAATTTAAATCACTCTCAAAATTGCTATATATTAATTACTTAGAAAGTTAAGGACAAATTATTATTTTTTTATTTCAACTACTAACCAATAAATGTAAAAAAATACCAACAACAAAACAAAAATAAACCCCGTTCATCCCCCACATTAAAGCAATAGATTTTTAACATTCAAAACAGTGGAAACTATTCATCGTATATTACTATTAGTGAAAAAAAGCAAATTTAATTTAAAATCACTTTTTCAAACTCCCTCAGTGGATGCCAGATAATTCAAGATTAAACAAATATAAAAAACCTCATTTTAAATTGAAAATAATACAGACAGAGCTCAATTATTGAGATATTAAGGGCAACATTCAATTTGAGATACATTTAAGCATCTTTGCCTCCTGGAGATTTTACATGACAAGGCTTTAGATAAACACGGTTTTGCAAACAGCAACTATCATATCTGATCACATAACCTCTGGACTAAAGCAGTATGTCAGCAAATATTTCTGATTATTTAAAATATTAAATAAGTATAATTTACTAGGCGGGTCTTCCTCAGAACAATCACAAAAAATTTCAAGAATTGATATCCACATACAAAAAGCATTTAGATGGCCTGTTACAAGTCTCTGAAGAATAATAATAATAAAAAAATCACCTCTCTCTGTAATAAAGCCCAGTTTAAATACATTCTGGGATATACCAGTGGTGGAGGAGCTGCCTTTCTATGAGACTTGGCTTACAAGGAAAACTGTAGCAGCCAAGGACAGATAGGGTAGGAATCACTTTGCCTAACTTTAACTATATAGATATTAGATGCCTAATTTCAGCTAATCATCTGGCTTCCCTCTACATCTAATGGAGATAAGCATTCCCAGAGGGAGAATCATCCTGCTTTTTTTAAGGCATCTCTCTTCTAGATGCTTGCAGATGAATAAAGTCAAGAAATATGAGTCTCACTGACAGCCTGATAATCCATCATTAGCAATGCACAGTGTCCAAGTTCTTTGAAATAAAGCCAGAATTGATTTTTTTTTTTAATCATTTAGCCTTTCATTCTCTCTGTGACCCAACTTTTTCTTCAGTTCTTCCCATGAACATCAACTTTCTCTGGCACTTTTTTTTTCTTACTCTGGACTGTGTTTTCTGAAACCCGGGGAACTGCAACTGATGTCAATATTTTGCTGCTCTACCAGTTACAAATCCATTTACATGCATGTGCTCTAAATTGCAGTAATGATCTGAATGTGTAGATAAGTTATCTGATTGATTGCGGCTGATCGCGATTGTGCTTTCTGGGTCTACACTACCACTTTCAAATGTGTAAAAATCTGTGGCAACATTAAGGCAGTCAAGGTATATAGATGAATGCTAAAATATATTTACTATTCAAAGAAGATGGCTTAAATCAAACCAGGAAAATTAAGGAAGAAATATCATTAGGGCCCTCACTTGTACATGCGTGAGCCCAAATCACCACACATGCTTCAAGGCCTCTGCGCTTCAGAATGTTGAACAAGTCCTAAAGGTGAAGCCTGGCCTCAATTCTTTTGCATTTAGGGTTTGTAGGTTCTCAGCAATACCAGCATTGCTGCATCGCGCCTTTGATGACCAAGCCCTTAGAAACAGTAGCCGAGATTTATAAGGAAGCAGGTGTCTGAACTGAAAGACTCCTAAATTCCTAGCTGGGTGCCTAAAGCAGCAACAAGACTGTCAAGCACCTTGCCCAGCTGCCCACAGATGCTCACTCCAGTAGTGAGGCACTTAGCATTTGTTATAACACAAAATGGATGTTTATCAATTTTGTATTTTTAAATTGTGTTCCAACAGCTACTTTAAGTGGCTTGGCCAAGTGCTTCCGTGCACTAATTCCAATATTGGGCGTGCAGTCTACTCTGCATCTTACTTCTACAGATTTTTTTAGAAAATTAATTTTAATAGTTAAAAAACCAGCTTGAGCTGCATATGTGAAAATAACTCCGTTACTACTGAATGACAATCTAATACGAAATAAGAATAGTCACCATTTTTTCTTACTCTGCCCAAATCCAGGCAATAAATTAGGCTTCTCAGCATGACTGTAAAGTGCTGTGAATTGTATAAACAATCATATATGGACACTGAAAAATAACCCTTATGCACATTGCATTATAGTTCCAAAAATATATTTACAGTCTATTACAAAGATTACAAATGGAAGTAAGTGTCTATGTATCGGGATTATGATAGTTAAAAGCTTTTTACAGATTTTCTTCAACAAAGGTGGGTGGGGACAAAAAATTGGTATAACCAAACTGATTTTTCTAGTGAAACAAATAAATAAAATGACAAATATAACACTGTACAGTGATCTAAAAAGAGGGAGAAAAAAGGAGGGGGGGGGGGAAATGGATGCATTTAAGTTTTTAATAACTATCTTTGGTCCTAAATGTGGGAAAACACATTATGTAGCACTGAATATACATGTTTGTTTGTGATGCTCTGCAAGTAAAATAGAAAAATATAGTGCATTTTCAATGTATTCAGAGCTCACTACACATAAATGTGTGTACAAAACAAGACAGTATAAATAAAATTTACAAGTTTTACAAAGGAACATTTACAAGGTTTTTCTTTTGTTTTTTATTTTTTTTGTGTGGATGCCCACATTATCAAACCAGACCAATTCATGACTGATCCCTGGGATCTTTCTCTATCAAAATCAATAGAAGCAGCCCAATTCTCTTTGGAAGTACAGCATTTCATTGCTGGGGTAGTTCACAACTTTCAGATTTTTTGTTTTAAAGCATTTCTCTCTGGTTCATGTACATTATTACAATATCTGTAAAGACTGTTCATTATTGCTTATGGTAATTAAATATTTTAATCAAAAAAATTTATATATAAGTAAATGGTGTAAAAAGATATTCCATTGAGCAACTACCTTTGCATCTCTGTTCCTGATGAATGACTGTTGTGTCTGTGTGACCACACACACGCATGTTCGTTCAGAGCAGCAAAAGCTTGTAAAAAAACTTGAAAATTCTGAACTGCCCCTTGTCTCATGCTCTACAGTTCACATATAAAAGCTATGTCCTTATTCTGACAGCTGGACTGCATACGGCTTAAACTCATAGAAAATATACACCAGCTATTTCTCTTAGATTTGCTAATGCAGAGTACTGAAAAAAACCATGATGTGCTCAGATTAAGTGGTTTAGGTAACACTGAAGAACTGTACCTATACTCTGAGACACTCCTACAATCACTTGTCCATTCAATGTTGTGTCTCAGCAGTTTTACAGTTGTAGATCTACATCTTAGACTATATCTCAGTTTAACTCTAGTCCATTAAAATCATCTTGCAAACAATTTGCTAAAAGTGCCTAGAACTACTTAGGGGTCATTATTGCTTTTCTTTTTCTTACTTTTTTTTTCTCTTTTATTTTCTTTTAAAAGATAGCATATGTATAACCTTAAAAAATTCTTTAAAAAATATCAGAGCTCTTGGCAACTTGCATCTTCCTGATTCCCTGTCAATTAGCTAGCCATGTCAATACGGTGTTGATTTAACAAAAGGAAATGGCACAAAGGGATACCAAAATTCAGATAGATTATACATTGCTTGGTCATGCTTCTTAAATCTCTAGGAACTCAAATAATCCTTCAGAGGTGCCCAGTGTAGTAATGTGTCATTGAATTAGCACTAAAAAGGTCCAAAGATATAAACATCATACTAAAAGAAAGTCTTTATGAAGAATAAACACAAATGATTAAAAAAAGATTCAGAAATCACAGATTTAAGGAAAATATTTTGTTGAATTCAACAATAATATCATGATTTTATCTGACAAATATATTCTTTTTTAAATTTTTATGTACATTTAAAAAGTCTATTAGATAAAAAGGAGGTTAGAGAGCTCAAGGTGTTTGTATGTTTATTCAGGTAGTACTTTGTTTATTGTCACTGCTGTTTTCCTTGCCACCACTGGTGGATCCTAATTCCCTTTTCATAAATTCTGGTGGCACTTAGGAGTTCAAGTCTGTAGGTGCTTCTTGTAGCTCTTCTATTCACTGCAGGAAGGACCCAGGAAATCAAGTGTCTTCTAGCAGCACTTCATATATACTGAAGGCCAGTGCTGTTCTCTCAGTCTGTCACCTCCCTCATAAGGGAGAAATGTCTATCACACTTGGATGCCAGTGCCGTGTAAATGTAGCATTTGTGCTCTCATAGTCTGAATGCTGCTCATGATTTTCTTTTGATGACCAACCAACGTGATCCCTAAACTCATCACATCCCTGGGGAAGATAAATGCGTACATTGTTAATTTTTCAACTTAGACTGCTATTGTATGGTATTCAACCGTGAGTCAAAGCTACGCAGTGGTTTGGACTACAGGGTTCTGACATGGAAGCTACGCCGTAACCTCAGCTCAGTACTGGGAAGTTCATACAGGCACTGTTCAACCTCTCAGAAATGAGTGCAATTACATGACAGCTGTCATGCAATTACACTTGTGGGTCTCCACATCTGAGAAGGAGGTCAGTATGTTTTACATTATGATTATCTCGTAGTGTGTCTTTTAAGGACACCCGAAGACAAGGACACTTCTCTTGTAAAATACTTCGGGTGGCTTTCAGGAGCAAGTTATGTACAAATACAAGATTTTGGGGATCATAGTCTGTTTCCTAAAGAGATGCCTAGATGCCTTTGCATATTGACACATACCCATCATGCAAATGAATGAGGAACAGCAGTTTCAGCTCTGCCCCTACTAATGCTAGAAGCTTGTGGACTCTGATGACAGTTCCCAAGCTATAGGCTGAAACCCCTGGTGACACCAGGCAGATAAGAATAGGGTTGAAATCTTGAGAATATTGGCTTAGAAACTTTTTTAGAAACCCACTGCTCTCTAAGAGGAACTACATGTGTTCAGCAAGCACCAGGACAAAAAAGTTGTTTGCAGGGTGCCAAGAAGACCTGTTTTAAGATGACAGTACTGATACAGGCCATGTCTGCCTTCAGAAAATTGTTTTGCTTCTACAGACTTATCCTGATGCAAAGTCCTGTCCTGCAGGACACAGACAGCCCTCAGCCAATTAGAAGAAAATTCCACATCTTCCCAGAGCACATTGGGAAAAAGGTACCAATTAGGTGGTGGAGGCAAAGTGGTTGTTTTGCTATACATACTTTGGAAGGGGTCATGTTCTCCCTCAAATTCTAGTCCCTTCACGTTATTTCAATTGGTCTGAAAAGCAGGGAAAAAAGTGATGCCACACAGAGGTAGCAGGGTATTTGCCCTTTCATGAGATGCTTTAATACAACATCATCAGCTGCTAAAATGGCTGGCTTGACCCCAAGTACAATGTTTGTACTCAAGAGTAAAGTTTTGGAGTTGAACATTGTGTAGTATTGTACCTAGAAATTCCCTAAATGCAAGTGAAACATGCCCAGTACTAACTTACTCAATAGTCATCCTGGCAACTGATTCAAGAGAGTTGTAGCCTGCTGCTGTGAAATTATCCTTATATCTTTCCATCTTAATAGCTTGTAACCATTCGCCTACGGAGCAGAAAGTGGTAAAATCGGGAGTGTTCTGGTCCAGAAGAGGGCTAATTGGTCTATGGAGAAGGAAAAAGGAAAGTAAGTTGTTTCCAAAGAGAGTAAAACATCAGGGAGTATTTAGCAAGGTGAGAGTCAAATAAGTTTTGGGTATTAAAAATGTCAAGAGTAGAAAGTAATAGGCCTTTATACACAGTTTAGATTATTCTGTGAATAGCTCTTGACTGCTCTGTAGCTCACAATATGTACTTCCTAAGCTTATTCACATAAAAGATGAAAGGTCAGAGTGAGCAAAATCAGCCTAATGGACTAATGTTACCAATATAAAATCAACCTTATTACCTAGCATGACAGCAGCTGTCTCTATGTTGCTGAGTAAAATAAAGATGCTATTCTTTTAGGCATCTTAGAAAACATAGTAGTAGCTACTCCCATTTTTAAATTGGATGGGACAAAACAAAGACAAGGGAAGAGCAGAGACACAAAGTCTTAAGGTCACACAGCAAATCAGTCAGTAGAAGAATCAGGAGCAGAACACAGGCCAGTTGATTCCCTAGTACAGTGGTCTACCTAGCAGATCAAAAGATTACCATGATTAAATAATTCACCTGAAATTTATGAAGAAGCCATTAAAAACTGCATCATGAAATACAATGAGATGCAATCACTGAAAGGAGTTAAAGGCAGAAAATGAAAGATAAAATCTAGAGTGTAGCATGTCAAGGTACATTGGCCAAGCATGAGTATTGTTAATTACTATTTCTACTGTAGCAGTTCCTCGGGCAAGGGATGCATCATATAAACATACAATAGGCAATGATCCTTGCCCTCCAGACTTTATGATTTTAAGAAACAAGGAAAACACAGACTAGTGGTGAGAGTGCAGAAAGAGTGATGAGCAGGCAGTAGTTTACTGAGAAATGTGTTAGTTCTGCGATATTTACTTCATTTTGGTAGTTTTTTTTTCCAAGGAAGTCTGTTTTTGGCTTTGTTTAACATGGTATATAGAAGGGCAAATGAGGGAAGAGAAGAACAGGGAACAGAAAGAAGGAAGAACTGAAAGACAGATGAAATAAGTGTGAACTGGAACCAGCCACCAAGCAGAACATCCAGAGCCCAGCCATGTGCACCATCATAAGAACACACACTAAAGCTTTTCTTACCTGCTACAGGTTCCCAGTGGGGTTTTCAAGCTGTTTGGATTTCTAATCATTTTGTCCAGAATGCCAACTATCTGTTCAAACTTTGGCCTTTCACCGCGTTCCTTCTGCCAACAATCCAGCATCAGCTGGTGCAGTCCTGCTGGGCAATCCATGGGCGCTGGCAAACGATAGCCTTCTTCAATTGCTTTTATAACCTAGTAGCCAAAATAGTTAATCGTTTTTCATCAACAGTAATTTAAAGAATATGTGTTGCTACCCAGTTCAAACATCTAAGAAAAAATAAAATAAAGTAAAATAAAATAAAATAAGAATAAACTAAAATTTGCCATTGGTTTTGCAGAAATGCGACTCTGTTGTTTTGACACTAGCCTTCAGGTTTTCAAATAATTTTCCCAGCTTCATTTTTGGGCTTATTAAGAATATTGTTCTATATGTGCAGAACATCGATATATTACCTAGACAAGTGAGTAGCACGAAACAACAATTAAATTCACAGAGGAAGAAGCAGATAGATTGATAAATTGAGTTATTTCAGAAAGCATTATTACTAGCCCCAAGGTTTTTATGAAAGAGTGTGTGGTAGAAGCAACTGACTTTTAAATGGATGGATATCTTTGCATGCACATATAAAATACAAGAAGCCTGAAGGTATTATAAAAATATCCAAGAAAAATGTTTAGCAGATAGAAAGTGCTAGGAAAAAAAGTTATATTTTATGTCTAGCCATGTTATATTAATGATAAAGCAGCATAACTATGTCGTGTGAGAGAGAAAGACCTGGGTAAATGCTATTTTAATATATCACAGAAAGTTAGATTTAATAAGAGATGCTGCTAGATGATGATATGATCAAAGGACAGCATAAATGTCTGAACCAAGAATTACACCCACCCGTTGACTTCCTTAGCCAAGTCCATTTGGATTTAAGTAAAAAATAAAAATGGATAAAGTAAAATCACAGCAAACTGCTGTAAACCTTGAGGGCAGAATAAAAAAGCACATCAGGAAGCAAGGCAGATAAGAAAAGCTAGTGAAAAAGGGCTAAAACACTGTTCATGGGGGATTTCAAGTATACTGACATTGACTGACACAGCAGCATTAGAATTGCTAAGGAAGGGTGCTTGCTCCTGAAGGGGAGTGCATAGGACTGCCTTCTCCCTCATTTTGTATAGAAAGCAAGATCAGAAGCTCTTCTAGATGTAGTTCTGGGATGTAGATCTAGTATGTTAAACAAAGTTGGTGAATATCCAGGTTTTAGTAAAAATAATTACCTTATAAAGAAAATATTCTGTAGGTTGTGTGAGAAAACACAGAAGTAATGGGCTGTAAAGCAGACAGAACTGCAGACAATACAGAATGACCTTCAAAACGCTGGCTGAAATCCAGCCAGGTTTTGTATCAAAACCTTTTGCATAAAAGAAATTTTATGAAAAGAGAAGGCATAGCCCAGTGGTAAGGCAGTGACTGCAGTTCTGTGTCACAGAATGTCCTTCTGACCTCAGGGAAGTTGCCTCATCTCCCTAGGCCTCAGCTTTCTCTCTGAACATTTAGAATGACAGTACTGTCCTACAGCTCAAAAATGACTGAGAAATATTCAATTCCTGCAGAAACATCCACACCTTGAAGAATGAGTGCAGTGACCTTTTACAAATGTTGAAGTTGTCTGTCAGAGAGGGTGTGGAGAGAGGTTTTCTGCAGAAGAACAGGGAAATTGGAAGAACAGAGCTATACAGTAAAGAAAACATTAAAAGTAAAATCTAAGATCCTTTAGAGCTATATTAAGAGAAAAAGAAAAGAACAGCTCCTTATGCTTAGAAGTAGTAGTGGAATGAAAGTGAAAAATGATCTACAGTGTGTACAGGACAATTGCTGTGCTGTGAAAATTAATGCAGAAATTTCTGGCCCTCTAAATGGCAAAAGGTATTAAACACTTTGAGCATGCTACATGTGATTTATTACAAATGAAGTAGTTGCTTAAGAGGTCACAAAACACAGATCACCAATGAGAAATTAAAAAGTAGGTGCCAGCAGCAACCATGCGACCACCAAAATATCTAATACCCTTTGACCTGGCAAACTATTTACATAAGACTCTATCCAAGAATGTAAGGGAGAGTGAAAGCATGAATGAAGGGATCAGAACAGGATTGTTCCCTATTAACTACAAATTGCATGGAAACCTGAAGAGAAGTGGGAATCAAGATGATGTTTTTGAAGCTTTGGTGATACTTCAGACTCAGATTCCTGATGTGTATTCTGAGCTAGAAGGGTGAAACCAGGTATGAAATAATGAGTCAGCTAGAGATGAATAGAATTGCTATGAATGTCCAAAACATTGAAAAAATATTCTAAAATATTGATAAGTAAAGTACGACAACTGTCCACTCTGCTAAGAAAGGAGGAATGGGGGTCAAAACATCAGTACTCAAAGAAAATTAAATAGATTATATTTTTTTTTAATAAGCAAACCTACAAAGAGAAAACAGCTGGAGTTCTCATTAATAGAATTGATTTATATTATCCACACTTCGCACAATTTGTTTTTGAAATTCTGCTTTTGCTGCAAAAAGAGTAAAAGGGAATACTCTTAAGACTATGCTTTTACCATAAGCAGGCGATCTGAGGATTTAAAGCAATATAGAAGAGGACTGGGTCTTGTTACATTATATACTAGATGCCAACAATGAAGTATTAAATATGGGTAACTGGACAATGTAATGTTGTAACTATGACTGTGGTCATACAACATTAATACAGGTTAATGATTATAATAATGGTAAGAAATCCAGAAGTATAACATTGCCCTTTTCTGAAGAACTAATGTGCACTGAGGTCAGAAACAAAATGGGAGCAAGAACATCAGCAGTCTAATAGGGGAATGGGGGTTTGAGGGCTACTGTTACTAGCAAGGATTAAGCTGAGGTGAGCCCACTGCTCAGGGAAGTTGGGACCTCTGTCTATCATCTGTGCTCAGTCTGCTGTGCCTCTGCAGGGACTTTGTAGGATGAGAGTTCTTTTGGTGCACCCTAGCCCCAGATCATTGCTAAAAGGAAGGTTTTGCTTGAAAAGAGTTCACAATACAAATATGTATCCTCCATCAGTCTAAAGCAATGACTTAAAGGAGGAAGGGGAGGATTAAATAAAGGCTATCTAAAGATCCAAAGTCAGGGAGGCCTGTTATTTACGAGATCTGCTCTATGACTACACACACATCCACTTTTAGGCAAAATGTCACACCTAAAATATAAAGCTAAGTGCAAAATTAGAAGAACACATTTGGAATTTTTCATTACCGTTAAATACTCCAACTAGAGACTTTGAAGGAGAATAAATAACAAATCATTAGATGACTCTAAATTTTTGCATCCTCAAATATCTAGGGATTGGTAGGATGTGTATATGGTATGGGAGAACACATGCCTAAAGATCACAACATACAAGAATATTTGGAATTATTTCACCAAGCAAATGATGCATCTTTTAACTATGTGGTATTGAAGATTATAATGAAAGATGCTAAAAAGGGATAAAACTGTAAAAAGTGGCAAGTAGCTATTTTTTGAAAGAGACTCACTTGTGCTTTACATGAAGTTTTCAATAGAAGGAATACTTTTCAAAATCTAATAAGAGCATAAAGATATCAAAATTTCTCCTCTATTTAAATTTTTTTTCCTTATTGTTCCCTGTAAGATAGGTAAGGTTTGCCTTTGAGGCATCTTATATTCCTGTCAGACTTCTTTTATGTTTGAATCTAGTACAGAAGGAAGGTGTCAAAAGAAATGAAACTCTACTGGGTGTCTGGGGAATGTAAATATTTCTTTTTCTCTGCCCCAAGGACTTGTTTGCCCATATTTTGACAGTCCATGAAATCTTTGACACTGAGACCTGTCAAATATTAACAACTTTGCACTGTGCCAAACTGACTCATCATCTACACTTTTATCTTTTTTTTCAACTTTGATGTTGATCATTCAATCAAAAATTAAAATAACAATTAAAAAAACCACTCAAGCTCCCACCTGAAGAACTTTAAATGAGACTCTTTCTGACATCTTTGACACCTGTATGGCTTTTTCCTGTGTAATTTCTATATTAATAGATACTCCTGTCAGAAGTCAAGATTAACACCCATCTGTTCTATTACTGATGACCTGTTGCTCTGGATCATATTTTATGCTAACAAGGGTACTTTTAAATCAGCATAATTAATCTGAAAAAGCCAAAGTAGGTCATTAGCTGCCACTCAGACTTTTAACAACTTTTTTCAAATGATTAATCATTGCTCTAAGGTCAAAAACCTCAGAATTATTTTTTATTGAAAAAAAATTAAATTAAAAAATTAATTCTTTCCATTAAGCGCAGTAAAGCGAAGACCCCATATTACTATTTTTGATGTTCCAGTTTTAATTGATACTTAGGACAGAAACCTACAATATCCATGTGGCAAAAAAAAAGGATTTTGACTTTGGTAAAAAGTGATAGCTCTGTAACTTTTTAATTTTGTGACAACCACACAGTACTTAGATAAGTCTTATTTCTAAACCAATATTT
Source organism: Lonchura striata (assembly GCF_050655825.1). NCBI lineage: Eukaryota > Metazoa > Chordata > Aves > Passeriformes > Estrildidae > Lonchura > Lonchura striata. The sequence goes on from NC_140705.1 coordinate 37,989,068, forward strand.
TAAGCACTTATAGTGAAATACATATGTATGTGTATACAAGATGTAATTTATGTTTTACTAACACACACACAGAGTCACAAACAGACAAACCTACATCTTGATTTGACATGTCCCAGTAAGGCCGTTCTCCATAAGACATTACTTCCCACATAACTATTCCGTAACTCCACACATCACTGGCTGAGGTAAATTTGCGGTACTGAATGGCCTCTGGAGCTGTCCATCTCACTGGAATTTTTCCACCCTATGAACAAAAAAGAAAAAAAAAAGAAATTTCTCTTTCTCACCCATGGGATTTTTATGTCATCTTCCATATAATGAGTTTACAATTATTTTCATCAACATCAAGAGAAGCACTTACATGATGTGCTATGGTGGACCAATTTCAGAATTTTCAAAGGTGTCTTAGGAAACTTAGTATCTTAAAACACTTGGAACATAGATACTTAGATACTTATAAAACATATGTTGATGAATTTCTGTGGAAGTGGTTATCCCTCCACTGATTTTAAAGCACTGCTTAGATGTCTGATTTACACTAGCCATTTAATTCCTGGCTGTCTGAAGCTAGGTGAGGGGAATCCCAACCTGTCCATATAAATCCCACTGACTTGTCATATTGCTCCTCCGAAATCTTGGTCTGACATTTTTAAACCCGGTTCCCACTTAGACCCCAACGGCAGGAGTGACAGCTGTGAATGCCGGTGTGGTTTCCTGGATCCCTGTGCCTGTCGGAGCAGATTCCAGGGGCCCCTCCTTCCCTCAGCATGGGAAAACAGGTACAGGGAGGCCCCATGGGTGGGAAAGTGGAGCTAGCTCAACAAAAGAATAAAGAGCACAGTGTGCCTGATGAATGCATATTTAAGAAAAGCGTCCCACCCAAAAGCAAGGGAAAATATAGGAGTTGAGCTTTGTCACAGACTAGCCTCCAGCTAGTCAACCCTTTGGTGAGATAAAATCTAGCCTCTAAAATAGTAACAGCTTACAAATATTTTAATTGACTCATAGTAAATTAGACATTTAAAATTTTTATGGATAAAACTTCCTTATTTGTTCAATCAGAAAATCATGAGAAATGGAGTAAAGAAGATACCACACAAAATATTTAGAACTTTGTCAAATAAAAATGTATATTCTTACAAAAATATTATCTCCTAATTAGAGACAGGTTTCTGCACAGACTCTTCCTTTTGACTGGCTAAACCCCCCATCAATTAATGTATTTGTCTTATCTATACCCTCCAGAAGATACACTTCTTCTAAATAACCATATCTCAAAACTATTAAAACCCCTTGGTTTATCTTACGGTTGTAGTGTAGACAGCCTCTGGATCATCTTCTATAACTCTGGAAAGGCCAAAGTCTGATACTTTACAAACAAGGTTGCTGTTGACAAGAATATTGCGTGCTGCAAGATCCCTGTGTACATATCCCATATCGGCCAAATATCTCATTCCAGCAGCAATTCCTCTCAACATCCCCACTAGCTGAATGACAGTAAATTGCCCATCATGTTTCTGGAGGGAAGAAAGGAGCAGCAATTCTTGTTAGTATAGCTGAGAAGAGAAACAAGAATTAGTTTTATGACTTTAGTTTTCTACTTATTTACTCCTTCTGTGGCAAAGAAACTCACCTCAAGCACACTTTCTTCTGAGATAAAGCAGTGCATCCAGTTAAGAAATGTGTGAGTAATTAAAGTACTAATAGTAACAATACTTGCTAACCACTGTGTCTTTCTCCCTAACTAAAGGCAAGTCACTTCCAGGAGAGATCAGCTAATGAAGATTTGCTAATGTTATAGCTTGCTTCTACGATGTTCATCTCTCAGAATAATTATTGTATCAAGAAAACAAGAACTATCTCATTTTTGTAACCCTAGCTACTGATAACTTTCATTCACAGCTTGCAGTTTATTAAAAAAAAAAATCTGTTTTCTATAGAGTGTTTACATATCATCTTATACTGATATGCATGCCTGGAAAGGAGTCAGAACTGGTGAGTTCAGAACATACTTAAAAACCACTAAATTGTTCTGAATTCACATTTATGTTTTCTTTGTTTGTCTCTTAAACAGAATCATAATTCATTTAGGGATTCTTTAATGCTAATTTCCATCATGCTGACACAGTAAAATTCTGCTCCCAAAAGGCCGAAGATTGGACTTCAGGTATCAGTGGTTTTAATTTCAACTGGTGGCTATAATAAACTCCACTATGTCTATGCCACTCTAAATCACAAATTCCAGAATGTCCCCACATGAATCTGTCTTATCTTCTCATTCCTGATCTGGTTTTTCTGAAACAACATAGAGAACTTGCTACTATTTGTCAAAACTCCATTTCAACCTGAAAAACATTTTAATTATACTTAATTAAATATAATAAAAATAATATAAATATAATTAATATTTTAATTGTATTTAATTATATGTGTATCTGTACATATAAATATGTCTTATACCTGTGTATATATATATATGTGTATATATATATATATATATATGCGCACAGGTATAGGACATATTTTTTAACGTGTCAATATACAATATATGTCACTTTAAATATATTAATATAAGTTTTCATTTTGGTACTCACCCTAAGAAATGCATCTAAGGCCCCATTCTCCATGTATTCTATTACAATCATGACTGGTTTCCCTGAAAGAAAAGAAGACAGATATTTGAGAACAGCAAAAACAAATGGAGTGCCTTTTTTTGATAAAACAAATGCTATTCCTTTGAAGGACTGAATCATCCAGACACTGAACATTTCTGAGCCCTCCAGCACTGTTACAGAGCTCTAATTTCTTAAATATCTGCATGGAAAGTGGTCATGATTCATAAAATCGAACCATACAAATCCAAAAGTCAGTGTGTTCTCCGAACTCCTGCTGTGTGAACAGGACTCTGGAATAATGACACTTCAGATTATAGGAAAAGACATGAGAAACCTTATCTCTCTGCATGGTCTTTGAGGCCAAATGAAACTAGAAAAATAATATGTTTCAAAGTACTTCATCTTTTAATCATGCGTGCATCTAAATTTTTTTCCTCAGGTTGTAGCATAAAGTAAGTATTGTTTTAGTTAGTTACGCATCAGGAGAAAATCCATTAGGAGTGTGCAGTCTGTTTATAATTTGAATATTTGACCATGAATAAGGCAGAGCAATTTCTGCCATCGTGTTGTTATTTGACTGACAGACTGAGCTGCTGCTTACCTCTGGTAACAACTCCTTCCAGGTGAACCACATTGGGATGGTCAAACTGCCCCATGATGCTTGCTTCACACAGAAAATCTCTCCTCTGCTTTTCAGTGTAGCCAACTTTCAGAGTTTTTATGGCTACTGCAACGTCTCTCTTGCCAGGAAGCTTTAGACGCCCACTGCACACTTCACCAAACTCTCCTAAAATGAAGTAGATCAATGCTGAATTACTCTAAATACCAGTATTTTTTTTAGGCCTTGATTCAAATAGCCACCTAAGTGTGTGTTTAAATTTAATGTGTTCATATTTGAAATGGATTACTTCGGCATGTGCCTTAAATGAATTGCTGACCCCTACAGAATAAACATTTCAGTTAAGACAACTGACAGGACTATTATTTGAATATTTTAAGAGACTTTTTAATAATTGCTTGCATTTTTTCAAAAACATAAACAATGAAGTGATTTTCATAAGAAAACACTATTATTGAAACAGTGATACCATTCCTAAGTAAAAATGTCTCTCTGCTCTACATGGTTTCCTTGCTATCTTTGGTTTCAATGGACTTTTTTTCTTTCAAAAGGCAGATCTTGCAGAGCTGTTTTTAATTTAGCATCCTTATGGTGTTAAATGAAGCACTACATTATTGCCTTCAAGCAGCATAATTTACTTTACAGATTATGAAATGAAAGGTGTGACTTATAACAATTTTGTTACATTAAACAAACACAAGCAAATACTGCAAGTTTGTTAAAGGCTCTAAACTAACAGACAACTGGAACTTGAATAAGCCTATGATAAAAAAGACCAAACAGCCAGCAAGAACACAAAAAAAAAAAAAAAAAAAAAACCCCAAAAAAAACCCCAACCAAATCTGGAAGAGAAGTAATTGGACTCCATCAGGAGAGAGGATGGAAGCATGTGCGATGTAGAGCTGAGTGGCAATATATCTACCTCACTAAAGAGATTATGAAAGATTTAAGCATTGTTCTTTGTCTCACACCTGTGTCAGCAGAGAACAAAAGTGAGATCTCCAGCTCTGCAGACAGGAAGAAAATTCTCCTTGTATACATAGAAGAAGAGGGTAGTAACAGATGTTACTGAATAAAAGGCGATGTTTCTTTACAAAGAAAGATTAACCACAAAAATATTTAATAATCTGGTACTTCACAAACTTGTCTGATGTTTGAGAGGTATGGTTCCAAGTCCCTCCCCCAAATCAAATCAAGTCAGAAATTTCTCTCCTGCATACCTGTGGAGTGTCTTAACATTTAAGCTGTTACGTATACACAGGTATGAAGACACACGCATCTACACACACATCTAAGACATGTTTTAGAATGAGTGCTGAAAAAAATGATTGAACTAGACCTACATAAAGAATTTTATTAGAGAATCCTTTTGTGAGAAACTTTGTGAGATCAGGACTGAAGTGGACATGCACACTTGGCAAGGTGTCTGGCTGTCAGTGGAGAGAAGTATGCTCACAGTTGGGCTGAATGCCTGAAGAGACAGATGTTGAAGTGTTTTAATGGATGGGCTGCAAAAAATCTTGCTTATGTCACCATCACTATTTGAACACTTATGTTCACCTATCAGTCCTAAATCAAGCTTTGGGAAAGAAAAAAGCAGTACCTGGGTCTTGACTTCACAGTTCATCCAGAAGGGTAGAACTTTGACCATGCCTTTGACCATTTTTAACTGACTAGTCTGAGCAAGCCTCCACTCAGCATGGCTTTTTTCACAACCCTTGTAAGAGATGACTGCGTATAGAATCAAATTCCTGTCCCTCACATTCTATGCTAGCTGACCCAAGGCTAGCTCAGATGAATTCCATATACCTTGTGCTGTATCTAAGCTAACTGACCACGCAAGTGTTCCTGCCTGAATATTATCCTCAACCATCCTTGGGCACTGAATTAAGAATGCCATGAGGTATAGCTGTTACATACACAACAACTAGCTGCTCATGCCCCTAAACTGGTGCCTTAACCTCCCTCTTGCACTTCATTAGCAATGTGGATAGCTATTAATGAATTCACCACTCACCTCACTCACAGCTCCTAGCTGCAAGAACTTCCTAAAGGATAACAATTTTCTCCAGCAGTACTTTCCAAAATTGTTTCCTTCCATGTTGAAAGCAAAATGTGAGTATAGGAGTGTGTCTGTGTGTCTGTGATGTTTCAGAGCCAGGTAATTAGGATACTTGGCACGGGAGACACTAAGGCTTTACTCCTTTCCAGCTCTCTGTGATCTAATTTTGATTGATTTCCAAAGGCAGATCACACACACTTGGGCAAACCAGAAACTTCAACTTGCATGTTATGCACTTCAGGCCAGGATGCTAGCCAATGAACTACTTTTATTCCCAAGAAAATAGTACATTCAGCTGAAATGATGCCCAAAATTAAACTGGAAAATATGACAACAAGAGAGGGAATACTGCACAGCCACACAGCCACTAGCTCAGCATGTAAACAAAGCAGAGGCTAAAACAAAGGATGTGTAGTATGAACAACTTAACATAGTGGACACCATCTTCGGCTTCTGACAGGTGGCCACAGTGGGATGGTAATGAAAATGTTGGCAAGGAAAGCACATATCCCTCATGTAAATTGAGTACAAGCATCCTTGCACCCTGTTTGTGTCTGAGAGACATGGCACTACTCAATAGTTGATGTGGCCAGCATTGCTGATACATATTGAGATTGCTAAATGGCTTTTCTGTTGCTGCCACTAGCAGAAATTCCATATTCTTTTTTGATGTATGAGTTTCAACTGCTGCTTTGGGTCTGTTTGCTTCTGTTGTTCCTGGACTACATATCATTTCACTCCTGTTTGCTATTTACATCAACAGGTTAAAGCCATAGCTAAACATGATACACAGTATGCTTTCACCACTGCATTCCTGATTCACTGAACTCCTAATTTACTTTCTTCAGACTGACTACTGACACACGTTAGTTGTTTTTGCTATCAATTATACACATTAAAATCAAGAATAAACTCATCTGCAAGTCAAGGAAATTAACACTCTGGAATTTGTCATAACAGTGAAAATTAATTTTAAACTGTATACTCTGCAGCACAAGTGTTTTTCAGCATTTTTCTCAGAAGGCATTAGCAAAATCCAACTGAATATATCTTTGTGCTCTGAACTGTTGCTATGCTGGTAGCTTTTTAACGCAAAGCAAAAGATAAAGCTCAGCAATTTTTCTATGCTAATCTTGCATATTGTGTATCTATTAGAAGAGATGCTGCCATTCTGGCATCACAAAAATTACTAGTTAGCAAGGACTGGATTCTTATGCTCTTACTCATCGAAGGAATAATTTGCTCAGCAGTGTGGTTCATTTCAATGGTACTACTCCTTGATTAAGACATGATTCAACATGACTGAGGTTACTTTAAAAAGGCGTTGTACTTTAAAATTCTAAGTGTAAATATTTTTTTTACAGGTAAAACAACTTATTCTAGAGATATTTCTTCTTCCATTTTTAAATAATACCGCAACATGTAATTTACAGTACCAAACAACGGGGTGATTTTAAAAGAATTCTGATAATACTTATATAAAACAACAGGAAAGCAAAAGAACATTTCCTCCAGGAATCCAAAGTATTTGATATTTTTCTTACTCATGGAAACTTAATTTCACTACATGGAGTAGTGCAATAAAAATGTCACGTATCTTATTAATGCAAACAAATGAAACTGCCTTTTTAGAGTATGAACACCATGGCTTAAGTAGGTGGTAGACAGCTCAAGAGAAAAAAAAGCAATGTAGTGCTGGTGCAATTACAATCAGTCATAAGAAGTTAAACAATAACTTTTTGTATTCATAAAATATCAAAAAGAAAAATGGTAGAAGAAAAAACAGCCTTAGGGAAGATTTTGTTATACAGAAACAAGACCTTCTTACTCTCTATTTGAGATTTTGTGCTGCAGCCAGTTTTCCTTATTCACATGAACAAAGATGCAGAGGTCAAAAAGCCCCCTTACAAAAGGCAAGCAAGCTGAATTTGCACAAATTACTAATGCCTTTACTCTGGCAGTAAATAACAGACAGCACAACTGGCCCACTCCCCCCCAGTTCCAATTTTAATAGCAGATACTTAATTAAAAACCCATAAGTTTTCAATGTCAAGCAATACTTTTAATTTACTCAGTTCTTTTGTTTTTTTCTAGTTGTAGTTGGGCTTTCCCCCTGTTTGTTTTACATTTTAGAAGCAAGTACGGCTTCATTGCTCTTAGCCACTCTGGCAAATTCAAAAAGTTCTTCTATACCTGAGGTATAATTATTTGCCTGTCATTATGATGAATGAGTTTCGATCCCAGCTAAATGGAAGAGTTGAATCAGGAAGCCACGGCAGCCTTACCTGCGCCAATCACACGCTCAATTTTAATACAAGAGGCATCTAGCTCCTTGGCGAATTGATGGACAGCTCTATTTGGGTCCTCGTAGGTTTCAGGGTCAATGTAGGTTTTGGTGCCTGGAAATTTAACTGTAATGATGTAAGAAAGCATGACTGTGATGAAGCAAAAGCATTTATTGTGCAGTCAGCCCAGGAATTTCATTATGCAGAGTGCTCCTTGGAAGAGTGAACCTGTTTCCATGCTACCTGAGCCAGAGCCGCTCTGAGAAGCAACCTTAGTTTTAGGCATCATCTGCAAGCATGCTAACACAAGTATACACAATCCCATCTCTAAAAAATGACTAACATTAGCATCTGCATCTCCTCTTGAACAGAAAGAAATAATAAATATTAAAGAGTACTTAATGGAATAAAATGCAAGGGTTGAGCGGGAGTAAAAGCAAAGTGAGGAAAGGGTATAATGCCAGCAGAGGAGGTGAAAGTTTCTTTTTATGTGTAGGGACATCTTATCCTCATCACCCAGGATGTATAAACAGCATTTCCTTATGTTATCTCTCTCCTCTAGAGGGATTTGAAAGGCTCCTCCACCCCCTTGAATTTGCTTAATCTACTGAATATAATATTGTTTGTAGACTGTGGCAGTAGTCAAAACTATTCACAGCACTCAGAAATTACATCCTCAAGTGTGTTTCTTGCACTATAATATGAACATGAAAAACACCTGTAGCCAAGTTGTAAAGTCACAGGAAGGGAAAGTGGCCTCTGTGGCACAATTATCTCCCCTCTCAAGCACCTAAGTGAATACTATTCAGCAACTTGTTTTTTGCTCTTCTTTCTCCATGCTTAGTACAGCTCAGGCAGCATAGTGCTCTGGCCAGCATGCAGGTTTTTTCCTTAGTTTGCTGATAATTCAGGTAAATTATCTTTTGCTATTCTGGTCAAAGTACAAACTCCTGATAATAGCAGAGCAACCCTGGAAATCTATTAATCAATCAATTTTTCTGAAATAAATTTGTTGACAAGAATTATGTTCTTGAGCTTTAATTAAATCAGTGAATTAAAACTCAATAGGAAAATGCAAAAATGGTCTTTTGTTAATTGATATACTCATAAGCAAGAACAGGATCAAAAGTCAATACAAAACATAAATAATTTTCAGTTGCTTTGTATTCTTTGAATTTAACATGTAATATATTAAATTTGAAACTATACTGAAAAACAGCTTAGTAATAATGTGTATTTATGTTTTAGCTGGTATTAATGACCTAAATCCATAAACCATAAGAAAAATAAAAACAAACCTAGAGAAATTGTTTCAATAATATAATGAAATTACAGGCAGGGAAATGATTTGAAATGTTGCCCAGATGTTGTTATCTGTCACATAATGTATTTAAATGGATGTTCTTTTAGTTGCATTGGAAATTTGAATGCTGACTTTTTAAAAAAAAATGATAAATATTTATTTTTTAAAACCAAAAGAGACTGGACAAAATGAGAATCAAGCAGTAAGTTGACCTCTGGTAGTAGTGCTTTAAAGCAAGGAGATGGAGAAGGAGACATCCTCTTGTGTTTGTGATAAAGGGCCTGGATTGGAAGTAACCTTGTGAATCTCAAGTGGGCCTCTGACGGGTCTTTGTTCAAGCTGTCATAAAACATTTTGACAGGCCAAGGCTACCCTGGCATAGCAACATGAAATAATGCTGGCCTGCATTTGCAGACATTGTTAGATGAAAAAGGGAGGAGGAAACCAAATATAAATCTGAATTGCTTGACTAAACTCGTCCATTGTACTTGTATCTTCAAGTGTAGCACTTGAGGTCAAAGAGAGATGAAGGGAACTGAAATGAAATATATGATGGTCCATTAAATGCTTTAAAAGCTTTAAAATCTACTTTAAAAAAAATGTTTGCTTGTAAGGGTTTTTTTGTTTGTTTGTTTGTTTTGTTTTTGTTCTAAGTAAAGAACAGAAATGTTACTTGCTTGTTGTAAGTTACTTTTTCAAAAATCCAGTCTGGTGCAGAAGAATGTTGTCTAGCTATTACAGAGCAAAAGGCCACCAAACTGGTGTTCACAACTCTGTGACCAAGCTGGTGACCACAGCATTGGGCTCCATCTCACTGTGTACATGGCTATCAAATGGAATTAAATGCTACACCTACAATCAACAGATGAAGAAAAACTAGTTTGGCAATAAGTGACTTTATCTGGTGCAACAATTTAAGAAAGACTCTTTATGCTCAATAATCAGGCTAATTTGCTAGATAACTAGATTTATTGAAAGTAAAATAAGGGAAAGGAACACTTATAAAATGTCACCATTTTTGGATCAATTATCAATATTAAGTAGCAGCTTTCAAATTAGTTAATTTACACTCTTAATGAAATAAAAAAGAAAAAATGTAACCAACAATGGAGATAAGAAATTATTTAGTTAGCATATCCCTTTTGTTTACATACTGACAACCAAGAATACATAGTTCATCTTTTCCTTCAAGGACATAACAAGTATTTTAAAAGTAACAGTAGTAGCTTTTCTGGAGATGTGAAAAGCTTATAATGCGTTATGAGAGGCAAATTTCAAATCCATCTCTCACAGAAGAGTAGCATTTAAGTAAAATGAGATTTTTGACAAATTCTTTAAAATAAGCTGCACTGCAAAGTGCATGATATATAATTCTTATCTCATTATTATTTTCCACTGTTCTGGCACAGTTTATGAATTGATTGACTAAAGCTGCAATGATGTCACTAATCAGCTTGACATTCACTGCATTTAAGCAATTTAGATAGCCACAGACACAAACTTAGGAAATGTGATCAATTTCCAGCTTTTTTTTTCAGGGAAGAAAGGCAAAACAGAACCTTGATCTGATTTTGAGTGGAGCTTTGGCTAGAACTATCCATTTAAAGAGGAATGCATTGAGAAAATGCTTAGAATTTATTACTAGTGGCTACGTAATTTTCCATGTGACATTGCTTTTAGATAATACCTCATGATTTTAACATGCCTAAAACAAACCCTATCGCATTAATAAAAAAAGATGGATTTAAGATACAACTGCAATTACTGATAGACAACAAAGGCTAAATGCAGCATAGCCTGACTAAATAACATGTACAATGTATGGGAGAAGACTGGAAAGACTGGAATTGTTCTGCATCAGAACTTATGTTCATTTTAATTCTGTGATTTTTTCAATTATGGTTGCTCAAAATAATTTTGCAATTTAGTTTAACACACTTCCTGAGTTAATGACTAATTCTAAAACAGATTAAAACATTCCTCTCCCCTTACATTTTCAGTTGTCATTAACCCAAGAAAGATGTGTTTTATTGAGTTTTCCCAGTGTTCTAGTTTAAGTTCAAATGGTAGACGTGATTTAAACAAGAGAGGCTTTAGGTACTATCCTTAGCTAGGCAAGTGATTGTAGATCACATGACAGTAATGAAGTGGCTGACCTTTCTTTTCATATTAAATATTCTATTTTTAAGGACATTATGTTTTGTAAATATTAATGGTGCTACTGTATTTGCAGTAGCAGAACACAGCTTTTGAGCAGAACAGCTTCATTTTAGGGTGATGCAATAACTCACACTTTCTTAATCTGAAGTTTGCCTGAGGTAAAGATGAAAAAATCACTTAGGCAAAAGTTTCTTGAATACTGCACCTCAAAGGGATCATTAAGACAATGTGAAACATGTATTCAGAGCAACCAAAAGAAACCAAAGAATGCAGAATGAAAACAACAGTATATAATAGACATATATAGAAATAAAACCATCTGTGTGAGCAATGTTTACTTTAATCTACATTCTTTTTGTGTAGGTCACATTTTTAGTGTTTAATTTCCCACTTGCTATTTATGCGGTAGTTTTGAATTTCCTATGGCATTATTTTTCATGGAATCTTGGTTTAGTATGGTCTACACTATTGCAACTTTGAATTTTTGAAAGGGGAGAAACAAAGCAAAACACTTACAATGAAAGTAAAGTTCTTCATCCCCTTCTTGATCTGCTTTGCTATAGCCACAATGCCTGAAAAGAAAGGAAAATACCAGTTTTACTAGTAAATAATGATTTACTTATCACATCTAAAGTCCTGACAAAATCAGTTCTACAGGCTGGGATTTTCAGGCACTGAACACCTAACTGCTGTAGGCCCTTTGAAACTTTCACCTATAATTCTATTGACAGCAGAGTTTTAAATAAATCATGAACAGTTGCAATCAAAAGACTTTTGTATCAAATACCAGTCGGGACAGGTCTTGGAGAAAAAATTCTACTTCTGGTGAAAGGCTTGTACAGATAAAACAGAGGATTAAAGAACTTGAAAGTAGAACACTGTTTTACATGAGGTTATTCTTAAACTTACTGCTGTGTCTCTTTTTTTTTTAATGTAAAGTCATTTAAAGGCTGATCAGATAAAGTGTCAGACTTCTCCATGTGAGAAAACTGAACAGAAAGAGAGACTTTGAGGAGCAGAGGTAAAGAACCTGCTAGGGGTTCCTTTTACAGCACATTTACGTAGGACAAAAAGAACATCTTGATACAAATATCTTGCCAAAGTAAGAGGACAAACCATATAATTGATAACAAGATTTAAATGAAAACTGTCCTTATTAAGAATTATTTCTGTTTCAGTTTTGTAAATTACTATCCCGGGTTCGACTTTGTCTCAGGAGTTCACAAGAGTGGTGCCAGATGTGCTTAAGCCTATCAAAGATGCAATACCTTCGTCCGATGATGAATCCAAACACCATGAAGACCAGGATGATAGTTCCTGCCACAGCAACCACAGCTATGATAATAACAGGATTCTGTTCACTGGAAACAGCTGTGGCTACAAACAGAGCACAGGGTTGAGATTAGTTAAAAATTAATCCCTACTAAGAGACTTCAAAAATTTAAGTCAATCATCATGAATTGTAGACTGTCTACTGTAGTAGACTGCCTTTGTCTGAAACATTTACATTGATAAAGTTAGATTAAATAAGGGCCTCCATTGGAAATGCAACTAAATGCTGTATAAGTTAATGATTGTCTACATTGAATAAAAAGAAGCCAAGCTGGAATTTCCATGGCCAAAGTGGTACAGCCATTACCTGAAAGCCAGCACTACTAGCATCTGTCACTTCCACTCCTGACTACTGCTTTGCTGCATTTGTTTTGACTCCCTCCTAAAAGAGGAGTACTGGATATCCCTAAAAGGAGGGACAGTAGGAGAGTAATCCCTAACTCTGCTTCTAGCCTCCGCTCTAAAACTCATTGATATGACTTTGAAGGCTTCCAAGAAAATAGTGTCTTTAAGAAAAATGTTTGTGCTGAAGCGCTATTAACACAGATTTCCTAGGTAGCATATTTCAATCTCTTACTGCAATTAATCATTGTAAATAGCTATTATTACTTACCATTTGTTTCTGTTAGCAACAAAAAGGTGCTTCCACATTAATACAAAATAGAATTCTCCATGCTTCAGAGAATTTACATGCTAAAATATCCCCACATTATTGCTCTTTTTATTCAGATATGCCAATTCTATTAATATATGTAAATGTATACATGTCACATTAATGTAAACTGAGGACGTAATACTTAGCCTGAGAAACCTTGAAGCTTGTTAAAAACATTGCTTGCCTGACATCTAATAAGGGTGTCCATGTACTCTCATACATTAAGTAACCACAGCTCTCCTGAACTCTGGAGATGCACTGGTTTGTAACAGTGAGTGAGGATCTGAACCAGAAGATGAATAGAGGATGAGACATGAGGGACTGTGTGAGAGTCAGCTGGAATCATAGAATCACAAAATCATAGAATAATTTAGGTTATAAAAGTCTTCCAAGATCATCAAGTCCAACCTTTGACCAAATATCACCATATCAAACCACATGCAGTAAATGCTGCATGTGGCACTTGGGTGGCTCATTCCAATGACTAAATACCTGTTTAGTAACAAAATTCTCCCTGATATCCCCTGGTGTATCTTAAGGCTCTGTCTTCTTGTCCTTGGGAAGAGACTGACCCCTACCTTACAACAAGCTCCATTCAGGTATTTTTAGAGAGTGGCTCCTCCCTGAGCCTCCATTTCTCCAGGCTAAACAACCCCAGCTCCCTCAGTTTCTCCTCATCAGACTTGTGCTGCTATTGCAAATTCTGTTCCCTTCTCTGGACATGCTCCAGCAACTCAATGTCCTTTCCAAAGTGAAAGGCCCAGAAGCGGATACAAGACTCATGGTGTGGCCTCACCAGTGTCAAATACAGAGCGATGATCACTATCCTAATCCCACTGGTCACACTATTCCTGAAACAAGCCAGCATGCCATTGGCCTTCTTGGTCACCTGGGCACACACTGGTTCATGTTCAGCCAGCTGTTGATCAGCATCCCCAGGTCCTTTTACACTAGGCCACTTTTCAGGTACTCCTCCCCTGACCTGTAGTGTTGCATGATGTTGTGATGACCCAAGTGCAGAACTCAACATCCTTATATGCTTCCTGGGTTGTCTGCCCCCTTCTTCCAAAGGTCATAAACTTTTTTTCCCTGAATTCCAGTGAAAGCTCCCTATTCAGCCATTCCAGTTTTCTTCCCCACTGGCTCACCTTTCAGCACACAGGGATGGCCTGTTTCTGTGCCTAAAGGATTTCCTTCATCTCCTCCTGTTTGTTACCCATACTGTGTGCATTGGTGTAGATACACTTCAGTTGGGTTGATTTCACCCCCAACATTGGCATGCCACTCCTGGACTCTCCTCTAGCAAGCCTGGTCTTACCCCTTTCCCCTTTCAAACCTAGTTTAAAGTCCTATCAGCCCTTCAAATTCATGGGATTTAAATAATCCCATGAATAATTTTCCCCTTTAAGATAGGTGAACCCCATCTGTCTCCAGCAGGCCGGGCCATATAAACTGTCCCACGACTTGAAATGCAGCCAACAGATGAAAGAGGAAGAGGAAAAAAAGGAAACCAAACTGATAGCTGATTAACTAAATTAATGATATGCTAATATGGTTTACTGCTGGTACTGGTAAATGAACTAGAATGTCTACACTAGGATTTATGAACTCCACAAAATTGGACTTGTGTTACAGACTTCAAAGGTTCCCATAGAAACAAATAGCTCAGAATTTTCTTGGAAGGAGTAAGCCAATCAACATGATTTATTTTTTCCCTTACACTGACCTGTACCAACTGTTTCCCCCCAAAATAACAAACCCCTTGTTATACTACACAGATTTAGAATACTCTGCACTGGAGGGAAATTGCACACACATCATACACACACCCCTCTGGTTTTATTTCCTGAAGAAACTTGTAATTTTTCTATATTCTCTCTAATGCACATGAAAAAGACCACACTATTCCTATAACTCTTTAACTAAAAAACAATGCTTATCATTAAGTAACTATAACTTTCTGAGATACAAAGTCAGTAGGATGCTACTGTAGATCTGCCTGTATTCCACTCATGCAGCTTTTAAGAAAAAGCAGTGACTGTCTTGTGCAAGAGACTAGGAGCAAAAGTCATAGAACTCAGTTTCTGCAACTTATCTAGGCCATCAAAACAGACAATCTCAAGGAATGTAAAATTTCCATAAAATACAGCATTTCTTTAAACTGTTCCCATCTCTCTTTGAACTTCACTGCAAACCTCACTTGGAAGTGAAGAAGAGGCAGCTGTCATAATGGCCAGGGTGTGAAGCTTCATCCATCCAAAAGAATTTGGAAAAATCCCCAGACCTGCCTGTCACCTAGTCCAGTAGCCAAGATAAGTGCATAGAGGCTGACATATGTGAGTGGGTTGCTCTATGTAAGTGCCTCACAGATTTTAGGTACTTGCACATTCTGGAAGCAAGCAGATGATGTTTTTTGGGCTCTGGAAAATGTTGGGGACATGGTACACTGGCCAACTGCTAAGACAGGTGGGATGCAATGCAAGATTTATTTTTATATGTTAAAAAAAAAGAGAGGAGGGGGCTGATTGTGGGCATGGTTTGGTATAAAGTCAGTGACAGTAGTGTAAGACATCTGCCTCTGTTCAGGTACTCTGCTGCTTCCCCTGTGTGATGAACTCAGTCTGCTGGTGTAAGGGGGAATCAGAACACAGCTTCTGGAATGATCCCTGTGGTTTGGCAGAAACAAAGATGCTAGAGTGTTCTTAGAGGAATAGTTTTGGGATGCAGAAGGTCTTTTCAGAGGGTGCATGCATGGCTACCAGTCACAGGTGATGCCACAACAACAATGACAGGGAATCAGCACCAGGACAGGAAAGTTCTTACCTCTGCTTAAGCTGTGCTCAAAGGTTGACACAGGGAGCTGGCACTTGGGCATTCAGCTACAGCTGACACCTGATCTGAGCTATGAGATGTACACATCCAATGCACAATGCTTAATTTAAAGAAGTTAAATTTAAACCAGCTTATAAATACATGGTTGTAGGGATGGGGAATGCATATCTAAACACCCTGGAGGATTTTAAAAAAGTTATCAGCTTAAAATGCTGTGTTAATGCTCCATCAACCATTTCTCAGGCAAGCAACTTCAGATGCACAATTTCTGGAAAGGAAAAGAATTCTTGGTGAAGTTCACCATGAAAGCTTCAATGATAACTGGATCCATTTATGCCAAATACTACTTTCTTAAGTATTTCTTAAGTATGTGCTTTATGCCTTCTATAAAAATGTGTAGTATTGTTATTTCAGACTTTGGAGATAAATTTTAGGTATGACCAATGCTTCAATCATCTTTGATTTACTCAGATTCATGGAAAAAGGAAAAATACTAAATTCCAGGTTTTCTCAAGTGCTTCTACCTTAACAGTAAGAGCTGTAAAGAAGTCAAAGATTGGACTTGATGACCTCAGAGGCCTTTTCCAACCTAATTGATTCTGTGATTCTGTAAGTGAAAAGATCTGCTTCCATTACAAAAAGCAGAGGATTGTCTTTAGGTCCACTGGCTACAAACCACTTACCTTGACTTTTAAATACGTCAGTGAACCAAGAGACAGAATTGACACTTGAGTGATATTTTATGCATTTGAGTGTTTTTCCAGAGGGACTTCTGTTTCTAATAACCAGCCAGGATGACTAGGACCATTGATTGATCTGTGGCACTAGTAGAATAGAAATGGTCTCCCTTTATAAAGCATGTTTACCTCATAGTTTTGAAATTTTTCCATAAATATCTATGCAATACCCAACATGTATTATATGATCTAATGCAGGTATAATATATGTATATTTTACATATTAGATAGTATTAATATAATGGATACAGTTCCTCAAATATTGAAAAGTGGCTATACAGTTTCTATCACAATTCAGAAAACAGCACACTATTCAAAAATCTACTTAATTAACAACACCAACCAAACAGTGCCAACCATAGGAAGTACCAGGACAAATCCATGTAGGCAACATGACTAACTGAATGTGGTGGTCATTATATATATTCTTACACAAATATATACATGTGTATTTTTTTCTTAAACTACTTTGGCATTTTTAAAAGCTGAATTCAGAAATCCACTGGAATTATGAGAAGAAGCCAAAACCTCTAAACTGTAGCATAACACGATTTAGTGTTCACCTGCATGGTATGTCCCTTGAGGTATATTTCCCAAAACCAATCCAATAAAGGTCTTCCTTTCAAATGCTAACAATAGACAAATTTGATGATCCTGTAAATTCTGATAAAATTATAACTAAAATATAAGAAACTAATACTTTAATATAAAACAATTTTAGAAGAGTTTAATGGAATTTGCTATCTTTTTACCAACATTTTAATTACTTCTGAAAACCCTATATGGGAAATTTTGGATGCTTATTCTTGCTGGGAATTCTATTTTCTAATGTTGTCTCAAGATAATGGATTTTCTTTAATGAAAACACAGGACATTTTTCATGGCATCTGAAAGCATACAACTGGCCTGTGAAAAAAGAAACCTGCTGTGCATCCTGGCCAAGAGTCTCTGTGGTTTATATGCATGTTTTCATCATCTGAGTCAGAAAAGGAGTACAGGAGAGTGGTCAGTGATGCATTTATTATAGGATTTTCTAATCTCCCATATGTTGATCAAACTCCAGTCAAAACTATTTATCTTTGAAATCACCTTTGCTAATCTTAGCAGCTACCAGTCTGCTTACATTCAGTATGTAAAAAATACTCTGATAATTAGAGAAATGTTGGGGAAATATTTTGATGTAATAATTTTAAACCACTATGGACAATAAATTATCTAATTAGCAGGAACTTATTATGACAGACTTCTAATTTGTTTTCCAGAAAACTATTTAAAATAAGAAATTACTTCTGGATGTACCTAAGGTTCCCATTCTGCAAAATGGGGATTCTGCTACTGACTTTTTCTGCAGATGGGAAGTATGCTATTAGACACAGAGCTAATAATATTAGTAATAACAGCTCACTGCTGTTATTATGATAATTACTGTTTCAATTATGTCTATTAGATATGTGGTATTAGTCATTATTTATAGTTTTTATATTCTGTGTGGAACTAAGGTGGAATCAAGACCTAACTAACGTATATTAACAATAACCACAAGTTGTTCAGGTGACACCTGGCTGCAATTAATAGGACGCAATAATGTGTGTCTGCACATACCCCTTGAATTCACTGGCTATGTATTCCTGTATTTCCAGCTCCCAGTCTAACTGACTTGTCAAGGTCAACGTGAAGCAAATGCTCTAAACCAGGGAAACAAGATTTGGGTCTGCAACAGGGTGGTGGAGCTGCCAGGGACACAGTCCCTGTGAAGGGGATCAGGGCTCCCAGGCCTCACTGATGGAAGAAGTTTTTTGGTTACACATTTTACAACTTATTATACGAGCCTGTAAAGAACTTAGTATCATTAAGATTTCTTTACTGAACTAAATTGCCAATGAATTCAAAATTCACTAAAGATGGAATAACAGCTGAAGACACACATACAAACTAAACTACCAAGTTGTTGGGTTTTTCTTCAGAAAGTCAAATGGGGAAAAAATAGCCTGGAGAAGTCTCTGTGGGTTGAAATCTCCTCCTTTCTTCTCTCCCCAGTTAGAGAACAATCTAGTTGAGTTATTCAGCTCATCACTACTCACTTCTTTTGTGGGGAGAAATAAGAGTGTATCTGAATTTAAAAAAAAAAAAAACAATCTTCATGTATTAGAAGGAGAGCAAAGAAGAAGAACCTAATATGTAACAAATCTCCTCCAGCAAACTGAAAGACTAATTTTCTCTTCTATGGTAAAATAAATTATGGAAGCTCATCCTTCAAAAGACAATGACAAAAAGTCACCTTCATGTTAAAACAAATTCTTTGTCATTGTAATTATGTTGTTTAAGACACTTTCCTTTCTTGCTTTACTTACTACCTCTACAGAAAGGGTTAATTTCCTGCAAACCTAATTCCTTACCTGTGGCTTCTTCCAGTGTGGCAACATCCAGTCTGGGGCTGTAATTTCCATAACCAGCAGCAGTAAAAGCACGAATCTGGAAAACATACACTGTTCCTGGCTTTAGGTTATTAATAGAAGCTGAAGTGGACTTGGTTTTCACTGTTGAATATGTCCTCTCCCTTTGATCCTGGAAACAGAAAGACAATTAAATGACATTTACAGATTGGATTTTATCATGATTGCACAACAGCAACTGACAGCCAGCCTGGGTAGTTTACTTCTATTTGCTGAATGCTCTTTTCCCCCAACAACAAAAATAAAGCATACTCTGTGGAGTATTACAAAACATTGTCAATGCAACAAAGAGCTCTAAGTGTAACAAACAATTCAAATGTGATGCTCATGTTGTTACTCAGAAAACATCAAAAAAAAAAAAAGAAAAAAGATTGCTCTTTTTGGCTCTGATTAAATTTTGCTTAATTTTGATGAGAAATAACTCAACCACAGCTTTCCAGAGGAATCTGTGATGTCTAAACAGTTCAAGAAATTTTTTCTTTCATGGTCAGAACATCACAAAGATAGGGCTGCAAAACCTGCCTTCATTCTGCATTAATTCAGTTTATCATTACTTTGACATCATACCCATCTATTATTTCTGAAAAAAATAGAATATCATCAGTTTATAATTGGATTTTGCATAATTTCTGAGGTCCTTAACTCAGTTTTCATTCAGATATTTATCTCTGGTTTTTAGCCTTTTTTCAGTTTTAGACTCTAAGGAATAAAGAAGAACCTAAGGAAAGAAGCTCAGTATGACACTCCACAAATTTGAAGCTGTAAGATTACAAACCCTGTGAGTAATAACTCACTTTCAAATAGTACAAAAGCTGTATCACAGATCATTAGAGTATTCAAAAAGCTATACTTATTCATCACATTTAGTGACACAGATTATATTTCAGCATAGATATGTGAAGCCCTGTTGATTTTTGGTGGCAGATGCAACCCTGATTTGAAGGGCAGAAGAGATGAATTAACCAACCATCTGAACGCACCACATGACCAGACAAGCATGAGCCGAACGCAGCAGTGCTAATGAGATGGATACAGAGGGAAGAAATAAATCTGTAACTCATTTCAATAATATTTCACCAGATAAAAGTGATGGAGAGCCTTCCCTGTCACAGTCAGTAAAGGAACAAAGGCTTTTGCTGAAATACTATACAGAACATACAGGGCTATACAGAACATAAATGATTTCTTTTCTCAGATTCAGTAAGGGCTTCTCCTGGTCCTTACCCAGTCTGTGACTTGAGCAAGCCTACAGTTTTAGCTAGCAACAATTTTCCATATCTTCTCCAAGAGAGTTTAAATCATCAGGAAGTGAGGACCACAGCAGAATGTATATTGGCATGTGAGACAGAACAGGAATGTTTCGAGAAATGAGACACAAGTGTAAGAAAACCATAAACAGGTTCAGGACTGTAAGCCACAGTCGAATTTCAGTTTGGGTTTTGATGCATAAACGAGGCTTATTTGAATTGCCAACAGTTCTTGTATTCAAAAACAAATAACAAAAAAAAAAAAAAAAAAAAAAAAAAATCCTGTGCTAGAAATCTCACAGGAAAGGCTTACTTTGGAGATTTCAAGCTGCTTCCATTCCAGCCCTAGCCAGAAGTGAGAGGTGAAAAAAACACTTATCACAGTATTTCAGAATGACAAAAAATGTTTGATTTAATTTGGGTCTAAAAGGAGCCAAAAGTTCAAATCCTTTTATTTTGCTTTTCTTTTCAACTAGTGAAACACAACTTAAACAGACTCTCACTCTGAGAAGAAGAAGAAGAAGAAGACTGTGAATTAATTTTAAAGCTGAAATGCAATTTTTTGGAAGGAAAAGAAATAATTTCAGTATTTGTGCAAAAATTACTTCAGTTAAAGTTACATAGTCCAGTTTATCTGTGACTGTTAGAAAGAGCTTTTTATTCTCTTATTAATTTCACTGTACTAAGTATAATACTGGAAGATGTCCTTCCATTTAAAAAAAAACTTTAACATCAGTTTTTTCCCTTTGGAAACACAGGGAAAACTGGCAATGAAATTCTGCTAGTTATTTAAAATTAGTATATAGGGAAAACAATAAAAGCCACATTCTAAAAGCTATCATTATATAAAAAGCTGGGTATCTTGGCAATTTTTCTGTCATTTTACATTACCCATTTAAATTATTTATTTTATTTGAACAGATTAGAAACTGCTCTGCACATTAAAGAAATGAAAGGTTCTCAAATTTTTTTTTTTTTTTTTTTTGGTTCAGAGGACAGTTTTGCCCTTGATAAATGTGTAACATTTTTAAAATACTTGGACTTTATTTGCATGTGTATGTACACACACATGCTTGAGGAACAAAAATCATCTGCTAAAATTAGTAAAATTTCTTCCAAAGAATTATTTAGCTATCTGTACATATCTGTTAGATTTTGTTATAAAAATCATTAGAATGAAGAACTTAAACTGGAAGTTGGCCTTAACAATTTTCTTTTCCTTTCCCAAATCATATAAAAATATTTTGATAAGTATATTTGTGTAATTCAGCACTGAAAATGAAATATGACACTTGATATTGCATCCAATCTGGGCTGAATTTACCTAATTCTGTGTTACATAGTAAGCTGACATGCTCTTTTTGATATAGGGTACTGTTACCCTGCCTGCAGAAATGTCTTCACGAGTGTCCATAAAGAAGCCCCTTTATAAATTTTTTTTTCATTTTAATTAATTTTAATTTTTTCACAGAATGTTTTATAAAGATTAGGAGTATATTATGTTATGCAGACAATTTCCCAAGGAATCTGGAGAAGCCAAACTTAGTCTGGGTCCCATGACAAACATAGAACTGCACAACCTGCCTTCACTCTGCTTTCATCCAGTTTACGGTTGTCAGAATTTTTTTATTCTGCAGTACTTCAAAGTTATCATGAATGAAACCCTAGACATGCTGAAATGAATGGCAAAACTCCGACTGACATCAGTAAGATTGCAATTTCACTCTACTAGAAACAGAGATCACTTCATCTACTACTGAAAAGCAGCCTTCAATTCATTATTGCATTGAGAGAACAAGTGAAACATAAATTTCACAGTCCTGGTCCTTTTAAAAAGGAAAAATACGAAATATTTATTTCCCAAAAGCCTAGGAAGTGTTTTGAAAATTTTCAGACATCAAGTAGAAGCTGCCCAGCTCATAAGGAAATACAAAATGCAGTAGGGAGTTGTACTTGATACATCATTTCAAAACTAGAATTACATTGGTACAGAAGGAAATGAAAAAAGCTCCAAACACAATGTATAATAGATGTAATTTAAGGGTATGGAATTTAAGGGTAAAAAATTAGATGGAATTTAAGGGTAAAAAATATCCAAGTACAATTTAACAATTAAAAAAAAAAAAAAGGAACGAAAGACAGATTTCAACTGTATATTTCATTTTTAGTGTGCCAAAATACAGTATTTGAGATGTATGATAACAATAATAATGGCAGAATTTAGCTAGTTATTAAAAGTGAGCAAAATCACTGACTTTGGAGAGACGAGATAGTTGATAGCTGATGATTTTAACACTGTTCCACAATGCAGCAAGCCAACATAAAGCAAACAACACATTGTTGCACATTACAGATAATCTTAGCACTTACTTTCTCATAATATTTGATTTCATATTCAGTAATGACTCCATTGGGATGTTCTGGTTCCTGCCAGGAAAGCTCCACGCTCCTCTGCAGCACTCTTTCTTTCATTACGCCACTAACTTGCGAGGGAGCTGTTTGGACAAGATGTGTCAATAAATAAAAAGCAAATTTGTTGGATGGCTAAAAACAAATGTCATTACTGATCCACCTCATGCTGAGAAACTTTCATTAAGGTAAAAGAAAGCACCTTTTCATAGCTCGCAATTCAAAGCTAATGAATATTCTAGCAGATCCCTATTACTGTTCATAAACTTAGAACAGAAATCAAACTACAGTGCAAACAGCAAAAGGTATCATTGTTCGAGTTAGTGCAAAACTGAGATTGATGGGATAGGAAAAACAATTAAGGAAATTAATTCTGATGATGATAGCAAATCAAATTTTCAGACTGATGTGTAGTAAATTAAGAGTCTAAATATTTATTGCATATGTTTCTGAAATGCACATAAAAGAGAAATAATATTTTAGAAGTAAAATCACATTTTAGGCTGTTTTGATATGACTAATTCCAGTTCTGCTTAGAAATAATCTCTCACATTATCTGATTACAATACGACGGTGATGAAAATGATTTTGTTAAGAGACTAAGCCCACTCTTTTTCATTAGTTCTAACCTCTCCAGGACATTTTCTCTTTAGAGCTAAGTTTCTGTATTTTGTCTTAGCATTTTTGAAAGTGCAAGACAGTTTAAGGAGTAGATCTCATGGAAAGAAGGTGACACTGTCTTCCTCTGCCTCACTCTAGGGAGATATAAATAAATGCACACTTCATGCATGCACATGTACATACACTGAGTTTCCTAATAAATATCGCCCACAAACAAGCACCTTTTGAAATTAAAAAACCCCAAACCCAATATAAAAGCATTATAAAGACATTGACTCTTATATAAAAATGTTTTAAGAGAAAATGTAATAAACTGTGAGATACTGAAAAAATAATTCACTTTCTCAACTTATTTTTAATGAGAAAGACAGCAGATATTTTTCTGATGTGCAGCATCAAAGGATGCCAAACATCACAGTCTTCCTCAAATATACACACTGAATTTAGAACAGAAGTCCTGTAAAACTATAGCACTTTGAAAAAACAACTATGGTATTGGAACCATGCAGAACTTGATCTTGTTCTCATTCAGTTTAATGGAAATCAATTTTGCTCATGCAAAAGATAAAGAAAGAGAGGACCTGACCCTCAGCCCCCTACAGTTAAAAGCTAAATGCCATTTACATGGATAAGAACTTGGTCTTGGAGCAGACTCAGACACAGGAAAGGTGTCTGAGATAAATTTATTAGAAATAATATACTAGAGATAATACTAAAGATATTAGAGATAAATTTATATATTTTTCTAACACAGAATCTAATACTGATTTTATTTTGAAATGTTTGCTTAAAAAACCTGAAAAATTTAAATCTTTTAAACCACCACTTTATTTCAGAACTGTATATAAAGCTTTCATTATGTAAAATTATACAGTCTTCAGATAAAATTCTTATCCCAAGCAACAAGGTGATCTTCATTTTCTCTAGTTTTCTAAAATAACACAAAACATCTATAATGCACACTCCTGTATAATTAAGTATATAACTATAATGATAAAATTATTATTATATATTATAAATTATTATATATTATAATTATAAAATTCTTATATATTATAAAATACCTAAAGCCCAATAAAGAAAATAATCCTCTGAAAAATTAAATTGAATTATTAACTTCTTACTGCAATTTTGAAGTTTCTAAGATTTTTTAAAAATTATAACCTGTATGTTCAGGGAGATTGCATTTCATTGGAGGCTCCAAGAATACATGAAAATTAGAGTTTGAAGCCATGCATTATAATCTTCATTATGAACTATTATGCTGCATATAATCAATATAATCAAAGTTGAATATCTCTTACATTAGGCTGCCTAAATGATAAAATCAGAAAATTGTATCAGACCAACAACATAGGTTGCTGCAAAAAGCCAGGATCAGTCTCACTCTCCTTGCATTCTCTTTCTAAAAGCTGAGAGTATTTTCACTCTTTAATTAGTGAAATATATTCTTTTGCATAGCTAGGACTCCAGAACGCAGCAAACTAATTTACTGTCTAGTTTTCTTTGACATGATTAACTAGTTGTCTTCTTTGCCTAAATAAGTACCTCTGCATCCTGAATGAATTTCAGAGAGGTCATTATGTTTCATGTGTAACTTTCTATCTCATCCAGATAAATGTATCTCAAATTGCTAATCTTACGTTTTTAGATGTCTGAAATTGATGTTGGTACTTATCATTGAACGATTTTATATTACCTAGGTCACTGGAATTTGTTTTCCATGTTTCCTGCTTTTTGTTTTTGCTTATCAAATTTTTTCATTCCGTTGGCCACAGCATTCATTTTTCTTAAAGCAGTGAAGCAAAATAAAGTTGATATTAGTTAACTCTGTGTATGTGGGAAAGGAACTGGAATGTGAAGGAGGAGGGACTGAGAGAGGGGAAAGATTTACATTGAGGAAATGAAATACACTGTGCAACATTCCTGCTTAACACCTGTACAAAGTACATAAAAAACAGGCATATTCCATTCTTAAAGAATTTCCATTCAAACTAAAATCCTGGTGATTTATCAACATTGCAAGATTATCAACATTGCAATTAAATTTGGTTTGGTTTGGGGTTTGTGTGTAGGATTTTTGGCAATTTGTTTTTGCTTTGGGCTTTTTGCAACCAAAACTAAAAAAAAGTTATGCTACCTTTCACTGTTAGAAGAACCACATGAGGAAGAAGAGAAAGTCCAAACCTACAGTTCAACCTTGAATATGTTAGCAGCTCTGAAGACAAATATGTTGCATATAATTCCCATATCACATGAGATTCCTAAAATGTAGCATGCTATCTAACCTTATTTTGAGTCCCATCCTTTTCAGGGGAAGAAGGGAATAATTAAATTGACAGTTTGCCTTCACTGCATAGAAATCTCTTCAAACTAGATCAGCCACATAAGCCAATCCATTGAGAGGGCAAGTATCCTGCCTTTTGGGCTGCATTTCTTGATCTCTGCTTAATGAGAGTATACAGGTCAGAAGCATTTTGTTCTTCATTCTAGTATAATAATTTCCTCTGTATTCTCTCTGTGCCTTTCTTACAGATGGTTTTACATTAATGTTTTATTTTTTATGGCTTCCTGACACATCCTTTTAAACCTTTAGCCAACTTCTCATTGCCTAGCTATGCTAATCAATTAACAACTTTTTATGGTTTTGAAACAACTATATTTGAGCAAGCTTGAAAATTAGTTAAAGAATACAATGCCTCCTTAAATACAAGATAAATTAGGGAATTAAATTAAAAAAAAACAAACAAGCATAAAACGAACTCCATAACAGGATTAAAAATAACATATTTGTTCCCATTTCTAGCTAAACAATAATGATAAGAACAATAATAATAAACTACTTCAGGGCGTTTTTCTTCTAGTAATCTACTTCTTGCCACTGCATCTCTAACCAAGTCTTTCATGGCAAAGACACTTCTTACAGCACTTCTAGACAACTATACACCCAGTCCTGAATGACTTGAGCATGCATAATCCCTACTGTATCACTGCAGGTTACAAAGAAGCATCACTTGACAGAATCATTATTTCCATAATATATTACACAGGGGGATACACACTGTTCAAAACACCATTTGCTATCAACTTTCTTTCTGATATACCTCATCTCTTCTTTTTCTCCTTCCTGCTGACACAACATCCAATGCATCAAACACACACAGCCTCTCAGGGCTAACAGGCAGATGTACCTACACACGCAGCATAAGAAAGTACTTGGAGAATGATAGGCCCTCAGCACTCTCATTCACCTTTTTTAAATGCTTCAAATATACCATTCAGCAAAAGAAAAAATTGATTTTCCCCAGGTTTCAACATCACAGCCACTGAGAAATATAACTGTGCTGGGTTTTACTGATAAAGCCTTCAAGTTATATAGATTTCAAGCTGGTCATCATTTTCAGATCAAATTATAGAAAAAGTTAAAACTGAGGTGACAAAAAGAGCAGGATATTCCAAGGATATATTCTCTTCCAGAGAGAATATTGCATCTGGTAGACTGATGTGTTCCATCCATACTGTTAAGCCAAGCATATAGTACATTATTAATATGTACAAATATTAAGAGATAGAAAACTGTAGCAATTGGTTTGGAAATTGCTACTTTTAGTCCAGAGTAATTTGAAAATGTTATAATATAATACTGCTCATGCCTTTAATTCCTATCCATAGCTATTCTCTGTTAATGTTAAGACTAACATTTTCCTTGATCCATAGTGTGCTTTCCAGAAGGTAAAGACAGGCGTATCTGAACATATCACGACCAAAAAAAAAAAAAAAAAAAAACAAAGCAAAATAACAAACTCCCAAACAAACAAAACCAATCAAACAAAAATGCCAAGCAAACAACAACAAAAAAACCCCAACAAAACTGAAAAATTAAAATATGTGAAGCTGGACTTTAATATATACGAGGAATTAGACATAATACATGAATTGCTAGCAGAAAATCAGCTGTAAAAATCTTTTTACTGAAAATAGATAAATCAGCAAAAGGAACATACCTATCAATTTCTCAATTATTTCCTACAGTCCTGAATATTGAATGTGTCTCAATTCCATCAACAGCATCAGTCATGGAGACTTTTAATTTGATACTTTTTAAACAGTGTCTCTAGAAGCAGCATCCTGTGCATTTAGTAGTTCAAGTATACAAAAGAAAATACTTAAAATTCTGAGAAAGAAGGGTTGACAATCCTGCAGTCACACTTCATACAGAAAATTTCATAAATGAACAGGAGTACATGCTCCTTATGCAGGACCAAATCCTATATTAACAAATGCTACCAAATCAATGCTTGCAATTCCAGTTTCATGATGTGTCATACAAATTCTAAAGAATGAATGGGCTACCAGACTTCCTTAAACTTTTTTTTTTTAATGATTCCTTATCTTACAACAGCGATAATGTTCTGAAGTCAATCTGAGCTTCCTCTTGCACCTGTTGAAGTCTAACAAAAACACTGGAACTTTGATAGCACCCTTATGACACTTCCTAAAGGACAACAACTTGGCTTTTGGCATCTTTTACTTTCACAACATGAAGATATGCAAGAATCACTCAAACCCACCAGCTTTTCCTACAGCAGCAATGAGATCAATTTTACATCCCTGTAAAACTGTATCTTAGGGCCCAATATAAGTTTTATGACATAAACCATTTTTCTGCAACAGTGTTCTACAGCAGCTGAAGGGTGTTTTGAGTATTGAGCCTGAAGGGGACATTGCTAACAGATGCAAAACACAGGAAAACAGGGATATTGGCATCCCAATGGTTATAACCTACTCTGCTATTTCTTTTTAACATGTCTTTGCTGTGTCCTTTTTTAGCAGAAATTTTTGGATAACAGAGTTGTTTTTCCTCTACATCTATTTTAAATAAGGCTGTAATCTGGCATTTTATCAATAACAAATATAAAATGAACCCATGTGTATATATATATGTATATATTTTTATATATATACATGCATATGAAAATAGTAGCAGAAAATTATACTGTTGTTAGCTCTTAAATGGTTGTTCAGGAAGAGAATACAAAACTCCCCATACTTCATTATAGTCCTGCACCAGATTACCCAAAAGGCATCTTTCTGCACTGATTTGCTCCTGGGAGAAAGAGTGAAAGTGAAGTCATAACCTGGCCTCCAACCATGTTCTGGTTTGCTCTCAAGGAAAACAGGCATCAGAATTGCTAAAATTGCTAAATAAGAGTGGAAGGCAAACAGATTATACGCCTTGAAGAATTGTAGCTGCTGCTGTCAGGGATCTGGGGGTCAGCATGTAGAACCACACTGGTTTTTTGTGCTGGCCTGAAACAGGATACTTATCACAAGATACCTCAGGATACATGCCCTCCCTTGCTTCAGGACACATGCCTTTGCTTACTTCTATGCAAAACTGTTGCAAAAAGAGCCTTGACCAGGTTTCTGGTCCTGGGCAAATTTTAACACTTTACTGCGTAGCTGTTTCCCTTATATATTCTGTTTCTTAGAAAGATAAAAAAGATTCTTTGTGAGAAAGAAAAAAAAAATATTTATTTTATTAATTATTCAAATTACTAAACATTTCACAGCACTGTAATATAGCACTCACTCAAGTGCTACTAAAGCCATGATAGAAAACTGCCACAGCTTATCCTTGAAATGCTTAAAAAAAAAAAAGCTTACATTTCACTTCATGTTTACACTACCATGCACAATAATTTTCATGTTATTCTATATCATAATTCATGCGAAAAGATAACAGAAAAGATCATGATAGCACTTAAACTAAGAAATATTAAATGTATTGATAGACAGTCACAAGATTTTCTGTTTTGTTACAGCGTGTTTCTCTCCCCTCAGTTAAGCCTCCACATGACAAAGCAGCCCATGATAAAAGGTTATTGAGTACCACTGTATTATGCCATTAGTACCCATTGCTTTGGATCAATGGCAGAGAAATTCCCCACTGTGTTTACAAGCTGCAGCATTCAAAAAAAGACCCAAATAAATCAGATATTTTACACTAACAATATCCTACAGAGAAACCATTTTAACTTCCTTGCTGACACACTTTACTTTCCAGCTCATAAATATAACAGTGTGCTTACAGTGCTGGGTAAGCCATCAGCAGAGGCACACACAGTTTCTCTGAGCCACCTGGGGATGTCATGAGTACATGGGAACAGGCAAGGTAGTCAAGTAATACTTGACTGCATTACTCCATCACATGTTTTGCCATTACTTTTATGGCTGAGAAATTCTCAAAAACTTGCTGATCTACAGAGAGAAACAGAAGTAGAAGTTGCCCAAACTGTCAAATATCAATTAAAAAACAGAATCATAAAATATGCTGAGTGGAAAGGGACCCATGAGAATAAAACAATAAATACATTCTGAACTCACCAATTATGACTAGCAAATTCCTAAGAATGCTTATACTCCGATAGCATTATTACCAAATATGTAGTGATTTACTAATTGTCCATACCTTTTAAACATCTGATGCATTTAAAATACATAATGGTCTGGTAATTCGTTCATCAAACTCAAAACTTAGCAGCCAGATCAGATCTGTAAGCTGTCTATTCTGGCAAAATTCTGAGGAGGGAAGCTCACAGAAAGAAAGAAAAAGAATCTACCAGAAAGAAATGAAACAGTTTAGAAAGATCAGGCTGACAGCTTGTCTATCATGTTTTGATTTTTTTTCTGGTCACAGTCTACATCTAGACCCATTCTATGAACTCCCCTGTTTCTTCTGCCTGACATTTGGTACAAATATTACTGTTATGTCTGCATCTCATTTCTTTGAAAACTGGCAACTTGGGCATCAATCAGTGCTGAACGGATGCTGAGTTGCGTAACAAGTGACAACGTTGTCTCCCAAGATATCCACAACTCTTGTTTTCTGAATAAGTTTTGACATGTCAGGCACAAACCTGATTCTTACAAATGTGTTAGAGTAACAAACCAGCCTTACAAATAACAGAGAGGGGCTTTTGTTCTCCTGAAGCATTTGTTTTCCTTTGCAGAAGAAATATTTCTATGTTAATTAGCTTTTTCTTTTGTCCTTTTTATTTTGTGATTCATCTTTCATAACTTTTTCTATTTTTTTTTTAGAGAAACATCTGCCACTAGCCTTGCAGTAAATCCTTGGCACACAGATATTATTCTTCATTAAAGAAAACAAAACACCACAAAACTCTCCAAAGATGAGGATACTCTTTTCCCTGGTGGCATACTCAGACACATAATGTTCTCCTTCTGTCTCCAGTCATCTCTGCTGGCAAGTGTCAATTACAGACATAGGTTTTAGGGAACAGAAGGATAAAAACCAATTTACAAATACTTTTCTCTGGAAGCAGACAGGTGTAATGACTGAGACTGTTTGCTGTAATTGAATTTCATGCTGTCATCTATTCAGTCACAAATAGATGTCAGCTTCAAGGATGGAGAAAAAATAACAACAAAGCCTCCTTAATACATTCTTATTGCTACTCTATAGCTAAGTTTGCTAGTCTAGTTTAACTTCAGCAAAATAAATTTTTTAGTTTTAGAGAAGAAGATGAGGTGAATTGCAATAGTGGCTTTGGAGGCCTAGAGTAGTTGGATTATGTTTATTTAAGTGTACGATGTCCAAGAGACAATTGTGTGAATTCCAGCCCCAAAACAAAGCGTTTTTCTTCAGACATAGCCAACCAATATCTGAAAACAAAGTGTCATGCCAAAAGAATTAAAAACAGTTGATCAAATATTAACAAAAGACCATATAAATATTCTGTAAAGATGTCAGCACAAGACAATAATTATGTGCCAGAGGTTTGATCAAATTGATGCTTCCAAAGATATAATTGTTCTGCAGGGGAAAAAAAATATCACTCTACTAACATTCCTCAAATATACAACTTCTGTTCCAGCCTTCCAAATTCCTGTGAAATGCATCATAATGTCACTGCTAACAATGGGCATATTTCTGAAAGCAGCATGGGTAATATTCACAGGGAATGCAGGAAGAATTCCATGCAAGAAGAGTTTGCATTTTCTCTCATGTTATGGGCTGGTTTTCTCCCAAAGAGCAATAAATCTCTAGAACTTAAGATGGATAAATATCTGTCTGGGAATCTCTGTTACAGTGATAAATATCAGAAGCAGTAAAGCTCAAGTTAATGACTATGCACAGGAGGGAAAGTCATGTCCATGAGAAGAAGGCCAGGCACAGCAGACAGCCCATGATTCCCTAGGTCAGGACTTGTAGAGGCAGCAGCTTCACTGGCCAGGGCAAGGTCACCGCTGTGGAGAACTGCCACTGACATAAACACAATATTCAAAATTTCTCCTGATGTACAAAAATTCATGTACATTCTGTCAGCTGAGAAAAAAATCCATTTGATACAATACTGATTGTCCCAAATGAAGTAACTTTGCATTTTTGCACAAGTCGTTCAACAAATACTCTTGTGCAAAAGCAGAAGGAAAATCCCTTATCTTCAGGGGCATGTATTTTGCAAAGTAAAGCTACTTGATTGACTTGACTATACAACAAAAATTAACATCTCACTATTCAATAACAAAAAACTAATTTAGACATAATGTGCATATTTACTTAAAATTAAAGTGAAGAACTTTTGTATGAAAATATCTTTAATATTGTTTATTTTTTACAACAAAAAAATTAAAACTTGTAATATATTTATAGGGCTTATGCAACTACATATGATAAAAATATGATTTTTAAAAAATGTATCCCTACCATCTATTACAGAAAGAGTAAACTCTGTACATAATTTCAATAAGATCTTAAATATTCTTCCCTTTGAGTATACATTAGTTCCTAAAACTACTTACTGTTTATAGTAACTTTGGATTTGGGGGGAATTCTTTTTTTTTTGGTTGTTATTTGAGAACATGCTGTGGTTTAATGCTTCACCAGGTTCTGCTTACCAGAAATCTTTGCTCAAAGACTTGTCTCATGCAGAAATGTACTAAGCTGGAAACACACCAATCATTTAATGAAAGAATTTACTACATAGTTTTAAAAGCTGTACAGAATCACCTTTTTTTTTTTTTAAATTTCTTTTTTTTTTTAACAGGCTTTCTAGTGGCTTCACTTCCCTGAATACTATGAGACTCTAAAGGAAAGGAAAGTTCTGTATCCAAAGGTTACGTTCTTGGAGATTTAGAATAGGAAAATGTCAATTGCAAAAATTATAAACCCATTTAGCTTTCTAATTAGTTCCACTTTCAGCATACCATTTAGGGCACAATTCTGACCTCTCATCAATTATATTTTAGTTTAGCTGCATTGATTTTATCTAAGTTATCCTCGCTTTATACGAATGTAAACAAGATCAGAATCAGGTCCTAAGGGTAAAGTAATTAAAAATGTAATTGCCACAACTGATTATGCAACATAACTACATCATTAATTGGCTACAATTTTTAATATATTTTTAACAGAAAGATTACAATTACATTGCCAATTTCACAAAGATTGTGAATTATTTTATTTCAGAGAAATAAATTTTTTCTGAAAATAAAATAAATTCAGAATTTTTTTATCTCTTTTTTATTTCAGAAGTAATTCTGTATGAGATACAGACAATCTAACTTAGGCACCTGGGTGCATCTCCCCTTTAGGCAACTGCAGTACACATAAATTAAGTGCGTAAGTTCAACCGAAAGGTTTGCTCCCTGTAACAGAGGTAAGTTCACTGGAAAGATCTAAAAAGAGAGACTGCCTGTTTAAACTGAGACCTGTGAATTTTAAACCATCACTTTAAGATCTTTGAAAAACTTTCCCCACTGGCTACACAGTGAATTTAGGCATTAATTTCAGAATAAATAGATAACCTAGTAAAACAAATAAAACTGACACATAACACTTATGTACTTTTTAGGTGAGGTAGACCCCATCTTTCTCACACACTATCTACAATTTTTTCCTTCCTCCTAAATTTTCCCTTGCATTTAAGGAGGTATTCCATTATTCTTAAGGCTCTTGAAGTTAATTAGTTAGGAGTTTGCTCAGATTCACCTCTCATGCAAATCTTCCAGGATCCAGTTCTACATACAAGAGTGTAAGTCTAATTCCTGGTGAACTTAGAGGTATTTTAGCAAACTGCTATTTAAATACTGTGACTACTTATATAACTCCAGCTTCACAACTGCAGAGAATCAATTTAATGATGAAAATATTTCTATGTAGTATTGAAGTCTGAACTAATATTTTATATGGAAAAAAAATCCACAAAACAACAAGACCAGAATATCTTCTGGGTTGATTCTATTTCAATTTTTAATGGTGTGAACAAGTAGTGACTGCATTGACTCCTTTCATCCTGAATGTTTAACTTCAATCAATATCCAGGATGAAAGAGATGAAAATGGAGCTCTTTACAGTTACCCAAAACTATGCAACAATATGTCAGAAAGGCTAAACTTAACAAAACCCAACCAAATAAAGCTGGTTCTGTTTTATTGCACATTTAGTCAATATATTGGAAAAATAAGCAAAATGGAATAAGTATCTTGAATGGTGTATTATGGTTCTATTTATCTTAAATAATAAACTCTAGATCTGCTTCTCCATTCTCTCACTTAGCTAGCGTATTGGGAGAGAGTAAGGTTGGTCTGTCTTTCAGACTGCTTCCAATGTAAGCTGTTCTGCTAAATTAAAGTCTGGGAAATAGTGTCTACATACCTAACAAGTCCTTCCAGATTGTAAAAGAGACAGCAAAAAAGACATAATACTGGAATGTCACAAAAACAATTAAACTTGAATCTTAACAACAGCACAATCCTGTGTTTTAATAAAATATTACTGTTTTCCTACACAGACTGTACAGATCATTTTTCAATTACTATTTCCCCATGAGAGCCTCCAGGTCTTAGAAATTAAGTAGAAATTATTCCTACATACACGTACCATATGTATAGCACAAAAGTTGCACTTGCCACTAACTGCAAGAGACTCAAATTTAGTGATTCCAAGGTCCCTGACTAGCACAGCAACTGAGCTGACATCAGTGAGCACAATGTACAATATGGGTCATATTTAGTTCAGTCAAACAATACAACAGAACTTAGACCAACAGTGTGTTAAATAACAGAATGTGCAAGGTTGCACAATAAGTAAACAGAAACAGAAATACTACTGTGAACAACAGTTCACAATACATCGTGTGAACAGTCTAATATCTTATTTGAAAAAGCTCCACCGTAATTATTTAGACTCATGAATGCATTATAATACCCATATTAAGATGGATATACATCAGAATCATAAACTTCAATAGCTGGTTTCCTTAATGAATATGGTCTCAGGACTGCTTACTGTAAGAAATGAAAAAATATAAATTACTGGTACTGGAATTTCCCACGATAATAAATATATGGAATGTTTATTACTCTTCCTTATATGTTCAAGTAAAAACCAAACCCTGACTTAAAAAATAGCTGTGCTAAACCACTTAGAAACTCCTCTATAAACATTCAATGATAAAATAAGTCAATCTAGTCATTCCCTAGTTATGAGGTTTTGAAGATCTTCATGTGAGCACTGCTAGAAAAAGGAAAATAGCAGATATGTACACATGCTCAAGCATAATAAAAACAGCAAAAAAAATACTGCTTTTTTCTGTCTAGCTAACAGTGGTTGAATTAGTCCTAAAAAAAAAACAACTGGCAATGATATGCCCAAGTTTTGTTTTAAATCTCGACTTGAAAGCTTTTTTCTTTTTTTTAACCTTGTAATTTCTTTAATCGAAACTAAAGGTTTATGAAATACATGTATCAGATAATATAGAGACTCATGGAATTTTTTAAATAAAATCTGCATCCACAGGAACCAATCAGATCTTTATACATGCAGTATGTATATAGATCAAATAGAATAACTATCTTCGAAAGGACATGACTGCAAAATTATTTTAAAAGTGAAACACACAACTGGCTTATCTTTATTAATTGAACTATTCCTGCAGATATTATAGTCTTAAAGGTAATGTACAATTCACCATTAAATATAATTCTCCTTATCTGGACTCAAATTTCACACACCAGTGTGTAATACCTGCCTGGACTGATCCCATCTAATTTTTCACAGAGATATTAAAATATGAATCCTTTAAGGTCCTTTGACTTAGTGGAGAAGGAGATCCTGCTGGTCATTCAGATCCCAAGTAAGCAAGGCTCAGGTGTGCCTTTAAGCTAGACTGTTTCTGCAGGTGTGTCCTAAGATGGCACCTACATCACTTGACTGGTAGGACTGTTTTCTCATTCTACATCTTTCATAAGCTTTGTGGGTCTTTTATAAATTCATTATCATTATTAAATTTTAAATCATTCATCTAATATTTGTTTTCTCTGATAGGAATACAGAGATGCAAATTTCTGGTATTTGTCTCAATTTATTACGCACAGCTGGGAACTAGCCTTCTTAATTTAAACCCCTGAGTCTATTTAGTAAATGCCTAAAAACATTCTGAATAAGAAATCTAATCAAGGAAAGGGGCTGCCCTAAAAGGCCTACAGAGAAGCATCCTCTCTGGTACAGCTCGGGCACCCAGCTAGGGAGGCTGGACTGGCCTCTGAGGGATGGTGGGAACATCTGCCACTCTTCAAGAGGTAAATGAGGCATACCCTGTAAAGGGTCTGGCTTACTCAGAGTTTAAATTTTGTGTTGATACACAAAACACAACCAAGTTTGGCAGACGGAGTCTACCGCCTACCCACCTTTCTGCTGCAGTCATTAACTTTTCTCCAGAGTGCCTAGAAACCACTCTCACCCTCTAGATAAAAATAGACTTTTGAGTTTTTGCAAGCAATTTCCACAAGATTGTATTCTATGAAACACGCGTTAAAAAAATACACGATAAATTAGGATTGTGACTAACGCAGATTTGTAAGGTTTAACATGTGAACAGCTGGCCAGTTGACTTAGAGCACAACAGCATATGCATGTGTGTTAAGTGACTCAGCATGACCTGAAATAACAGGATCACTCCAAATTCTGTTTGAACTCTACACTTTACTATACAGCCAGGCCACCCAGATTACATACTCTAGTCCTACGTATGTACTTTTCCCCTTTTCAAGTCTGTGGTAAACTGCTTGCCAAAGAGTTGAAAAGAATAAAAGAGATAATCAATTTGGTTTTTAAAATACTTAGAATTTATATTTGTATTTGCATTTTGTTAATATATATATATATTTAATATCAAGATAGGTCTCAAACTACCTCAATTCCCCCCCTCAACTGCCCCCCACAAAAATAACAAAGTGTGAAAGAAATTCCAAATCTGCAACACTTTTGAATAAAATAGATTAGATTATTGTGAACTTATCCCATTTGATCCTTTCCTTTAGTTTTCATACTAGTCCATAGCTCAGCACATATAGTTCAAAAAGGGAATATGGTCCCAAGAAGGAAAGGGAAAGAGAAAGGGAAAGGGAAAGGGAAAGGGAAAGGGAAAGGGAAAGGGAAAGGGAAAGGGATGTGGCTTTTTTAATCAGTACATTCTTTCTGAAAATTCAGATTGCCTGCATCTCTTTCGTTAAATTTAACTTGAAGAAAGCAAAATCTGGAAAAAAATTTTGGCCCAGTCCAGACTGTGTAACAGTAGGTGAGGTGCCATGA
This sequence comes from Lonchura striata, assembly GCF_050655825.1. NCBI lineage: Eukaryota > Metazoa > Chordata > Aves > Passeriformes > Estrildidae > Lonchura > Lonchura striata. The sequence goes on from NC_140705.1 coordinate 38,026,016, forward strand.
CTGGTGTCAGGTACTGGCTCAGAAGTTCCAGAAGGTCAGGAATGCAAGCAGCTGGCTAGAGTTTAAAGGAAGCTTAACTGTTGTGGGAGAAAGCCATTTTAATGACTTACCAGCAGCTTTTAGAAGGTTAAGCTGTCTGAATAGATACAAACAATGACAATAAAAACTTTAGACAAAAGAAATTCTCCTTTCCTATAGAATATCAATGTTTATCAGAGGAGCTTTATCTTGTTCTTAACAAGTTGAATCATGCAAAAACAAGATCAATAAGGCAGGATGCCTTTAAAGCTCCACTGTTGCATAATGAAAATTACTTTGAAGAGCTGGCTGTGTGTTCATGGAGAGTTAGCAAACTGTCCCTGCAGGCGCTGATGACATTAGGCAGCTCAAAATACAGTATTTCACTTGAAGCACATCTGACTCATTCTATTGGCATAAATATCACATGTTTAGTATTAACTGCTTTTACAACCAGCTTTATAAATATAGTTTGCTTCCCTTTACAACGGCTGTCTTCTCCTTTCTTTTGTTGCAAATATTTTTGCTTGTTACTTTTGCCTCTGACAGTTTGACAGTTATTACCTTAAGACATTGCAGGTGTTCTTTAGTTCTTTCCAAAGAATAATCTAGGTACCCAAAGCCTTCAGAACATTAACTGGTGACTAATTTTTAATAGTACACCTAAAAGAACAAAGCTCAAAGGCATAAAATACAAATAAATACAAAAGGATGACAGGAGTACCTCATGTTTTTTAAAAATCCAGTGGTATTATTTTATGCCAAAATGAAGAAGAATCTAACCATTAGCACTTTATAACATGGTACTGTAATACTCAGGTTGTAACAAATGGAACCCACTACACTCTTAATTAGGCTATTAATCAGCAGAGTGAAAGGTGGATCGACACTGTTGCCATTTCCTCAAGATACAGATTTCCAGATTGTCACTGGTTATCCAGAGAGTGGCATTTTTTTGCTGGAATGCTGGTTTTGCTTAAACAGCATCCTGTCCCCCAGTCATTCTGGGACTGAAAGTAAATCTCCCTTATTTCCTTTGTTTCCACAGCAAATCCCTTTGCCAGGAATCAGGATGTAGGAAGACAATCCAGAAATGTCCCCTAGCTTGTATCGGCTTTTCCTAGAAAGAGCCACAGGCTTCTCTGAATAGAAGCTGATATGGGCAAAACTGTTTCTTCTCCCAGAATAAAGCAGACAAGAGAAGAAAGGACAACCTTCCTTCTACATATCTGTTATCCTATTATTTCCTTATTATAAATATATGATGAGACTGATTTGAACTTTTTTTCCTCTACAGAATTCCTATCTTCCTTCCACATTCTCATTTTGTTTGTACTGAAATGTAAACCAAAGTCCTTCTTAACTCAACTATGATTTATGTTGTTTCATGTATTTAAATGCACTCAGAGATTTCAAATGAAGTTGTGATGTTTAAATAGCAAAATGATAAGGTCTAATGAAGACTTTAAGCATCTCTACTGTAGAAGAACCAAACAGAAATGAAAAGACAAGCTTCTTAAAGATAGAAAAATAGAGATATTGCAAGGAAGGCATCCAGTCATCAAAAGGATGGGTAAGAGAGGTGATGCAAATTTACATACAGTTTAGAGCAACCTCAGGAAGTTATTCCTCTATGTCTTCTCTAGTATTACTACAGAAAGTCATTACTTAACTGTAATTTAACTGGAACTTACATAACTTAAACTTTTACTTAAAACAGGAAATCTCAGTACAGCAGACTGTTTGCTGTGGTGTTTGCCCATGGCAGATGAAGAGGAGGATTAAAAGTTACATATGTAAATCACGGATATATTAGTGTTGAGTGGTTTGTTTAAGAGACAATTATGTTTGAACAGAGATTGTTAAAACTGGGCTCATTTGTACATACTACAATTATCTTCATCCTTTTAATTGGAAATAGCAAATTCTCTTCAAAATAATAAACAGGATATGGTACCCCTTTCCATCCCTCTTCTTTTTAAAACAATGATCTAAATCGAGTCAGTAGGAAGCATCCATACTACTAGCCTGCATCCCCCGAAGGACTGGAAGGGATGTGATGCAGTATGTACCACTTGAGAAAGATGCCCCCAGAGTAAAATGCTGCTAAGGGCTGGAAAAACAAATTATGTCTTTATATCACTGGAATCATCCGGCCTTGTGTTAGATCACAGATATAATTAAAAAAAATAAAATTATGTGAGCAGAATAAAGAAGTGATCTTAATGAAATCAATTTTTGTCTTCTTTCTTCCTGACTCTTTTCTCATGTTATTCAAACACAGTTTTCTTCTTAATAAAATTAATGGGTCTTTTTTCAAATTCTCAAAAGATTTGTTTTTACAAGGTAGCTATTTTGAAATAGCAGTCTTAAAAATGGTTTATTTAATGCACTTTATAAAACTACTTCTCTCCTAGACATATACGTTTATGTACTAACTTAGTGCTTCCATCTTTCTTTTTAACTTTCTAAGTTTATTTTACTACTTGCATTTTTTACATCTTTGAGAAAAACAACATTACCTGTGTACATCAGGATACGGCTCTTTAACTCAACCTCTCTGTACAATGAAGGCTGCACTGTGATCTTTCAGTTAAGATGTATCACCTGGCACTTTTTTTGTTTGGATGGTTTATGCATCTTCTGGTCTACCTGATCCATTGGAGCATCAACTGTGAATAAATGCTAATCCACCTGCTTTGTTTTCTCTGCTCACAAGTTAAGTCTGCTCACCAGAAACAATCAATACTACAAATGACTTGTGCATTAATGACATAAAATAAACAAAAAAAGTGTTAAACTGATGAACCTCTAATTATCACATCTTTATTGTGGCATTGTCTGCATATTTATAAATGCTGTTGGACTTTTTTATTGCCAGGACATTGATTTTTGCCAATTAATGAATCTCTGTGTCCTGAAAGAATACTGTTCTTTCTTGTGCCAGAAACAGATCTCTGATTACACAGAGATGTTCTTGGGAAAACACTGTAATTTTTCATTTTAATGTTATTTTATTTGTGAGAAACAGCAAACTGAATTTGCTTGGATAATTATCATGCCCAAACCAACCAACAATAAATATCATAAAATAATAAACCAAACAAAATCCACCAAAGTGGTGCTGATAATAAAATAAATCACATCATGTTTCCCTAATTAAAAATAAATAAATAAATAAGGTAGTATACTCATGCAAAGGCAATCCTGAGTTTTGCAAGACAGGTTTTATAGCAACCAGGTGCTACCATAGCAAGAATTGATTTATTTTTAATAGGTTCTCTCATTTCACTTGAAATGTATTGCTTATTAGCATTTACTAGAACCATGGGGAAATACCACTTTTAAAGCACGTTGATTTAAAAGTACAGAAAACAAGGAATTCCATTATTAACAGACATACAGCAGCCTTAGGTCTTAGAAATTTTCATCTAAAATGAAGTTGGGAAACTAAAGTTATCTTAAGCATCAGCATCTGGCCCAGTGATTGGAAAGTGTCTGGATGCCTCATGCTCTAATGGTGATTTCAGACCAGAAAAACCAGATTCACCATCATGCTTTAGGCACTAAGTGGCACACCAAAGTTAACAACAAAATCTCCAAGACTCAGAGCAAAGTCACATTTTGGTTTAACATCCCTATGTCTTGCTGCTGGATTCATGACAGTCTTAAAAAAAAACCCCAACTTTATCATTAAAATACAGTCTTCTGGATAGGTGCTAAACTTGATAAGAATTAAAATTAGGCCTGCGTCCTTATCTAGAAAGTGTATGTGACTGAACTTACAGAGTTATATTGTCCCAGGGGAGTCTGGAAAAACATGTTTTTTGTCAAAATATGATCTACTGTGCAAATACAATCTCAGTTGGCCAAAGCTTGCACAAAAGGTCAGCAAAGCTAGCACATAGCATAAAAAACCACTAAACAACAGCATAACAAAATTATGTTTCAACTGAAATTAACAGTGCTTACTACCTCATTATTTTTTTAAATTTTATTCATCCTTTGTTCTTATTTGTGGAAATGGTGGCATCACTTTCTAAAGCAAGGTGAGAGGAGAATTCAGAGTATTCAGTTCACAGTGACTTTCCTGCTTTAAAAGCTGCATCTGTTCAAGTCTAAACATCAATCTAGTGATCTACACTAACAAAATGTAGGAAAACAAAATCATGAGCTCACTGTATCTCTCTTATAAATAGGGTTTCTGTATGTATATCTAGGACTTGGTCACAGCTCAAGGAGAAAACTTCTTGCCACTCAAAGGAAGCTGTCTCAAAAATGCCATTCAAACATTTGCTGCTTGTACCACTTTAGATTACACAATGCTGAACATTAAACATTCAGCTTTTACATATTGATTACACCCATGTATTCTTCCTCTTTCTTTGTACAGGTTAAAGTCAATTTAGAGAAAAATCACTACAAGTCCTGCATTGCAAAGAAAATTTAGGACATGTTTTTGCAACTCCTAGTGCTGTCTGTGAGAACTACTCTGGAAAGCAACTGAGTGTAAGGAGCTGGAGTATCTCAGGAATGAGCAAGTGCATGGGTGAGATGCCCTGATATTTCTGTATCACAGAGGTGTATGAAATACCTTCCCTTAACTACGGTCATTACAACCCTTCTTATTCACCAAAAGTGAATTTTGCTCTTAAGATCTGGCCACCTGAAAAGAGGCTTTCAAAGGCAGAAGAAAAAGCGGGTGCCATAATTTTATTTTAAGAATGATGGTTTACGGGATGCTTTTGGTGCTGCTCTTTTAATTTCTTTTTAATTTTAAAATATAGACATTTCCATGGGGATATAAGTTAAGGTTTTTAGCTGAAATTAATCAGTAGAGTGCCAGAGAATGTTGTAATTTCACTTCTATTTATGTATTACATATGTAAATTGTTTTGGTTTTGTGCATTGTGAAAAAAATTAAACTCATTGTAAAATTCTGCACTAATAAGTTACATAGTTCATAATACTAAGATTAAAAAATGAGCAGTTTAGAAAATTATTATACAGCAATGATTATCTATTCTAATATATAGTACTGTCTCAATGGAACATAACTTGTAATATATTGTACATATATATGTAATGAATAATAAATATTTAGAATAGAGGAATTAATAACTTAGTTACAAATACTTTGACAAAAATATCAGATCTAATTAGATAAATAATATTTTATTTACTTATTTATTTGGATTTATCTCCCCCACCAAAATAACACCAAGCACAAATACAAACAAAAGCATCAATAAGATTCAATATTTTGTAATATCTGAATTCAGCAAAGTTCTCATTGTCAAAAGAATCTTCCCTGGTAATTGTTTATATTCTTTTAATATTAAAACAATTTCTAATATTAAAACTTTTTTTTAGAAAAACTACAACAATCAAAAAATGACTAGCCCAGTAATTCATTTTAAAAAGCACAAATATAACTTTTCCTGGGCTTTACTGTGCTTTTTTTAACCTGAAGTCTGGTTAAATGTGTATTTCATCAGTCTTTAAATAAAGTGATATTTTAAATACTCTGGAACATGAACTTTTCCAAGTCCCAAAATTTGCAGACTCTCACTAAGTTCTGACTTAATGCAAACTTCCTCTAACTTTTGACTTAATTTCCTAATCTGAAGTTCAAAAGCTATGCAATGTTCTTTCTGTCATGTCTAATAAAAAAAAAAAAATGTTCATGTCAGAGAGTTCAGAAAGAAGACATGGGAAATGTGTGTTAAACCAGCAGATAAAGATTTTCATCTAAAATGGTGGAAAGAAATTTGAGGAATCTGCATTGTTATCTAGACAGAACCATTGTAAATTGGCATAATAAATGAGCATGTCTTAATTACTCAGGAAGTTCCTGAAATTAGAATCATAAAGCTGTCCTTCAGAGTAAGGACTTTTGTCTATTCCACCATGCAGACCGTTGGAAGGAGGTAAACAGGACATTAGCATTTCACCTTGTCCTTGGCATAGCATGCCATTGTTAGTTAGAGTAAAAAGCTTTTATGGTTAGACAATGCATTTTTATATGTGGATCTAATGACTAACAGTCAGCCTGAAGTCTGATGGGAGCTCTTTAATGCTATTGCAAAAGAAATGAAAAATAGCAGAAAAAAACCCAAAAAACAACAAGCCAACCCTGAAAATTACACTGTCTTTCAGCTAGTTTGGTAGCAGACTTTTTATGGCTCTGCAGATGAGAGATAATTTTAAGTATACTTAAAAAAAAGGCAAAAAGTACAGTGATTTCATGGAATTAATAAGACATATTCATAGCAGAAAAGTAACTGAATTATGTCTATTTTCCCCTGCCTTACATATAACTCACTGCCATCCTCTTCCTTTATCATAAATACCTGGAAGAAACAAGATAGGGTACCTCTATTTCTATCCTGGTTAGCAGGGCTCAGTCCTGCAGAAAAACCATAAAGTTGATTTGTGACATCACAAATAATGTTCCGTGTAACAGTTCTTATCAGATTTTGGAGTGAAGAGTCTTTGAAAAATAAATCAAAAAAAGATGGGTCATCAGCAGAAAAAGCTTAAAAATATCTTGAAAAATATAAAAATGGAGTATCAAACGGGATAAATCCTTATTTAAAACTAGTTTCAGTAAAGGCCTGTTTTCCCAAACTGTGTACCACAAATATGCAATGAGAATGCATATTCCATTTCTCTGAATATTTATAATGCAGTGGCAGAATTCTCTTCCCTATTCTACCATTAATAATCAACAATGCTAGTGGTATATCCAGACAGCAATAATACCAGTAGGAAATGGTAATGGCAATAGTGAAGAAATAAATCTTTTAATATTACAGTAATGATTGCTTCCAGTGGCTCCTAAAGTATGTTTAATATTATATAAAAATATAAAGAGAATGGTAACATATGTGCAAAATTTAAAACTTTCCATTATACCATATTTGCCAGAATTCATCAAAATGAATGTTTATGACCATCTCCATAACACTCAATAAGGCCTAAGTCCACAAAAGGTGCATTCAAAATGTACTGTTCAAAGATGGGTAATTATGCCAGATCAAAAAGGAATATCTAAAAAAAATTAAAAAGGCAAAATAGTAATCAATAATCATTATTTCCTTGCCAGAATTTCAACTGAGTTATTTTGCTGCAAGTGTGGCTCAAATAAATATGTCTGTATAAATAAGTCATGAAACCCCTCACATTCCACCCTTTCTCTTCTCACTTAACATGAAAGATGACTATTTTATTTCAGAAGCTGGTATTCTTTTTTCACAAACTACTGAGCAGAAAAACCACAAAACCCATCAGTCTGAAAGATCTTAGCCAAAAATTAAGAGCTTGGTTCTATCTGTAACCACATTTAGGCTACAATTATCACTAAAATAAATACGTTTAAGTAAGTTTGATTTCATGCAACCAGTTTTATTAGGACATGTTTGGCATTGATCCTGCAGCAACAAATAGTTTAAACTTTTGCCATTTGAGGACTATAGATGTCTATGATCATGACTTATTGTAAATACAGTACTGAGGTATAGAAAGAAAACTTCTCTTCTTAGTACAGAGAATATAGAAAAACAAAACAAAAAATTACTATAACTTATTTAAACAGAAATATTAAGAGTAGGCAGCAATTTTCATAAACTGCATCTAGTTATACTTGATAATGAGTCAAGTGTATGTAAAATTACACAAAACCATGTAAATCTGAAGTAAAAGGGATAGCATTTGTTAGCTAATGAGCTTTACTTTTTAATCTGCAGAGCTGTTGAAAGGAGAGGCATTTCAGAGCAAAGAAAAGTCCACCATATGGTGCAAGGAAAGACGCATAATAATTAACCCCTAACAAGGGAAGCGCGGCATGCAATCAGCTTATGAATTCTCTCCACATTAGCTAGATTTCAAATGGTGACATAGTTTTAAACAAAGAGAAATCTGGAGGCTCCCCAGCAGTTCTCCTCAGAAGTGCTGTGTCTCAGATATGCCTCCATGCATCAATAGCTCACTCTCTGCTTCCAGGCTTTAAGGCTGGGGGGAAATATTTTGATTTTTATACATCCAAGACTTCTGCATATATATTTTTTCTTGATTCTGTAGCATAGATGGGTGAAAAAGAGGAGCACAGTGTAGAAGTAGAATGCTTAATGGGCCTTTTGGAGCATGCTGAAGCTCAATGATCTGATTGCATCCACACATGGACAGAGAGGCAAGAACAGGAGCCCAGATCCTGGCTGTCAATGGGCCACATATTCTTCTGCTAATACTCCTACTGAAGATATGTACCCTTAAAGCAATATACAGTTGTTTGCATGGGAACACAGAGAGGATTAAATTATAGCTCTACTCCTTGTCTCAGGATGACATCTAGGATAAAGCACAAAAGGGGTGAAAAAAACCCTGAAGAGCTTTTCACAATACAAATTAAGTATTGCATCCTCACTTCACTCAAACACTTCAAGTATGATGAAATATGAGGATTTCTCTGAGCTTTCAATATTGCAAGCAAGACCCTAAGAGAAGGAAATTTGTATGTGCCAAGGTATCAAAATTAAAACAAATGCAGTAACATTAGATGTTCAAACTTTATTAAGGTTTTCTAGGCACATCTGGATTTTAAGTGCAAATAAAATGTCATGCTAATCAGCTCTACCAAACACTGTAAAATTATTGCTATTACGAGATACGTATAGTTTCTTACTAGTTTTCTAGTGCCTACAATCAGGAATATGCTTTCAGGTTTATGTATTTTGACAGATGGGAAGGATAAAACATCTTTATTTTTTTTTAAGAGGATAAAAATCCTTTGTATTCATATGAAAATGTTGAAAACCTGTTTGCAGATCTTAAATTTCAGCATATTTCCTTATGAAAATTGAAGAGGATTTGGGGGGAGAAGGAGGATCTCATTTCAGACATCATAAATAGACAAAGTGCGAGAGAAGCTTTGTAAGGATGTTTTTTAAAAGAGACAAAAAACCAGGACTGAAGCACAATGAAAGTTGAAGGGATGCAAGCATACAATATATTCTTTATCTTCCATGAAATGGTCACTGTTTTGAAGCCTTTGAGGCTTAATCACTAACGAGTGATGTGCCATATGATAACTCAAAGCTCCATCTCAGGATCTACCCACACCAAGCCTTTATTACTCCTGGAAACTACAGACTATTTCTCAATGGCTCACTGAACTGAACTCACATACACTCTGCTCTGGCAAGTGGGAGAGCTTTGTATAAACCCAAAGACAGAGCTACCCAAGCACTGCCCTTCATTAGGAGAAAGCTTTAGAAAGAAAAATGTGACTTCCATTACCCCTTCAAACTAAATCTGAATTAATCTAGTTTGTTTTGAAGCTGAAGAGGAAAAAACCAAACACATATGGGGGGAAAAAGGAAGTGAAAAGGGGTAACAGAAGATATAAAAGAGATGAAAGATGAGAGAGGTGGAATCAACAAACTTGTAGCTGTGAAATCCTGGCCTGCAGATTAACATAGCCCAGTCTGCAATAAATTCAGGATATGATTTGCTCCAGCCTCAACAATTAAATCAATCTGAATGCTATTTTTTAAATTGTTCAGTCATTTTTTAATAAGATGATCTTATGGCAAGATCCTTTCTCTCACTGCCTCCTGGAAGAGATTGCATTTTAAAAAACTTTAATTTCTGAAAGTCTTCAATATGCTAAAGTATGGGCTACTCCAAAAAGCAGCTTTAGCTCTGTATTTCAACAAATGAATTGAGACTGAATGCACAAAGAAAAAGATGATTTACATTCACTGTCTCTCACAGATTAGTGTGGGGAAAAAAATACCAAACCACTCAAACCACTCTTTTTCTACATAAGCCTTCTTACTTTGCTGAAAGGCTGATTCTAATACAAACTATCAGAGAGATTGTTTCTTGTATCAATGCTTTTTTACTCATGCTTCCAGGAATGGGTGATACTTTAAAGTCAAATTCACCCTGATATAACTGGGCCATACTAGATTAGATTCTGAGCTACCCTGAATCAATCATTTACCTGAAATGAGTCACAAAGCCACAGAAAGGTTTTTCTGCTTTTGATTTTTTTTCCTTGTAATTTTCTTCCTGAAAATATCCTGATAGATATTTTCTATCTTCCTGATAGAAAATAAATAATATATTTAGAATTTATGCCATTCTAAACAAATAATTTCATTTCCTGATTCTGAAAATATTTAATCTGATGCAAGAAAATGGTGAAGTAAATATATTTTTAATCTACTAGTAAATAAGTTCAGCTCTGTAAATTTTGAAAACCTGTACTTAAACTTTCAGTCAAGTGAAGTCAATGATGGTCAAGAATATTCTGACTTTTGGTTACTTATTTTGTTAAAAATGACTGTTTTGTAGGATCAAGTCCAAATTAATTAATCCATCTATAGCCAACTGCCTGCTTTAAATCTAAACTACTACATTCCCATATTCTAACTATATTTAGAAGAACAAAAAGTAGATATATTTGCCCTCTATATTTGAAACATCGCAGGCAAAGGATTAAAAACTCCATGTAACTATGTGAAATATACATTAGGCAAACTTTCCTCAGGGAAACACTAAGTTACTCTGGGTTTACATGTGGATGCCAGTGCACTTGGTGGAAAGATCTCTGCCAAGCATTTCTAGATTCTGCTGCATTTTTCCTCTCAGAGTCCACTTCTTGCAGTTTGCTTCATATCTCATCTATCTCATTCATACCACAGAGGGCAACAGTATAGAGGGAATCCTTCTAGAAATTAATACCCCTGTTGCACATTAACTTCAAGGTGAATTTTATTACAGTTTGTCCTTCCTTAGCTCTCCCTTTCAAGCCTCTGGCTTGAACAGAAAAAGAGTGAAGCCTTGAAGGCATCTGCCTTTGTATGATTACAAGTGTGGCTATTAACTTTTCATTAAATAGTTTCAAATTTATAAATCCCATCTAAAAAAATTAGATACTGTGTGTAACCTTTTATATAGCCTGGGCATACTACTCTTCTTTTGGCAAAATCTGTTCTGTAGACAAAAGCAGTCAATCCTATAAGACTTATATATGTTATCAACGATTCACAGATAAGAAACACATTAATCCATCTCAGGTCCTAGTATCTGTCTGAGGTCTAAGATGCTTCAAATTATATATATCAAGTTAGAAGACTGTTCTTTTTTTTCAGTGGACTTTTAAATTATTAGGAAGACTTAATCTCTACATGTTCTCAAGGTATCTCAATATATTTAAACTCACAAAATAACCACCACCAGAAAAAAAATTCAAAACTGGTGCTATATTAATGACAATTATAATGAGTTGTTTCAATGTAAATTAAACCTGTCTGGATTCCATTCAGTTGGATTTGCACTAAGAAAGCTCCTTTTGTAATAGCCACAAAGGGATACATAATGGTACATATATGCTCATCAGCAAACCACAGAACCACACCATGAAAATCTTATGGGTTAGTACTTTAACTTAAGGAAACATTTGGGATTCCCAGGTTCACACTCCAGAAATGTGCAGACAAATGCTCTTCATCTCCTTTTCCTTTGCTACACAGACCTTTTTGGTGTGAAGCTGCATAAAGCACAATACTTTAAGAAAATGTGGAATGCATTGTCTAAGTTCTCACAACAAACTCACAGAGGATACTGTTGTCCACAAAAATTGGATGGATTACCCAGTGTGCAACAAGCAAAAAATTAGACACTCAAGAGAGACATCGATTATTTCAGAGTTACACAAGCCTGGATGCTCAGTGGTATTCCTCAAATCAAGCACACTCACTGTCAAAACTTCTTATTACTCATAACTTCAGCAAACAAAGGAATTACTGTTCACTGGCTACAAGTTACATAGTTTTCTTAATAATTACTATTCCATCTTATATTGGTTAACGAATCTCTCATTTCTCATGCTAATTAGTCCACATGCTCAGTCTTTCTCTCCTTTTGAGACAGTGGCTTTCTTGAGTCAGTGGTCTGTGACTCAGTGGTCACAATCTTCCCCCACCAGAATTACTTTTTACCCAGGTGCAGCTGACTCCAGCACACCTGAGCTGGCTTTGTTAGTTTCTTCCTTATCTTGCGAGTTCTGCCCAATGTCCTTGTGGTCTGTAAATTCTGCATTCTTTGGGTTCACTATCAGTGGGCATCCTTCTTCCCAAGCTTTTTGAACCTCCCACTAGGTCTGAGATCATTGAACACATCAAGCCCTAAACCTTAAAAAGGCAATTCTACCAACAAGATCTACCAACAAGTAATTAGTTTTTCTAACACCCGCACATCACTTACAGCTTGTTAGCTGGTATTGAACAGATTAAATCTCCCTTCTCCTTGATTAGGATTGAAAGTATACAATGACCAAACACTTAAGAACATATTTCCTAAGAAAATTTTACATATTCCACATTTTGAAGCAATACGGCTGATATGTGTGAGGGTTTTAGCATTTTTTTAAGCTCTATTCAAACATGCAGGGGCTGACTTGTCTGGTGTGATGCAGCCAGTGGATTCCAGCATCATGACAGGAAGCCCCCAACAAGATATGCAACTAAGTCCTGAGACCCTAACAAGGCCTCCATGATTGTTACTGCCAGTAATATTTCAAGACTAATTCAACAGTTAGAATATTGTACCCAGATAGTTTTATTAAGTCAATGCTACAAATTTTTATAATGTGAAATTACCCTTCTGCAGTCGTCATCTTACAGACTTTTTATTCTGAATAACCTGACCAAAAGTCACAACTGACATTCAGACTCAGAAAGGAGTAGGTACAGACACTGGAACATTCCTGAATCAGCAGGCTATCATTTTATTAATTCATTACATGTGCCATATAACAAGACTTTGTCTAGAGATAACAGGGCAACCATCCCTGAGAACTGCTTGACTGAATTCAACAAAAGATTCAGACCAATCTTTAAATTCTCTCATCCTTTCTCTTGAGGGGAATAAAAGATATTGAAGAAGGAATTCAATTGTTAAGATCCTTTCTTCTGTGCTTTTCAAAGGAAAAAGCTCAACTATTAAAATACCAGGTTGTCTCTCACAAGATGAGTCTTCAGTTGTTTGCACACAGAAGAGATGAGTCATGAGCTGAACTAGCTAAACACTTACATATATTTGGTTATTTGCTTCTAATTAACTGTTCTTCATCCCTCCTCCTTAATGTCCCCAGAATATTAAGAAGAATGAAATAAAAATTTGCTGGAGTTCTCTTGATTATCATTCCTTCCTTAGTTTCAGGAAAAAGAGATTGATCATAGCTGAAATATCCTAGACAAAACTTCTGCGTTATAAGAAGTGTAAATGGGACAAAGAAGAGACACAGACACATTTAAAAACTTCTTACTACTGAACAGGGAAAGTGGCACTCAGCTCCTTGTGGCACTCCATGAAATATACAACTCATTTGCAGCTGAAACTGCATGCTCCTTGTCTTCCTCCACCAAGCTTTTATACACTCAGCCTCCCCTATCATTATGCAAGCCCAGACACTATACCAAAACCAAAATTGTTAAAAAATTCTACACTATTAGTTCAAAAAGCTGCATACAAGTGCAAAGATTTTAAAAGATAATCATGTTGTTCAATCCCTTAAATTGCTGTATTTGTACAGGAAGAATGGATGGCTGCAGATCAGAAAAACTATGTTATTACTATGACTGGAATCTTCTGATGTCTGAGCATAATGTTCTCAGTATGTTATTTGGAATGAAGTTATTTTGCTGTGATGGCCAATAAAAATTATCTGTCTCCTGATTACTGCTGCTACAAGACTTTAACACCCAGGGACTTTGAGTTTCTACACCCTCTCTTTCACTTCTTGAAAAAATGTCTTTTAGATCAGTGTTCAAAAACAAGCTTCAGAAACTTCCCTTGACACTATACAATTTCTGTCGAGTGAGTATTTAACTTTCTGACAGAAAGCATGAATTTGCCTTCTTTGCTATCAAGTTCACATAGCCTGACCAATAACGTGATTATCAATCTTTGTTTAGTTCGTAATCATAAGCTATTTCCTTTGAAATGCTAAAAATCTGATTTAAAATAGATTTAATTTGCTCTTCTTTTTTATTTTCTTTGGTTTTAGTCCTCTAAAATCCAGGGAATAATGACATTTCTGAACACAATGGATAAATACTTTAAGAAACGCCACTTCTATTAAATGACAGCTTGATTCACATATTCTGATTTGGGAAGTTCTCCATCTCTAATGGAACAGGCTAAAATAATCTGGAGATATGTCTGCTTGTCTGACACACTTTCTATATACTTCCTCTATTTGGTAATACATTGTTTAATTTCTGAAATTTCTTGGAATCAGTGTATAAATCCTGACAAGTTGTCATAATTCTATGACAGGAAAGAGATATCTGTGTCAGAAAATTGAATTATCTGTTAACATTGCAGACAACATTATGTGGTCAGGATACAAAGATTAAAAATAGTGTGGGGTTGCTGCTTTTTTGGCTGAAAGATTGTTCTAGAATAAGATGCATGGATTTTTAATTTAAGGACCATTTTCTATTTGCCTTTCTCTTGCTAAACAAGTTAGGTACTTTAATTTCTTCTCACTTAGGGCAGGTGAAATGCATACATCTAACTCTGCTAAAGTATTTGAGAGGAGTCACTAAACAATCTTTGAAGTAGGAGAGAAATTTGAGTGCTAGAGAATTGTTGCCTACGAAGCCTGATGCCAAGTGTGCCATGGTGAAGGGGTAGGAGGTAGAAGTGACAACAGGAGGGGAAGGAAGTGGAGGAAGCAGTACAATGCAAACTCCTGTCCCTCTCTCTCCCTTATTAGACTCAAACCCCTGTGCTATGTGATAAAAACCAGAACTGTTCTCATAAGGCTGCTTTCTGCACAGCACACTGATAGATACAGTTCTTCTGAAAACAAGTTTACAGTAGTACATCACAAAGAAGTGAATTAGGTCTCACTCCTTTTGTTTTCTTACTGCTTTGGATTATTGCAGCCCAGCCTTTTACTATGGTGCAGAGAGGTGGAATATATCCAGGCAAGTTACAGTTCCCTTTTTCTGCACAGCCCTCCAGCTGCAGAGCAGAAATGCCAGGATGCTCCTGAAGTTTGTTCAAGCCCTGAGAGCTCCCCTTGGAGAATCTGACCTATGAGAAGAACTAACATCTGCAAACATCAATGCAGTGAAAGAGGGGATAATTCTGCTTTGGCTTTACATGTAATGTTTTCCCTCCAGTTTCGACCTGGTCTTGGCTGCCACATGACTCTTTATGCACTATTTAAAGGATAAAATATATAGACTATTTAAGCAAGTGATAAAAAGAGAGAGGAAAAAAATTACAAGGGAAAATAGGAATTGAGATGGAGGGAATTTTGCTGAAAGATAATGTATGGCATTTGCAGGTATCTATTCGAAATATGAACTATATAGTAGCCAGATTGTCTTCTCTTTCTAATACCTTAGATGAATTCAGTCTACATGTCTAACTTAACCAGACCATTTTATATGAAAAATTAATTACATTATAAATTGCAAAAAAAGCTCACATCAAGGAATCAGTCTTCTTAAATGATTAAGAAACAAAACTTGGAATTGAGATGCTTGGATTCTTTACTACACTCTGCCAATGACTTCCCTTTATCTCTTCAGCAACACTTGATATCTCTCCATCAGAAGTTTTCAGCACAGCACTGGATAATAATTCCTATTTTTATTTGTGATGGATATAAAATTGGAAAATAATCACACTTTCCTAGAGATTTTCCTATACAAGGCATATCTCTGAAAACATAGTGTAATTACTGCATTAAACAAAAAGGTCATTGACTGACCCTGATGTATGTATTTAATAAGAACATTTCTGAAAGACAAGATCATTATGACTATATGTATTTAGCAACAGTGTGTGAGGCAGTGAGATTTTCCTTGCTTCTTTACACCCATCAGCAATTTTTCTTCTCTCAAAGATGACAACCATGAAAAATATTTGCATGTTATAAAAGGCATCTTCCTTAGTTAAGTATATTTAAAAATTTATTACTATAATTATAAATATTATTATTATTGTTACTACTACTATGCCTTTGGAAAAATATATTAGCCATAGGTTCTACTATGACTAGTACAGAATAAAAACATAAATCTGAACACATGAGACTTATTAAGTTCATCATATCTTAAAGACTGGTTTTCTAATTGTAGTAGCACACAGGAGCAGTGGGTTCTAGAATCTGAAAATGAATTAATCCATTAAACGATGATTGGTAGGCTGTGAAAAGGCTGTTTAGTAGTATTAAAAAAAAATTTTGGTTATCAAAACAAAGCAAATTATTCTAATCAGGGTGAAGATGAAACTTCCTTCAATTTTGTCCCAACTTACTCAAACTATTAAGTTTTTATTTTATGTAAATAGTTATACTTTACAACTAAGTGTGCTGACACATACAAGAAAAATAAACACGGCAAAGGATTTCCATTTTTAAGTTATTTATGCCTACTTCTTCAAAATGCATAAAATGAGATAAACAAGTTAATTTGATTTGACAAGCAGAGAGAAAAATGAGAAATGAAAAAACCCCTCTAATCTACAAAGTGGTAATATGAAAGATCAACTATATATTTACTAAAACCATCCATGAGTTTGGCTTCCTGAAACACAAGGAAACACACAGCCTTGACTTTTTAAGTGAGTCAAAATGTGAAGGCAGCAGTACATAGCAAGTCTAAATCATTACTCTATCTCCTGCTTTCAAAAAAAGTACATTCAAACTCTTGTTGCCTTGAAGAAAGCAAACAATAAGGAGATGATCATGTCTTAAGGGTCAAGCAACAGGAGAAAAATGTGCAATTTCTGTTTCAGTTGCAACATGTTCAAATATACATTAAGACTATTATGCAGCAGACCGGTTTACTTTATCCACTGACTTCTATTGTTTTTCCCCAGGTATAGCCCATTGTTGTAGCATTAATG
Organism: Lonchura striata; assembly: GCF_050655825.1. Taxonomy (NCBI): domain Eukaryota; kingdom Metazoa; phylum Chordata; class Aves; order Passeriformes; family Estrildidae; genus Lonchura; species Lonchura striata. The sequence goes on from NC_140705.1 coordinate 38,042,972, forward strand.
TCCCCATACCAAAGGTAAGTCAAATTTATCAGGATATGTTTGGAAAATTAAAATAAACTGGTGTCTTTGCTAGGGCTACAACACCTTGTCCAATAGTATTCTTTATGTAAAGCACTTTCTTGCTCTGAACATATCCATACTAATTTCCTTATGGATTGCTGTATTACATTTTAATTCTCAGCTCCTAATGGTAACAAACAGATTATGCAAGGACTTTTATTCTTTCTCTGTTTATAGCAGCTGAACTGTCATCCAATATTTCTGCCTCTTTATAGAACATAGCTTAAATATGACCATTTTCCTAATTCAGATAATTCCTATTGTCTCTGTTATCAACTATTTTGGAATACACTTCTGATTTCAATATCTATCTGAAAAACCTAAGTCCTTCTGGCACACTTTATAGAAAAACTTGTGTGAAGAATGATATGGTGTGAAGCCACATATATATACTTTCTTATTTATTTATACTTTAATATTCACCACCAGTTGTTGGTAAGAACTGTACCTGGATTTAGCACAAAGTCCACCTGCTAAATTTTAGTTTTATGTATGCCATGAAAATAAAGGAATGCAGCTGAGATCAGACAATTCCCTCCTTTTCACACCTGCTCTTAAAAACTACTCCTTTATTAAATGCTGGGTTTCACTAAAAATTAAGACACAGTGTGGTTTTAATATAATGACATTTTAGTAAAATTATAGATTAATTTTAGAGAAAATGTATGTATGCATGTTATAATTTTCTCCACTGCAAAAAGAGTTCTAAAAGATGAGCTTTATATTTCTTTGCTATACTCCAGAGAAGAACAGTTATATTAGCTTTTTTAAAGGGAGTGCAGCCATTAGTGTACAAAGCATTTTTGTCAAAGTTCATTGCACAAAGTAAGAACATATCCTCTAAATTTTCATTCTAATTAGAAATCATGGAATATAATTTTCATAATTAGGTGGTAAAATGGCTACATGTTCTTGAAAAATCAACACAGAGCTCAAATTGAAAAACAGTAATAAGAAAAAAAAATGTGGCATATCCTTTCAGGTTATCAGACTTATTTATAATATACTAAACTGCATGAATGCCAATGTAAAAATATTTTTGACTAAAAGTTCTAAATAAGTGGTAATATGTGCTCGGGAGGCAGTATGGTCCAGCATAATCAGTAAAACCCTGAGACAGCGCTGAAATATAAAGGTGAGATGGGAATAAACTTACTGCCTCATAGATCCCCAAAAGAATCTGGACACAGATAATAGGAGATAATCCCATTTGTAAGAGGTTCCCCATGTCCCTCACACCTACTACAGAAACTTTCTTTTGTCCTGTGGAATTGGCATAATGGAAATACGTATAAGAAACCCACACCCTTATAAAACATCAGGGCACTTTATCTCTCATGCCATTGTTTCACCATCATTAAGTTTGCATAATTATCCCATTGCCCCACCGAGGGGGAGTGCATTGGAGTGCATAAATGCATGTGCCATTTAAAAAATGGACATGGCCATAATATAAAAAGGGACATCAACAGTTTGAATGTTTGTGTAATTTTTATTTACAGATACAGTTTGTGATTGAAACATTTTTAAATGCTGCTACATAATAATTTTCTTATGCAACTTTCCTACAAGGAAGAAACATAGCACTAGAATTCTATACAAGCTTGTATTTTCAGGAAGCCTGGTTCAGTGAAAACGCAGGATTAGGATGCCTTTCTGGCACTTTTTCATGTTTCCCAGGCTGGATTATGATGGAAATTGGAACAGTCCCCAGGAGATGACAGCTGAGGGAGGGGGGGATTTCTGTATTATAGCAAACTCCAAGGATGCCCTAAGGTAAGCAGAATTGCTCAGAGTTTGCACAATGCCACATGCTGTTATTCTGTTATTGAAGGCACCATTACATTTCGGCGCACTGTAGTCTCACAACCCACCGGCAAAGAGGTGACAGGCATCACCGGTCATCTAGCAAAGCAGTTTGGTTCCCCTTAGACTGTCATTTATAATGCAGCCATTCTATATGCCTGGAGAGATACTTTTCTCTGCTACCTGTGCAATGACAACAAACAAAAGAGTCTGCTTCAGAATATCACATATCAAAAATGAGGGAAAATTTCTTGGCTGCCTACAGGATAGTAATGATATAAATAGCATGAATAAATCTCACTTCCCTGTGTATCACCCAATTTGTATGGGAATGCCACTGGAACACATCTCTGCCATGCCAGTGTTATCAAATGTTGTGTATTATAGAAAAAAAAGACCTGTTCCACTTTTCTTTACAGCCCAAGTTGCATCTACAACATTTGGGAAAAACTTGCATAAGAATAAAAATTGTTCTGGGAAAAAAATAGTATGGTGAAGAATAAAAAATTATGAAACTGGTTTTTAAAAATATCTAGTTCTAGAAATAACACTCAACTCAAATTAATCCCTGGTATAAATGTATGGCATACTATTAACCTAAAGAGAATAATATCCCACACTCTGCATGGCTAGGACCAATCTAAGGAGATTTAATCTTAAATGCTTGTTTGAAATGAAGATTTTGGTCTCTGAATCCATATTCTTCCTTTAAGACTGCCTGGCAGTGGGATTCTCTCCCACTGTTGGCACAGTGCCTGGTACAATGGGACATCAAACCTCATTGTGTGCCTAAGACACAACTGTAAAATCATTACTGTCTACACATACCTGTGCCATCTTGGTTCCTCAGTACCATTCATATGCCCTCTCCTCTCTTAAACCTCCAGCTGAATGTTCTCATGTGTGAAACAAGAGACTACAGTGGTAAACATGAAATACACAGACTCTGAAATGTGCCAGCAAAGCATACATGGTAATTAAACATCAGCAGATGTGTGCTATTTGCTAACTAGGCCTTAAACATCAATAGGTTCTGGGTTATGTTCACTCCTCAGGCTATTTATTAAAGCCTAGTAATAGCAAATGTTTACCTGGTTTGACATATTTATTTTTAGATTTATTTTTAAACCTTTAACTTCCTGCTGGATTAAATTTACTCTTACAAGGCCAAAGTAATAAAAAATTAAAGAAATTTGCTGCTAGATGATCTGATGAAGCACCCTCTCCACTTCCAGTCATTCCCGCTTTTTAGCATCTTCAAGCCTGACATCAGTTTTGGATGCAGCTAAATGCTAACTATCCCGATAAACATGTACACTACCAGCTGTGGCTCCATCTGCTCAACTAAACATTTTCACACCAAATCTGCCGGGGAAAAAAAATATTGGTTTTGGAGTTGGTTTGTAACAACTGAAATATTAAAATCTTAAGTCCAGGTGGCCCCTCGCTTTCCTGTTTCCTCTGATGAATATATTTAGAAGAAACACAACCATCTATTTATAGTCTGCCTCAAACCCACAAAATCCAACGGAATGAACTTGGTGCAAAAAGCACAGATAAATAAAATGTATATTCAGAGCTGATAACCCTTCACATTGCCTTTTGCAGAGCCCTTGCAAATGCGTCTCTGACTGTGTGACCTGACCAATGTGCAGCAGCAGCTATAAACAGCTCCTGGTCCCTCTGCCCCAGCCTGGAGGCAGGAAAGGTTGGTGTCTTTGTCAGGCTGCTCCCAAAGCACTGCTTTGAAAACCCAGAGTGGCAATTGTCCCTTCAGTACATCGGGATGACAGCTGTAGTTTTTCAGAGGCTTTCATGAAAAAAAAAAAAGATAACTTTTTTCTCTTTTCTTTTTTTTTTTTTTTTTTTGCGAGGAGGAGTACCTGTAGGATCAGTGCAGACGACATGCTACCAGAATCTTGTACAGCACGTTCTCAACTCATAGCTGTGTATATCCCTTTATATCAGGCAGAGATCTAGCTCCCAATCTGTAAAACTCTTCTTGCCTTTAAACAGTCTTTCTTTCTTTAGGATTCTTTAGGAAAGAAATAAAAGTCCTCAAGAAATGGCAGAAAAACACTGTGAATGTGGCTCTTGGCTGAACTGTCAAAATCATGTTAGAAAGTTCATGTGGTAATGAGAAGGCACTGGGAACAGCACCTGCCACTGTGCAATAAGCCATGTACCAAGTCTGAAATAGGAACAAGGTTTGTACTGCATGAAGCCAGTGCTTATCACTGTCCCCTCCTTCACTGGGAACAGGACAGAAGGTGTGGGGCAGTCCAGCTCAGTCATCATGAAAGCTTGAGTGGCTGTTGTGAAACATGGGCAGCACAAGGGCTGAGCCAGAGGAGAGCAATAACCGTAGCCACAAAAGTGCAAGTATGTGTTTCCTGCTATACCTGCCAGGACCTGTACACTGCTCCTGCTGAGAGTCCTCAGTGCCCATGCCAGAGTCCTGAGGTAATCTTACACCTTCAGGAACAACAGTTTGAAAATAATGGATACAAGCCTATTTAACTTGAAAGACCAGCTGATTCAGGCCATCAGCTGGTTTGTGCAGTGTCATCTTAAAGGCAAGACCAGAAAAACTCCCCACCCCAGTTAAGGTTTTTAAACAGTTGTAGTAATATAAGAAGTCAGAAAACAGCAAAATAATCAGACTGGGGTTTCAAATTCAAGAAAGTCCTGGTGTAAACTCAAGAAGGATAAAAAGGTATGATGCTTCTCTTATATTTTGTTGAAATCCCAAGAGTACTTTTATTGAAGAGAATGGGGTAATGCAAAAATTTTCATACTAAAGAGACATCAGACCTATGTAGGTACAAAGTACTCCTTGACATGAAAATATCTTTCTGTTCAAGAAAGTTAAATTTTATTTTTGATATTACACCTTCTTTTCTGTTACATATATTCCTTACAGAAACAAAAAAAAAAAAAATCCTGCTATGTCTAATAATTCCTGCTAATTAAAAATAATGTCACCCAGGAATCTCCTTTAAGTAAATGTGGCAAGCAATTAATGGCTTAGACACTACATCAGAGACTTCTGAAGTTTTTTGATACAGTTTTCTCATGATTTTGGTCTGAGTTGATTCTTACTATTAAAGACTAGTACATAGAAGAGCCACAAAGTTTATTCAGCTGGTGAAATGGAAAGACACAAATCAAAACAGTCATGAGAAAGATATCCAGATTCTGCAGAAAGAGGTAGGTTTGTATATTTTATTTTTTCTGTTCCACTTAGCGATGACTTGTCTATCTGCAGGAATACAAACCTGTCAGTGGAAAATGCATCTATCAACTAAATTAATCACCTAACAGCTCTTACTAGAAGTTACACATTGCAAACTAGTTCTTACTTTTGCTGTATCTAACAAGTTAATACAACTAAACTGTGAACAATAACGTGCTTTCCTTTCATATTTTTGACTGAAGAAACATTACAAAAAAATCTCAGTAATAACACTAATTGTGAGACATGAGTGCCAGAAATAAAGCAAGTATTATGAAGTCACATAAAGAGGCACATATACATAAGCCACTTTACTACCTTCTGTGGTTTTAGTTTCTCCAAAAGAAGTACTACTAGCATCAGTCAGAGAATAATGAAGAAACACATTTTTGTGAAACAAAACAAAGACAATTATGAAGAATTTTAAACCCAACATCAATATTCAGCACTGTACACAAATAAATTGGGGTTTCTGTGGTTTAGTAGCCAGTATCTCTGCCTGCTGGCTAACAGTAAGGAATAATACTTTAAAAAAATTAATAACTATTAAAATAGAATTTATTTTATAATACTAGGATTTAACTTTGGTGTAGATATTGCACTATTATCTATGTGACTTTGAAATAAAACTAATCTAGCAGCTTCTTTAGAAGTAACGCCTATGCTATAATAATATAATAATTTCCCATCTATATATAATTTGTTATAATTTGGCCTATATTCACTGGAATTCTTTGACTTCTGCTAGTTTATAATCCAGGGATATTTACAAACAGAGAAGAATACAAATATAATATACATCCCTCACCTCTCTTAAGGAGAAGGGGAATGAGTACCTGAACACCTAAGTTTCAAAGTGCTTTTTTTGTTCTGCTTGTGGCTGTTTCTCTGCAACGATCAAGATACAAGCAAGTTCAAGAAATTTGCATCACACAGAGAAATAAAGCAATATTTCGATAGTCATCAGATTCCTTGGGAATTAACTCGGAGACTTTGATGCAAACTGTACTGCTGTATGCTCCCTTCTACAGATAAGCCTTATATTTTCTGTGAAGAAAGCTACTGAAGAACTTCCAGCAGTGAAACTATCAAGCACTGAGACTTTAGATAGCCTTTTAGATATCTGGGCCCAGGCCAGAGAGTCTTGAAGATAAGAGTGGAGACTGCAGTTAAGCCTAATTCTCTGAAAAGCCAATGTAAGGCAGTCTCATGTGTCCCTGGTGGTCTGAGCTGCTGCAACCTTTCATGCCAGATAACTTTCCCTAACTGGCAAGAGCTTAATTCTCAGGTATACAGTGCTCCTGTCATCCAAGGGAGAATTAATGCAAGAATAACTACATACAGCGCAGCATCCAGCAGGATGAGGTCAAATCTCTTACTCAGAGATGGAGTTTTATTTACCAGACGACACCCAGTAGCAGCTTTACTATCAGCACAGAATACAGAAGTACTCCTAAATTATGGAATGCATTGATGGAAAAACAATATATAACTTTCACCAGAAGCTCCTACTTCCAGAAGGCCTGGAATCTCACTGACTTGTCACTTTATTCTGTCTGCCTCATTTATGTTCAGTTTCAAAACAACTATTCTTTATTTCTGCGCTGGTTTTTGCAATCAGTTGCCACTACAGTGAAACTGGAATGGTTACAGGCCTCCAAGGACAAAAGGAAATGTATGTGATCTGCATATTTCTCAAGCATACCATCCGACCTGTTCACACAGTAGCTGAATATAGATGCCAAAAAGAGTTAGCAATAAAATTGATTCTTGAAAGACACCGGAATGAAGAAGAGAAAAGCAGTCTGCCCTGACTGCTGGTTGGATGTGTTTGTCTGGGAATAATGCCAACCATTTTAGTGTATTACTTTGGATCCTGCTACCTCTCTCAAGCAAGAAAGTACTATCTCATGATCAACTGTGTTAAATGATTCAGATATGTCTAAAGTGATGAGAATAGATGTCTGTACTGTCTCCACTGACAGGAGCAGATTACATATGCCACTAAAACCATTTCAAGTCCTGCTTTAAATTCAGATTGTGCTGGATCTAGAATTTTATCTTAATTTAGTTAATGCAGTTGGCCTTTGGCTAGCTTCTCTATGAGCCTGCAAAGAGTTTCACAATTATTCTGTGTCTGTATGTGGGGATAGACAAAGAAAAATGATTACAGTTTGCTCTAGGGTGAAATGTGGAACCTCTTAGAGAGCACATGGAAATGCTACACAAAGATTTGGGCCAGGAAATGAATAGCTAATCCAACTGAAGCTACAGGGGGAGTGATATGGATGTGAGACATAATTATTCAAACTGGAATTTGCTTAGAACACTGAGGTTAACGCCTCTCCTCTAGAAAATTGTGTAAAGGCTACAACTAACAAGACTTCAGGGGTTTTAATTCATTTGAAAAGCAACAAAACCAATTGCAAAATTCTTTTTTCCCACAAGGGACAATGGGTTCAGCATAATAGAGTGAGAAAGAGCTATCTTCTGAATCATCCTTAGCACTTCTTTCAACATTTGGATTCACACTGCAGGTATCCATTTCCAGTAATAATACTCCCCATTATAACTCAGTATGATAGGTGAAAAGAAACAGTATAAAGAAGTGTAGCTACAGAGACCATGAGTCAAATACTTGTGTAATTTAACATTGCCAACTAACTAACAAAGAAAGTAACAACACACAGCAAACTATACACTGGAGAACTTGTATACTGGAAAATTTCTATGTTGTTACTTTAAATTTAAATAAGAGTAGGTGTACTAGGAAGTAGGTGAATGAAGGTTATTAAACCACATATATATATGTGCACTCACACATATAAAAGAAGCAATTTCATGTTCAAAGCAGTACAAAAACTACTATGTCTTTGTGGGATTTTGCTGATCTTTCAGGAGTGACACATCAATTTGTTAAAGGAAGAAAAATGGATTCAAAACCCACAATGTTTTAAAAGCAATTCCTTTCAGAGCTCTACTTTTTTGATAAATTAACTGTGATCAGCAATGAAGAAATCCATTTTCCTTTCTATCTGCGCTTCAAGTAATGATATAATAATAATAATAATAATAATAATAATAATAATAATAATAATAATAATAAATGCATATAATGAATGCATATAAGCAATTCATGCCAATGCCCAAATTTTTAGAAGTAGCCTCTAATTTTCAATTACTTGGTTTTTGTAACTCACATAATGATTTTCAGATATGTCAATTGTCTACAAGTCTAGTGGCATTTCAGTTATGCAATAAAATAATTTTCACAAGAAGTCTGGTAGGTGTCTGCTTCACCTGACTGAGCAACTTGGTGCAACATGAACTTGCGTCCTATCACCACAACTTCTTTCCTGACCCCTTGAAAGAAACAGCTCCTCCCAATAATCACTGCTGAAAATCAGACCGTGGGCATCAATCAGTGGGCATCCACCACCTGAAGCATTCAGAGAAGGCACACTTTAAAACCTTGATCATATTTCTACACAATCGGGCAATTATGTCATTACTTAGAATCTGTAATTGTGAAGACCCTCCTCCAGAGGTTTCATTCCATAGACCAAGTTAGTGACCCATTGTAAAGCACCTCCTTATAATATGATTTCAAACTTCATTTTCACACCTTGATTATGACTGGCATCTTCTTGTTTCACCTCCAGAAAGGTGCTGAGTCATTAGCAGCACAAGATATGAGAGCATAAATTTAAACATTAGCAAAGCCAGGATAAACACAATCTTCCAGAGTCCCCTGAACTTAGACGCTACATAAGACTATACTACCATTATCTGTAGCAGAAAAATCTTTAAGCAACTAGTTTTTGTGGAACACAAAGGCAAAACTTGTTTAAAATGCATTATAAGACCAGTTACTATTAAGAATCATAAATTTATCTTCTGGGTTTGAACCACTGATGGCATACTATCAAAAAAAAAATCTAACTTGAATTTATTTAATTGTATGTAGTACAAACGTAAAACACTATTTCCAAGTACTCATTTTACTGACTACAACATGATTTGTCCTCCCACAAATTGCAAAGAAGTATTTTGATGAAAAAATGGTGAAGTCAGAATATAGTCAAATGGTTTTCTAGCACCAATGATGCAGAACTTACAGATTCTACAACGTTAACAAATGCAACATTCATTTAAAAGTAAACAAACGGGGGATAAGTCTTTGCTCGCCTTCTAAATTTACACTATCCAATGAAACAACACTTATTCTATGCTTTATCAGTCTTGACATCAATATTAAAACAGATATTACAAAGTGCCATAATTGTTTATACGTCCCTTCCAGCCATTTCAATGTGAACAGTGTCCTCCTTGTTTCTCTACCCTACACACAGTGATTTCATCATCTCCAGTTCACATATCAATTACCAGACTTGTGCAATCTAAACAAATTTTTTTTCTTTTCTATATCCAGCCTCTCTTAAGCAATAAAAAAAAAATACCACCGTCAAATTACAGGTGAAATGTTTCTGAGAAACCAGAGAACATTAAAAAAATATATTTTCCTAATTAAGAAGGTAGGAGTGGAAGGGGACTTTGGGATCACGGTGTCCAGTCACCTGCCATCTAAAGCAGCCATGTGATGTCATTCCTTCCAAAAGAATATCCACACTCCATCTTAAAATCAGATTATGTCTCCCACTACTTCCATCAAAAGGCTATTTCAGAATCTCATGGATAGAAAAGTTAAAATTTCCAGCCTAAATATCTCATGGTACAAAGCCAACCATTTGTTTTCACATCAGCACTAGTCATTTCATTAAGTTGGAATGTCATTCCTGATTGTTCCCCAGCATTCAATCCCAGTGTATTTCTGAACACTAGTGAAATCTGAGGCAGTGTAGCCTCTCTCTGTGATTCCTGTTGAATTTCTATCAGGTAAAATAAAGGCAACAGAAGAAGAAAATTAGGCAGTATACATAAACATGGCTCTGTGGACTAAGGAAAAGGATACTCCTAAAGACATGGAAGGAGCACAGTAAACTCAACAGTTAAAGAAGGGACCTGACTCTGCCATTTCACAGTTTGTGGTGTAGTGCTGGAACAGCCTTTCTAAGTCACAGCACCCTATTCTAACAGAAGGCTTAGCATGTTCTTTTCTCAAAAAAACCATGAACACTGGCACACTCACCTCAGGACAGGTTTTTTGGCTCTCAAACCCACATACACTCCAGTGCCAAATTAAAGGCAGACGATAGGAGCTATGTTTTCAGCTAAGCAGATCCAACAGCTTTTCTTCCAGCACGTTTCCCCTGAAACCTTCTAAGTCACCTGACTTTCTAGAAGCAGAGGGTGAAATTTCATAGCCTTTTTGATCCCCTCCTAATAATGGGCTGCTGATAAAATATTCTGGTTCTACTCTCTGCTCAAAACCATGCTACTCCATCATTTCCTTTACATGAGATCTTTGGAACAAGACCTGAGAGTAAAAGGAAAGTGTTCTCTTGCCTCCTTCCCATTGGAGTCATGAGTACTAATGCAGGGCCCAGCACTCAGCACACAGGCACCTTCAAGCACTTTTTTTCCTTTTCAACTATGAAACAGAGCTGATTATCACACCTTAATGTAGTGTTAAACTACCTGTTTCTCCATGCTCAAAGAGATGATCACAGTGCAGATGCAATAAAAAAAGGGTCAGCTCTGATAAGTTCATGTTGAATTCATATGAAGAATAAGTTATGTTTTACAAGTGGTAGCTCTTGGACTTTTCAGAAGGAAATAAATTTGTCAAACCTCAAAATATAAATCACTTGTTAGAAGGAAAAAAATATGTATTTTAAACTAAATCTAAAGTATAGATGGTTTCATGACTATTTTAAAAAACTGATCTGAAGTTCGTTGTCATTAATCATACAGCCATTACCAAGCTTTTGCTTTCAAAGTGATTTTTTTAAAATCATTTGAAGACAAGAAAGCAATAACAACAATACAGCACCTAATGTCACAAAAGTGAAGAATTTGCTTTCAACTCTTATAGGAGTCTAAGCCTCATCTGTTTCATTTTTCATCACAGTTAATCTCTACAGATATTACACTATATTAAATCTGTATCACAGCCATATATATCTTCAGTTCTCCTGTTATTTGTATGTTCATGACAAAAACAAACAAAAAAGACCTCAAATCAAATTCCCCAAGATGTCTCATGTGAAGAGATTTCTTTTAATTCATAACTAGTTACCAAAATCTAACTATTCTTACATTTAGCAGTATTAGATTTGTCTGGCTATATTTTAATTTATAAACTCCAACAAAAGAAAAAAATTAATCATTTTACCCACTGTAACACTTTTAATCATCTTACATTACTACTTTCTTTTTCCCTTCACATCCCTCGCCCAAAATGGGCTTAATAATACAATTAGTGTTGAACACTAAAAGGTAAATTTCCCAAAAGGTTAAAATGTATTTTAGAACTACATTTTCAGCTGTTTCTGGTATGAAATTACACTTGGGACAATTCAATGCAATAATCTATAAATCTGTGTAACAGGTCCGTGGCCATATTTTCCAACACTGGCTTGCATTTCAGTGAAATCTGGAGGTAACAGCAACTGAGAGCTATAGAATATAATTAAAAAATTAGCATTCTAACTCAAATAGATGCAAGTTACAAACAAACAAACCAACAAAAAAAAAAAAACCCTTCAGCTAATTCCCTTGGGCAAAAGATAAATAGTAATGTGTAATACAAGATTCTCTGAGATTTTTAATATTTCATGTATGCACAAATAATAATTACTGATGCCTATGAAGTCATTAATAATATTTTCAAAGAAAAATATTGTTTGTACTTGAACAGATTTTTCTTTAAAAAATTAAAAAAATATATTACCTACTAATTTCAAGGTTAACAGGATAATGCAAATTCATATGGGTCCCTGATGATCAAGGTAGGATTAACATATTTTTACCTTCTCTAATAGAACTGCTTTGATAAAAAACATTGTTCAGCACTGTCATGATGTATGGCTCATATTTTGAAATCTGACAGTTTAGGAGTGCATTATGGCATTCCATTAAACTGAATACATTTTTGTGCTGCACAGGAAAAGATAAAGAGGCCACAATTCCTGTCTTTTTTTTTTTAAAGAATAATGGCTTTTCTCACTACTGTAGTGAAAATTTTAGAAAATGTGGTATTTAGTGGACTGCTAAATTCTACTCTCCATGTCTCAAAAACCATGAGGATACCTCCTTATTTTGTATAAATCCTAATTTTTTCACAAGAACATGAACCATATTAATTGACAGAGATGTCAGCTAAAGCCCCAACTTACAACTGCTGCAACAGTAATTCTGAAAACCTTTGGAATTCACCCTGTCAATTGACAGTTATGTTTCATCTTCTGAGCAATAGTCATGACTTCCGTAATTGTGAAATTCCAGAAACACTAGTAATGCACTGTTATTTCACTAAACAATGCTGTCACTGTCATAAGAAATAAGGGAAAGAAAGGAGAACTAGAAAAAAATGTGAAACTTCAGGTTAAAACAGATGTATGCAAGGACACCTTATTCCCATGGTGACAGGACAGTGCTAAGTTGTTTACAATGCCTTGAAATGTAGACAAGGTGTTAAAGAGATTTATCTATCCTTCAGGTATTTGGGGTTGTACTACTACAAAGCCAGCTATATCATAAATGTTATTAGCCCATTGCTCAAATGCAAAACATCACCTCAACAAGAATCTAGAGAATACTTTAAAAACAATTTATAAGTTGACTTTTTTCCTCCAGCAGTATGCACTTTACCTTCAGTCTTTTACCCAAAGTTTTCAAAACCAAGATTAATAAAGAAACAGCTTTCAGAAGATCCCTGTTATCCCTAGTCAGAATAATAATTTAGTTGATCATTAAGAAAAGCAAAATGTTTGTGCATGGCCAGAAGAGGAGAATATACCATTGGGTGGGAGTTCTTCCATCACAGGACCCAAAAGGGCAGAAGTCCTAAAGCTTCAGCTGAGTATCTGAGTTTCTTTATTCCCCTTATGGTTGAGTCCAAAAAATGCAATATGGAGCAAGAAGGTGGCAAAACAATCACAGCTTCACACAGCAAATGTGTGAGGAAGAATGGGGGCTTTGAGAATGTGCTGGAAAAGGAACCAGGGATTGAGGCTTGATGGTTCTGCCTTTGCTCACCCTCAGCTGGAGATGTGGGAAATTGCCCTCTGTGTTTGTACCTAAAATCTACTCTGTGATTACCACCTAAAATTAGTGGTTTGGATTGGCTAACGGTTCATGATTTTATCTATATAAAAAAAAAAATTACAAAATTGATCCCCAAAGTTTAGTATCCTCTTTTGCCCAAGGGTATTCTCTGAGGTTTTTTTTGTTGTTGTTTTTTTTTTTTTTTGGTTGTTGTTCTTGTATGTAACTTGTGAAACTTGCATTCATTTTGAGTTAGAATCAGCTGCTCTTTACACCTACTTTTTTGTGATCTTAGAGACAATCAGGTTTAAAATTGCCTGCCCTGCAGCCACTGGAACAGAAGCTTATGCCCATGTTGAAGAAATTCTTGAGCTTTATCAGTGTTGCAATGTGGCAGAAAGGTGACACTTCAGCTTTATAACTCTTCCAATTTAAAACAAACCCCAGATCTTTCCACATGAAAGATACAAGAGCAATGGTGCTGTCTCCATAAAATTATTCCTCTCATTTGGAGTAGCGGGGTGAAAAAAAACATTAGCCATGAAAATGCAGTTTAATGCGAACAATCTTGTTATTTTAGAGTACTGGGTGAACAGTTTATTAACTGCAACAAGGTCCACATCTTCCCAAGTGTAATTAGGGAATGAAGGAATGCCTCAGTGCTACAGTTTAAAAGCTGCTGTATTAAAGACCTGGTTTTATCCAATGGAAAACTTTCCTAGAACACTGCAGAAAGATTCACAAGGGTCAGGTTGCCAAGAAAAGTCACAATTATTAGTTATTAAAAGCAAAGTTCCAGAAATAACAAACTCTTTCAGAAAGCTTGCAAGCTCAAGACATTTTTTTTTTAAGAAATAAGTGTATTATTAAAGTATCGTTAAGGGTTTACTCTGCTACCTGCTCTGTCTGTCTAAAAGCTTCAAGATTCCTGCTGAGATTTGTTTCTTTCTTATGCACAACTCACAGCTACCCAGTCCATCCAGCAGATCTGCAGGAGATGCAAGCTTTCTCAGAAAGCTGGTGACACACTGGACTAGTCCTGTTTAAAATCTCTCTTTAAATGTACAAGGATTTAGATATAGAGGGATGAAAAAGTCTGTTTAGGGAGGTTTAGAAGAATTCCACCCAAGAATTTGACCATTACTGAACAAAAAATACCAACACCTCTAGATTAACATGAAAACAAGGGCTTAATTCTATTTTACATTTTAACAAAAAAAGGATAACCCCCCCCCAAAAAAAACCCAAATCATGGAAGATATATATCTTTAACCTATCTTTGTATTTATAAAGCCATTAGCAAAACAGTATCTGAACGCCTCATAGTCATTAATGGATTTTTCCTCACAATTCTTCTTTGATGCAAAGTTCTATTATCCTTATTCTTCTTGTGAAAAACAGTGTCATGGAGAGATTAAGTCATTTATCCAAAGTAACACAAGATGCCTATGGGAATGACTATGTAATTTATCACGGATCTCAAGAGCCGCAGTCCACTGCCTGAACCAGTAGACCATTCTCTTCGTAACAGACAAGAGCTGTTGTACAGTACCTTAAATGACCTTTCAAAATGGCTATTTTGTGCATGGCTGTTGCTCTATCACCAGTCTGAAGAAAGCTGTTAAAGCAACATGCTTTGAAAGAGCTTAATTAAGCACCCTGTATCTTGTCTCAACACCAGCTGTGAAACTTGGGAACACATATACTTTCAGGCCAAATATTACAGATCTCTTGGAAGTTAGCAGCAAAGTTAAAGCTCTGCAGCTTGGCAGCTGGAAAAGATCCTTCATGCTCTGCAAATGACCATACTTTATTCAAGTCTTTTAAAGTTTTTTTTTCAAGACTTTTTATATTCCTGTGACTGAAAAGAACTACTATACTCGCAATATATGTCTGAATATCCATAGGAGCCATTTGGTAACTACCAAAATATGTTCTTTCCCAGTGCACTGAAGAGCTCTGTTTATCATTTGGTAAAGCTGCTTAAAAAGAAAAGGCAGTCAATTGTTTTCTCTTTGCATTCAACAAATGGTTTCGGTTTGAATGTAATTCAAACTACAGGAGCACCCATGAGACTGGTGGTCTGAAACACTGGGTCAGTATCTGCCTCTGAAGACACTAATTAATTAAAATATGTTATTTAAAGAAAAAACTACTTAAGTTTGTTTTTATACAAAGAATAAGTACAATTCACATCAGCAACCTAAAACTCTCCAGCCACTATGTTCACCTGAAGGGATCATGACCAGGAGTGAAAAGTTTACTGGGTCACGCTCCTTTAATCTTACCGTCTCTTTTGAGTGACTGCCAAAACCCTTGCTTATGATGAAGTTTATGAAGAAGAAAATGAACTGAGATCATAATTTAAATTCCATACTGCTCACAAACAACTTTCATATGGTAACAATTTTTGGTCACTGGTTTACTGAATTTGAATTGGATTGGTGACCTAAAGGTGAAAGGAATTCAGCATCCCAGTATCAATCTCCATGCTGTTTATTGTTCCAATTTTCTGAAGTTCAAAGTTGTAGAAGTGAGAGTTACATGGTTAAACACAGTTGTCTCCACTTTAGAACCACTTCAATATTTTCAGGTTTTTTCCCTTAAAATAATTCTAAGCATAATCTACAATTATACAAAATTTTCTACTGTATGAAGAACTTTTGATTTAAAAAAAGTACCTTCATTAAATAGGAAAATAATCTTTCACATAATAAAACAATGATATTTAAGAAGTCCTGTTATACAAAAAAACCTGTGTTACAAGTTCAACTGTGCCTTTGTAAAACTATCTGCTTCTTTCAAGGGATTTTAGTTATATGAATCATTCAGATTTCTTTGGCTAACTTAAAAATTATAAATAAAGAAAATCCTGTGACTTTAAGATTTCATCATTTCCCTCACAAATCCTCATATTTTATTAATTCCTTTTAATTTTTTTTTTCCTAATCCATATATTCTGTTCTGTACTTAAAACATGAAACTTAGCTAACATACTACTTTATCAGCTTCAGTGATAAAATGAATAAATTTCTTTCCAGGCAATGGACTTGGAAAATTCTCAAGGAATTCTCACTTGATTCTAAAGTTTTTCTTCAGTCAAAACCTGTGTATTTTTTTTTTGTTTTTCATTAGGGAATGGGAAAGAAACTGAGAGGAAACAGAGAAGGAAAAAAACTTTCAGAAAAATTAGACAGGAATTTCCAAAATATTCAGTGTGTCTAAACTGTAGGGAACCAAATGAAAGATTTGCACCATGCAATTATTTAACAAGTAAGGCAATTTTTTTTCAGTTTTTTCAATATCTTAGTTCTTCACCATTTTTTCATGAGAGAGACATAAGAAAAAAGAATAGCCTCACACACAAATTTATGACCATGCTATTTAATCTTCTGTTTCAATAGTACATTTTTAAAGGTCTATCTTTTACCCACAGAGCAATGAAACACAAATCTGAATACAATTTGAAATCCTTAATCTGATATTGGGAAAAGGACTTCTAATTCATCCTGGGAAAGCATCAGCTCTACAAAGTAACTATTTGGCATACAGAGCTCATACTGTGAGAGTTATACATTATTCAAGAGCAAAAAAAAGATTATTTTTGGTACCTAGTTTCACAACCTGGTAACTATTTCTTCAGAGACTGATTGACTGTGCTTTTAATTATTATTTTATCAACCACTGCTTTATACCATTGCCCTTTCCTGCTTTACATTATGCAAATCTCAACTATGTCAACAAAAGCAACTAGACCACAACATCTGTACAAACCCACTAAACTAAGGGAAAAAAAAAAAAAAAAAAAAAAAGACAGAAAAAAAATAAAGGACCCAAAATTTGTTTCATGGCCTATTTGGTTTAACAACAGACCCAATGCCCATTCAAGCACATAGAATTCAGAAGGCCTGCCTGCCAGCAATAAAGACTGAAATTGGATACTTTATGAGATTAATTACCTAGATAGGGCATGATAATGCTAGTCAAATGGGAAGGTAATTAAAGTGCACCTTCCATGAAAATTATTCATTGCTGATGGATCAGGTGACAGATAAATCAAAAGGCACTTAAAAAAGCCACAGGTTAACTTTGTGGAAGGCCGTTCATCCCTGGAAGTCCCTGCAACCATGCTCCTATTGTAAGACAAAAGGAGGGTAACGTTGCCTCTGAGAAAGAGGAGCCCAGGGAAAAGTTACCAGCATTGTGCCTGCACACAAAGGGGCAGCTAGAGTGGAACCAGCCAGCCGGCAGCCTTCAGATTCCAGGATCTCTCTGCTTGTATGCTGTAAAGAGCTACTGCACCATGAAAGGCAGCAAGTGATGAATTAATAAGTTGACTGGTCCCCCGGGTGCAATCCTTACAGGCGGAGGACATGCCGTGGTAATCAAACGGGGCTATAAATTGTGTACATTGAATGGCACAAAACGCATCTCACTTCATCACCGTTAAGTCAAGACTTCCTGAATTTGTCATTAATTCTTTGGCTTCAATATATTTATTTAAACAGTAAAAGTAAGAGAAAGAGCTTACAATAACAAAAGGGCAACTGATACTACCCAGCGGGATAGAGAGTCTAATGGAGATCACTGACTTTTACTTTCTACAGCTACATGGGTCAAAATCCACTCCTTTTACACCAAAGCTCCCCCTGAGATGCACCGATTAAGTTCAAAACATTACACTACATGCACTTCTGAAGACAGAAAAAATCCCCAAAACCACAGGATCGAGTTATTTTTTACAGCTAGTTTATGCAAATTCCTAAGTATTTATTCCACATTTGAAGAAAATGGAGCTTTTATATGGGTAAGCATTTCCCAAATCCCAGAGTTTTACAGAAAATTTTTAAACAACCTGGTATTAGATATAATATCTGAGATTATTAAAATGTATGAAGAAGGACCAATATATGAAAAAAGTTCAATAATTACCACCTTCTCTTTATGCCTTTATTTTAATGTGTGCCAGCTCTTTAGGTTGTGATACTGAATAATACTGACTGTTTAGAGGTAGTTCAATAGAAAGCAATTTTGTGCCACCCTATTTATCCTTAGTAGTAATTTTAAGTGGCTTAGATACCTATGAGAGCTAAGGAGAATCTTACCACTGTCTCTGAATCTTACCACTGTCTCTGAATCTCTTTCTTACAAATAGGTAAGAAAACATTTTTCAGAAATTCTTTACTAAATTTCTCCTACCAAAATTACATTTGAGGTCTTCCCACATTTTGAAACAACAGTTCTGTGTGTTTTACCAATAGCTTCAAAACTATTTTACACATTCCCTGAATATTTTTACCTTCCATAGGCTTCATAGTGACTAGAGGAAAGGAAGTCAGTATTGAAACATAATGCAAACTTTAAAAATGGGAACTACAAACTGAAGTACATTCTGTGTGTCCAATGGAAAGCATAACCCTTTTTCAAAACAGAATTTATGAAACCAGCTATGATTGCTCCCAGGAGTGTTCTATATTCACAGGAATTTATATGACCATGTGACCAAGACAGGCATGGTACCAGTTTTTCAACTTCACTGCAGTTGGCAGCTGTGGTATTTCCCCCAGAAAAGAAGCTGTTCTGATTTTATGAATAGGTTTATCACTTTGAGATTAGCTCATTACAATATTTTGCAAGAAGTCAAATTTTATAGACCTCCTGATCTATAAATTTACCTCAGGAGACTTGGTAAACTTAATCTGGTAAAGTAAATGGTTCTAGAATTGAGAATGGAGTATGAACATGTGCTTCTCCGTACTGATACTTCGCTAGCATGTATAGGTAATTGGGCATAATTCTCCAATCTCAACACGGGAACACTATTTTGAGAGACAAAGAAGTTAATTTTACAAGCATGAGCCCTGACACACCAGGAACAGAGGATGAATCCTGATCTCTTTTGAGTAGGCTTAGCTTTGGTAACAGGGAACACCCATTAGTTTCTCGAAGTGTCCCACTGCCTGTCTGCTGGTGTCCTACTGGTGTTTGAGCTATCAATTTGGATCTACAGATTGCTAATGGGACAGGACATGTCTGGCTGAGAGATCACCACCAACATCTCAGTATAGGTCTGAAAGGTAGTCTCTCTGGTGTACAGAATTTACTTTCCAAACCATTATGAATGTGACAATATTCAGACAGCATGGGGTACCTGCTAGGGAACACATTGAGAAACAACTCCCAAGAGTTTGGTGTAGGAGTTCACTTTCTCTACTTATTGCTCATTGAAGGTTATCGACTGCGATTATTCTGTGCCACTGCATGGCTGATCAAATTAGTTTTTTATATGGAAGGTTGTAACACTGATGGGTGGCCATCACTGTATTATTGTAGGCAAAATAAGCTGAAAGGGATCTGCTGCCATGCTAATGGGGACTCTTAACTAGCATTACAGTAAAAAAAATAATAGAAAAAGTATTTCATATTTTTAAAACATTTTTAACATTAAAGCAGGAAACTGCAATCAAGTGAAATATCCCTATTTTCATGATACACCTGTATATGAATACCCTCACTAATCACCTTGGTTAATTCAGTCCTTGGTAAAAGCTTCAAAGAGTCTTAATAGTATGAATTACTAATAAGACAAGCAAATTATTTTCTAGAGTTTTAAAATCCCACAGACAATAAGCTATTTTAAAAGTTACTTGCTTGCTTAGTACATTCTTGAAAATAAATAAAATAATGTAAAAATTTAATGTTAACATTGTGGCAGAAATTAACATTTGTGTATGTGGGGTGTGGGAAGAAGAGGGCATTCAAGTCATCAACCTTTGCCAGTTAATTTAGCTGGCTAAATAGGGAAGGTAATCTAACGCTTCCTCTGTAATTAAGGACGAGTCAATGCACAATTCCTAAACTTGGCTCCTGTTCCAAATCACTCCCTAAAGAAACCTATCAATCTCCACTGACTACAACAATGTAAATATCCACCAAATATTTAAATGCTAATGTTTAATGCCAGCATCAAAGAGCAGAATGTTTAACCCTAAAATACTCCATGTGATTAACTCTACACAATATAAAGTGCAATGACACTTTTCCCTCTTCATTACCAGTTAAGCTGCAATACAAAAAATTAGAACTAAGGGTAAAATTTTGATCTCAGCTACACAAGGGAATATTTGGAATAATTCCACAGGAGGTCCACAGAGACACATCATTACTGTATTGGCTCTGAAATATTAGCATCCAATTCCTCATTTCACAGCCATGATTAGAGGCTGTATGAACTTAAATAGACTCTTTAGCGAAATAAATGACATTTCTCCACATAAGCATCAGGGTTTGCTAGCTTTGAATCTGCTCTGCTGACTCAGCCAATACTGCCTGATAGGAGTTCGGGTATTATGGAAACATATGAGCTCTCAATGATGCATTAGGAAATGGGATTCTCAGAAAAAAAAGGAAACATTTATGTGACAGAGACAGAAAAGGTCAAAAGGAGAGATGGGAAACAGATCCATCAGCAGACATAAGATGGCAGATACAGAATCTGAAGGATCTGCTGCTGCAAATACACACATATGAGAGAAGACACCAGATTCAATGGATAATTTTGTACGAGCTGTTGAAATGTAGGTTACGAGTTTAGGAGGGGTCATACAAAGCAAAGCTAAGAATCACAGTGACAGGACCTCATCCCTAATCTTAAACCTACTTAAGAGGAAGTGAGATCTGTGAAAAATTCTGAAAAACATACTAGCAGGATAGAAGAGA
The DNA here is from genome assembly GCF_050655825.1 of Lonchura striata. Lineage (NCBI taxonomy): Eukaryota > Metazoa > Chordata > Aves > Passeriformes > Estrildidae > Lonchura > Lonchura striata. Next base: position 38,063,961 of record NC_140705.1, read on the forward strand.
ATGATTAAAAGGAGACTGAACTACATGTAGGCATGTGCATGCATGAACACTTGTGTGTAACTGTCTCTCCCTCTCCTTTTCTTATATATAAGAAACAAGACGGAAGTAAGGTATGAAACATCCCATTCCACACTTCTAAGATTTCTTGCATTAACATTGAAAAAATTTGAGCAGTTCCATTAATATTTTTTCTTAAGGTTTTCTGTGTTTCTGCACATTTGGATCCTCTTGTGTCTGATACACAGTTTACCTCATTCAGTAAGGAATGAGGTCTTTACTGGCCCATTGACTACAGGTAAAATCTTAAGATTTCTACCTCTCTGTCAAAAATAGTTTAAAATGGTCAAAAAACATTGACAGAAGATAAAGGAGCTGAAGGAAAATTTTCTAAAGAGATGTGCATTTAGCATGCTCACAGAGCCTTTGATGTTTAGAAAACTGAGCTAGATATGACCTCTTCTTAATTAGCATTAATATTAAAATGGTCTGAGTCAAACAACTTATGACACTTGCTCTGAAAATTTAAATGTACAAATGAATAGCAACAACTCAGGGAGTTTAAAACTACAGCTACCACTAAAGTCTGATTTATTTTGCAGGCTGCCATGACAAACAAACTACCTTACAGAAACATAAAAAGCAGCTTGTTATAAGCTCGAATTTAGAACGTTTATATTGGTACCACAGTAAGAAGATTTCTGTGTCATTACCATAAGCATGATTTAGTTGTATTATGTTCACATGTAGACACCATTATGTAACACTTAGCTCAGACAAATGGCTCTGCTCTTGATCTTTCTTATTCTACTGTAGTTAATGACCAAATATTGTTAAAAATTGGGACACTAATTATCTGATGTCAACATGTTATGGATAATTAAGAACTGCTCACTCTGAAGCCATGCTAATTGTTTTTCACATGTCTCCTTCTCTTGTCCTTGTGTCCTCAACAAGGCAAGTAGCTACAGGTTTATACGTACATCTCTGTCACGTACTTTGTCACAGAACATACATCATCCTTTCTGGTTCATCCCCGATTAATTTTGCTGGCTTGCAGCAATTATCTCTCCCTTTGTGACTGACCTCCTGGTAAATGGAGTGCATGATCACTGGGCAATTTTTTCCTGTGTATTTTATCACTTAATTGATCCTTGTTGGCTGACCACAATAGGATACACTAAATTTAAGTCATAGAATAGTGGAAGTTGAGAGGAAGTGGTAATCATGTTTTAGCAATTTCAGTTGACAGCTGTAAAAATCAGATCTTGATAATGTTCTCTCATTTACCCTATTACTTGGATCAGTTGGTTAAAGCTGTTAATGATCCTCTTGGATCAATGTCGTTCGCTTGTAGCTATAATTTACTGCATTGGTGCGTTAGTACAGATGTTTTCAAAGATAGCTCTGCATCATTCCACCAGATTGCTGTCTGCATCAAATTTGCTTCCATTCATCACTAACGAAGCAAAGAAAAAGATAATCAGCATCTCCTATCTTAACATTAACTATTGAACTTGGGATAACACTTTTATTGTTGTCAACTTGCAGCCTTCAACTATGGCTTCCTCAGTAAACTGCCCTCAGAGTTCCCTCTAGAAATAGAACCAATTAGATATTTTGACTGTTACAGGGAAAGATTACACAAATGTTTAAGTGTACAAAACAATACATACACTAAAGAGTAGTAGATAAAACTGTTCCGTTAGGAATAGGCCCTATGGAGTCAGGGCTGGTTCTATCACATACAAAGCAGAAGAAACTACATACGGCAGTGACATGTCAAAGTTGGCAAAAATTGTTCAGGCTATTAATTATTGAGACTACTCCAGCACCTGAAAAGTCTGCTGATACCCATGGGTTGTCAGTGGGTAAGTCAGCAATGATTTATTAAGGGAGATGTCTCCCTTTCTTATTACACCACAAGTATTGGAAAGATCATACCCATCTCTTAAAAGAGTATGTCTATCTTCACCCTTGACAGAGGTGAACTGTTTATTCTTGGGCCATTAATACTTGTCCTAAATTGCCAGAAGGCCATGAGCCAGAAGAAGAAGACTTGTATTTCTCCACTGAGGGCCCATTTAGCCAAATCTGTTTTTCCTTCTAAAAAAAGGATGCTTATTGGCACAGGCAACAAATATAAAATAAGTAACTGAATAAAATATGATGTGCTTCAAAAGAGATGCAGCACAATCTCTGACTATATTTCTAAAGAGAATAGATATAAAAAGAGGAAACTGGAAATGCACTGTCTTACCTTGCTGGACAATTCTACACGGCATCTTTTAAGCTTAATGAACAAACTTCTTTAGCTCTCCCTATACAAGCTACCTTCTCTCTTTATTTCCACAGGAGTCATTACAGTAGGTTGGCTCCATGCCATGCTGTCATTAAATGCTTCACTGTATAAAGACGTTGCAGTCTAAGAATTTTTTAATTCACTACATTCAACCTGAATTAGGATTTCACATTTGGTAGCACTTAAAAACTTGCAATAGTGCCTTTTCAACAGTGGTGTTCACTTCTCTTTGAAAAAGCATCTGAGCACTTAAAAGGTTTTGTTTGTTCTAATGACAATGGCACTTTAATTCTTCAAAAGATTTGAAACAAAACAACACTGAGTTCAAAATTACTACTGATGATATCCTGCACTTATTTATATCCTGCAGCCAGTTACCATACTATAGTGCACAAGAAGCAGTAAAAGGAAGATATGGGGATGTTGTTCTGCTGTGAAAATCCAAGGTCTCTGAAGCTGTATCTTCTTTGCACATAAGTTAATTAGCTGCTCTAGAATGTGTATCACCAAGTATAAATACATCAAGTGATTTCTTGTCTTTGTAATACAGCTTTCCTGGAAGTCTTTGATACTAGCTGGGTCAGCACAGAACTATGTATTATAGTTCCCCAAAAATATAGAAAAGTGCAAAAAATTTCTACACTGTTGAAAAGAACTTGTTGACATGAGAAAAAAATCTAACTATGGATGAAGGGAAAGAAGAAGGGGTTTTTGAGGATTTAAAAATTCACCCAGCAGATGTCACAAGTAGAGCTCTTTAATCTTAGAGACCTTTCAAATATTGGTCATAGACAGTGTGATATTAATACTTGCTTTTTCAGATCAGGGTTAATTTTTCACCATTGTTTTTATGAACACAGTTGGTTTAACTCATAAATATTGAGGAGACAGGTGGTCCATGTTTTTAAAAGAAAAAAGGGGCTCCTAGTCCTCTGTGTGACATCAGTAAAGTAATCCCTCCATTCCATGGCTAAATTGTACTTTATGTTACTCATTTTCTTCCTCAAGTACATAGTTTTTTATTGTGCAGCTTGGTGAAATTATTCTTGAGTAGTATACATTAGACCATGGTGACATAGCCTGCTTTTTCAATAGCTCAGTGCACAGGAAAGTCAATAGCCCTGCGGCTGTCATGCTTCTCTGAGCAGGTTGTCACCAAACATTCAACATACATAGCTTAATAAAACCATTTCTAATTTGGAGCTCTGTTTCTGTGAAGCTGAAGCTTCACTTAATCTTTCTGTAGTTACACTAGAGTGTAGCTTCCCATTATTTTCACTTCTAACTATTGTAAAATTCACAGTCTTTATAGAAAAAAATTAGTTTCTTAGCAAAAATTATTACATCCCTTCCAAAATAGCTTTTATGATAGGGCTGGACAGGCAAGAGTTCTGATATCCATTAGAAAAAACAAAACAAAACGAACAAAAAACCCAAAAAACAGAATAAAAACAAACAAAACAAACAAACAAACAAAAAAAAACACCCAAGCAAAAAAACCAGCAGCAATGTATTTTTAGTAAGCTATACAAAAAATCCAAATTGAAATCCAAATTACATTCAGTCACAAACTGATGTGCAAAACCCTGATAGAGGGATATCACTCCAAATGTTATATGAAGTTAAAGTTTGCTTTCAGGATGACAGAGCGCCCATTGCTTTTGTTCCTGTGTGTTCTGATAGAGCATAAGGTTCAAATCCTGCTCCTATTGAAGTCAATGACAAAGCTTCCATTGACTTCAGCGGTGCAGGATCAGACCCTAAGCAACACAGCTATCATCTGCTTGCTTTTAATCTCTCTTATCTTTCAGTGAAAAATATTGAAACAAATTAGGACTAAATAGTAGAAAAAAAAAGGAATTAATTTCAATTAGCTGCTCTGTGGTACAGTTTCTTATAAAACATTCTGCTTGTCATTGCAAAATTTTTGTGAATATACATATTCTGTGTCTGTACATAAAATATCATTGAAACTCTCAAATACATGTGCCATACCATATTATATCCTACTCAGATGTTTCCTATCTTATGAAACTCCTGAAGAGAAATCTAACTTTTAATAATCTAATAATGACCCAACCTTGCAATTCTGTAGTATCTCTATAACCTTGTGGATGTCACAATATTAAATATGACCTGATATAATCACTGAATGAACAAACTGCTTTCCTTGATCTGATGGTATTTGCTATACAGAGACTGGATTCTTATCAAGTTTTTATCCATCAGTTTAATTCAGGCATAAACTCAGTTATCACCTCCTGTAAAAAAAACTGTGATATTAGTTCAGAGTAATGTGATTGCAGATCAATAGGCAGTCTTAGCTCCACAGAAATAACCCAATCCATTCTTTTAATGTACTGAAAAGATAGCCAAAAAAGTACAAGAATAATAACTACCATATGCAACTAATTTCTACCCTATTTTTTCCCTTTTTAGTTGATGACCATGGAGTGCAGAACACTTAGACTGCTATGCTCTCTGCCTACTGGTCTAGGAAAATTTTTTTAAATCTTAAAATATATTTTAAATATTATTAGGAACAAGCACAGACATCCATATAGCTCCCATTAAGAACATAAGCAAAAAGGTAACCCAAATGCAGTCATCATCAAATATAGGTTTCTAAAAACCTCACTTTAATGAAAGCATTTAGTGACTATTACATTTGAAAAGTGACTTTTTGTAAAATAATTCCCCCAGCTCAACAGGTAAAACACTTTTTGGTAAAAAGAAAACATTATTTTTTATAATCTGAATTCTTTTTACATGAGGCATTGCTTTTAAAAAAATATACTGATGATATAGCCATATCAATGTGCAAAAACTAATCTACAGTTGGACAATAAGAGAAGAAGCATAGCTCAAAAAGTCATTATCAGGAAATAACCAAGGAAACCTAGAGCTAAAGGAAGTCCACTGAAATGGGAAAATATTGAAAAAAGGTTAAGTTGAACTTTGAAGCTGTCATGTAGCACCAGAAGTGAACACTGGATGGAAGATGTAGATGAAGGGAGATTAAAACAACTTGGTGGCACAATGGGAAGAAACCAAAATGGCCTGGGGAAAGGAGGGAAGTGAGAATAGGACTCGAGCACTGAAGTCATAGTGACTGGGAAAGCTGCAGGCATCCATCTTTTTGATTGCTGCCTCTGCTGGGGGACAGTTCATCGCTGAAGAAAAGTCAGGTTTAAGTGAAACTGACAGGAACAGGAAATAAATAGATGGTCAGTAGTGTACAGGCTATGAAAGAAGAGACTTTAAAAAATGAGTAGGGCTAATTGAAAGCTGGGGGAAAAGAGTAAAGAAACAAGACAAAAGAAAAATTATAAGCAGCAAGAATGAAAGGAGAATGTAACATGAGAGAATGTGAAGTGTCACTCTCATTTAGAAAGACTTCAGAATTACATAAGAAGGCAGAACCCTTTGCAAAATGCAAACCCAAATGCAAAATACATTTGCCTTTATGCATTCAGCCTTTTTTTTTTTTTGTCATGTAAATCAACAGTGCTGCTGCTAGCAGTCATGCTTTTATAGCATGTAATGTTTTTTTTTCAGTTCAAGTTGCTGGGATAATGCCAATTTGACAAATTTGGCTTCCTTTTTTTTTTTTTTTTAACTGTGAAATTTGGGATCTGCTTTTTTTTGTAAGAAAAGGTCTCAAAATTGAACTCTAAGATGCAAAAATGGAATAGCAGCAAATCAACATATAATACAAAGGAAATTGTTACTAAAAAAAATGTTTTTCAAGAGTAAGCCTTGGTGATGGAACTGAAGCAGTTTTTTAACCACTTGAAGTTGTCAGCATTAAGTGCATCCGAAGGCACAGCATGACCTAAGAGTGCTATAGGGCACCCTTCTCTTGCTGTGAAGAAGCAGCAAGCATTAGCAAGTGCTCCATGCACAAGAGCAATGAGTACATTTAGGAACAGTTATTGGCATTACATATTAACTTCTATTTGTCTTAAGTTATGATAATAAGGCACGATGAGTGTCCCCTTGGATATGATTTTTCTTTTCAATGACTATAAAGACAATTTAAATTGGCTCAGGACATATACTTAAATTTTCTCAAACCCTGATAAATTTTGGTATTCCTTCAAAATATCCTAAGTTTTATCAAGGCCAGCATAGGTTGGGTGTATATAACACTTTACCAGAGATGAGTCCATTGTTCATTCAGAAAAATTCTAGAGGAAAGGATGCAGAAAGATAGTTTTAAAAACACACTATCTTTGCAAAAATGTCAACAGAAAAATTATAAAATTGTTATTGAAGCAAATTTTGTAAAATGAAAATGCATGAAATCCAAAATACAGCAAATATTCATCTGCAGTGAAACCTACCCAATTTCCATTCACCTTCTGGGTCTTGTATGGAAAAAATGTAAAATTTGGGAAGGAATTTGATGGATCCAAAAGAACTACAAGTACAACTGTAAAGGGAAATATCTTCTCAGGGAAGTAACCAATTTTATTTTTGCTAAAAACTCATCCTTGCAAAGATAGTGCTTGTCAGCTGTTCACCAGGTGCAGCTCTTTATAATTAGAGCTTAGTTACATGCAAATCTGAATTCTACAAGGATGCAGGGGTTCTCCTAGATCAGCTTGCAGTACTGGGATGACACCCTGTATTCTTTATATGACGCTGGATAGGCAAGATATGAAACAAGATGGTTTACTCCTGGGGGACTTTGTGTACTTAATCTTGTCAAAAAGAAGAAAACAAAGCAAAACCAAAGGCCTCGTGGTTCTTGGCTGAGGCACAAAAACATACCATATGACAACTGATAGCCTAGTCACAAAGTCTTTTTTAAACAAGGAATGAACAGCAATGTGTCATACGTGTATATATATAAGAGATGTGAAATGATACCTACCCACTTGCAGTCATTTTATTGTGTTATTTCCACAAATATAAATAGGTTTTTATCCACCACCTGGTTCTTTTATGTGGCATGCTCTCTTTGTCTCATCAGAAGCTTGTTCCATGTGGGCGAAGAAACACTGAATATATTCTATAACCCCATTCTTTTATCAATAATTTCCTGTTATCATTACACAATTATTTGAATTTTGTGACTATGGCCACAAAGGAGCAATTCAATTAAACCAAAACTACAAAGGGAAAATCTCATTGCAATCCTCTGTGCAACTGGTGAACCCAGTAATTATATATAGCCACCTATTGTGTTAGCATAATAACTTGTGAAGAAGGTTTAGTTAGACACATTTACACACATAAAAAGCAATATGGGCATAGAAAAAGTCAGTTTTTCCAGAAGCATAGAACAGTCACACAGGAACAAATGAGAGCTGCATGAATCCTAGTTTACTTGGCTATAAATAAATCCAACATTTTCTTTCTCTCTATAGTAAAATAAAAGAGAAACACAGAAGCATAACAGTTTGCTTTGAGCAACCAGTCTCTTTCTGTTCAATTATAGTCATCAATCTGTTCCACCTAAAATATTTTCCTCCTTGAGAAACCAAAGAAACCAGTATTAGGATCCAAAACATGCTGTTGCAAAAATAACTAGAAGAGGTCTTTCCTTTTGCTAAATGCATTTGTTCTGAATGTCTATCTCTTCTTTAACACAAATTTTGTAATTTTGTGGGAAAAAAAAAGCTGCATTTATGTGGCACTTCTAATCAGAAAATCTTGAAAAGCTTGGTAAGGAAAAGTGAAGGTTACCTTCATTTTACAGAGAAAACTGCAACAAAAAGAGTTTAAAGCCATTTTTTTCTTCCAAAATCTGTCCCCCACATACATTCCTTTTAGATGCCAAATTGGAAGCTTTTAAATCTTTATATTCAGAAGTGCTAAACAGGCAAAGCTTCAGTCATACCCTTTCTCTACACAGTGTCAAATCCTGTGAAATGCTGGTCTGTACATAATCCCACAGGAAACTAGAACGTAGGGAAGGAACAGAGTCAGATCTCCTTCTTCATGGTCTTACAAAGCTTGTCTAGGAGGTTGAAGATTTTTGATTACTTTAAATAATTAGTAAAGTCTAGATGCTGCCTCTAATATATATGCAAGATACAGTTTCACTAACATCTCTGGCCTTGATGTGAGAATCATTTCATAAAATCACATAACTTGTGTTATGTAGAAGATAGCACAGGATAACCACATTATATATTCTGGCCTAATAAAAACCCTAACAATCCATGACTACAACAACACAAAATAATGAACTATAATGAGCTATCTTGGAGATAACACAACAAACTTCTGATTAAGGCTCTTTCATCCTCTTGAGATGTGATACTAGTCACTAAATTGCATTGTTTCTTCCTTTACCTTGTGTGCCACTGAACCATCAAAGCACATAAAGTAAAGCCAATTTGATTCAGCTAAATAGGAAAAACTCCAAATCCTCTTCTTTATGTGATAGTTCTGTACAGTCATCTACAGAGAGCAGAACACTGTCCACCTGTGCATGTTTGGAGAATTATTTTGAAGATGAAAAATCAAGGTGCCAAAATAATATCATCTGTGGTAAAAAAATAGTCTCAGGGTAAGTTTTCTGTGCTGAAAATCTCATCAGAAACTTCAAGAACTGAATGGACACAGAGACCAATCCTTTCAGCCACAGAGATGGCTCCAAAATAATATAAAATGTGCACTTGGAATCCATAAAAGCACTATAGAGAGATTAAATACTCCAGCCTAACTTGAACAACCATATCAACTGTCCTAAATTTGGGGGGAAGGAAGGAAGGTTTTGAACTAAATTTCTTGTCCCTTATTTTATTTTTTGAGATTACTATCATTAAAGTACAAAATAACTACAGTTTTTACTGTTTGTGTACCCTGTTTGGTGAGTTTGCTCTTAGCTCAAAACATTATTTTAGGGGATCATTTTTACTTCACTAAAAAAAAAAAAAACACCAGGATTCAGTCATTGAAATTTCCTCCACAATATAAGTATTATCCTTTAAAATATTAGTCTTACAGGAAGCATCACATTAGATATTCACTTTATATTTTCTTTTACGATATTTCTTCAAAAGCAAGATCTTGCAAATAATATTTGGTTTAAGATTGTTCAAATTACAAAAGGTTAGCTTTACTATCCTCTCTTTAAGACCACGGCACACTTATTGTCTGTAATTTTATCAACAAGCAACTGGCCAGTTTGGAAACCTAAATTTGAGAAGTCTTTTTTTTTTTTTTTTTTTTTTTCATTCAGCCGCAGAAAACGAAAGCCTTTTTTTTCCCTGGGGTGATATGCTGGTTTGATTTTATTTCCCCTGACATTTCACCTGTCAGATTATGATAAATAGAAGAAACAAAGAATAATCATCACATTCTCATTGCATCTCATAATCAAATATCTGGAAATATAAGATAAATCAGAAATATTGCCCTGAGGGAAAACATTAACACTGAAAACACTATCAGAAATCCAAATAATCTTTCAGTGAACTAGAACTCCCATACATGTTTAAAAAATTCAAAAAGGAAGTCTGTATAAAACTGTCACATCTATTTTTTATCTTCAGATACTAGGGAATTAACTACAATTAAATAAGAACAAAACCAAAAAAATGTTCCTAAGTTAAGAAATTCTATTTAATAACAAAGCTGTGAATCTTCTTTAAGTCTTTTGTGAATGCTTTCTGAAAGCAATCCTGAGGCCAAGAAACAGGACAGGTTATCCTGAAATACTATAAGCCCAAATTAAATAGCTGGCAAGATAAAAAGATTAATGAGCCAAAACACACTAAACATGCTCCTGATTTACTGCATCTCTAGCTTGCATGTTCCAAATTTCTCTCAGTCTCACAGTGCTGAGATTCATAAGTGATGAAAACTTACCTGCTTGGCCAGTAGTAATACTGACAGCTGCAAAAAGCCTCTGGGAACGACTCAAGTCAGAAACCCCATTCACAGCTTCAACTTCAAACGTGTAGTTAGCATGAGCTAGCAGGTCCATGACAGTGACATAGTTATCTACTAATCCAGTTTGCTGGGGCATATATCCAATGTTACTCCCACAGGGAACACACTCGCCCTGCTCCCAGCTGCACCTCTTGCACAAAATGCGGTAGGTCACATCACTTCTTCCCCCATTGTCAGCAGGAGGACTCCACTCCAAACTCACGGTAGTCTGGTTGATATTGAAAATTAGGTTCTGTGGTGCAGATGGAGGTCCTACATAATACACAAAGAAGTCCAGGGTAATTACACAAAACCACAGCGGGACACACAGGTAGCATTTTAATTACTGTGATAGAAAACACTTGAAGCATTTTTCTTCACATAAACATTTCATTATTTTTAGTACAGGCTGCATAAAAGCTTTCTTGAACTCATTTGGTAAGAGCTTTATTTATTTTTCATAAAGACATTAGAATAACAATTGTCTGTATATTTACTGCAACTGATTTTAGCTGTTTCTGTTCTGTGTAATTAAAAGGAATGGTTAATATACCTCAAAAGTTCTTCTTTACAGGTTTTCCACATATGGGATTTGTTCATGTCTTTTAAACATGCTGCACAAGCTGCATGTAGTCTTTTTTTATCAGCTCTGATATGATTTACAGAGATATTTAGTGATGTTTTGGATTTAGGAGACTTCCACTATTTGAACCACCAATCTGTGTAGGCCAATCTATTTGCAGTTAGAAGGTTAAGTCAGACCCAATTACAGTTCAATCAAAGTGTAGTTCCACAGAGGCTACTTTTCATTTTTCACATTACTAATTTTGGTATTATATGACATAACGTACATTGTCTGCGACAATTTAGGGAGAACTGGGCCTGTATGATATCTATGATAGTGAGTTATGCACTTATGCAACATGCAATGTTTTCCAAAGCTGTACTAAGCAAACTTGAAAATTATATTTATCCTGATTCTGTATTCACTGACAACCCTTTTTCTGCCTTTCATTTTCTTTTACCATTGCAAATGTACTTTTCAAACACAGGAAAAGCCAGACAAAACTACTCACTGCAAGTGGCTGCACCTGGTTGGTTAAGCAATGTCCTTTACTATTAAATTCATGACTCACTCACTTGTGCATGCGACATATGGTGGATCAGAAGGTGCTCTATAATAGCTATCTTCACAGTCGCATCTGGAAGATCCTTCCTTGTCAGAGAAGCTGTGAGTAGGGCAGCGGGAACACTGCAGATCTTGAGAGGAGGATTTGTAGAACCCACGGCCACAAGCTAAAGCACAACAAAACAAATTAAGATTTAGATTTGCAGGGACTTCTGCCTTTTTCTGTTTCTGTCACATGAAGTACACATTTCTGTAGACATTTAAACTGCCCATTCTGTTAGGTTGGCTCAAGCAAGATATGTACACAATTTCTTTTTCTTCAGATGATGCTGTTAATGATTTTGTGGCATTTTCATGAGTTCAAGTATGTATTATATATATATTTCAACAGCTGGCAGTACAATATTTTAAAATAGAGGGCCACATAAATACAAAAAACATCTGTTTTTCACCAAAGAAGGGTACAATAATGGTGTGAAATATCTGGATGCCTCCAATAGGCCTAAACAAAGGAAAACACTCTAGAGATCTCCTGTAAGGCCACTGAAGTGTTCATGGTATCTGGAATAGTTGTTTTGCAGCAAAATTTTTTCTTCTCTGATCTCAGAAACCCTAAGAATCTGTAACCCAGCAGCAAACCCTGATCCTGAGGAAAGAATGAGGCACAAACATTTGTTTAAAAGATGACTTTAAAAGATGAAATTAACTTACTAAAACTTTCAAGGAAAAGACAAAAGATAGACAGTAGGAAACATGCATACAAGAGAACTTCTTACTTTGGTTTGCTCACTGTGAACCCATGAAATTAAAAAATATGTTGTGTTACAGCTCTGAAGTTTAGAAATACTTCTTGTAGCTACTGCCACAGTTGCCGAGGCAAAAACACACATGAAACAGGTTGGCCATTAGACTTGCAAGCGGAGTACTGCAACCTAGACAGACAGCTTAAGAATGTATAAACTATGAAAACTGTAGGGAATAAGGAAGAGGATCAAACAACACTAAAACTGAAAACAGATTAAGACTCAATTTCAGCATTGAGGTTACAGGCAAACCTACAAACACCGTCAACATGCAAAACAAAACACAAAAGTACTCCAGAACCTTCTACTAAAGCAGAAGTATTTTCAACTAGACTATTTGACCCTTTTTTTTTTTTCTTCCAACCCTAATAGACAGTATAACCCTCTTAAGCCATCCCCTGTATGCAAAGGAAAGGGACAGCACATGAAACTTTGTACTGGGTATCAAAATATTAAAGCTAGTTAAATAGTCATTCTGTATTCAGAGGGAGAGAATTTACTTTGGTTACATTCATATTTGCTTGGATATTTTCTCAGAACAGAAATGCAAAGTATCAAAAGACACTGATATTTGGAACAGTTATTTCAGTTGTCTGGTACTGCAGTGACGGAAAGAGCATGAAAACAATGAACTTTATCCAAAGCTCACTAAGTCAATGAGGAGTACCTTTGACTTTAATAGCCTTTGGACTGGACCCATAGTTTTGCTAAAGCAACATCAGTTATATTAGTCTGATTAATTTTATGCAACAGAGAAAAAAAAAAAATGCAGCAATACTTAAGACAACAATAGATAAAAGCTGATTAATTATGTAAATCAACAGTGGATCACACCAGCTGGAAATTCCCGCTGTCTATTACTCTATCAATATACTAAGTTTTTAAAGAAAAGTATGCTTAAAATAGCCATACCATTTAAAGTTGGTTGTGCTAAAAAAAAACCCCAGTGGATGGAAACTAAATTATTTGGCAGAGCCAATTAGCATGCAAAGCTTGTAGCTTTTGATTTTGACAAAGGGGCACAAGTTTGCATTAGAAGAAAATCTAATCCTGGATGTAAAATCTGCTATAGCTTGATTGTGCCACAGAAGCTGTTATATATGCTATTTAGAAAGACTACAAAAAGAATTTTGGAGAAGCACTTTAGATAAACATGACCTGTGAATTCATAGTTGCGGCAAATTCGACTTTTATAAATTCATCCAAGGTTTTTTCAGAACTTTCTGACTGAAGTGCACAAAAGCTGAACGGATTTGTATACATGTACATTACGATATGCATTTAAACTTCTGTCTGCTTTTTTAGTACTTGCAATAGAAATGTACCTAAAATTACTAAAGAATAGTTTCCTGCCTTTATTAAATTGTCATGTTCCTCTTATGCCAAACAAAACACTGGACAAATACACCGGAACTTCCAACATGTAGTCCTGTGCAAAGCAAAGAGTAACTTAAAAGGCAAAGATCCCCACTGAGTTTCCAGTCTGTCCTTCTCAGCAGGGCACATTACACGGCAAAGATGCAGAGAGTAAAATAAAGATTTCAGACAGAAATAACAAAATGTAAACAGAAAACTCCTTTTCAGTTTTTTGGGTTTTTTTTTGCTGATGACTTGATCAAGACATTTATATGCTTAGTCACTCACTATTTAATGTAAGTGTGCATTTCTTATTAGAGTTCAAAGGATCTGAGTGTCTGTGACTACTTTACATGACTGAAAGCCAATTATTCTCCTGCACAGCATAACACAGGCAGAAGGTTCAGGCATTCATATCATGCTACCATTCCATTAGCTTTTTGTCCACTAAGAGGCTTGTGATCACATTTAATAACCACCTCCTTAACTTATAAATCCTAGAAATGCAATTCTTGAACTGAATTTTTTAACAGTATGAAAACATTACTTTTAAATAAGACTTTTAAAAAATTTGTAGTTCTTCAGAAAGGAGGGTATGCAAGGCTGTGCACTATAATTAAAGGTACTCATTGGAAGAATGCAAATAAATTATTCTCCCATCTCTCTTCATAAAATTAAATTTCACACAAAAATTGTTTTTTTCAGACTAGCAGTAGAATATTTCTGTTGCTTCAAAACTGAGGACCTTTGGGTCCTTATCTGTTCTTAACACATACCATTGTCTTTGAAAAGAAAACTACAACTGAAAACTCGACCAACATGATGTTGCACAGACCACTTACGAAGGTGTGAGAACTTGCCAGTCAGCTACACAGATAACAGATGGGAAAGAATCATTCAAAAACACTGGTTTGATTCTTTTTTCCATTCCCTTTTGTCCTCCCTTGCCAAATTGCCATGGTGGATTTTTTTTTATTTAGATGGATTGTTTTGTTCTACACTATTTTAATTGTACATATTTTGATTCAATTTAGTGCTTCATGTAATATTTTTAAGATTACAGGGACAGGTGGCATAAAATCCCCACTGCTGCTACCTCCATAAGGAACATTAAAAAATGTTAATTGCAAAAAAACCAAAAACAAACACAGTAGCCAAACAATACTCAGAGCTCCGTACACACAAATCTAAAGGTGATAAATTACAGCTACTCTCTCACAAAAGTATCTCATGGCAAAGCTTCAGGCAACTCAAATGACATTTGATCACATCCATTTTAATATTTCATTTCTTTAGTACAGAAAAGCACTCATTAGCTGCACTTCTTCACTATAAAGGGAGCCTCAAACATAAGTCAAGGCACAGAACTCAAGCAATGACAAAAGATATGCAGGGGGATTTAACTGGTGAGATGGCACTCTGATGTTGTAGTTCTCATCCTCATCACTGCTGATTTGATTAAAATGTGAACTCATTTGATGTTCCTCAAGCAAGTTAAGATCCAGCATAGTTTTACAACTGAAGGGCTTCTGGGGTATGACAAAAGGCAGCACAGAGGTGGGGAGAAAGGCAGCACAAAATACAAATCTCTTCCATTCACTCTGTTGTGTCATTTACGGCTGCTAATTTAACAGAACAGCTCTTCCCAGATGAAGCTCCCAATTTGTTCTAACAGCTGCTCCAAAGCCTTACATGTTACTGACAGCACAAAGAAACAGAATAGCACCTACCTGACTGACCTCAATCAGCTTAAAACAACACAATTAGGTTTCAATTCTTTCCCCATATACTACAAAATCAACAATAAATACAGAAGAAAGTCTTGCTTCAGCCAAGGCATAATTCTTTGCTTAATATCTCAGCCTCAGAACTTTTAGAGACTGTCCATCACTGACCCTCTCAGAGCTGACCAGCTCCATGCACTTGTTTACTTATCTGCAATAGCCATGGCTGCTCCTCAGAGCAAATCTTCTCAACTCTTCCATGAAACTGAGATTTTTCATGTTGGGAAGCTGGCAGAGTTTCAGTGTGAACTACAAAGACAATGTGAAGAAAATCTCTTGGTCAAGAGAGCTTTCCTGGAGTTGGGGTTTGAGACTGAGGAAACCCTAGATAAAGCAGTACACTATTCTGGCTGTATACAATGAAATACCCTCCAGAAAATCATGCCACCAGTTTTTCTGGGCTTGGACTATGTTGCTTTCTTCTGGTACATCCAGTAGCACTCAACCATAACAAGGATGTGTGGTGACAGTAGGGGCTGACATGGCTGGGCATGGTTGTGGCATCAGGGCACAGCTTGGAAATGTGTTTAGCAAATGCTGAAGTCAGGGCATTCACAAACATTTTTAGCCAGTATTTTTGGTATCCCTTAAGAGGCTACACAAATACTGTAAAGTATGGAATTTTGCAAAACCAAAAGTATATACTGAGGAATTAACACACACTAACAAGAACTATGATGCCGCATCTGTGGCATAAGCTGCTGACTGCACCTAAAGGAGAAAAATAGCAGCTTCTCTGCTGCGAGCTCATCACATGCTTTAGCAGCCTGCTGGAGATCAAATATGTATATATTTATTTTCATATCTATTAAAAAAAAAAGTCCAAGGACTTCTGGAGAAGGGAATGAAAGCAGATGTAGAAGGCAACAAACAGCAGTCTGGAGTTCCACTTGTGGGACAGGAGAAAGGAAAACAAGGATGTGTTAAGTACTATTCATTTTTATGTAGCTTTTTCACTATAAAACACCATAAGATTCATTTTGTGTCTAGGATAGCTAGGGAACTTAAATTGGGAGCAATGATGAAATACGGTGAGGGCTATGAGTGACATATGTAACAATTTTTATATAAACAAAGGATAAAGAATAAACAGTTATAGGGCACTGACACATTAATCAAGAAAATGATTTGCTACTACAATAAACAGTTTTAAAAAATCTCCATTTTTTCAAAGTGCAAGGCTTCCAGGTGGCATTTCAGCTTAAGACTTAAAGGCCCCACAATTGTTTCAGCATGTCAGACACTTGACTGAACATGGCTTTTGATAATAACTTGAGTTTATATGAAAATAATTAAAGAGGTGACTGCACTAATTACTGCTTGATCCCATGATAAAAGAGTAGACTGGTGTAAGAGGATAAGAATAAAGATGACATACTGTGGTAGCAGAGCAAGAGAGCTCATCCATTTACTCTGGTTTGCCCTGGGTCCCTTTCTCTCTTCATCTGATTAAGTTGACTATAAGTGATCCTATACATTGTATTTTTTTCCATAAGTAGTGAGTAGAATTTGTTTAATATCTGTGTGAGTATAACTCACCATATTTGTGATTTGTTTTCCAATATCTTAATCAACTCCCTACCTTTCTACCTTCTCCAAGCCTGAGAAAACTAAAAAGAATTCAGCTAACTCTCCTTTCACAGAAATGATGTATACACAAAGAGTGCGTGCAGATGTTTCCTGGATGAAGTTATGCAGCTGCAAAGACTTTATTAATTATAAAGTGCAAAATGGATTGTTCTGTAATTGAAACTCTCTGGGGCTCAGATACATTTGAAAATTAACATACATATATGTATGGACAGGACATAGATGGATGCTGTTAGGATTATTTATTACAGATGGATATTTTTGCTAATGCAAAAAAAAAAAAAAAGAGCTGGTCTTTCTCCACTGGAGCTTTCAAATATTTGTTTCATATTAACATCTACGGTTCCATAACTCAGGACTAAAAGCACAGCTTGCAGAAACAGTACTCCCACTGCTAGTGTTGCTGACCTCATCTACGATGGACAGGTCTAGAATCTTTATTTTAATCCTATTGACAGTGTCTCAGTGGGAGTAATTATAACAGTAAGCCACAAATCCAGACCTCCTGTCACTGATATATTAGGGTTTTTCACAACCAAAATGAGCAGCAGACGAGGATAAAAGCAACATGGGGTAGTGATTATAGCAAGATTTGTCAACCCCCTTCTGTATTAACCTGCTATGAACACATGACAATTTGGCATGGGAGACATTAGAAATGCAAAAGGTTTAACCTTTCACAGTGTCAAAAAAAAATTTTTTTAAACGTTCTGGGGGGCATTGTTCTCTTACGGGATACTTGGCTGGTAGATCACATTAGCAAAATGCACTTCGTAGCTGAAGTCTCTGAAAAGTTTAGATAAACTGAAAGCGGACCATTATAAAACAATTCCCAACTGCAGATTTCAATGTGAAATATTAGACACAAGAAATCTAGTAACAAAAAGAGACTTCATAACCTCTGATCCCCTTTTCCAATAATTTGTGTATGTTCCAGTCATGGCTATGTTTGAAACTGTAAATTACTTTTATAGTGAGAGATGGCATCTGTTATGCCTTCTCTGGCACCTAATATATATTGTTTTATAAGGAGCTTAGACTGTAGTATTTTGTCCAACTACTATGCAATGCTAAATGTCTAACTGAAAAAGAAGTTTATTTTAGCTTGATTTTTAAACTGCAATAACATCTAAAGATTATTCGTATTTCAACTGAGGAACTATATGTAATGTTTTATTCAGAGTAAACTCAGGATTTTTAATGGTGCCTAAGCTATAGTGTGAATGACATATCTAAATAGGGTTGTCCCATGGCTGCATACCATCATTCACTAAATGTTTGTTGTTGCCTGTCAGGAACCTCTCAGATCTCATATTCATTTTCTAAGCCTACAATGCTCTTGTTTCCCAAAATCCAAATGTTTTTGAGAGATGTTCACATACTGCTGGTCACAAAAACAGAGATCCAGAAAGAGAATGCTTGCTAGGTAATAGTAACTTGCTCTGATTTTTCTACTGAATGAAGTGAAAGCTTCACCTGTCTATAAATCTGTTTTAAAAAAAGGCAAAACCAAACAAAACAAAGCCCCCAAAACAAGCATGGCATCACACGTGTCTTTTTAACTTATCTAGCTGCAAAGAAACATAGGCACCAAGTAGTACTCTGCTGTTTTCCTGGCTAATTTATAGACAAGGACAAGGTAATCAGATTGAAGAACATATCCTACAATTCAAAGAATACCCAATGTCACTATACTGTAACAGCAAAATTACTTTGAATCTAATCATTCCGAATCAGTACATGAAAGACTACATCTAAATGGCAATTAAAGACACATTATAATATTCTGAGGAGAATTAATTAACTGGGTGAGTTAAAAGTTGTGCATTGAGGCTATGACATAATGTTTTTCTAAATTTTCGGTTTACAAGGGTAAGGCATGTGCCTCTCATTAACTTTCTGGGAAATTATAAATATAAAACCACCATGAAAATTGGGGAAAATTAACATGTGAGATACAAACACACTAAAAATGCAGAGTTATGTAACTCTGTTACTCTGTTACAGAGTTCAAAACTGAAAGGTGAGTTAGAAATTTAAAGGAGAAGAGATATTCTGGCTTTCCTATTCATTCTTTTCCTATTTCTCCCCTTTTGTTCAACTGTGCCCTTCCCTCAAGATTAGGTTTGCAAGGTACTTCTTCTCAGAGCTGAGTGACAGCTCAACTCATTAGCTAGTTTGAGAGGAAATGCTCCACACTTTGCAGGACATGGTATAAGTTCATCACAAAAAAAAAAAAACAAAACAAAACAAAAAAGAATACATGCCTGAAGTATTGTCAGAAGTAAAAAATTTATCTGTCTTCCTCAAAAGGTTCTCAGCCAGTCAGAAAATTAATGAGGAAATTCACTTGATTTGCTTATAGCTTCTGCATCTTTAGGTTTTGGTTATTGTTCCTTCCTCTTTTACTGAAGTGGTAATATTCACTTTAAAACTTCTTGAAATTTTTACTAAAAAAAAAGAATCTGTTAAAACTACAATGACTAAGAATTCAGCAAATCTAAAACTACAAACTAACTTATGTTGTGAAAGTTATGATGGTCTGATAGGAAATTTGTATGATTACCCAACTGAGCAGAATAACACATCCCTGGATGGCTCAGCAGACAACAGAGAACTGCTGTAACAAAAAGAAATTGTCTGTGCAAACTTGGATGTTAAGTGGTGCTTTTTTCTATACAGACGTGTGAAAATTCATGCTAAATTTGTCACATTTCTGTAATTATTTTTTGTTGGGTTTTTTTGGTTGGGTTTTGTTTAAGTTTTGGGGTTTTTTTACTCATATAAAATTCAGCTCTAATAGTTGTAAGAAAATAGAAAAACAAAATCAAACAAACAAACAAACAAAAAAAAAACCCACCTCAACCCAGTGATGATGAAATGAATACAACAGATTGTTTTAATGAGATTTTGATTTAACTTTTTTGCTTCCCTATTCTAGGGCATAGCTCAAACAATGAAGCTTATACAATATTGCCACTTAACTCACTGAGTTCATCAGGGACTTTTGACAGAGGAGATTCTGTGACTAAACTCCTCTGATTTCACACAGGTTCTGTACAGCCATACCTTGTCTGGCCATATACAAATTAACATTTCAAGCATGCTTGGCATTTGGTATTGTCAGAGTGCCTTAAGTAAGGTTTCTGGGGGTTTTTTGGAAAGAGAATGAAAAACATCAAAACAGTAATGAAAATAATGGAATTTGGGAAGGGGAGAGGCACATATTTTGGGTTTGCTTGTTTTCTAAATAAGAATACAGTAAAATCTTATCACTGACCAAACATTTGGAAAATAATTTTTAAATAATTTTAAAACAAATCTTCAAATTTCAAGCCAGCCAAGAAGATTTCTATGATATTCTGGGTCTTCTTACCTGACTTTCCAATGTACCAAAGGCCTCTGGATTTAACAAAAAAATATTTAACCTCTACTTCTGTGTTCAGTCCTGGGTCACTCACTTCAAGAACAACATTGAGGTGCTGAAGCAGGTTCAGAGAAAAGTAACAGACTTGGTGAAGGGTCTGGAGCATAAGTCTTATAAGAAGCAGCTAAGGGAACCACAGTTGTTTACCCTGGAGAAAAGGAGGTTCAGGGAATACCTTATTGCTCTCTACAACTGCCTGAAGGAGGTCATAAGGAGGTGTGGGTCAGCCTCTTCTCCTCAGTAACAATCAACAGGACAAGAGGAAATGGCCTCAAGGAGTGCTAGAGGAGGTTTAATTTGGCTGAAAGAAAAAAAATTCTTCACTGAAAGGCTGCAAGTATTGGAATAGGCAGCCCAAGGAAGGAGTTGAGTCATTGTCCCCAGAGGCATTTCAAACATGTGTAGATGTGGCACTTATGAACATGGTTAAGTGGTAGATTCGGCTGTGTTGCGGTACCAGTTAGAGATGATGATCTCAAGGGTCTTTTCCAACCTAAATAATTATGATTCCTGGATATTAAAGGTAAAAATGTACAGGGGAATGCAAAAGTACTGAGTACTAGGTAGGACTGGGGTTTTTTTCACTCTCTTATTGATTGTTTTAAGAAACTCTATTATTTTAGAATCTTTTAGCCTCATTACCTCAAATCAAATAAACAAAGAGTGACGGTCACACTCTAAATAGCAACCTTATTACACAGCACCACTCCAACACAACTACAATATGACAACCTTTTATACAGAGCAGTGAACATGTCCCCTGACATGAGCATCTCTAATGCCTAGTAAGCACCCCAAAGGCTCTCATTTCCCTTGCCAAATGAACACCCATACTCTTGCCAGAATGGCTGTCAGAATCTTCTAATCAGAGTGTCACTGTTTTTTCACCAAACCTTACAAAAAAAGTTTACAAATATCCAAAAAACCCTCCCACTCCATGGCTACCCTTATTCTACCTTCCTGTGAGCAGCAGAGAAACTTCTAGAAGAAGAAACATGAACTGGTGAAGGGAAGATTCAATGAAAGCTTTTCTGATTGTTGCTTCTAAATTGCCACCAGAAAGATAACAGAAAGAGGGTAAGTTTTGGTCTATCATTGAAATATGTCAGCTACATCTACTAAAGGAGATCTAAGTGTGCAGTATCAAGGTTTGCAACTTGCCCTTCATCCTTCGGAGCTATTTCTCAATCAACAAGTGTGGTGACTGCAGGGGACAGATGGCTTATGCTTCCCCAGGAACTGCAGATGCCTGCAGGTGGGTATTTCTCAGGCTGTCTCAGAATGGTTTTTCCCCCCTGCAACCTTCCAGGAGAACCTATACCTAGACGTGCCTGCCTGACCCATCTATGGACAGGTATGGGTAGGAAAGTGCTGGCTCAAGCAGGATACTAGGCCAAGTTTTCCTTACCAGGATGCCATGAACTTCACATAACACTTGCCTCTAAAAGCCTGAGCACTCAGACTGTCTGTTTTGCTCAAATGCTCAACACTGATGTCCAAAATACAATGTAGACACGCTGACAAAGGAGCTCCACAACAGCAACCTACTTCTGCAAAACATGAAAATTAATTATATGGGCAAGATAATTCATACGAAAGCCTTATGTATAAGACCTTGTGACATACTACTGCAAAACTAACTTTTGTGCTGTTTTATTGGTTCCCCAATCCAGTTTATTCTACAGCCATTAAGTGTCTGTAAAGTCATTAACACAGGGGCAAAGGGCTGCAAAATTGAGCAGAAAGTGGAAAAGGAGTCGAAACACTCCTTACAGCAACTATGTTTAATCAACGCATTAATAAAATGTAAAGGTAGTAAAAATATAACCTGAGTAGCTTCTTGTACTTCTGTGGAGAGAACAGCACTAAGCTAAATCATTCTATCTTTATGCCAGACTCCCTCTTCACACCGATGATTCCCGATAAAATCCCCCAAAATCCTGTCCTACAGCTCTCCAGATACAAATAAAATCGAAGAGTTTCCTATGAAAGCCTCAGAAAATCTGAAATCTTTTCATTAAATAATTTTCTGCCTTGTGAAATAATGGAAGACTTTTTGTGGAATCTCAGATCTCTTTCAGATCCCATGGTTCAAGGACAAAGTTCTCTGTAAAGCAAGTGGTGCAAATGAATCTGTTCTGTTTCTTCCTGAAGCTTTGAAACAGTCAACTTGTTGTGGATGTTTAATTTAATTTAACCGTAATGGTGCTTAATAATTGGCTGGCAAGAAATAAATCTGGAGGGCTTTCCTGTGAAATAGAATAGAAGCAGGCATCTCTATAAGATTTCCAATTGAAATGAAGTAAAAATAACTTAATAACACATTTTTGTTTCCTTTGGACAATGACCTACTATTACCATTCCAGGCCTCAATCCAGAAAAAAATTTTCACAGGTTTCTGTAACACATTCCTCAAGGCCATCATTATACAGCAGGCAAATCCAACCAAACAAAAGACCAGCTTCTAAAAACCCACAAGAGAGAAATTACTCCACTTCAGCACAACAGTGCTATAGAATCTAAAAATAACTTTACTTGCATATCGTGGTCTCAGATATTTCTACATTTAATGCTGATTGTCCTACTTACTCAAAAAAAAGTATGCTCATGCCTTTGAATGCATTGTGGTGCTTTTGAAGGAACTTTAATGCAAAAAAGAAACTGCTCTCCACAGTTACATTTGGCTTGGAATGGGAAAAAACAGAAATGCTGCCAGAAAGGAAACAAAAAAAATACAATCTAATTTATTTAAGAAATAATTCCCTTCCAGGTTCACAGAACACAGTAAAAAATTATCAGTGCATAGACTGGAAATGCAACTGTCTTTGTAAGAATTTACCTATAATCCTTTAAAATAAAAATGGATTTAACCTCTATCTAAAGATTAGAGTGTCAGTTTATTAAGAGATTACAAACACACAACTCCCCTTTAATGAAAAAACAATATAAAAGAAAAGCATTACTATAGTAATGCACTTGACATGAAACTGAACTGGAACAAAACATGAAGAAACTTCTGGGTTTCAGTAAGCATGTGGTAAGAAAAGCATTGCTAATTCTGACAGATTTATCTGTACCAGTTTTTATGATAAAACTCCTTGGATTCACACAATGCTTTAATTCCAAATAGTACAGCATGAGTTGTGATACTGTGAAATGAAGTTGTCTTTACTAATTGCATACTCTGAACAGAAGTGTGTCTTATAGCAGAGAGCGTATCAAATCTGCCTGGCTGATCTTTATGATTTGAAAATGTCACTTTCTACTAAGCACAGAGAAAATAGGGAGGAGCAATAAAGTCGCTCAAAGATAGCAGCCATCCAAAAAGATAAAGAACACGCTGAGGAAAAGCAGACAACATATTGCACAGACAGAACAATCACAGATGGAAGCCAGGTGGGTGGGTCAAACAATTTTTTTATAAAAGGTTTATTTTCATATTTAAACAGTACCCCGTTGTGTAAATGTTCAGCAAAGAACTGATAAGAAAATGGATTTGTAAGTGCGTTTGAACAAACAACATGTCTTACAGTCAAGAGGGGCTTAGTCGTATATAATTAAGGGATAATGTGCATGGCTGAAGAGTGTATGATATTGCAAGTGATTAAGCACCACTGCAAAACAAAGGAGTTAGATATCCAATGAAGCTTTATGAAACCAGCATGATGCAATCTCAAAACATGAACTTTATTTTTGTTAAAGAAGACAAGAGGATATTTATCTGACAAAAGATTTTTTTCACTGAAAATGCTGTGCACTTCCAAGCTGTTTCTGCCCAGTAAGCAAGCTTACTAAGATTATCACACTTTCTGTTTCAGTGTACACTACTATTACATTTAATCCTTTAAAACTCCTAAGAGAACTGCTCTGTGTACATGCAAGGCCCAGGTTCTCTGGAACTGTGCAATCATAGTTCTCTGCAAATTTCCAAAAACTTACTGGCATTAGTCAGCCGAGTAATTATGGATCCTGAGGGCTTGAACCAAACTCACTGAAGTAATAGTTGTCTTGGACAATGGATGACCTGAATTATGCAATAAAGACAAGGCAAACAAGGAAGATCAAAGGTCCACTGAGACCACTGGTATTTCATAGCAAAGACTGTAGTAGAGACATATGAACAACCTCCATTGCATCTGCCCAGCTGTCAGGTACATTTTCAAGGATACAAATATTCTAAAACACTTACAAAAATTTTTAAGGGTTTGGAAAGACAGAATTTCTATTTTTGGGATTCTGTTATTATAACTTTTTATATTTGTGTCTTGAGTTTCAACTTGTGGAAACCAAAAAGGAATAGAAAGAATGCTAATGTAACACTAATGCCTCCACGTTTACATTTTGTCAGGATGCAGAGTGCACTTTTGAAGGGATTTCCTAGTCATCCATGCTTACTGTGTTTTGGTTCCCACCACATAATCTCAGAGCAAGTGAACAGGGTTGTTTTCAGAGGAAATTAACCAGAAGATGTGCTCCAAGAGTGAAACTTATATGTTCCAAATACAATCGGATCAGACTAGCCCTACCACAAATAACACCTTCCTGAAATTTATTTCGTGTGAATACCAAGTCCTTAGGACAAACTGTTTTGCTCTAGGTTCACTCCTGTTGTTGTATTCTCCTTGCTAGTGACACCATCATGAGGGGAAAACATGAATTCTTTATTTAGAGTAGCTTTAGTTGTTGGCTTTGATTGACAAAACACTACTTAGAATATCTAATAGATGTAGAAGTGACTCAGCATCCTAATTGTGAACAATTTGTATCTCA
This sequence comes from Lonchura striata, assembly GCF_050655825.1. Taxonomy (NCBI): domain Eukaryota; kingdom Metazoa; phylum Chordata; class Aves; order Passeriformes; family Estrildidae; genus Lonchura; species Lonchura striata. Next base: position 38,089,009 of record NC_140705.1, read on the forward strand.
AATGATTTTTTTTTGTGCAAGTAGTTCTTCAAACGTCTCTGTGTAGTTTGTTAGAAAGGCAAATTTCTAGGTGTTGGTTCCTCAATGCTCAAGAAACTACAATTTGTTGAAAAAAGAGCAAGACACTGAAAGAAAAACAATGAAGAAAGTGAGTTGTTATAGTCACAAACAGAAAGAAAACAGAAAAAGAAAACAAAAGCTAGTTTACATAAATGAGGGGGGAGGAAAAGCAAAATTTTATAAAGTTCAATAACAGGCAAGGAGGTCCAGTTCATCCTCACCTAACACATGTGCAGCTCCCAGAAGAAACAGTCCATGTTACAAAAGTGCCCTCACAGCCCATGGCAAAACTCAGTTTTCCTCTTGAGGTGGAATTTAGGGCTTTTAATTAGGCAGCTCTATTCAAAATCATTTATTCATTCTCAAAAGGATAGACTGCCAAGTAAGAAATAAAACATATACCACAAAGGTGTGAACGTCATGGCAATGGCCCAGGGGACAGCAGATACTGTCACTGATGAAAAGCATTCCCTGGTATCTCCGTGGCCTCTAATGCATTTCCATCTTCAATTCTGCTACGCTATCCTAAAGCATACTGGCTCCCTAGTATTGCTCTCCTTCTTCCCCAGTCTTGCAATTTTCTGCATTAAATATTTAAATTTTTTTCTGAATGATTAAAGATACAAGTAAACTTTAATTGAAGTTAATTTAATAGGAATAACAAAGATGGAACAAATTCAGAGACTAGAATGGCTGTAGAGGTCCACAAAAACCGAAAAGGGCTGAGGAAGGGGAAACAAAAGAGGCATGCAGTCCTCATGCAGGGTGCTCAGTTCCTCCCCTTCCCAACTTTTTCCAACCACACAGCCAGACACATTTCCATTACACAACCCACCTCCTTATCACCAGCAAGCACACCAGTCCAGCAGACCCACTGATCTCAAATGGGTCTCCTCTGAGACAGTGACAGGAAAGCTACACAAAGGAAAAAGGTTGGCCAATTCTGACACTGGATTTAAATACAAAGTCAGATTGGGACCTGAGTATCCTGAGTCTGCCCTGAGGGCTTCTACAGGAAAAAAAGGGCTGTTGGGAGGGAAACATCAACAGAAACTGCAGCAATGTGATAGAGTGTGAATATTTTTAGAGAAGTTGTCCCTTGATCTCTACTGCCCAGCTGACAACAGGCCACAGATTAAACATTTGGGATGTGATTTCTCCCAAGATTTTACAACACCTAAATTTCAGTTAGTACTTACACATGTAATATGCAGCTCAGGTCTCACTATAGTCTATGGAGACCCAGGACTCAGTGCCCAGTTGCCAAAGGCTATCCTGTCAGGTCCTCAAGCTAATGGTCCAAAACAATACGGATCTTCTGTGTCTCCTGTATCACGTCTGTCAACCTACATCCTGCACACTATACCCCACCTCAAACAAGACCAGACAAACAAATGTTTACAACACAACCCAAGCCTCTTGCAAACGGTCAGTGGAACTGCTCTCCAGGTGACAGCTTCAAATAAATCCTTCTCTTGCTTACCTGTCCTGGCATGCCAACATAAAGCATACAGTCATAAGAATTACCAGTAATCCTCAAATGGCACCCAGCTTCATAACCTCATAAAATATCTCCTGTTTTCATATGCATCTAGCCTCCTATGAGGCTGGAGAGCGATGAGAAATTAGAACAGCAGATTGTCCAAAGTTCTTTAATAGTAGCTGGATCCACCTAGATCCATACACATATCATTGTAGAGCTTTTTGTAGCTTGTCACACAAAATCTTGGTGAGTGAACTGAAATGAGTAATGTATGCCTACAGGGAAGGAGATATCAAGCTGAGGTTGGCATATTTGAGCTTTTGAGCAAAGAACTGGTGTACTGTAACTAGTACTCTAAATTCAAAATAAAATACTGGTGCAGTCAAGTTGTTTATGACTGTATTAGGATATTATGACATTTATGTGGATGGTGATGAAAACTAATTTGCTATGCATACAAATGCTGGCTGGCAATTTCCTGCACTACAGCAGCAGTACAGATAGGACGCATATCTGAAAAATCTTAATTTGTAGGCATGTGTGTACACATGTGCATGCTTCACAATCGTTCATATTTCAGTGATACAACCCTCTCTACTGGCCTATCATTCAGGCATTCATGAATGGTATCAGTAGCAAATAGTTTGGGTGAACCAAAGAGCAAGTAAACATACTCAGTTATTAGTGACTGCTGAAAATTGCACTGTTAAAGTCTTTATCAAGTATGTATTCTTTATCAAGTATGTATATATATTCTCTTCATAACTTTTTGTTATGAAGAGAAATTTAAAAAACCCTCTATTTTTCTTCACATGTCTCATCATTCTTCTTTCTTTGGAACAAACTAACCTATGACATCACTGAAATAGCAGATGTAGAAGCCATTTATTAGGCTTTTTGCCAATATATGTATAAAGCTACAATTATTAATTATGGCCTTTTCTGAGGGATCTGGGAAACCCTGAAAACATGCTACTTTCTGCACTACAAAGTGTGCCAACCCCTTTGCCTAGTGACTAATTCTCATGTTGAATTAATAAAGCACCTCTGTGCACTTTTGTGCTCTTTTGGTTTCCATGTCCTGTAAGGCCCATAAGTGCTTGAAACTCTAGTCTGCATTTAAGTCACAGCTTTTAAGACATGTTATAATTACTGGGAATTTTGTGAAAACAAAATGTCATTCAGAATAAGGAGTTATAAGATGCAAAAGGAATGCAAAGCTCACTGGAATCTGTTTTAAATGCAGTGAGAGTTTTTACTATGTGTAAACACATTTGATGTTCAAAGTGACTTTACTGGACATATTTGCAAGAAGGAGCCCAAATGTATATCAGCACTGCAGGAATACTGGTTTTCAACCAGTAACATTCCCAACAAGAACCTTTGGATGGACTTAAGCCAATATATCTGCCAATCTGTGCTCTGCACTTACATTTTTCCAGTAGTACCAGAGATTTCAAACAGCCCCTGCTTTGTGCTGGATTTTCACTCATCCTCCTTCAGTGCTGAACATAGCACGTATTGTGGATTAGCAGTCAAAAAAACCTGTTTCATCAAAGTCTGATAATGGGAGTTTGTGAAAAAGAAATGGAATTTAATGTGAAAATAGGTATTGCTAGGGTTGATGTACTGATTGCTTTTTTTTTCCTTTTTTTTTTTTTAACTGCATTCACTTACAGCATCTGCTTTGTGTTTGCAGTGAAGCTGCTATAAAATTTTCCCTCAGCCACAACTGATCTGCAGAACTAAGGGTTTCTGCTGTACAGTTTAGAAATACAGATATTTGACCTTTTCTGTGATTATGTTTCTACAACATCCTTTGGCAGCAAGGCTCACAGTCTAATCAATCGTATAGTAATTGTTACAAAAAATAATATAAATTATTCCTGACACTGCATAAGCACATAGTACTTTTATTTATGTCCACTGGCATATCAAAATAAAATACTCCTTTTTTCTTTGTAGTATTTCTATCAGGTTGGCAGACTTAAGATTTTACATGGAAATAAAAGAATTTGTGTGCACTGACCTGCTTAAAAAAAATCCAAATAAACAAAGCCCAAAAAAAATCCAGAAAAAATACCACAGTCGTATAAATTAAGATAACAAATGCAAAGTCATACTGGTAGATGAGTAGTTTCCACATAAAGCAGCTCTTTCACATGAGGAAGTCAGAAGAGAACAAGGAACAAAGCAAAACCTCAGACAGACACAAAATTCAAGAAGATTAGGTGGGGTTTATGTGGTTTTACTAGTAAATCAAATCCAGTAACACAAAACTTGAGGAAGAGATTGACTTGTGGTATTATCTCAGTCTATATTGTCCAGCTAAAGATTTGACAGGTATATAGCTCATTTACATGCAGCTTTTTGCATATGCAGCAAAATTTATGTCTCCTCCTCAAGTTTTATACCAGTCCTGTTAAACTTACAAGATTGATAGCACTGCTGTTCCCATGAAGGTCAAACAGGCAAAGCAAACTTCTGCTCCTTTTAGTTCCTAATTTTCTGTAGAGTTACCTTAATTGTGCAGGGCTTGGGTTTACATTATTAAGCTTGTAGCTATGCTTAAATATGTCAGTAGAGTGGGAAAAGGCAATTTTTCTGTATAAAAGAGTAACATAACATTTGGCCATAAATACATCTGCATTATCTCCTTAATTTTCTTTTTGCATCAAAAGCATTTTAAAGCTGCAGTCATTTTCTCTATTCTTAATTTCTTTAAATAAATTTATTTTACATTTCAATGAACTTGGGCAAATATTCCCTTGAAGTACTTATTTCTTGAAAGAATAATGGAAAAATAGAATGGTTTAGGTTGGAAGAGACATTAAGATCATCTAGCTCCAAACTCCCCTCCCCACCCCCCACCATGGGTAGGGACACCTTCCACTAGGTTGCTCAGGGCCCCATCCAGCCTGGTCTTGAACACTTCCAGGGATGGGGAATCTACACCTTCTCTGCGCAACAGATACATTACCTAGAAGAAGATGAGCCTGGTAACTCACCATCATGGCAACTCAGCTCTTCTAGTTTGTCATTTTTTATTTCAGAGAACATGTACACTATTTTTCCAGGCGTGTTGACACATTATTGCCTTGTCTTCTTCCGCTTGAGTTCCTGACACTGGGTACGTCAAACCTGTCTGTCAATTCTGAATTCCTATTCCCTCATTAGGGAACTTAACATACTTTTTCACTGGGTCTGTCTTCATAGGTCCTCATTCCGAATGACCGTGTCAACAGCAATATATGCACAATGTCACATCATGAAAAGTGTTTAAAATCAGACATTTATTCATTATTTTAGCCATTGTTCCAGTTTCAGTAGAGCAAAATGCAAAATATTGTTTTTAATTCAAAATTATTTTATTCAAGTACCTCTAAGCCTAATGCACAGTTTTGTACCCTCCTCTTTGTGGTAATAGCCATTAAGCTAGATTTCATATGAAGAGCTTCAGAAAGATGGCTACCCTGTTCTGTTTCAAATTTCCTTAGTCATGATAAGCTGGAGTACAGCCTGAAAATTTAAGGTTTATGGCCTCTATTCTGTTTTAAACAGAAGTACAAAGTAGAAGTGGAACAAACCCTCACTTGGTCTTATTTTGAGATTTCATCCTACTTCTCTGTTTCCTACAATAGGTATTTCTCCAGTTTTTCAGGCTAAGCTAAGTCATCTTCATAGGAGAAAATTATGTAAAAGGATACTCAATAACAAGACTACTAAGTCAAAATTTGTGTTTGGGATCCATTCCCCACACTGGCACTTTAGAATTTTGCTACCAGACCCAGTTCAACTTCTCTTCTCTATGTTCTCTGGTTAATTAATGAAAAATGGGAGAAAAGAAGGCATATATTCCCATTAAGTACATGTAGAGGAACACCCTAGAAACAATTGATTCCTCTTCTTGGGTCTGGCTGAAACACACTAAACAGCAACAACAGCCTTCAGTAAAATCTGTGCCATTTCAGAAGAATTTAAGCTGCTCAAAGGAAAATATCACTAGAATAGAGAGTACTTTCTAACAGCTGATAGAATTAGATAGAATAACTGACTCTCTTCTCCACCAAAACAAGCATGAAATAATAAAGTGGAAAAGAGCCTTGCTGTCAGCCATAGGATGTACCTAACAGACAGGCACATTGAAGATAAATGCTTTATTCCTGCATCTTTTTTTCTTGTGGGTTTCAGGAAAGGGCTGTGGAGGTAAGAAGGTACACAAGGAGTTTTTATTGATTTTCTCTGCTATACTTCCTCTTGCTACTTAATAAGAGCTGTGGAAATTGCCCATAGCTATCTTTCCCCATGTTCTTTCTAGCTGCAATACTGTCACTCCTCTCTTTTTTCATGTCCTGGAAAAGTAGCTCCTCTAAGGACCACTGCTACAACAGCAGCAAACACCTAAATCATATAAATGAAGACAGTAAGAGATGTGCAAACACCTGACAATATTCTAAATTCTCCTATTAATACCACGATCATTTAAAGAGGTGAAGACCTTCAACCCACCACCTGGAGTTAAAACTATCCAAAAGCACTTGACAGAGAGAGAGACCCCACAGGATCAGGCTGTAAAAGGCTAGCTTATTTTTAACTGTGGGTCTTCTTTTTCAACTAGAGTAAGACTCCTTGCAACTTTCCTTTAAGAATTTGCAATGGTGTCAACAGCAGCAGCAGTAGGGACAGCAGCTTTCCAAGCATCTGTCATGTCAGTGCTAGGGCCATCAGCAGAAACAGATTGTGCTAGAGACAGTTGTCCCACGTGAACCAGTAAAACTCAGCCAAGTCTCCCCATTCTGCACTGAAGAAGATTTTCTATGACTTGAAGGATAAATAAGTTCCTTGCAAAAGAAAAAAAAAAAACAAACCCACACACCAAAAATAAAAGAAATCTTCAAAAAAACACCAAACCAAAAAACCCTCAGCATGTTTTATGACTTATTTTCCCTGAATTTCTTCCAATAAACGCACAATCCAATCTGATAAATATTGCCTGGGAAGCACTATGCATTCTTCTGTCCAGACATGGGGGGAAGGGGAGAATTAAAAAAATCAACCTATGGATGACTAAATATTGATTAATATGGCATTAATTCTGAGGCAGGTTGTCCCCCCCCCTCTGTCTCCCACTTACTAGAACCTGCAGTATTTAGAGTCACAATGTCAACCAAAGTCAGAAGAAATAGAATTCTATAAAGCATTACAACCATCATTAGCACTCTCTATCCTGACTACTTATCAGACACATATAAATCTTGATGCCTATGTGACTCACTATGATGAAATTAAATGAGAGCAAGCAGAGCAAATGCATGTCTACTGCTTTTATCGCTAACCCAGTCAGACAGTCATCAATATATTTGAGCTACTGCAATATATTCTGTAATATTTCAGAATATTGTTATCATTTTATTAACCCAAGTATCTTTAGTATTTTCTTCTATATATCCACCGTTTTGTAAAGGACAGCCCCTCTCCAGCCCTCATGGCATTATCCAGCATTTTATACAACATGCTCCTTGTTATAAATAAAAGGAAAATATTTTCAAATATACATTTAATTTATGCCTAATATAGTGAAAGGAGAACTAAAATCAGCATGCACAAAGGCAAGGAAGGAAAGCAGCTAAGAGTCCTTAAGGACATTAAAGCCTGTGGTATCCCTGTTCATAACTGCATGTATTGTAAAAGCACAGAAGCTGTACATTCACACCAAATCAATCCTCTGTTTACCCCCAGACATTTTAATCTGTTTCCTTAAAAGGACAGGTGCTGATAAAGATCTGAAACAGAGACCAAATTAAGAAAATGACAGGAAAAAAGAATCCCTGCTGCTACAAAACAGCATTCTCACTGGGATCGCATTTCTTGAATATTCTCCTTCAAGGAGAGGAGCATATCATTTTTTATATTTAGCCAGGGAAGGTGACAGACTGAAATCAGAGTTGCTAAAACCAAAGCAGGTAGTGTGAAATTTAAGAGAGTATAGAAGTGGGAACCTAAAATGAGGCAAGGGCTTAATTTTTTTTTTTTTCTTTTTCATCTTCAGAAAATCAGCACATTATTCCAACTGAGCTAACATGTTCAACTGTACTGCAGGATTACAAGTAAGCTGAAGACAAAGGTTTCATTCACAACTCTACTCTTTTACAAGGGGTAACCTCCTGTGCAGATGTAAAGTCAAGTCACGTCAGATGAAGTTCACTTCTCCTGGGACAGTGGACAACACTTTTGGAATCAAAATAGAAAGAGAAACCTTGATCCAGTATCATTCAGTGTCCTGTACATCGTTCAGATCCAAATTTACTATAGGAGGCAGTGCATGTAGCATATTCATTACAGCTATGCTAAAAATCAGAAAGAAGTTTTAACGTTCCTTTTAATTTTCACCACTATACAATAAAAACATTAACTCTTTCTGACAGCAAGGTGTGAAACATCTTTAAACATCACTGATTTTACACCACTTATTTTCTCTTACTACAGGTAATTTAAAATAAATCATTGTCTGTGAGGCTTAGAAATGCACCTCCTCTAGATGTCTGTTTTACCCACAATGTCTCTGTTTTGTGATATCACAACTATCTGTCATGAAAATTAATATAAGATAATAAGCAAAATACTTTGGGTCAATTCCTGGTCCAATTAAACTAAGAGTCACACCATTCACATCACCAAGGCCAAAATTACACCTTCTAACTTCCACCAGTGAAAACCCAGTGGAAATAGCTAAACAGAAAATGGCATCTAGTTTTTATGCAATTCTTGATAAATAAATTCAGCAGGAGGTTTACCATTTGTTTTAATAGAAACATGGATGAATCTATCTTATGCAAATAAGATGTAGTGGCAGAAAAACATGCATAAATTGGAATATTTTGTAGAAAGTGGTATTTTCCACACAAAGCTTATGATTTTTAGGAACTTATAGTTGCTCCAGTGGCCAAATTAAAAGAGATAATTTTCCAAATAGGAAGAAAATTATTTAGCTTCTCCATGATGTACACATAATTTTGTTTTGTTTTTAATTTCTACCAGTGTACTGTGAGATTCTATTAATTCTGTGTGCTTACTGAGGCAGCAAGGGAGAGCATGAGATTCCTGGTCATATTAGAGAATTACCTTTTACTACATCATTTTATAAGTTTGTCAAACTATGTTTAATCATTGTTTCAAATTGAAAATAATAATGTAAAATTGCATATAAGATATGCTAATTATCTACCTCAGTACTGTAGGAACATGAAAAAAAGTAAAATGTAATACAGAAAGCTGACATTAGAAAAAATTTATATCTGTTTCTGGCTTAATATGTTAATATTTCTCATCATAGAAAAGTAGGATGTGCGCTGACCTGGCACTGCAACTTTTTGCAAATGCACAGTAGCCAGATACTAATGCCTTTGAATGTTATTAGCTCACTGTGGTGAGAATAAATGTATCAGTGACTTCTTAATGACCTTAAATGAGATGCCTCTGTGAAAGGAGACAAGACAGGCACAAACATAATACACAGTGTTTTATTCATAAAAGAACAACCATTTTTAACTCCATTGAGATGGCCCCCTTCAGGTCTCAGGTGCACCATAGGCGACAGCTTTGTGACAAAAATAGAAAGGCATTCTCTTAGTCCTAAAATAATACTGCATAGAAGGCATTACTTTCTTCCTTTGAAGCAAACAGATTATTTTGGACTTTCACACAGCCTTAAATAGCCCATAACTGGAAAATACGTCTGAACAAAAAATTTTAAACTCTCTGGCTAATGAATGATATGCATACAGAAGGGTTAACTGCAGGAGGGTCACCTCTACTTATTTGCATTGGAGATTTTAAAATATGAGCATTTCTATTTTTCTTTTTTGATTACCCCTTATCACTTATTATCTCCTTTTGATATGCTTAACTACACATTTGTCAAACATCAGAAGTGCTTGACAGCTGACCGTTAAAAAATTCAAGAATCGAAACTGAAATATACTTCTGCAGGAGCTGAAACTGTACAGCAGCAAATAGCCATAAAGCTTGTCAGAACACTACAAAAGCTGGCAAGAGGCACTTCATGCAATGAGGCAAATTCAAACTTATTTTATTGTCCAGCATAACTTTACCATGATTTTATTTTTAGCATAGGATTAAGGGTTACCTCTCAGTGCTGCAAAGAGACTCAGTGAATGATGGGATATTTCAGTTAATTCAGCAGAGCAGGAGTTGGTCATTCCAGGAATGCAGATGGGCAGCATAAGGCTGTAAAATTCTAGGGGTGCATACTAAGAGAACTATGCGTTACTTCAGTGGAAGTAAAAACCCATGCAAAGTAGAAAAATGCAGAGGAAAATAATTCTGAAATAACCAGACTGGTATTGCATATCCAGTAGTTTATCCCCATTTAGCATTCAGTGCTAAAGAAGCTAGACACTGGAACTCATAGTTAAATAGCTGATTTGCAAGCTAAGGTTCACTGCAGTCTTCACATCCAGTTGTTACTGATTATAACCATGCAAACAGAGTAAGTCTTGCTTCTGTTTAGTTTAAACCACTTTAAAACCTGGATTATCCTTGATATGCTTGTTCTACACCAACAATTGTTTTATCCTGCACTCTTCAGCATGGAGGAACAGGTGTGCCCTGACTAGAAGCCTTCTGCTGCTCAGCGTAGAAGGATATTTCCTCACTTTTAACCTAAAATTACCCCATAGGGAGACTCTAATTACACAGACATTGGAATGTAAATCCTGTGTTCCCTGATGTGCTGCAAGGGAGAGGCTGTGAAAGAGCCAGATCTCATGTACTCAAAGCCCTCTGCAGTCTCGCTGTAGAGAGTATTTTACACACTCAGGCTGTAGCAAAGATTTCACTCCACAAGGGCCTCTACAATCATATGGGAGAGAGACAACCATTCATGCCTATGGTCTGCTTGGTGAATTCTGCAGGAAGTATGCTTAGTTTGCAAGAAAAAGGATGGTTTTGCTATTCATCAGCAATACAAACCCAGTTTTTACTTTGGATCTTCCCAAGCCCCCAAGGGGTTTCTCTCCTCCCAATTCCTCATCAGTGGTAACTGTTTCCACAAGTTAAATGACATCCCCCTTTACACCAATGCAACAAATAAATGTTCTCCCACCCTTGGAGACACTTTGCCTATGATGATTATGTACAGGTAAAAGCTGCTCAAATTTATTATGATTAGACTGTCACTTCCTAAGCAGTCCTGTCACTGGTATATGACATGAATTAAGAGTCCTTCAAGATACACTGGTTTAGCATAAATAAAAGAATATTAAACACAAAACAAAACAACCACAGAAAAAGAATCCTAAACCAACCAAATACAAAAAGAACTTTGCAGTTATTTTAAATGAGGGCTTCAAAATCTAAGTATGCTTGAGCATATGAAGTTGCCAATTTTAAATTTTTTTTTTTTTAATTCTAAAACACTTGGTAATCTATTTTATATTCCAGTGCCAAGAATCACGTGCTTTTGTTGTTGCTATTGTTTCTGAATGACCATCTAAACTCTAGCTTGAGGAAAAAAATGGTTTCTTACCCTTCCAGTTGAAAAAAATATTTTGAAAAGATGACCCAATTACATTCAGCGACTGAACAGATGTATACAGAGGGATTAAAGAGTAATTTTTATTTCAGACATTCCTGATATTGTGGGGATCCAAGTATTTCAGCTACATGAGCTATGTGTGTCTGTCTAAAACTAAAGGAGTTAAAAAAACCCCAAACAAACAATAATTCTCAGCTTCAGAACGATTCTTCTTTTACTCAGCTCATCTTTAATTTCCAATTTTGCACACACTTGGTGGTGCATAGAGAAAAGAGACATTCCAACCTGCATAATGAAAAGCACAGAGCCTGATCACCTTAGGCTGAGATCACAAATTAAAATTGCATCTTGTTTTTTTGGGTATTTTTAGTGGTATTTTTCCTGTCTCTTTTGCCATATGGATAAAACACAGTGAGGTCTTTTGCAAGGGTAATACAAAAACCTAATTTTTGTCACACTCTCTGCCATTTGAGGAGAAAGAGGAGCAGCAAAGAAGAGGAAGAATGTTACCTTATTCTCCTTCACTAAGTGAGGATATGGTTGTGCTTACAAATGAGCCCTTCTTTTTTTTGTTATTTATGGAAGGTATTTCCACAATATTTACCATTGATATTTCATCTATTAAAACAGATACTTCATCTGTTAAAAAATTATCTTTTCTCTGTGTGTGAAAGGCACTTTGAAAACTGTTGCCATTAAAAAAAACCCAAAAAACAAAAGAGAGGAAGCAAATAGACCTTAGTGCTTACAGAAGGTAAAGACAATCTTCCAGTCATTTCAAAGGGGCAAGGTCAGGCCTCACCTTTATTCTTGTACATTTGCATTATTGACATTACGAAACAAAGGCAGAGCTCTAAGTAAAGAACTGGTGGAGCAGAGCAAGGGTGGCTGTGTGGTGCTGTGACATTAGTGGCAGCAGCTCCCCAGCACACCCCCGCTGGCTGAGGCGTTCGTTATGTGCAAATAACAAATGCTGTGCAAAGCATTCAGACACCACTTTGCCATGCTATGCCAGCCGTCAGATGAAATGCCTTCCACAGCAAGGAGAGCTCCTGCCTTCCTTTGTGCTCATCACCTTTTGACATATCCACTGCTTGGCACACTGAAATATAGAGTAGAAGCTGAGAATCATCACCATCAAGCTCAGCCCCTGCCCAAAATCTTATCTTTAGACTGTATCTCCTCACCTGTCCACAGCTCCTCATAACTGACTTACCCTCTCCTTCCTTCTCCCCAGGGATATATTCCCAGGCTTCAATCTGACAGCAGGTGCTTTACGCCATTCATTTGATGCTTTTATCGCCCATATGGCATATTTTGTTTGTTGTAATACCACGTATTTCATTACTGGTAGGTTATTTACAATATTTTTGATCTGTTCAACAAAATGGTCTATGGTTTAACTGTTCTCTTTGAGGTGATTCTTTATTAGTCATATAATCCATTTTTCTACTGATTAGGGAAGATGAGTCAGTACTAAATATTCTGTCTCCTCATACAATTGATTTTTCTGTGCTTTTTTTCTTCCAATATTATTTTCTCCAACAGAATTTTGCTGGCTATTTTTTATTAGTACAAATCATCTGCAGATGCGCTAGAGACTTCACAGTCGAGCTTCAAAGATGTTTTCTAGAAACTCTGGAGAACAAAGCAATTTTTCATATCTAATTCCATTCTTCTCTTCCCAGCTGATGTAACTGTCAAAGAAAATCACAGCCATGCTAACAACGCAATACAAATGAACTCAGATCCATACAGACTATTTCTGCAGAGACCCAGAGTCCAGAAAATTGTATATTATCCTAAACAATGGAAACAGCCAAAAAATCTGCTGTTGAAGACCTTGCCTCTTGCAGATGAGATTAAATAAGAGCAAAACCAACCTAGTTCTAAGCAAGAATATCAGATTCACAGCCCCTGACAGGTTTCCTCCATCAGAATCCCAGACACAGCACCAATGTCACCAGCAAACCCACTGCTGGTAGTGCCTTCCATCAGCAGGAGAGACCCCAACCACCTCCCCACACCTCCCAGCTACCTGTGTCCCTATCCCCTAATGAATCTTCTGCTGACATTTACTCCAAAGCATTTCTTGTTTTGTTCTGTTTTGTTTAAGAAAAAAAAAAAAAAACACAAACAAATAGAAAAGTACATTAAACCAAACACTTTCAATTTATATTATTTTTGGATCACTTCCTCAGTGGCCTGCCCATGGAAAGCTAGCATTTTGCAAACTTTCAACTAAAATAAGAACATATTCAATACCAACAGGATGAAATGAATCAATCTGTCCATGGGTTAATTCACAAAGGCAAATTTCTCTTTCACAGTCTCCTACCAGAAATAGAAAATAAACTTTTGTAGTTCAGTATCCATTTCTGCTGGAGGAGAGGGCAGAATTGGGTCAGTTTGATGTTTCCTTTGGCATTCTACACTTTTCATAGGATAAAGCCTGACAAAGGGACAGACAAAACTGAGCCAGAAATGAACCAATTTACAGGAGAGTAGTAGAACAAAAATGTGCCTCAATCTGGTTATTACTCAATATAACCTATAGAAGAAATGGGTCTTTGTAAAGTCTTAAACAAATTAATTTGCTTGCTTAGCAGACTTAGGGCTTTGTTAAAGGACCACTAAGGTGCCTCATTGCTTTCAGTGCTCTCTAGCTCATTGCTCTTTCCACACTGTTCAGTAGCTGGCTGTAATTCTGTATTTCAGAATTTTTCAGCTAACTTCATGTATTTTCAGAATAATTGTAGAATAAACTGAGTATGAGATTGGGACAAGCATGGAGGGAGAATCTGATTTAATCTATCTGGACAAATTAGTGCTATCAGATATCCCATTAAAATCAGTTATAAACTAAAATTAGCCTTTTAATCATCTGAACTATATGACTGAGCCATCATATGTCACAGACATCATACAAATAACCAGAAGCTAATGAAATACAATGTTGTACTTCAAACAAAATCAATCACCAATTCCTTAAAATTTCATCCAGGAACCTAGTGAATTTATTTCTCTCTTTTTTTTGTTAAATCCCATCTGATGTGAGTTAATACTGAGCAAAGACATAGCGAGAAATCTCTAGCTGATGAGTTTCTAAAGAAATCTGTTACTACAAGAAACATGTTCACTTCTCTAACAGGTACAAACAAACATAACTGATGGGAAGAACACAATCAATAACACAGTTTCCAAAAATACTAGGGCTGTTTATCTTAAGATCAGATTTGAGTGATTTCAATTAGATGCAGATCTGTTCTGGTATTTCTCATCTTTGCCAGCTTGTCAGATAATTGCCTCCTAAGCAACTGTGATTATCAAGCTTTCTCTGTTTAACTATTAACTCATTCTTTGACCAAAAAATAAGAAAAAAAAAAAAAGTCATGATATTTTGAGTTCTTTTTCAAAAGGACAGAAATGCATCACAGCCTGAAGGGTGGTAACTGTACTATCATTATTCAAACATATTTTTAATACTAATACCATGTCATAATAGGGAATTTTCTAGATTTTTGTAACCTGCTGCTGCATTTTGTACACAGAGGATAAAAACATGGTTATGCCAAGTTCATTGGTTGATATAGCTGAATTTTTTTATTAATAATGACTACTCATCCTGCATCTGCACTTTATTACCATATGTTATGCTCATCTCACATAAGATAAGCACACATGAGTCAGAATTATAGCTAATTTACAAGAAAAATAAACCAAATCAAATACTTTTCACCTCCCATGTGTGGTGCATGTTTATAACCTTCCTCGAATCAGAACCACAGGCTGCTGAGAAATAGCACTGTGTTTTAAAAAGAACCACAATGTTTCACCCTAGAGTTACAACATATGTTTGACACTGGTTTTTACACAAGAGGATATGTTCTGTTTCTAAAAGTCTGCACAAGGCTTGGAGATCTGTCTGGATGAAATCCACTGTACAAATATGCAGATATCACCAGTACGCTTCTGTCTCTAGAAAAATTTCTGGCAAACTGGAACTTGTAAGAATTATTTAACTTTCTGTAATTAAAACATTAGAATAACATGTTTCACCCTGACAAAATATTACTGGGCACAGAGGAAGACATTAATGGTTCCTTGCAATAGGCCTTTTAAAATAAAAGCTGCCTATATCTCTGAAAGTGGTATCTTTTATTTTTTTTTTACTTCTGCTATATATTTCCTTTCATGGAGGTAGGTTGCAAAATAAAATCCTATTTTTCATTTTGCTCTAAAAATGTCTGCTTTGAACTATTTAAGCTATTTTAATTACTCACTGTTTTATCAGCATAAATAAATTTTGCTCACTGACCCATATATTTCTTATCTAAGTGAACCAAGCTACTTCTCCCTGACCACTTAGTGCAAGTTAGCCATGCTTTGTGAGCAGCATATAATGATATGCAAACTAAAACCATAACTATGTCAATTTAAGGTCAAAAAGGCCTATTTGTGGTTATTATGGAAATCAGTTTAAATGCAAGGTGCCTAAACAATGTGTCTTTGCTTACTGGCTCAGCAAAAAACCACAAACAACCTGCCAACATCTGCTTTTTGAAGTGTCAGATAACATTATTTCCAGGATGACATCAAGGGCCTTCATTGGCTATGCATAAGGTCAGTGAATATTAACTTCATTTACACTTGGCTGAGAATTGGCTGGTGCCAACAATAGGGGTTTAGATCCTCTGCTGAGCAGGGTTAAAAACTGACAGAAAGCTGCCATTGAGGAAGATGGATGATCGTACTGGCTGACCCTATTCCTCCCCAAGTGTCACAGCTTCGGCCTCTTTTCTATCTTCGCAACAAAAGACCCTCCCTGAGCTTCCCAGTGGCCTTCAGCTTTATTGGTGCTAACAGGCCCAGACATTTTCATCGATTGGATTCTCTACCTCTTAAACACAAGAGCTTGCCCTCCCTGGCTAGCCAAACCTTGGCACAGATGTCTTTTTTTGTAATTGCTTCTCTGCTGTCTGTTGGGAAGGATGCAATCGGACAGGCGAACATCATGTCAACACAGAAAATGCTTCACCATTTATCTCGGTTTCCCAATGGCATTTTAAGGAAAGTGATACCCTGCTTGCCTGGGGGGTTGGGGGTTAACCCTTCAATGGCCCAAAGTGTCTATAAATACAGAAAAATAAGTTGCTGCTAACATCCCTGTAATAAAATTCTACTGTATTTGTCCTACACATCATTTTACAAATTATGAATTTAGTTTTCCTCATCAAACTGTTAAAAATCTACATCTCTAAATGCATAGAAATCAGTTTAGTATTGTTACTGTGTATGCTTCTACATCAGATCCTCAAGGGCCTTTTCAGTCAAGTTCAAAGTATCAATTTAAGGCCTGAATAGTTAATAATACAAACATCTGTAGAATTTCCAGTCTATTTGAATCTGAGGGCACAAACTTAAGAAAAATCACAAAAATACACTAGGAGCTTATATGGAATATATCTATAACATGAAATGAAAACAATTATTCTAACAGTTGAATGACAAAATAACTGGAGAAATGATATAAAGGAGACATAACAGAGCTGTAGAGAATGCTTTCGGATTGAAGAAAAGCAAAACTGATGTTCCTTCATTTCTTTTTTTCCAAACATCTGCTACTGGACATTTGCTGGCAAAAGAGTAATGGATTTGACAAGCCACTTGTTTGATCCAATACAGCAATTCCTGTCTTTCTGCATACACCATGGAAACACGCAGCCGCCTATCATAATTTATGTATTTTCCCAGATTCTGGGCTGTGCTGCATGTGCTCTTTGCCAGACCGATTGTTCAAAGGCACCCTTAAAGGCACTACAGCCTGCCAGGGGACTGGCCTGCCACTGAGGTGCAATCAACAGGATTACAGCAACCCGTGTTCTGCCTAACAGATTTATAGCCAGAAGTGAAGGAGCACAGATTAAATGCTCTTATTAACACTCATGGCTCAAGTTACTTTGCAGGGACTGGGCATAATTCTCAGGACTACTGATGAACTGTGGAAAAACAAATGGGCAGGAAGACATCAAGCTGATCATTTACAGAGATATGGGGTTTGTATTGAATAGTATGGAAAAATCCTCTCAAATATGAAGATAGAAATATAAAATATAGGGGAGATAACAAAGTTGGAAAAAAAAAATGCAATACAAACTAGCAGTTCATCCTACAGGCGAATGGAAGTAACAAGCCACCAAATCTACCTCTCTGCCATGATGTGTCATAACAATATGGATCAAATTATTTCAGTTCTCCAGTAACACTTGTAGTTGTAATTGAGGGAGGGGATTGGAGTGTGTGTGTGTGTCCGGGGCAGGGGAGTAAGAAGTCCAATATTTTCTGGTGGAAGAGAGAAAAAAAATTTCAAATTAACTGCTATAAAAAAAAAAAACAAAAAAAAAGAGAAAAGATTTACCTTAGACATAAAAACAGTAGAAAAGAAAACCCAGTCATAATTCAGCCATAAAATAAAAAGATGTACTATGAAAAAAATGTGTGGAAGTAGCTGAAGTGATTTTTGAAAATACTGCAATACATATATTTCTTGGAATGAGATGTTTATTGCATACAGCCTACCATAATATAAAATAATGCAATTGTGTGATTGTACACCAAGATTCATGATGACTTTTTTTTTTTTTTCACTACTGGAAGGGAATATTGTCACAGTAATGAGGAAAACACACATTTTTCATATTTGTAGTAATTCTTATTAAACAAACTGCTTTTAGCAAGGACTGCAAGACTGGGCCCTTGCTCTTTGTGTTAATAACAGATGGTTATGACATGGGGCCAATTCCTGTTTTTCTTACTTTCACAAGCAGTCCCAAGGGACTCATTATTTTTTTTTTTTTTTTATGAATAAAGCAAGCAAGATTTTACCCAAGGGAAAATAAGCAGTTTTGCAACAGAAACGTTTGTGGTGCCCTTTTCCACTGGGGGAAAAGCAGGGGGCTCTGCCTCATTGCAGGAACACCCTGCCAGCCCCAAAAGAAGCACTAAGGAACCCCAGTAGCAGGTACTTGGAAGAAACAGAAAGAGAAAACTGGCACATAAGTATGAAATTGTAACAGCTCTCAACAGATTTCCCCAATATGCTTCAGAAACTGTTATCAGGGACAGAGATTGGCAAGGGATTCCCAGCAGCACGGTTCTTCCATCTGGAGTGGGTGGAACTGCAATGTCTCCCAAATCTAAAAGTTATGGGGATTTTAAAGAAGACACGACAGATCCAATTTTTAACCTACAGAGTCATGTAACACATGGGGCACAGGAGTTTTGCCCCAATGAATAATCACAGGAAAAGGGCTCCATTCATATGCTCTCCTTTTCAACCACTTTAATGAACAGCCCTCTGTATTAGTTAATAAATCTAACCATTATATATTTGGAAGCATATCTAAAAAATTAAGATTGAGAAAAATGATAAGAAATAAGTATCTGTGAAGCAGGTGTTTTTCATATGTTGATGACCAGGCTGTTCACTTACATAGGAAAGTGTCACCTCCCTGAAAGTTTCTACAGCCCATAATTTACCATTCTCTGTTTCTTTAGCTAAGTACTACCACTGTTGTACGAGCAGGCGCCCACCACAAGAAGCAGGAGGAGTTCAGACACTCTTTCCACAGAGCATGGGTTACTCAGCTTAGGATACATGGGATTGGCATGTGACACACAAAGAGCTTGCTTATACCCTCCTGTAAAAGGAGGCGTGAGTGTGCCATAAGGGTGTCTCCATTTCACCAAATCTAAATAGATTATTGATTCCAGAAGATGCATGCAACTGGTATCACTGCAGATATTTAAAACTCACTTCTGAAGAGACCATAGAGATGGCAAGATTGAAAGACCACTTCCATCATTTCAAAGCAATATAAATTAGGGGTTGGGGATGTTCTTCTGCCCATAGAAAAAAATTCATTAGTACATATCCATTAGGTAAGTACATATAGCACTCCAAAAAGCAACATAAAAATTATTGCTTGAAGCTGAAAACTTAAGCACCTCACAATCACAAACACCTAGAAACAGAACAGTGACATTTTTTATCCATATATACCACACAAAACTCAAGTTTTTTTAACTGGTGACCACAGTGCAGGAAAGTGAAGGCTTAACTTAAAAATCAAGTGAGTCTAGGATACCTGGAAGGCTATCCTCCTGTCGGAAAGGACAGCCCAAGCTTTTTGTGTATGGGGAGCTGATCTGTAATGTTTCTATGCATTCAGATGACCTGAGCAGGTTGTTTGCGCACAGTCTCAGAATAATGTCCATCAATCAATGTCAACATTCTTCCAAGCTCCACTCTGACTGACTGGCAACTGACAGTCAGTTATCTCCTGAATGTTAATTAATAATGAATACCCTTGTCACTCCTTAAACACACAAAATGTCTTTAAATGGCAGAATTATAAAAGTGGGGTTTGTTTTGTGAGAACAGGTATTGCATTTTCATTTAGTCCTTGCATTAAGGAGGGAAATAAAATCCCTTACTCAGATACTGCACATCATTTGTGCTATCAGCCTGTGCGTTATTTTCTAAAAGCCATTCATCTCTACTTGTCATGGAATTTTGAATCTTTTCTTCTTGGATACATGATTTTTTACAACAATAATACACAATACAATGACTGTAGCTCTAAATATGACAGAAAATCTTTAAGATAAAAGATCAAAAGTAAGTATGTCATTGTCTCCTCCTATGTCGCATTTGCCCAGGGAAAAGAAAAACTGTTTTAAAAAAATATGCCATTTCTCTCCCTTGTTTACCAGTATTATTCACTAGCAATTCCACTGACAAGACATTTTTCAATAATAGGACAAGTAGGGACTTATTTTAACTGACAAACAAAAGCAGACAGACAAGCATATGCATCATAAAGACAAAAAATTATGCCTTTTAATCAGAAAATTAAGTGATATACAACTAAAGAGAAGAGACAGAGACCACAGACTGAAAATTCTATTCCATCTGCATAAGGGGATATGATTTTTAAACCTTCTTATGATTTTAAGTACGTGATACTTTCACACTTCCCAGCATCAGACTGCAGATGAAATCTGGCTGAGATGTCCTAGGTGAGATAATTAGGTGACAATGTAGAGCTTTGGGGTTTGCTAACAGTTAAAACAATATCCATTTCCTTTAGTTATCATTTGGAAGGACTTTATCACTACTCTTTTTTTCTAGTTAGTGCCAATAAAACTTACCACACTTTGAAAAATGTCCATTTTTCTGTATAACAGACAAATGTATTCTTGCATAATCAGCACAGAACAATGTCACAATTATAATATACTCAGTAAATAATATAATGAATGCTATTTTTTCCTGAAGAGCTACTGATATAGAACAAACCTTTCCAATAAATTGAACAAAAAAAAAATAATGGAAAGTTATTTAATTTCTTTACTGTGCAAATAAATTAATCAAGAAAAAATATGTTGACATTTTGAAACTTGAGAAATCAAATATCCAAGATTCACTGCTTGATTTCAGCTAAGAGGCTGTATCATGGGCCTGATCCAAGACAATAAAATCAAGGAAGAATACCCTCTCTTTGAAAGTATTCCATTCACATTCCAAAACTATCCCTATGTAGCAATTAAAAACAAAATAACAAATATCATCTTAAAATAAAAAATCTGTTCCATACGATCTTTTTTTTCCTAGCTACATTTTTTTACTTGATATTTTAAGACTTAAAAAAACCCTATACAGTCCAGCAGAAACATGGGAAAAGATCAATACATCTCCATTTGCTTTGACATACAAACACATCACTCTTATAAGCAAAAAAAAAAATCAGTATAACTTTTTCTCCAGTTCTACCATTCACCTAATAAATACGTATATACACAATGCAAATAATTAGTCAAAACAAAATTATGTCAATATTTGGAATCACTAGTGCACAAATAGTAAACATTAAATAGTTTATATTTTATATGCATGTCAGTGTGTTTTATATATTATATATATTCACTTAAATAAATATATGAAAAAGAAAACTCATAAACTAAGGCATTGGAATCTGTCACTCTGTATGAACAGTTCTACCTGCTACACTATGAGAAGAACAAGTTTCAGCAGTAGCTAATAAAGCCTTCTAACAGTGACTGCATGTCGGTTAAGAGACATGCCCTGTTTGAAGCAAGAGATCCAAGCTCAAATTCTCCTCAGCAATAAAAATAATTTACCTAAGCCTGGATAACATGAGTTGTGTGAGATCATGTAAATATGGCCAGTTGTCACAGCCGCATGTTGCCCACTCAGACCGTGTCCCACAGAAAAATCTTTGAACATGTAATTAGTAGAATTTTTGAATAGCATTATTATTAGAGATTAGCTGTTTGGCACCCAAACTGCCAAACTTTTAGGACACAAATTGATTGATTCAAATAGGCACCACACACACTTCCATTAAAGGTATCATTTTTTCTCAAAATCTAACCACATAGTAATTTAAATAGCTTAGTGTAAAAAAAAAGCTGGTACACTCAGGAAGTTAAAAAAATACTATGTTTACTACTCACAAATTAACATTAGCCCATAAACTGAGAAACTGCAGGATTTGGAGGGTCGGAGGCCCCATGCAATTTTAATTTTTCAGGTCAAGTGGATTAGGCCATTAATATAAGATCCATACAAGTCCTGAATTTTATTTTTATGGTCCATCAGAAGTGGATGAAGGATGTTCTGCCCTCTCCTACATATGGGTTTAGACTTCCATAGGAAAATATGCACACATACACTATGTTATAAGACTAGAAATAAAGCATATACATGGTCATTTGAGAAAAATTAGCTCTAGCAACTCTCAGGGGACACTTGCACTTTAGTGACATTATGAGGACACATGCAGTAAGACAAAGAAAGGGAATGTACAACAGGTCACATGCATATGGCTACATAAGGCCACCACATTTGTAACCTGCCAGAAGACCACCAAAAACTACTTGACCACCCCCCAACAAAAGTTTAATCCTCTATGTTCCATCCACTGCAAAACGAACACCAGTCATCTACAACCATGGTATATCATACTCACTACATGCAAGGAAAGAATAGTAACAAGTTATAGCCATAATTATACTAGAGATTATACATCTCACCAATGGGAGATGTACCACAGGGGAATTTTAGGGCACTGTTTATATTCACTTCTCTGTGCACATTTACAGCAGCACAATATTGCAATTCTTAAAATTCTAATAAAGCATGCATTTAAATATGTTTCATCAACCTAGGAGTCTCAGGTTTAAGTATATGCTTACACTTACCTAAAACTTTAGCACTTTCCTCAGTAGGAAAACATCAACACATGATGTTATTCTCATTAAGTTAATAGGATTCTTTCCATTAAGTTCTGGGGATGGTGCCTCAGCCTGCAATTCTACAGATAATTTCCTGCATTAGGCATTACTTCCTTAAAACATTTATAACTTGTTTAGTGAAAAGTAGAAATCTCATTTTTACAGTTTCTCAGCATGTTTACTTATGGTAATACATAGTATCAGAATTTTTTTGTTAAAAAAAAAAATCAGCAGCCAGCCTGCTGTAGACTTACTCCAGCCTCTCTAAAGCCTTAGTGTATTTTTCAATTACAAGAAATAACTTTTGCATTTATGTATACTAAATACATTACAAAATATTAAGAGTAATTGTGTTTCTCAATCATGTACTTCCTTTTTTTTTACCCGTCAGTCGCACACATTTGAGGTATGCACAGATATAAGATGGTATTAACAATTGGAGTTAATTAAGACTTTTACTGGAAAAATGCTTGGTACTATTATTGCAGGAGAGCCATGTCTTGCCAAGAGACACATGTAACTAATCCAAATCATAAAAATTAAGAGGCTAAAATATCAAATTACCCTGGGTAAAAAACCCTGTTTGAGATCTGAGCAACTTTATCCTCCTTAAGACAAGCAGCAGGGCCACCCAGCTAAATAAAAATGTACAGATACATGCCCTGACAGGATCTAAACTCAAGAAATACAGTATTTGAGCCCAATTCTTATTGCATGCAAGTTTTATACTTGGTTGCATTTGCTACTCTGAATTAGACTTATAAATTAGCTTGATATTAAGCAAAATTTTCCAAAGAGCATATACATTCAAAGAGATATTTTTTCCTAAATGGAAAATCTTTTCTTAATGAAGAAAAATAGAAGGAAAAAGTGTTAAATACTCAACCGACACTCTCATTTTTGTTGGTGTGTTGTGTTTATTAGGGGGACTGTGAAGTCAGAAACAGTCATAAATAGAAAAATATACAAAAATACTTTCACCAGAGCCACAAGGCACACATTGCTGATGTGTCTGAAAGCAAGAAATGAAACACAAGATTACCACAGCTTCTGCTGTGAACTATTAACTGGTTACTATTCACTTTCACATGCAGAATATATTTTTCATTAATATTAGGGACAAGAGAACTCACTGTGACAGACAGCAGCAGCACAAAGATTAGGAAGTGCACAAGGATAAAAGCTTCTCTGAATAAGAAGTGTGTTCATAAAATTGTCTTAAATGCATTTGCTACTTCTGCTATTTTCACAATAATGCTATGTTATAGAAGAAATTAGAAACACCATTCTGTAAAGAAGGGCTTCTTTTTATGAAATTAAAGGGTAATGCTGACTTAAATAGTCAGCCTGCCCTTTTTTTTGGTTCTCTGATGCCACAATACTGTGAAGGATTACAGTAGAAATTACCTACATATTTTTCCTCTCAAGTGCTTGGCTTTTAATAAGCTCCCTGAATATACTTTTCTAATTCTTTGAAGGAAACTCTTATAAACTGTATTACTCCCAATTTGGTTCCAGCCTTAAGTTTTTTATAAAAAAGTAATAGTTACAGTACCTCTAGCAGAGACAAAAAAAAAAAAAATTAAATGTATATAACTTATACAGCTTATTAAAAAACTTCAAAAGATCCATTTTGACTTTGCAGATATTAATTTGAACGTGTTTTATTGATTTTCAATCTAAAAAGCGTCAATCCACAATAAAATGTGTACGATTTACCGTTTCTAATAACTAAATTAGCATTGCAGACAGAGCTCGCACAGTTATAGGGCAAATCAGCTGAGAAGTCAAGGAGCAAGAATTAACTTTTAGTCCATAGTTCAAGTCATAATAAGCGTATTAACTGAGAACCTGCACTAAAATTGTCTCCATCATTTCCCCAGTGAAAACAGAAAGATATTCTTAAGGATCTAATACTACTTAATATACACGAGTTGTTGCAGAGGAGCAATATCTTCACAAAAACAGAGGAAGTTTGGGATGCATCAAAATTCAAAATCTAATCTAGTTAACCAAATGTTTAGCCCACATAATTTCCACTTTTTTTTCAGCTTCAGTACCAAACATAGATGACACCATATGGTTGTCTCACTTCTTAAATAAAAACCTCAAACTCAGCCCTTTACTTAAATTTCCTTATTTTCAGAGAAAAATTTATACTTTGAACTGCAGCTTTCTTGAAAAACTTTCAACAGCATTTCAGCATAGAAATAGTAGATGTTTTACAGATACAGATGAAGTAGATTAGGTAAATAGTTATGAACATGTTCTTCACCAGTTCTTCCACTAATTGATCCCTACTTTCAGTTTCTCTGTAGCCTACTGTCTCTCTTTTTTCATTTCCTAAAACCTTGTTTTCTAGATGGGTTTTGTTTCACTTTTTCTTAAACAGAATGCATGTACGCTTATGATACTCCTAATGAGGATTTTATGTGACTTCTCCCTTTTTCACTCAGAAAAGAAAGAATACTTAGATTTATTCTTAGTAGCCTAATTCTGAGAGGTTTACAGAAAACCTGGACAAAAAAAAAAAAACAAAAGAAAAACCACACCAAAATAAACAAACCAAAAAATCCTCTCAGAATTTCTAATTAAGCAGATTCTTTTTCATGTAGGAAATTTTGTTTATACTTAGAAACATAGCAAACTTAGAAAATTATAGCAAAGTCATTAGATGCTTATTGCACCATTCACAAAAGATTTCTGGGCAGAAACGTTTGTTTCAGGAGCAAAATGTATGGTTTTGGGCAACAGACTTGTCAGGATGAGATTCCATTCCTAAATACCAAGTAAAGCTTCATTTAGAGCAAACAGAAGATACACTTTATGGCTAAGGAGTTAATGGCCCAGCTGTTGAGCAACCATAGCTAATTCAGTATAGTGGCATCCCAGACCAGTAAAACAGACAGTTTTAGTGCTCTCCCTGTAACTAAAGGAGATATTAATAAATTCTCTTAGATTTCATTGCTGGTTTTGTTTTCATTTCAAAATCTGTGCACAGCAGCAGATCTGACAAAAAAACCATCCAAACAACAACAATGCAGGAAATTTAGTTGAAGAAATTCATATTCATCAAACCTCAAGTAAAATGCAAAACTAAAACTAATTCCTGGAGACAGCAGAAGCAATGGGCAGGCCGGAGGGCAGAGGACAAGAGGCTGGAGAGGGAAAGAGCTCTACATTCGACTACATTATCCAACAACCCCACTTCTAGGATCTGGGCTCCTGATTGCCCATTTGCATGTGCAATTTCACCTCTTTCAGCTCTTCTGGAGCAAAACTACTAGTTTATTGAGAACTAAATCTGTCAGAGTCCTGCAGTTGATTTATTTTAGGGACCACTCTGATGGCATTATCAATGAAAACGAGATGGTTTTGACTGCCTTCATTACTTATCACTTTGACTTCCCATCATTTTACTTCTCTCATCTCTTCATGCCACATTTGGGAGAGGATGCTGTATCACCAAAACTATGACAACCTATAGTCAGACTTACCAAATTCATTCAGATACTTCAGGCAAATCAGCACTACAAAAAATCAATTGTATCTTCAGGCCAAAAAAACAACACGGAAGAGACCTGAAACAGATTTTATGAACCACGAAGGCATCAGTTTGTTTCAGGGAATGGCTATCCCTGACCAGTGATACCAAGCATTTTGTGTTACTTCACTTGGAAAACACTTTCAAAGAGGTCATATTTAACAGTGGACATAGTTCTTTTCCCTTTCTTTTCCCTTTCTATTCCCTGTGCTTTCACATCCAGGAAGCTGAAGAACATGAACAAAGTAGGTCAGAGAAATTCAAATTACTTAGACAAATTTGTAAAAATTGTTCTCTTTATGAACATTAGACTGTTTTGAATGGAAGATATACCAAGAAAATATATCTTTATGCCACACCTCCCTGATAGGAAGGGAATTCAGGAGACTACAGGGTGAATGATAGTCAAAATATTCAACTTTCTACAAATTCAAAAGGGGACTTGAAGTAGAAATTAAAACTCTTTATTTCATGCTAGAAACACCTTCAGTAATTCTTGACCATCTAGCTAGAAGATCTTACTTTCACTTTAAAGTATCTAGTTTATTTATACCTACCTTTTAAACTTTTTCTTTTTATTTTAATCAAATAGTTCATATTCAGCTGTATGTGATTCCTGATATCAGATCCCACTGGCCTTTCTTTAAAAAGGAACAGAAAAGTTATTTAATATGTTAGGGAATAAAAAGAGAAAGAGATAGATGCTCTGCTGTTGAACTTTTATGGGCTTCTGAGAAAATGACAAGACTCAGTGACACAGAGATATACCCTCATTCTCTGCTCAGGTTCAATTAGCTGAAACTAATTACATTCTCTTCCCTAGAGTAATTTTGGAAGCAAACGGAAGAAAGGTAACTCTTCTTCAAAAGAGGAAACATTTAAAGTCTTGATGATATAAATGCCATTGAAAAGTTTTCTACCATTTTCCCCATCTCCACAAAGCAAAAAAATTTCAAGTTAAAAATGCAGGAATGTCCGCATAAGTTATTTAAGTTGCAGGTCATCCACATTTTCTGTGACACACTCCCTGAGCTGAACTCTACACCCAAAGCACAAGCAATTTGGGCTTTTGGGAAGCATAGTAATATTTGTTTTAATTACAACTTATTCCCATTTCCATCTTAATTCATTGCCCTCTATTAATAAACGTGTGGTGCATCAGCTCCTAAATGGAGTAACATTAAAAAACAAAACACACAAGAAAGAAAAAGTAGACAACCAAACAAAAAAACCACAACCATACATACTTTACTACAAATACGCTGCACGTAAGGCAAATTCAGTTTCTGACTTTGTTATCAGAGTCACAAAGTGAAGAGAAAAAGCATTTGTCCCAAGAAGAAAAAAGAGAAGGAACAGATGTAGCTCGCTCTTTGGCACAGTGTATAGCACTTGAGAGAGTCTGTAAAGAAAAGCCTGTAGCTCCCTTTTTACCACACCAAGACAAAATGTGCAAATAGGTATCATCCCTTCCTCATTTGGAGGCCAATAAAACAACTGTTAATGCATACAGTATTATAATATGTTTAACAGTAAAATGCAACCATTTGGCTTCCCCTAGCAACTGGATTTTTTGGACTTGTTGCCCAGAGATCTATGTAATTCCTCAGTTCAGTAGTATTAAGAGAAGCTTCATACTTTCTGAAATATCACTCTACTGCTCTGATTGAATAAATTTCATTCTCTCCCTCTCCACCCCCAACTAACATGAAACAGATGGAAAATACATTATAGTAGAAGCTCTCGTAGAATTATTTTCACCTTCAAATATCAATCACTGATCACAGAGTATTCCTTTTACATGCATAACATATCAAATGAACTCCACTGTGAGAAAAGTCCAAGTTAGACCCATTGGGAGTCCACTACAGTTACCGAGAAGTCCATTGGGCTTTGTGGCTGGGGCTTTTTTTGTTGGTTGTATGAGGGTTTTTTGTTTGGTTGGATGGGGTTTTTTCCCATAACAGATGCAACACATCGTGCCAAAAGAACTGAATATGTCTAAGTACCTTTCTGGTACTGCTGCGAAGTACCCTTCAAGATAATCCTTTAAAATGTGCAATTTCCACACCGAAACCTAGTGCTACACACCAGCAGATCTAAGATGAACACTGAGGAAAGAGTCTCCTTGCACATAAGCAAAACAGTCTGCAGCTGAAAGTTCAGAGGCTCACTTAGTTTCCTTCTGTTTCACACAGCTTTAAGATTTTGCTTTAAATTGCATTTGTGATCTCTCTGAAATTTGGCTCTCTTATGTATGTTTTAGACCACTGAGGTTGCAAGGATTGTTTGGCACTCGAATAGTGAGAAGTAATTGGTGTACATCCAAAAGGAAAAAAAATATGAACTCAGTTTGAAAGAGCAAGCAATGAAGAGGGAAGACAGGGAACCTGATTTTCCAGGTTATGTGTTTCACCAGTCAGGATTGTTTTCTTCCTTATCCTTCTCAGCACTACAAGTTACTTACATTCATTTAAAAAAAACAAAACAAAACAAAAAAAAAAAACAACACAACAACAACAACAACAAAGAAAGAAATGCACCCAGTGCAGAGCTGTGTATAAATCAAAATTCAATTGTTTTAGTATCTGAACTCAATAAATTTCACAAACAGGAGAGGAGCTGTATGCAAAAAGGCTGTATGCAAAAGGAATACATAATTCTATCACAGACAGACAATCAAGCCAGCATAACACAAATGAAAATCCCTGCTGAGTTACAGGCTGAAGAGATATTTGGAACTACAATGTGGTCATCTACTCCTACCTTTACTGCAACACAGCCAGAGAAGGTATTATTCTGTATCTTTAAAAGACAATCCTATTGTGTTAAGTTAATTCAGCAGAGCTTTAGCAAGTGTGAGAGAAGAATCACAGATGTCTGCCCATCCTGACAGAGCACAATACTTTCTGCCCTGAGTAGTCCCAAAGAACTCACACAGCATGCCAGGTACAAAGTATTTGCAGAAGTGAGCCCTCAGACAGGGCTACAAAAGCTCTGGGTTAAGGATGTACATAGCAACTTGGTTCCACTTGATCTGTTACACAGCTTGACAGTAACAGATAGCCAGTTGCATTAGTGTCAATGTACAGATAAGTTTCTCTCAATATCTGTCACAAAAAACAGACGCAGTATCAGTGTGCCAGCTGCATTATCGGTCAACTACATAGTTGATCATACTTAATAACATCCTCAAGCCCAGACAGGACACACAGATAGCAATTACAAGCGTGTGCCACAGTCACCCAGATCGTTCTGACTTGGAGCTGCCGACTCAGCGCGCACTCGATGAGTGCCTGCCCACCACCTTTTCCCTCTCAAACACATTAGCTTGCCTCAATAT
This sequence comes from Lonchura striata, assembly GCF_050655825.1. Taxonomy (NCBI): domain Eukaryota; kingdom Metazoa; phylum Chordata; class Aves; order Passeriformes; family Estrildidae; genus Lonchura; species Lonchura striata. The sequence goes on from NC_140705.1 coordinate 38,118,314, forward strand.
GGGGCCAGAGTTTGTTTTGAAACTCTTAACAGGATCACTGAAAGAAAAGAGGAAAAATACCATAAATGATCCTCTGGACGGCTTCCAGAGTAGCGTGTTCTCCCAGTGATTGCTTTGGAAGCAAGCCAAAAATGGGAAATGTTCTTGCAAATGAGCACGCCACCAGGCTCAAGTACAAGTTATCATTTAATTCTTTTGTCAACATCAGCACAGTTAGAAATTAAGAAGCCTGTTCAATAAACAGGTTACTTGAATTCCAGTCACCAAACATCAATTTCTTCCCTATCCATCCCTGCTATGCTCACTCAGGCTATGTCCTACACCCCCTTCCTAACATACACTTGGGGTTTTCTTGATATTTTCTCTCCCTTACTGAAAGTCAAATACAATTAGTATATTAATTACATTAACGATAACTAGGTCTGTAATCAAGAACAAATTAACTAAAAAAGGGAAAAAAATTAGTCACTCAGAAAAAAATTCTAAAACCTCAACACAGACTTCTATGGGACATAGCACTTAATATTTTTAACAGACCTCTAATACAGTCTACTGAACAGTTTTGCCGGGGAAGTTTTTCACATTACAATTACTCCTAATGAGATCACCCTCTGCAGTGTTTAAGACTTCATCCCTTCCCAACAGAACAATGAAAGATTTGTGTGGAGTTACAAAGCCCTGAGATCAACTCCACTCACTTCACCTTCTACTGAATTTCCTTATAGAAACTCGTCAAAAGCAGAACTGTGTTTTTTCATGTGGAAAGCTATTATTAAAGAGACTCGTTTACTTTTTTTAGGACATCACAAATCCTCTACAGTTTTTGAAGTCCTCATCAGACTAAGGCACCTCAGACTCAATGAGTGCTACCAGCTTTGTTTTTGAGATTATGTACATTTCTCCTCTTCATAGATTTGTGGGGGTTTTTCCACTTTTCCACTTACAATATTTCTCATCAACAAATGTCTGCCTACATCACAATAAACATATGGTGATATAGAACTTCTTATGTTATCTTGTGATAAAAAATGATAGACCTTGTATTAAGTATACATTAAAATACCTGTCTCCAAACAAACTGCAGATTCTCTTGTTCTTACTGGAAGCAAAGACAATAAAATATTCTTTCTCATGCTAAGCAGAAATGTCTTATGCCTGTAGTCCCAGTGACAGCAATGCTTAGGGTAAGTATAATTCTAAGAACATGGTTAACTGAATTAGTCTTGAATCAGGAAGTGCAACTCAGTAGCCTCTGATCTTCTAGTATTTTAAAATAATCACAATGATTCAATTGCAAGCCAAAAGTTTAGAGTTAGGTTTGTGCAAAAAAAAAAAATTATAGAAAGGACATTATATTTATTCTGAAAATTTGATACTCTGAAATACTTGTCTTACATTTTGAGGTTTTACACTTGTTACAAATCTCTAGTTCGGTTTGATTTTGTGTGTATTTTCCCCATTACTAACCACACCCATTCTGTTTACTACATCCATTTTAGCTTTCTTATAATTATGTCAGAGATCATGTGAAAGAACAAACTGTTTACCTACTCATACCTGACATTATTGCTACAATGTTCTGTGATAGGTATGACTTACTCAGCCTTACCAAAAGATGCAAGAAACAGTCTATAATTTTAGTCCTGAACCCATCTTTATACTTACGACTTCAACCTTTTCTTTAAATTCAAGACAGCATTGAGCAACCACTGATTTTCATAATCAGACAGACAGACTGATTTAGATTAACCAATATGAACTTCAGATTCAGTGTGAACTACAGACTGAGGATCTGAAAACTTTAAAAGCAGACTGATGATGCATTTCTCTTAAAAAAAAAAAAACCAAAAATCTAGTAGAACATGACCTACAATTTACAGTAAGTACAGTTTACTTACGTTCGCACGTGTCTCCTTTCTGCTGGTATCCTGCTTTGCAGATACATTTTCCAATAGGCACTAACCATTCTCCCTCCGCGCTACAGTGCATCTTCGGCGAGTTCTCCGCCTCCTCCTCCGCACTGCTGACACAAGTTCCTCGCACTTCAACTAAAGAGGAAAACTCTGAGCCAGTCACTGTGTCAGGAAAAATAGCTAAGTTCTCAATGATGGACCAGCACTTCTTGTAGTAGACTTTGACAGAGACCAAAGCAATGCAGGCCCCTACGTCCTGAAACGCAAGATAGAATCCTTTTTTGGACAAAGGTCCAATTTCTCTCACCTCTGTGTTAAGTTTCATTTTTCTCTCCCCAAGATCACCCTGGGTAAAGCTTTCATCTGCTGCAATAGTGTCTATTTTTACATATTGGTTTTCTCGGATATTCCTGCCAGTGTCGTAGTCTGTTTCATAATAATACAAGTTAAAGGTTTCTTTACAAGTCCCCAGAACTCCAGGAAGACTGTTACAATCCCTCAGAGTGAATTTCAGTTCTACAAAAATCCTTTGTGCATTGCTTTTTGCAATCCAGTTAGTCCGAAGCCAGTTGTTTTGGTTTGATTCCATCACCTGGCATACCTGGTATGTTCGTATAGGAGTGTAGTTTTCATCCAGTCCACTAATTTCTTCCCACTAAAATGATAACAAACAGTTAGTAATAAACAAGAAGTATGTCACCAGATGTAACTACTGAGTTCTTAAAAAAACTTCACACAACTCACATTTCCCTTCTTTTTAACAGTAAGTTGTTAAAAATACTGTTAAGCATCTAAAAGAAGAAAGTATATATCAATGCAGGAGCAGGTTCTCTCTCTCCCTTCATGTCTTTCCCACATACAACTTCTAAAAATCATTGTCATATCATGGGCACAGTTGCAAAGGGGCAGCCTCAGAAAAGGATGTTTAGCATACCAGGTTCTGATTTCACCCTAAACTCACACACATTTCTTTAATGTCACAATGGTTTTGAGTGAGCAAAGACCAAAAGGAGGGAGGCAGCTTCTCTTCCAAAGAAACCTAAGGTCATTGAAGTCTTAGAAACTCAAATTGCTTAGCATTAAAGTACATAAAACTTTTGCATGTAAAACTTCCAATGAAACTTGCAGTTGTATAGAAAGCATGGGATCAGGTCCTGAAACTCTTGAGATGATTCCCACCCCTATGTGATCGAAATGGCATAGAGAGAGGGCAAGAGAAAACTGACAGAATTAAAAATCTGAAAGCAAGAAAACATTTTAGTTGTCTCCCTTTCTTTTTTGTCTACCCTCTGTTTCATTTACAAACTGAAAGGGTAAGTAGCAGTTTCTCCCCACCTCTCCTTTTGTCCAGTGGCTGCACCCATATTAGAAGGGGCAAACTTCATTTAGCTGGAAATTCAAATGAACCACGAGAGTACATACAGAATTAAAAACAACCCATATGACTGAAAGCTCTCTGGTTCAAAGCCCGAGTTTGTTGATTCTCTCTCTTTAGGTTACCAACTGTGTAATGAGCTGGTAAGCCTTTAACAATCCCGGAGTCTTTAACAGCCTTTGGTAGCGTGGGAATTTGCACCTCCAGCAATGGCAAACCTGCCAGATCTGCCCAGGTGTAACTAAAACAATCCTTGTATCTCACCTTTTTTCAAATTTCTTGTAACATTTCAGTGCCTGAAGAAAGTGCAGCTGTAGTAAATTAGAGGAGGGGGTTGAACTATCGTCACCCCAGGATACAGGCAACCATGACTTCTCTGGATGGCACTCAGCCCTCTGGCCCTGTGTCAATAATGCACTTAAGCTCATGCTTAAGATCAGTGACTGTACTTATGAGCTTAATGGTAAGCACATGCTTAAGTGCTTTGTAGGACTCGTATAGTCGGCACCTCTACAGGATGGAGCATCCACTGACATTCCTCATGCTGGCAACCAAGCATGGAAGGCACTGGTTTCCCAGATCAGGAGTCACACAGTGTACACTACTCTGCAAGCCTATTTGACAGCAAATGAGACCATTTTAATGTTGTTGTCTGTTTCAGGAAAAAACAGATGTGGCTGAATTGATGCTGGAAGTTATCACCACAAAATATATCACAGCTGCAGATGCCGAAATGCACAGAAGTTGTAAATATCAAAGTGCATTTCAAGGACCTACAGTTAATATAGATGAGATATATACAGTATTATATATTATATGCAGATGGTATTAAATGATTGAAATAGATTATTAAATGCTCATGGAGTTAACTGAAGTGATTGCATATGGAACAGTATTAACCTCTGAACAAAAGAATGTCTATCTTCATAACAGATTTATTAGAGTCAAATGAGTAATATTTTTTTCACCTCTACAAGAACTAGAAAAAACAAGAAAAAGAAAAAAGTGGCCCTTGACTGAGAGGGTTTTGGCTATAGCATGATAATAAAAAACTTCTCCCCAATTAAAAAAAAAAAAAAAAATCCCATCAAAATGACAAAAAAGGCATAAAGCATAAAATTTTGCCAGGTAATGCTATGTCCTTTGGCATTCCTTTGAGATGGTTTGGGTTTGGGTTTTTTTTGGTTTTGTTTTATATTTTATCTTGTGTAAGCATTCTTCTCTTAAGACACCAAACAAGATTCTGAAAGAAGATATTTAGTAAGACAATGCATTCCATCTTTGACATGAAAGTAACTCTCCTGCACCACACAACAGAATCAGTCTTCTTGAGTTTTGATGTGGATTGCTCCATCAAAACAAATCACCATTCCTCCTCAAAAAAAACAAACAAACTGAAACGAACAAAAACAAGCAACAAAACAAAATACATTTTACAAAATCAGCTTACTCTTCATAATACAACACAAATGAGATTTCTCAGAGTCAAAATCCCACTACATGAAACTAGCTAGCATCAAAGAAATTCTTATGTTACAGTCAAGGAAAATAATACAGGAAAACTAAATTCACACAAAAAGCACTCCTTTTTGTCATCCCTAGCATTAAGCAGGGGAGCTATTTTTCCGTATTTTGACAAAGCCAAAAATTACGGAAATGTGGTTGATGATACAATTATGTAATTAGAGTGTCTGCAAGGAAAAAAAAATATATCAGTACTTCAAGATGTTTCCACCTATGGCAGCTGAGGTTACCATTGATTGAGGTTTTCTTATAGTGAACCATTTCACAGAAAGAAAACTCCACTTTTCTTTGTCCTACTGCAAAACATGGTGCTATACATGCAAATCTGTTTGAATATGCCTTGTTCTATTGGTTTTACTTTGTGGTATTTTAACTTCTTCGTTATCTTAACCACATTAAATGTAGCATTTGCAGTTGAATGAGGCATTTAATGAGTGTCTAACTGATATAGTCTCTACTGTGATGATGCAGTAGTTTCTCTCAAAATTTTGTGTTCATTCCCATGAAGTCTTTATTGCATAGTAAATAATTCTGTAATTAAAATTAGAAAAACATTTCTTTTCAAAATTACATTATTAAAATGGTACTTCTATGTTAATTTACAGACAACTTTTTCTGAACACTTTCACACATACAAATCTAGCCATTAGTTTTGATTCACTTTTAATTTATGATTGAAATTCACTTCTACCTCTGAAACTCGCTTTTCACTATTTATTCAATTGGACTCTACTTTCATCTTTCAGTATGCTGATGTGCAACATGTGTTGACATATCTTTCATTATCTACAGGTTAGCTTAATATAAATGCCACCAAACTAATCTTTCAAACACCTCTGGTAAAGGCTTCCATCAGCACAAAACACTAATGCTGAGGTTATTGGCCATCATACACATTGAGCCCGCATTACATTCCCTCTGCAGTCCTTAGATTTAGTTTCCAGTTTATGCTTGTATTGATACTACAATCTTGCTTTTAAAGAAAGACACTTGCACATTTTCATTCTTCTTACTTAAAGGATTTGTTACACTTTTATATCCCTACTCACACTTCACACTCTTCTGGCTCCAGATTTCTTAATGAACTGAAGATTAAGGGACTGATCCCCCCAAGTTCTTGCAAAGTTCATGCAAGGGGTCACAATAGATTCAGCAAGACTGTTTCCATGAGCAAGAACTGTCCATGTAATTTATGATTTGTCAGACTAAGTTCATGTAGGACTGAGTTAAAATAGGACAATATATCCATTATATTTCTCTGAAAATGTTCTTCCTCAAGGCTTGAGGAAGAAGAGGTTTTATAGCACTTTTAATTCAGACTGAAAACAGCATTTCCCAACTTTACATATATAATAAGACAATAACACTGATGTTTCTAAACATCTCATTTTAATAATGATGTAATTTACAATGGTACATTTCATAGAATGCCAAGAGATTAATTTGTATGCAAGCTGGAGGTGGCCTTAACCACATAATTCGTGCCTAGTTCCAGATATCAAGTTCCTCAAGGCTTGGGGATGTTTCAAGTTTGGAATGTCATTTCAAACACATCTGCAATATAAATGTTTTTATTTTAGAGCACTTCAATCTGTGCTATTCAATTACAAAGAAAACATTGTAAACAAATTTATGATCACCCATTCTACAGAAAATGAAAAACATATTTTTAGAAAGTCTCCACACAGAAGCAGATCTGTTGTTTCTAAAGGAAGAAAAAAAAAAGGGATTTAAAATACTGTGTTATAAATATACAGTGTAATCCTTTGTATAGCACAAAGAAATACATTACAAAACATAAAAGTAACAAAAGTTTCCTAAGAGCCACTTGCTTTTAATTGGCTTGTACATTTGTACACTGTAATATAAGGTTTCATTCTAAAAATGAAGAAGCCATAAACACTTGGTATGATTACTGAGAGAAATATGAGGGTGAACTAGCTTAAAGCAGGTCTTTCAACTGCTTTGATAAACTAACTACTCATCTTCAGGAACTTAAGTTTTGCCTGCAGTACTTACCCCATTGGGAGGAGAGGAAATCCATTCCAACTCTGTCTGTTGTGCTTTAGAGTCCAGCAGTATTACTAAAAAAAAAAAAGAAATTCCACAGCTTGTTAAAAATAACAAAGGGGGATTTAAAACTAAGGAACAAAATATGAATTTTAAAAAGTGATAGAATTAATATAATTTTTGTACAGATTAACATGTCTTCTTCATATTATTAAAAAAATTATCTGCAATCACAACTAGCCATTTATTTGTAAACAGACAAATAATTATGTACTATTCACCTATAAGCAGATATACATATCTGCTTATACATTAGCGTAAATACATAAATCTTTACAATTTCATTGCTTAAAACAAAGTGAGTGGTTTTTAGCTCTCTGAAGTGCTATTAATCAGTCATTAAGATGCATGCTCCCTCCCTCTCCTTTTTCATAAGGACATTTTCCATATGCTGGTCATTACAATCAGCTTAAAGCACACAGATATTTCAACACGTTTCCAAACTGATTTATACAAGACTGGTCTATACCTCGCTGAGAGTCGCATTGAAAAAGCAATGAATTTTTGAGTGTCAAAGTGAAAAATACTTCCCTTTGGTGATAAAGCAATAATTCTGCAAATAAATGACAACCAGGAATACAGAAAAAAAAAAAGACTCTGCAATTACCTCACACCTTGTATGCACAAAATCAGACTAATTCACTTTATGGTAACAGCTTCCTAAAATCTTCACATCGTGGTGACATTTATATACAGAAAGACATCAGTTCTAGCAGCACCACAATTATTTTCAGCTAAATGTAACACTGCCTGCAAAAGTGGTTAATCACAGCCTAATAAACCAACTCTTTAGTAGCATTCATAATTTGAACCTATTACACATATGTTTAGCTATAAAGCTATTTATAACTTTATACACAGAATTTCTGTACTGTCTAAGACATTTAAATGGGACTTAAGGCTGTAACTTGAAGAAACTTCTGTCAGTTCTAACAAAACAGTTTTAATTCTAGCTTTGGCCCTTTCTCCGAGGAAAATTTAACACAAAATTTCAGTGAATTACTAAAAAGATGCTTAAAAAATTATACAGTAATACATGGAATGTTAGCTGAACACAAAACGGTAGCTTCCAGGCCTGTATTTCAGTAATGAAGTGGAACTACTCATTAAGGAAGTTTGATAGTCTCCCTCTAGAAAGATTACCTGCTTATGTCATTAAGGCTGGATTCAAGGGGCTTTACTTTGTAACACTTTCTATAGAAAAGCAGGTGGTGTATGCGGCGGCTTGTTAAACAAGAACATTTATAATGGTCCTGGAAAAAAAGGTACCACCAAAAATTTAACCGTTTCAGCACCAGCACACTACAGCTGCAATTCATTATGCTTTTTATTTGGCAGTAATTCTCCATCACGTAGCAACGGGTAAGCACATCAGAGAAGAATAAAGATAACAAGAAAACAAAACAAACAAAAAGAAAACCCACAAAGAAACAAACAAACAAAAAAAGAAAACCCAACACAGAAACCTGCAAACAACCCTTTCAAAGAAATCGTGGCGTTCCTTCTGGCATCCAAAGTTACCGGGGAAGAGCTTTCCAAGCCAGCGGCTGCTGCCCTGCTCCCCGCGGGGGGAGACCCGTGGCTGTCACGGCTCGTTCAGCAACGCGGGGAAGTGTTGCGGGGGAACGGCGCCGCGCCCCGCGCCCCCGCCGGCAGCCGCAGGGGGTCCGCAGCCTCCCGCGCCGGGAGCGCACCGGGGATCCAGCGCGACCCCTCCGCGGGGGAGCGGCGGAGCGCCAAAGGAGGCGGAGAGGCGGCGGGCGAAGCGCGGGGGCGCGGCCGCGGGGAATGGGCTCCGCGGCGCTCCGCGCAGGCGGCGAGCAGCGGCCCCTCGCCTCCGCGGGGAGCCGCGGTCGCGCTCCGGGCACTGCGCGGAGCTGCGCGCAGGCGGACGCGCCCCCGCGCCGAAAAGCGGGGCTTGGCGGCCGAGCTGCGGCGGAGCGCCGGTCCCGCGGCCGCTCCCGCCACACCCCCGACAGCCGCGGCGTCGGGAGGAAGCGCCCGGGACAGCGGCCCCAGAACGGAGCCCCGAGCTCTCGCAGCCACGGAGAGAAGGATGGTCCGCTCCTCGTGTCTGCGCTGAACCCGAGGGTGCTGGCCGCTGGCTACGCAGGTTACGCGGTCTTTTTCTGGCTTAGAGAGAGAGAGACCCTGCCTCGTTCCCCTCCAGCATCTCACTGCGGCTTCTACTGAGCTACGGAAAGAAAAACTCGGAAAACTTTTCAGCCTTTTACCCCTCCCATCCCTTTTCCGTACCCAGCGGGGAGGGGTAGGAAACCACGCGGGGCTGCTGCCGCCACCGGCCCTTCGGCGGGGCCGGCGGTGAAGCTGTAAAGTTACTTTTTTGTTGGTGTTTTTCTTTTTTTTTTTAACTCGCTCTTTCTTCCGCCAGAGTTTTCTGCGCTTGCAGCAGGTAGCCGCTATCAATCCCTGTCTGCCGCTCGCCCCCTCCTGACCCTCCTTTGGCTAGGTGATTTCCCCCAAATATACAGACATTATACACGCACACTCATAGGTATAGATGCATGTATAACCACCCACGTATAACACAGAAAAAATCGGGATAGGCTACCACTGGGAAGCATTGGCGTAGCTCCGATCACGGAGCAATCCGTAGGACAGAGCGGGGCAGGCAGTCCGCACCCTCCCCGGCCCTTCTCCTCTCCCCACCCCACGGCTACGGGTTAGTGCTCCTCGCGGGAGGGTTCCTGTGCTTTACAGCCCCTCCAAATAAACTTTCGAAATGCTGCTGCGGAAAAGCTCCTTCTTCTTCCCCTCTCTAATCTCGCCATCGATTTCGTCTTTTAAGGGCAGAGTACATTTTAATTGAGGCATTTTTTAAAGCTCCAAATGATATTTTATTGCATGCCAGAGGTTTGATGAAAAATAATGACGCATCCATCTGAAGAGAGGGGGAACCCCAAACGCATACATATGCAGAGGCACCGAAAATGCCCTGCCTCCCCCTTCCCATGTCATGTCGTGTGTGTCTTCGTCCCCCCCCCCCCCCCTTCGAAAATGGAGATGGACCTTCGCCTTCGGCTGTCAAGCCCAAACAGGGCACTCCTTTAAATCGTTTCGGATTTTCTCAGCGTGAAAAAAGAGGTTCCCAGATGGGCTTTGTGAATTGATTTTAAACACCTCCATCAGTCTCTGATACAAAACTGCCTGATTTATCTCCGTGCGCGGGGGAAACAAATGTGCGGGGTGCGCCTTACACAGACACCAGTATTGGACTGATGAGAACGGGGAAGCTCCGCTGTGCTACGCAGATGGTGTAAAACCCCTAAACCTCTCCCCAGCGATACCAGGGGACAGCACACACATTACAGGCACACGACGCCGGGCCGTATGTATCCTCTAAATACATGTCCAGCCTGCACGGCTGGGACGTGCAAAACTGCATCCCGATGCTCCTTCCCGCGGTCTGTGCCAGCCCCGCTGGGCCGGAGCGCTGCAGGCCCCCGCTGGGGAGCGGCGGGGAGCGCCCCGCAGCCCCAGCCTAGCGCTCTGCCTTGCCTCCCACCAAGCGTCCCGAGCCCTCAAACTCGGCCCTCAGCCCCTGCCCAGAGAGCAGCGAGGTAACCCGCCCTCCCTGCACCTCCTCGGGAGGATCAGGGCTGGCACGGGAGAGCGACGCTCCCCGGCACGGATACCCGGGCCGGGGGCTCTCCCAGCCCCATTCCTCCTCATCACGTGCGAATGCCTCACAAATCTCATTCCTGGGAGCAAAGGCAGTTGTCCCGGTCCCTCATACATACACACAGTGAATGCCCTGCTTTTTCCTCCCTCCCATCTCAACTAAAAAGTCTTTTCAATTGTTTTTTTTTTTTTTTTTCCTGAGAGGGGGGCTGATAAGCAGCTGGCAGGGGCAGGAAGGTCCCCTACTAAACCAGCAAACAGACTTCGTGGGCAAAAGCAATAAATAAGCTCAAACTTTGTTTTCCGCATCACCTTACCTTCTTTTGCAGCCTGTGCCTCCCCCGTGTGTGCAAAGCGGAACAGCCAGACGGAGCACAAAATAATCCAAGAAGGGAGCCTACTTTGGAAAGCCATGGTGCAGGAGCGGGGTGATTTTATATTTCTAGCTCTCTATTCCTAGACACTGCCACTGCCGCCGCTTGGTGGGTGCTAGAGGACGGTGGAGAATTTGCTGTGCTAGTCTGTGGCTCGGCGCTCCCTCCCTCCAGGCTGCCTTTCTCTTTCGCCTCCTTCGCCTCCGCCTCCGCGCCGCTGCCCGGCTCCCGCACCGGGCCGGCCGCCCGCCAGCCCCGACTGCAGCCCGGCCGCCCGCGCCGCGCGCCGATAATATCAATGAGGGCAAGGGGGCGGGGCCTCGGCGGTGGAGCGGCCCGTCCCTCAACGTGACTGACAGCGCCTCCTGACCAATCAACAGCAGCTATCGGCGGCCGGCGGGCCGAGCCGCCCCCTGAGTCGCCGCGGCCAGGGGGGCGGGGCCGGCGGCGCTGGCCAATGAGCGCGCGGCGGTGTCGGGTGTCTGTCGGTGCCGGGAGCTGCGGGCTGCGCGCGGGGCGCAGCGCCGGGACGGAGCGGCTGAGCCGCGCACGGGGCGCCCAGCCCGGGCGGCTCCCGGCGCCGTCCCGCACGCCTGGAGGCGGCTGTCTGGATCGTCCTGCGAGCGACGGGACGTCCGTGCCTCCCTCCCCCAGGGTTCCCTGTGGTCTCCTCGTGTCGCAGTCACCGGGGTACTGAGAGAGAGGGGTCCCGGCCAGGGTCCGGCCTCTGCCCGAAGCCGAGCAGCCGCCGGCGGGTCCCCGAGCTGCCCCCGCGCGGTGCCTGCCCGTGGCCGGGCTGAGCGCGCACCTGAGTCGATGCTACCGAAAGGGAAACTTCGGCAGAAGCTGCGGGATGGTTCCCCGAGAGAGCCCTGCCACAACAGCCAAGTTCCTCGGGGCTGACATCACTTGGGATTCCTTCCCTCTGTTGCTTTCGTGTTTTCCGCCCCGCGTTTCTGGTTTGCCCCAAATATGAAGAGCAGGTTAATGGCAATATAGGTATTATGTGGGGAGGGGAAGGAGCGGCTGCTTCCCCCCTGCCCTCTCCGGGTGTAACCTGAAGCGCGTGTAATCCTCTAACAATGAGACAATTTAAATAGGAGGGGGAGGGAAAAAAAGTGAAACCCGAGGGAGAGAGGAACTTGCCAGATCTCTCTTGCCAGCGCTCATCCTGCGGACCGGGAAGGCTTTTGCCGGGGATCCATCACGCCCCCACCTCTCCGCTTTCCTTTCTCCAAAACCACCCCTCGCTCTTTCGGAGTGAAACAGCTGCAGGAAGGACACACAAACTTACCGCTCCCCGAATGAGCGGAGCGTGGTGCGCGGGCACGGTGGCTCGGTGCGAGCGCTCCTCTCCCGGGCCGCGCCGGGGCCGGGGCCGCGCAGCCCCCGCGGCCAGAGGCGGCGGCCCCGGCTGCGGTCCCCGCTCCGTGCCCCTGCTCGGCCCCTGCCTCCTCCACCTCTGTCCCGCTCAACCTTCCCGGGGCCGATGCCGAGCGGCATGGACCGGGTTTTGTACTGCTCGGCTAAAAGTGCGTTGTCGTGTCCTTTCGAAGGATAGATACTGCGATGTAAACAGAATAAGTGACTATCGTCTTTCGGAAGCAAGCAAAGGCAGCGAAGAGCGAGAGGTGTAATTGCAATTCAGTGGCAAGATTGTGCGAGAATCTGAAACGCCTTGCACAGATGCGGATCCTGATATAGAAAATGTTATGCCATAAATGGGAATTTAAACTGGGAGGAGGTTTGTTTGTGTAACCTTTAGGTAGATAAGACAAAATTAGAATTACTACAACTAATAATAACATTATTGTAATCCTCAGCATTGACGGATAAACAGCCACCATACTCCAGCCTTTGAGCACTTTCCCTGTGGGCTCCTTGTGACTTCCAAGAAGGGTGTAGAGAGATGCTCCAAAATGCACTGTATTTCTTTCACTTGCTGAATAATTGATATGGCTTAGACTATGACAGTTTTTATCTTTCATTCAGAATGCTCTGTTGATACCATGATACCATGATAAGTGTAGGCATAGTGCAGACTCTTGGTTTTCTCATCCTCTGCCGTCTGTCATACCCATCCTCATGCATGTGTACTTAGAAAGGGGAGCTGTGCAAAACAGTGAGTAGGCTTATCTTCTTTTTAAAAGGCTGTTTTAAATACACGCAGGGATTTTGTGACTTCTTGGCAAATTTTCACAGGTGAAGTTAGTTTTCCTGTTGCATATATTGTAACAGTGATTAACAAAGATGTAGGAAGTCTTCAACCTAGTTAGTCCTCCACAGTTTACTAGCATGAAGTGCTAGCATTTATTATGTCACTAAGCCAAGAAGACAATTTTTACCCCAAAGAATGTACTAAAAAAATTGCATTGAGGTTTTGAATGACTGTGTTTATAAAAATGTAGAAACTTGCTAAATGGAAATATTTACTGGAGAAAGGCTTAAATGTTAATAAGGTGTGTTCCTGTCCTGCATATAGTATTAGGCCAGACACTTATTTTTAAAATCACCTGCATTTATACAGATTATTCTGTACTATATTATACAATCTAATATTGTATGTGTATGATATATGTGTCAGATCATACACATATACAAGGATTCTCAATTATGTAAATATATTAACCACACAAAGGATGTGTGTGTACATGAGTGAAATGTAGAGTGAAATTAAATAAAAGATTTTAAAAGAAGTGTATATTCTTCTTCTTGATCAACTCATTTTAAATGTCCTATCTTCCTGATAGTTGTAAATGAAGATAAATATGACATAGTATATGTACTGATTTGTTAGAACATTCATGGTTGTATTCACTGTTACACCAAAACATTCGATATACATCGAGACTGTCTATTACTGTTGGGGGTGCTTTTTTGTGGTTCTCTCACACTAAATCTTCATGAAATTGATGGAGAATTTGAAATCTTTTTTAATGAATTTGATTATTCAATTTTCTCTGTTTATTTGTAGTGTTTTCTAATACTTCATTTTATTCTGTAGGATACACATCCTTTATTGCATTTTGTCCAGCTGTGTTAGATCTTCTGCAAAGAAAAACAGAAAAGAGATATAATACAACTAAACAAAAATATTCACGCTAAATGGAGTACAATCCTTAGATTTGGTAACAAAACCTCTGAGAGAAGAAAGAAGAAAAATAGTGGGGAAAAAAGGAATTGGGTATTTCGTTCAGTGTGTTACTATTCAGGTACCACCAAAAGAAATGGTTAATGGGAAAAGAACAATGTCATCTCTTTATTCTGTTCTGTATTTTTTTTCCTGTAGGCCAGATTCTGTCTTTTATTTTTACTTGTAGTTAAAATTATTTTCTTTACATTACCAAGCTTACCTATGCTGCTACTAACTTTATGCCAGCTGAGCTTCTCTATGCTGAATTGCAAAGCTCTAACCAGACTTTGGAAAAATACTTAAATAATTTCCTCCTCCTTAAAGTTGACTTTCTTCACCAAAATGCGATCTGAAATTGTGGCACAAGAAATATAGGATGAATTCTAGGGCTACACAAGCATATGTAAGGAAATGAGCATAATTTGAAAGTTGTTACAAAGGTCTGCTTTCACCAATTTTCTTCTTGCAGTATTCATTCTTTCCTTCCGACTTTGTGCAGGGCTGAAGTGAAATTTCAATACTTTCAGAAAGCTGTTGAAGGTTAGCCTCAGACACCATTTCTGTAAATCATGCCGAGTCTCTGTTTTACAGTAGCAAAAGAAGAAATTACTTTTAAGTAATAAAAGAAGGTCTTCTAAACTGAATGTTTGGTCTTAATCTAAGCAATCCCTGAAATGTTTTTATCCATGCACAAGTATTTCTATTAAATACACAGTACACATTTTTGTGCAACTTTTGTCAATTTTTTGTATACTTTTTAATATAAAATTCAGTGTCTTTGTGACACTTCACTTGTAAGTCATGTATGTATAATAAATCATTGTATCAGACTTTGCATTTAGTTTTACAGACCTAATGGCACTTACATTCTAAATCTGGACCAGAGATGGATTTTCCATACACTGTCAATTTCAGATAATCTGGTAGATTTATAAATCAGAATAGCTCTATTATAGTAAAGAAGGCAATGTATTAAATAAATATTATTGGTTCATAGAGAAATTGTAGAGAATCAGAAATGGCTTGTTTGAAAAGCATACTCATATAAA
This sequence comes from Lonchura striata, assembly GCF_050655825.1. Classification (NCBI taxonomy): domain Eukaryota; kingdom Metazoa; phylum Chordata; class Aves; order Passeriformes; family Estrildidae; genus Lonchura; species Lonchura striata. The sequence continues at coordinate 38,133,394 of NC_140705.1, forward strand.
AAGTTCTTTTTCTAGTTAAAATGCCAGTTTGGTTTTGGGTTTTAAAAAATTATTTTAGTTAACACTAATCAAAAATAGTGCCGCAAAACTTCACACTTTAAAGTCTTTATTTATATCAGAATGGTAATAAAAATTCACTGTCAAATTTTCTCTTGGGAGATTTAAAGATACTGTATACTGTGCTAAATAGATACATAGCTCATGTTTTCCAAATCTATACATTTTCAATACACTTTGAGAGATACTACAGAAATAGAGATAGGATGGTGTGTCATCTTGCCATTTAATGGAAATGAAATGCATTCTATAGAACAGCACAATTAAAGTCATATTAAACATACAGTGAACAAAAAAAGCCTTTGCCTTTCCTGAGGAACAAGAGCAGAATTGTAGAGGGTCCAAAAGTATGCTGTATTTGGGTCCTGTGAGAGTGCTTCTCCTGATAAACCTGAATTTGGAAACTGCTTTACTGAGGAACAAGAGCCTTTGGAGAAGATACTGTCTCTTTGTTGATCATTCTTCAGAATCTGTAAGTATATCACATTGTGCTGCAGTCCTTCCCCTGGGAAACCTGAGCAGGACAAGCCAGTGCCATCATCCTGTGATAACATCTGGAGATATTCTGAAAGGAGATAATTTGCCTTTCTCACCTATGAATTAAAGGAGTGTCTTTGTGTCCAGATGCAACAGCAAGTATCCACACATATAAGCTCCTTGTTGACCTCAATTCTTTGTAAGATCTAAAGCTTCAATTTTTCCTGGGATGTTTGTCATACTAAATATTGTGCACAGAAGAGCCTGACCATAAGGGCAGCTAATTTGTATTTTAGTTAATTACTTGTAAGTGACAGATAAACTCTAGCAATATGCTCCAGTGAGGTTAGTATCTTCCTGTTCTTATTCAGCACAAGTGACATATGATCACTTCCATCTGTGACAGTCCTAGATTCTTCTTTCAGCCCAGCTGAGGTGAAAAATCAGACCCAGTAGATTTCCTGTTTCCATATATTACCTCCTCATACAATCAGTCTCAATCTCTCAGTTTCCTTCTGTGAAAGAGCATGAAAGCATCTCTTTTCTCAATCTTCCTTCTGTGTTAGGAAGTAGGAAGGGAAAGGATAGAAGAACAGATGCAATAACCCTTATTTAGTTCTGAAGGAGAAACTACAGATTGCAATGGCAGGAGTTCCAATGCTTTTACCTCTAGATCCAGGAAGTGTAGTGATGTGGAGCATCACTACTGACAGGAAAGCTGCCAAAGTGTATGGGAGAAGGTGTTCCTTGAAGTAGAATAATTTAAGAATTGCATCTCTCAGGAGTACAACCCTCTGCAGATTTCCCTCTTTGTCATCTTTCACATAGTCTCATATTCTTGTCAAGTTGCCGTGCAGATATACTGCCACTTCTGTCCTGGACTGTGGATTACCTCTCTCCAAAACTCACCTCTCATTATCCACTGCAAGTGAACCAGATTTCTGGCAAGTAATACACATACTAATTTGTGGAAACTTGTTTTGTTCTCAGATATTTGATACTTGCCAAATACATTTAATCACAAGACCTTGCATATTTTGTCCCCTTTAAATATGCAAATGTACATGATAGTGTGTTTCATGGGCAAGTAATGCTTTATTCAGAATGCATTTCCTTTTGGCTTGAATTTGCCAACTATAGTTTCAGGATATGATTTCTTTCGTATTTACCATAGTGTGACAAAGGTTAATAGAAGTACCTAACAAACTGTCTTTCTACAGCCAATTCTGGTTTGTGTAGAGTAATAATCTTCTCATACATGCAGGGATGATGCAAATCCTTTATAAAATTAAGCTACATGGCTGTATAATGAAGAAAAAAGGCTTTGCTGTAGTAGACCCTAAAGGACAAGCTAACCCCTGCTTGGATCACTAAATATGACAAATATAAATCACAGTATTGCAATATTGCCTCTGGTCCACTTCTGTCCTTCATGCAACCAAATTAGCTATCCCTATCCCCATGAAAACAGCCAACACAAATGGATAATCTTACCGCCTACACCACTGAAGAGTTAATTTTTTAAAATTAATATAATTTCACATGCATTTGCCAAGCAAACTCTCTAGTTATTTGCGAAGGCCTCAGTTCAGATAATGTTTTCCTCATGTAAGTGGTTCCATTGATCTAGATGAGAGCTAGGTGATACTCCAACTGAATGAGAGTGATGCTCTTGACACTAAGTATCTTTCATGCTCTTTCAGGTGAAAACTACTTATTTTCAAGAAATACTTTATTTGTCCTTTCTCACATATTTTTCTTGTCAAGGTGATTTGAACTGTAGTGATAAAAAGAGCTAAATGGTGCAGTGGGGTGTACTTCTTATACATCATTTTTTTTGTGTGTGTTACATCTTTCTCATGAATAATATGGCAGCTGACTACAATAATTCATCTGTCATTGTATTTCCCAGTTGCTTAGAGTTAGGGTTTCTAATCCAATGCATAACCTTTCTTAATTCTGGCTACCCTGAACAATCTTTTGCTACATTGTTGTCTACAATTTATTTGATAGGTAACAAATACAATTTCATGTACATACATTGAAACATCCTATAATTTCCTTTGGTTTATGATTCAATTAAGTATTTATTTTCTAATACACTTTGTTTTCTGTCTCAAAGCTAGACTGCAATTTTTGATAGGTGTCTGCCTTGCACTGTAATTATTTTGGTCTTAAGAGTCTTCTTTGGTTAGACTAAAAAGACTATCTTGTATCAATTTATTTGAAAATTTATTTTTCCCTCTAATAGTACAATTCAAAACATTAAAATAATCTGTGATACATGAACTACCAACATCTTCTGTTGTGATACATGAATTAACATGTTCTATTTCCTTTCACTTTTAAAGTTTTTTTCTTTATTCCATTTTCAAATATAACCAAATAGGCAAATAAGGTTACAGGAATGGGAATGAATAAATATATCTGGCAGATTGAACCTTAAAACCAAAAATTCAGATTTATGCTCTCTATGAGGTAATATGATTTTTGTATTTCTTTCATTTATTTTATTTGTACACTACAAAAAAAATTTTATAACTGCTGTATTACTGTAGTAATCCTCACAGTAAGAAATCCACTTACCTAAGTAAACTTCCAGTATTAAGAATAAAAAAAAAAAAAAAAAAAAAAAAAAAAAAAAAAAAAAAGTAGTCTACCAGACTGAGGACATCTGCCAAGGATATTTTAGAAGAAATCAACCTCCTGAATTCCAGAAGAAAAGATCTACACTTCTTTTCCCTTCTTCATTGTTAACATATATCTTACATATATCTTCCTAATCATCCCATATGGGTAGTGGGAGTTTGTTTTTCCCCCAAATGGTCACAGGCTTGTCAATGAATGTTGCTACACAACAAGCAAGCAAACAAACAAACAAACAGAAATACCAAAACAAAACCACCCAAAAATTTGCCATTGTGTGCATCTTAACATTTACAGTCAAAGGATATGGCAGGCTGAAAAAGAATTAAGTCACCTTCTCATTTGGTAAGATGAAAATGCCCTCACTGTATTCCAAAATGCTCGGAGGACCTGTGAAATTATGGCACACTTCTAGAGCTAGCTGGAGCACTGCATGACCAGTTTCAGCCTTTGCTGTCTGGAGCCCTGTCCCAAACCACTCTTCCCCAACCTGGCCTTAGCTTTGCCTCTTGCTGTGATTTGCAAGTCAGTGCTCTGAAGGTTTTCTCGTGGCAAGCCTATGCAAAGACTTTCCTCTCTCAGAGAGAATCAGGGAGGCTTTACTGCTATTCCTGCCTCTTTGTCCTGCCATATAATGTGCCTTGCAGATATCCAGCTGTAGTATAATTAAGCTAGATTTTAGGTGCTTAATCAGGCTCAGCAAAATACCCTAGTTTATTTAGTACATTCCTTCCTGCTGAAATCAGAATATAGCTTTAAGTCTGCACTGCCTCTACTGTACCTGTTAGTAACTGCTGGCAGCTGGCAAGAGCTTCATCTGAATTTGGATTCACTAGATTATTTAAGATACTTTTCTTTCAAAACAAGTACTGTACCGTATCTGTTCATACTGAGACTTTTCAGTACATTTATTTGTCAAATATGCATATGTATGTGTCTACATACATAATTTCCTCATAAATTCAGTAGTCTTAGATAAATGAAATGTAGAGATAATACAGCTTCATGCACGAAACACTGTTTACAGAAGGCCAGTCTCTTATCTCCTGTGAATTGACATAATTGCAACAATATTATGCTAGTTGGGGCTTTTTGGCAAGAATTCATGACAGTTACATAATTCATCACAGCCTATTCTAACCTACTGAAATCTATGCATATTTTTAGGCTTAGCTTGTACATTCTCACTGATTTCTGCTCTGAATTCCCTATTGATGTGCCTTCAGGTTTTCCCTCGGTATGTTTCTGTCACTGTGTCACTTTGAGAGTCACTGTTGCAATTCTTCCACCTATACAATTCTCATAGAAGTCAGTGTTTAGATGCACATATGTAATAGGGCTGGATGTTGGTCAAAGCACAGTAGGTCCTGAGCTCCCTTAGCAGTCCTCCACACACACTTCCAATTACCAAGTGTTGTGAGCCTGAGCCTTACCTGATGTAAACCCCTGGAGCTAGTGTTTTTATGCACCTGCTAAGATTTCTATCTAAAAAAAAAAAAATCAAGTATCTGGATAATATTAGATTTTAAAAGGACCAAAAATTCTGCATTCTTTTGTGAGGATGGATAGGTCCTCTTCACCCATTAGCTTGCCACCTGAATTTTCTAGGAGGCTGAGAGTTGTTCCTGAGGAAGTTTGACTTACAGTTGAGACAGTAACCTGCAGTCAGGTAGATGCTTGAACCTCCTTCTGCACATCCTCACTGAGCTATGCCTGTTCTGGGGAAGCATCCTCTCACCTGAGGGCATGGCAGATCTACATGACTGCTCTCTCACTGTTTTGGTTCTGATTCAAGACTGTGCTGGAGGAACAAGAGGAGTGAGGGAAGATTAAGTGTACAGCTTGCCTCCTCCTCTGCCCTGCTGAACTAGGGAGAGGGACAGCTCAGGGAAGCAGAGTAGCAGGAGTAAAGACACAAAAAGGGGAGGTTGCTGTGCTGTGCAGGGGATGTACTGGATTATCACAGTGGGTACTGTCATAGTCACTTTACAGTTTAGTTGCTGTTTGGTGCAATTACTGATGATACCATTGGGTATAATGTATTATCTATACCTTACCTTCTTTTTCCTCACCTTCAGTTTTGCTGTTCATAGGGAATTATACAATTCTCAGAAAGGTGTAGTTTTGATTTAAAATGTTTTCTGTCTGTATCCAAATGATGAAAAGCCAGAAGAGTTGATAAGGAGGCTAAAATAATAAGATTGTTTTGAAACTATATTTGCTTGTGTTTTTTGGTGCTACATCTGTCTAGCATGCAGATATGTGTGATAACCCCACTTCACTGACAGTTAGCTCACATTAATCAGGCTGCTTCTATAACTGCTTCTTTTTACCTGCAGCTGCATATTGTTGTCCAAAGGAATTCCACATACTTCTGACCAGTGAGAAGACAGCTTGGCTTGGCTAAATTTTGTTTTGCTATACGGAAGGAAATTAGTTAGTTCACATCAAAGTTACACTAACTTCAGTGACAGGTAAGATTGGTGCGTAGCAGTGCAAGCTGATATAAAACTCTAGAACCTGGCTTTCATTGGATGTCTTAACACGGCTCAGAAAAATAAATCCAAGCATAGTATAGCTCATAGAATTGCTACAAAGAAAATAAATGAATGAAAACTGCATGATTAAATGCTTTCATCTGGAAATTTTGGTGCAATATTCAGAAACTCTACAAATTCTTCTAATTCATCATACTCTTTGTTTATTAGTAATAAATTATTGTGGTGATGGAAGGAATTCATTACCCTTTCTACACACTTCACTAGTTGCAGGTCATTTATTAATCTGTGTTATCTGGTAAGACTAAAACCAGCTGTAATTACATTGTTAAACATTGATTAATAAGCAGCCCACATCACTAATATAAGCAAGAAGCAAGATAAAAAATCTTTTTAAAGATTTAGAGTAAAATTTGAGCATTCCTTTGGGAATAAGGAAATCTGGATCTTCATAAATATTCATTTTTGTAAAATTCCATTTGCTTGCACAGCTGTATTTTTGAACACCTTTTGGAAACAGATTAACAAGCAAATTCAATTACACTAGAGTAAACGAACTGCATTCACAAAATGGTATTAATGCACTAAATAAAACATTTAAAATGAAACATTTTTTTTAGATAGTCTTCAATTTACCATACTTTGCATTCTTAATTTAATCATATCATTAGGGATACATTTGTTTTAAATCCATTTCTATTTCACAGATTTAAAAATAATATTGCAATTACAAATATATTATTAAAAACACTGCAGATTCCTAAACCTTGCTTTTGAAGATTTTCAACAAAATCACTTTGATTGAAGTGACACAGATTAAATTAGTAGTTGTCAGAAATTTGGATTATTATTAAGGGTAAATAAGCCGAATGTCTCTGGCACTTGACAAAATTGGGGAACTGGTTTTTATGATATAGTTTTATGGGGAATAAATTCAATAGAAAAAAGATGCTTTTAGAAAAGATGTTTTAAGACTATCTTCAATTAATCATAAATGACAAATCTCATTATAGCAGCACTATTGTTAAAGGTCTGTCAGTATTTCCATTACAAACCTGTATTTCAAAGATTTATAAATGGGCTACAGAATTAACTCTGGGATGAAATTTGCTGTTCACACTCTTCACTATTGGATTATACTTTCCTCACAAAACTTTAAGAAAATCTGTTTTACCTTTTTCAGTTGGTCATCTTCAAAAAGAACAGAAGTGAGAAGTTCTGTTTGACTACTTTTTTGTTTATATAATTTTTAAAATGGACACAAATTAACAGATCAGGAGAACTGTGATTCTATAACATAAAGGATCAAGCTTGCCTTTTTTTTCTTTCTGTCCCTGATAAGATTATCTATTATAGTGTGAGTTCAGCTTGTAATAGGGCTGCAGTAGGACTGCTGAAATTCTTTATTCAGTATTCTAATCCTTTTAGGTTATGCCTTTCAATTTCTATATTAATCAGGGATTTGAGACCTGTTTTCCAGTTCATCTAAATTTGTGCTAGTTGACCACTGGGATCTCATAAGACTTTGAAGCAGAGCCTACTATTTCTGCAGAACTGATTCTCTAGGGTGCAAAAAGAAGTATTACTAGGAAATCCAGCCAGTGTAAAGGTCAATAGTGCTGTGGCTCTTCAGTATTATGCCTTAGGAAGGTAGATGTCCTGTCAGGCTTTTGAAGCCTCTGACAGAGGTGGGGAGAATTCCTTAAAGGCATTTTGAAGAGGACTAGTACCATGCTTTGAGATCTCGAAGTACATTCTCTGTACTCAAGGATGTTAGAGGTGATGCAGTCATTCTTTCATATTGTTCCGTACTTGGGAGACAGGACTACCCACATACATACATCCAGAAAGGTGTTAAGTGCCTCATTCCTAGATAAATTCCATTCCCTGTTGGATAAGGCTCTGAGCAACCTGGTTTAGTTAGAGATGTTTCTGCTTATAGCAAGGGATTGGACTAGATGACCTTTAAATGTCCCTTCCAACCCAAACTCTTGTATGATTGTATGATACTTAGATGATGATAAGAAAACCCTGTTTTCTGGCATCTGGCCATAGTTTTTTACCTACTTTGGTCAAATCTATCTTGGAAAGCCATGTCTGTGAATGTTGTCTCACTCTGGTAGCCTGGTACAGGACTTTCTCTATCCCACTGCTCAACTGTTCGAGCTACCAAGTCAGTTACCCACTTCCAGGCTCCCCATGGGGAATTTAATTTGCCCATGCCCAGGAATCATTTAGGAAACTACTAGCTGATCTGGCCACCTTCTGCTCTAACAGCACAAATACTTGATGTTTGGCAACATTCCACGCTGTTCTTTTATTTACTAGTGCAGATAGAGATTTTGAGGTTATTCAAACTGACAAGACAGCTAGAGGCTGGTTTGGACAGAACTGAAATATGTAATCAAGATGAAGTTTGCCAGTTCCAAATAGGGTAATCCAGCTTGAGAGGGACAGAACTTCAAGCTGACAAAGACTGTGTTACCTCTAGAGCTGGTAGCCTTGAATGACCAGTGTATAGATGTACACTGATACCTGCACATCATATAGCTAAAAAAATTCCTGGTTTATAAGGAGGCATAGACTGTGTTCCTGAAGAAACAGTATTTGGCTGGCTGTCCCGGATATGCTCTTTAGTAAGAGAAAAATAAAATGGTCTCTTATCCACTATTGCTGTAAACTTATTTTCTTAATAGTAGCCTTAGAATAGGCATGCACTAAACATCACAGCCTGCTGCCTGGCAAATCAACCTGCAAATGAACCTTGCAGTGACTGAACAAGAGGCTGGCATGCGTGATCTATGTGTACAACCAGACAGCAAGTGTCTCTATTAACCACATCTCTCACTTCATCTTAGATGGCAAACTTGACTGGCTGAGGAGAGATAGTACCCTAGAGCCAAAACTCAAGCTGAATTACCAAGACACTAGATTTGAATAAGTAGATTGAAAAAGAAAACACAGTTAATGGAAGGAAGATATTTAATGTACAATGGCAAGTTTATTGATGACATTGTTATTGTGCTGAAAATAACAAACCTGTTGTTTGTGTAAAAGACAGAATTTATGGAGAACAAAATGCATGATCTCGTGTTTTACTCTATTTAGAAAACAGCATTTATGATAGTTAAAATCTAAGCTGATAGCTCAATTAATTTAGATTGTTGATGCTTAAGGTATTGTGAGGAAAAAAAACCTTTCTATTTTATTCAAGAATAAGTTACCTAATATTTCAGGAACAGAGTAATTATGTTGTGTCACTTTTTACCCATTTGCTGTTTTCCTGTATACAATGTTGGCCATGCTGAGGACAGTAGAAACTTTACAAAATATGATGTTATCTTCTAAGAATATAAAAACAAATTCTAAAAGGGGTGAAACCAAAGTAAATGGTAATAAGGGAAGTGGGTTGAGTGAACAGACAAAAAAGTATTTAATGAAATTTTCTTTCAAATATATTCTCTTTTCTAGTTATTTAAACAGTGGTATTTTATTTTAAAAATAAACTTACTGAACATCTGTAAAAGTTAAAATGTGGTACAGACCTCTCTGCAGTATGCAGTGGGTCTCTTCTGCATTTTAGTGTGGTATAACCAGAATTAATGTGGCCAAAGAGTAAATTTTTGTAGACATTCATAGGTAAGTGTATGCTAACTTGTGTTTGCTGATGATTTTTGAGACTGAAAGATGTGATATGTGAAAAAATGTAAAGGTTATTTGTGCAGATAATTACTGTTTTAAAAAGTTCCATATCTTTAAACACATACAATTTCCCTTTATTCCATTATATCTGTGTCTGTCATGGACTAGAATCTCCATTGTAGAATTTAAAAAATCATCCACTTACTATCATTAGATATAACTTCATAGCATGGGTGAGGATGAAGCACATCACTTCTGGCCTAAAAATTATTGATCTATCCAAACTTTAACAAAAGCAGTCAGTGATTCATTACTCAAAACATATCTAAATGTTTGCAGACTATTGTTAACCAATAGCCTAATCAACAAAAAATGAAGAGGAGTTACTGAGCAATGTTCAATCTAAGCATTGCATCTGCTTAATGACTCACATGCAAATGTTATCAAAAAGGTCCTTTAGCTCTCTCTTTCACTGCAGAGTGCATTTGAATATGCTTTTTTGATTAGCCTAGCTTGGCTGAGGGTGTATATTACACAGTGGTAGTGTGTGAGTGGTCAGGGCTGGCCCAGTGCTTGGTGTGCACAATAGGAAGTCTTTAGGGTCAGAAGCATAAGCAAAAAAAAAAAAAAAAAAAAAAAAAAAAATACTGATGGAGAAATTCCTTCTTTCTTATAGACATACAGAAGAAATTATAAGATCCTGGAGACTGAGCAGAGAACCACATCTGACTGTGTTGTCCCTAGCCTGCTTGTATGAGTAGTTGCTACGTTGTGTTTGTTTAAATATTTACCTGTATTATTTCTCATGCTCACTGCCTAAAACTAAAAGCCTCCAGGTATGCACATTAAAAGATTTCTTGCTATGAACCGAACTGAAGTCAGGAGAAGGACTGGAATGGAAACAGCCCTGTAGGATACCTTGGGATGATTGGAAAGCATAATATCAACTTAAGAATCTGTGGCGTCAGCTGATTCTGATGCACAGCCAGCAGGCAGTGGCCACTCTTGTGGCCATATGCACACTTGTGCCTTCTGTGGGTACAGTGCTGTAGCAGGCAGGCTGAAGTTCAGTGAAGAGAGAAGCTCTGGTGTGCCTTTGAGGAAAATACAGAAGATTCTCCAGTTGTGCCTTCTGTTGCACATTTTGAACAAGGATGTTGAAATCGCCACAGCTGTTCGGTGAATTTCACCAGCCAAGTGATGTACCTGGAAATGTTATGGTATAAATTCTGCCCATTTGGTTGTCTTACGTTGTCTGTTTCTTTCTACTGAAATTATATCCTGTCCTCTGTAACAGATCATGGATCTAAGCACAAACATATATTTGGCATCTTATGGTGGTATATTTGTAGAGAACCTAGTAGTCTGCAGGATTTTCTGCATCCTAAGGCACCTGACTGATAGTTGTGCATAAAAAATGAAGCTGTAGATTGTGCTGAAAAATCTGTTGTTTTTTTTTGTTGTTGTTTTTTTTTTTTTCCTGCAGGAAATCCCAAAAGAAAAAAGAAAATATTTTTTTATTTAAAGTTTTTTGGTCGTGGTGGAACTTTGTTTTCTTTCAAAGAGAAATTAGAAAAATTAAATCAGATTTTTCTTTTCAGGGAAATACCTGAGGTAGAAACTGTTTATTTGCTTATTCATTAATTTTTATAAAGAGGGTTTGTTTCAAAAAAAATCTCCCTAACCAACTGTAATTCTATAATGAGCATTATTATGAGGAATATATTGTAAAAATCTGCTAAATACCTATAAAAGTGATTTAAAAAGTGAAACAACATCATGAAATATAAATGAAGCTTTTAGATGCGACAGAAAGCAAACAAAAGCTATATTCACATAAATAAATAAGAGACAATGTTCTGCTCTTTACTCTTGTTTACATCCCCTCATTGCTAAGGAGGTACTGCTCCTGCAACCAGTCCTTTTGACTTGTCCCCCACCTGAGCTAGTGCTGGCCACTCTAGGAAGTTCCACCTCTGAGCCTCTGCTTGCAATTACAAGTGTGGGTGGGATAAACCACAGATGGTCCCTGTTTAGAGCTGTGCTCTGCTTCTGCTCAGTTTCTCAGTGAAAATGTATGAAAAAGAGTAATTTTCATCAAAAATTTTGGCAGCAGTTTTGTTTACCTGCTGGACTTGATCCTCAGGGACTACAGAGCTTTTCTCATGTGGGAGAGCCTTACCACAGATAAGCAGAGCACAAGGAGAAACTTTTGACCTGAATTAAGAGTGGCCTGTTTTGGATGATAATTTTTAATAGAATGTGAATCACCACCATATCATCAAGAATACAATGAAAATGCATGAGAAAATTCTGTCAATAGAATGCTATTTCCATGGTATATTTTGTATGATTAAAAATTGCATTTGCTGTAATAAGTTACAAATGTAATTTATTACAAGTTAAAATCAGGACTGAGACAAGTCATTAAAAATGTATCATATACAAAATTTTGTTTCTCCTGATGAATGTGAAGTTTCTGAGCTCAACTTGCCTCATTAGTATGTGACAGGTCCACAAGATACTTTGATCTAGAAGGCTAGATATACATGCTGTATGCCATAAACACATTTTAGTTTTAATAACAATCCAAGAGGTTCAGCATATTGCTTAATAAAAGATCAATGCAGTAATATGATTAACCACTCTGTGTTGCATTCTTTCCATTTGTGAGAAAAGATAGTTCAGGAGCTGCAATGCAGTGAATAGCAAAATGACTAATTGACAGGCAAGATGAAGGTTTTCCTAAGGGTTTTTTCTTCCTCCCCGCCCTCAAGGCTTTCTTTGTTGTTAGAATGCTGTTAACTCTTTTGTTTAGGGCCTCTTACCTTTAAACAGGCTTGTGGAAGAGCTTTTCATATTTTTTAGCAGTAGATTTACTTGCTGAGTAAATATAGCTGATGAAAGAAAAGCTGGTGATCCATAAAAGACCAGGCTGCAGGGATCCTCATTAATCTTCCAATAGTTTTTGCTGTCATTCCTCTTTAAAGTTCCTCCTTGCCTTGTAAAGTGTTTGTGGAAAACGGAGGAGCACTTTTGCCTTCCACTAAGCAGTGATTTTCAGCCAGATACCAACAAAAGGTCTCTCTCCCTTTCAACTAATTTTAACTTCAACTGTGTCATTGGGCAGAGTTCTCAGCTGTGAAAGGGGAAACATTGTTTAACTGAGTTTTACAAAAGGAAGACCAAGAAAAAGCCAATTTTCTTGTTATCTGATGATGGTAATGTGACTACATCACTAAATGCATAAGATAAGTAGGATACAATGATAAAATAAATTGAAAAAAAATAGAATATATTCAAATTTAAAGAAGAGACTGTCCTTTGGAAATCTTGACTTCTCTTGCAGAGATAATGAAGCATATGGCATGAAATTGAGAAAGTTAATATAATTAGCTGTGATGGATTATGGTAAGATCATGAGAATATTAGGATGGAGGCCTGCAGTTTAGAAGCTGTTTCAGCTTTGGGATTGCTGAGCTGATAGTCTCTCAGCAGGGCTCAAAGCGTTCTCCCGAAGACTGTTAAACTGACTCGTGTTCAGATTACCTCTCCTGTCCTGTCCAGCGTTTTAGTACATCCATAAGACATGCTACCAGTAAGTCTTTAGCCTAGGGAGTCACTGAATCATGGTTTGGGGTGGAAGGGATCTTCAAGATCTTCTAGTTACAACCATCTTCCCAAGGACAGGGGAACCTTCCATTGAACCATTTTGCTCAAAGCCCCTTCAAACCTGGCCTGGAACACTTCCAGTGATGGGGCATCCACAACTTCCCTGGGAAACCTGTTCAAGTGTCTCATCACCCTCACAGTGAAAAATTTATTCCAGATACCTAATCTAAATCTATCCTCTTTTAGTTTAAAGCCATTCCCTCCTTGTCCCATAACTATTTAAAAGACGTTATTTAAAAAGTGCCTCTCCAACTGGCTTGTAGGTGCCCTTTACTTACTGGAAGACTGCTATAAGGTCTCTCTGGAGTCTTTTCACCATGATAAATAACTCTAAACCAGCCATTTCTCTTGGTCTTCATAGGAGAGAGAGTTACTTCAGACCTCTGACTATCTTTGTGGCCTTCCTCTGGGCTCACTCCAGTAGGTCCTTGTCCTTCTTGTATTGTGGATTCCAGAGCTGGTCACAGCACTGTGGGTGGATTCTTACAAGAGCAGAGTAGAGGGGCAGGATCCCCTCCCTCACCCTGCTGGCCATGCTGATTTTCGTGCAGCCTAGGACATATTTGGCTTTCTGGGCTGCAAAATGCAGACTGCTGGGTCATATCCACCCCCACATCCACCAACACCCCTAGTCCTACTGAGCAGGACTGCCCCCAGAAGGAGTTGTATAAAATAATTCAAGATCTTTCATGGACAAGGGACTCAAATGGTTTAAAACTTTTTTGGTTCAAAAGGTAAGAAAAAATACAAACCACCAAAATTCAATTGGTTTGCATCAGACCAAAGGGAAATAATTTTTGCTCAAGGTAGGGAGAGATACAATCTTAGATAGTATCTCCACACTTTCACTAGGACAGTGCCAAAACTTTGAGACAGAACATATTTTTGGTCCTCTTTCAGCTGGATTTGGCACACTTTCAGAGCTGTGTGAAAGTATTTTAGTGGATCAATTTTTCTAACAAAATGTAAAGCCTTAGGGAACTGGAAAATACTTCATCTTGGATTAAGTTTAATAAATATTTTTTGGTGAAGCAAAAAAAAATTAAAAAAGAAAAAAGAGAATAAGAAACATTGTAATATTCTGGTTCAGCATCCTTGACAATATTTTATTTTGATGTGAGCTTCACTGAGAAAATAAAGTTCCCTCACAGTAGAAGTAGGGATACTTCTGATAACCCTAGTCCTGAAACCTTCCCTGGGACTGTGGATGCCAAATGTTTGACTTATTTTCTTTTTGAATTGAAACAGAAACACAATTTTGTTAATATTGGCAGTCAATTGCTCTTTTTCCAACCTCCCACATTACAGCTTTTATGGTTTTTGTGTAGTGCTGGGATTACCATTAGAGTACAATCTAAACTTTAAGAGGCAGTTTTAGCTGGCTTAGATTTATACCACTAAATGATAGTAATTTTGTTTAAAACATCTTCTAGAATCCGTCTATAGTTAATGTCAGGTCACCAAAACAGTCTTAAGACCTATCTAAGGATTAGTTTGAGCTCTGAATCTTTCCCTACTCTTGGTAAAGGGAATTAAGATTAGTACCTAAAACTTTATGTCTTTATGAAAGTGGGCCAAGGTTGGTTGATATGAATCCCTGATGAAGCATCTGCTCTTCTTGAAAATCCTAGACTTTCTTTCATTTTTATTCTGTGACCTAGTGAATAGTTATTTAATTATACAATTGGCAATAATTTTTATAAAGCCATACAGAAACATAACTCTAAATTAAGAACTTTCATTCTTCTAGGAGAATTAAGGTGTTAAGAGGAAAAAACTACCAAAAACTACCCTGAAGGAAATATTTATTCTTCTACAAGAAAGAAAAGCAAGCTGAGTTAACCTTCAGGCAACATAGTCAGACCCGCACTCCACACTCCCCCAGCTGGCTCAGCAACAGAGGCAAGAAAGGCTCTTTTTGCCAGGTTTTATTCCAGTGAAGGATATCATCAGTGGCTGAAGGGAACCCAGTGAGGTAAAAGAGAATAAACACGTGGAGAAGGCAGTTTAAGAAGGGGAAGGGATGGGGTGGAGCTAAGGGATGGGCAGAGTGGTTTGGTGTCCAGGGAAAGGGAGGTGGCCACCAGGGATACCAATCCAGTGAGGGGACAGGGAAAGGAGAAGCCAGGGAAAGGTACCCAGGAGAAGTTGACACAGAAGTCCAAATGGGAGACTGCTTTTCCACCCAGGAGGACTGACTCTATTGTAAGTAGCTACTGCCATTGCCAGGGCCAAGGACTTGGGAATTGACCGAAGTGGAAGATATCATGGGATGCTACAAAATGCAGCAAATATTTGGGATTTTACATGTAAGCCCTCAGCAGCTACAGAAAGCTCTGTGGCTTATTCAGTGTATAGGTCAGCCTTAGACAGATGGCTAGTCCCTGAGAAAGCCTACTACAGTGAGTTACAGGACTGCCTGGGGCAAGCTCTCTTCATGGAAATGAGCTCACCTCTTCTTCCATTCCCAGATTCCTAATTTTTGGAAACACCTGTTCCTTAACCTGGGGCTTCTTAGCTCAAGAGAGTTACTTCAGCTGATTTCTTTGTAGTCTTGGCTTTGTATAGATATCTTTACCTGCTGGGTAGAGATGGAGGGACCTTTCCATCAGGGAAGAAGCTGTTAGCTTTCTGTAGTGAGGTTTGGGGCTGTTTGTGAAGAACAAAACACACAGGCCCTGATTGTAATTGAAGCTTGTTCCTACTGCCAGCAGAATAAACAATACCAGATACATTAACTGTTATTTGCAACAACCATAAGTACTGTGGTGCAGGACCTCCATAGTAAGGCAATTATGATCATAAATGAAAATCTGTGCCTCGAAGACCTGTAATCTATAGGCTAGAACCATGGAATGGCAAATAAAACCTACTGGTATAACTTTAAAGGAATGGATGGGCTCAGAAAATTAGGAATGTTAATATAATCCAGTCACTAGTGAGCAGGTAATGTTTAGCAAAGATCTAAAACCTCTTGATTCGCATTTTAAAAATCATCAGCTCAATAAGGCCATTTTATCTTCTGGCTTTCTGAGAAAGAAAATAACGGAAAACAAAACCAAAATATTAATATAATGAAAAGTAACCCAACCCCACACAAAACAAAATATTGTCTTTTTCACTGTTTAGTTCCAAGGTATAACGAAAATAACCTACAGGAAATTCAGACTGAGTGTTATGTTCTGTGAACAAGACCAGTCCACTCTAAAGGAAGCTCCTTTGAGCTGGTGGATATGAGGCACCTGGCATGACTTGGCTTGCAGGTTGCCAATTGCTGAGGTGATTATCTTCAGCAAGTTCTCTGTAGCCTCATTCTCTCATGGTGCAAAACACAGCATTACCTCTGCTGGTGAATGTTGAGATAATCAGTGTGGTAAGTCCTGTTTTCCTGTTTTAAAAATACACAAGTGAAAATAGAAATGGGAGGGTGAAAGCTAGGTGAAATAGGTCTTCTAGAGGTTTTCAGGAGAATCAGCCAGTTCTAATACTAAGGTTTCTGTTCTGTGCTTTGACTAGATATTCTGGATATTGTGTGGTTGATCTGACTAGGTCCATCTCCTTCACTGCTCTTCCTGAGGCTAGGCTGAAATATCTGGGCTATTCTGCTTTTCCTGCCATTCTGATGGCTCTCAGGATTGAAAAGCAGAAAGGAAGAGAACAAGAAAAGGAGTGACAGCAACAAGAATCTGAGGAAATCACAGAAATGTGCTGAAGGAATAAAAGAGGATAAAGATCTCTTTTTCTGTGTTTGTAACTCTGTGGACTAATGATCAGGCATCCTTTGTGGGTACATCCTGCTGATCATGAGTGCTTAATGGAAGTGTTTTGATGACAGCAGTGATAAAAACAACAGAAACAGTAACGGCACCTTTTTGGCTTATTTTTTTCTTTTTTCCTCAGACTCACTACTGAGGCCATTTGAGAAGAAAAGATTTTCGTTTAAAGCTTTGAGAAGTAAGGCTACAGATGGAATACAATATCCAAGACTATTTCATCCAAAATTTAGCTCCTTTTCTGTAATATTGATTTTGGTTCCTTTTTTTTTTTTTTTTCAGTCTAGCCCAATCTTCACATAGGTGTTGAGCTTTATTAAGATTCTTGTCATGTGAATGAGTTTCCCATTTTCATACAGCTTTCTTCAAACAGTGGGTTCATTGTTTTATGAATTTTTGACTACTCTTAAGAACTGAATTCAGCATTAGGCAAAATTTTCAAGCTCAGATTTTTACAATAGGAAATAAGGAAACAATAAGGCACATTCGTCAGCATTGCAGGCTCAGAACTTGCAGCCAGATCATTGCGAAGTATTTTGAAGGCATCAGGGAAAAGGTTGAAACGAAGACAGTGAGTTAGGATTGCAGATGTTTATAAGGACACCTTTCCAAATGCGAGTTTAAAAAAAAAAATAGAAAAACACAAAGAGAAAAAGAACATAAGGGCTTGACATAAAAATTAAAGAACTGCATTTAACAGAATGAAATTGGCTAAGATAACCCATGAAAGACTCTTCCTTGAATGTGAAAGCAGGAGTCAGGGTTCAGTGCAAGAAAGAGGGAAAGAAAATTCGGGAGAAAGACAAAGAGGAATGGATTGGATTGGTCAAAGTGCCAAACTATAAAAAAGATCTCTACAGAACCATTTTGAATGTATTGAAAGAGAAAAATTAACTGTCTTAGGTCAGTGAGAAGGAGGCTATGCTAACTGAAATGACCAATGACGGGAACCAGCTGAAATAGACAGAAAGGATAGAAAAGGTTTCAACCAAGAGATATTTCACAATATTTAGGCACATTCTGGAAATAAAGATCTAGGGAAAAGTCTAAAAAGGCTTAAAACTATTAATCCTCATTAACCATTAAGCAAGTCTAAATGACTGTTTAGCTTTAATTGTTCATACTGATTTCTGTGATGGTTAGGGGATAGATGTGATTGACAGATAGGTCTTTGTTTTTTTCAGCAAAAAGGAAAAAATGGAGGAAGTCTTTAAGAAAAAGATTCTATTTTAGTTGCATGGAATCTGAGCCAACAACTAGATATATTCAGGAATGTATGAGAGATGAAACAGTATTTTGATTTTTACAGGAGAAAACAGATTTGGATGAAGTAGAAGTGTGATTAGTCATACTAGAGGAAGAATAAAATCAGTTTGCATGTGAAGATAAAATTACCTATTGGGAATGAATAAGAAGACAATAATCTAGAACACAGTTTGTCGTTCCACCACACTGAGGTTTCTCCTTTGATGAATGTACTGAAAGGTCAGATGCTAGAAGCAAGAGATGATCCAGAAAAGTATCACAGAAACTGACACAAGAGTTAAGAAGAGGTCAGTAATATCAAACACAGCTGATAGATTAAGATGAAAGAGTGTCTGGAAAAAAAGAGTAATTAGAAACTGTAGTAAGAATAGTTCCATTGTACATACAAAGATATGCTGGAAAATAGCTCAAATTAGAGGAAAAAATAAGGAAGGTTTTATAAACAATTATCAATTAGCTCTAAAGTAGAAAGATGTGAGTTGGGTTTTTTTCCAGTTGTAAGGTTAATATTTGTGTCATTAGGAGGAAAAGAGCAGGCATTGAGAGCTTGTGGATAAGAGAAAGAAATAAAAATGAACAATAGGTTTATGGGATTAGAGGCTACCTAAGACTCAAAAGGAGAAAGAAGAAAAGGCTTTCTTCTGAGACAGGATAGTAGAATGAAGGGTAGAGTAGAAAAGCATGTTTATTATCAAATGATATTTTGTATAAGTACTGGTTCAAAATTATATATACATTTTCTCCAAACACAGACTACCTTAAAATACTCTAGTGAATTTTAAGAATTTTCTTTTATGGTGCCATTAATTATTCTTGAGAAATTCAACAAAAGTTAAAAAGCCTAAAAAAACCAGGTTGTACTTCCCACTTGTTATATATAACACATAAAAATGTAATTCTTAAGAAAAAGATCTCTTAATGGCAAAGGGCTACAATATTTCTCAGCATGCTATGATGGCACCAATAATGTAGTGACACAGAAGTAGTTAGAAATATTAGAGTATACAACATTTATTAAAATAATCTCTTTAATTTTCAACCATGACTTCACTGAGTTTAGATTTACATAACAGAAAACAGTCAGGCACAGCAATGGTTCAAGGGATTTTTTCCAACCAGGCATTCCCCATGACAAGCAATCTGCACACCTATATTTCTGGACTGCATTCTCCATCACTTTTGGAGCAAGGAAAGTATAGCAAAGTGCTCCTCAGGACTGGGAATTAATCCTGCCTCACCATCTGTTACTAATTTTGGATCCGAAGACCCCATGCATTCTTAAATCACTGAGTTTAAAAAGTTGAATATAACTGGTGTTAACCCTCTACAGTTAGAAATGTTAGTGTTAATGCCTAGATTTGGGCAGGATGTTACTGATTAATAGATTCCTAACCATATATATCACCTGGGGCAGAAGATGATATATTTTGTAAAGAATTGTTTCACACTGTGGTGACTGAGTATTGATATGTTCTTGAATAGTAATATATTGTAATCAGTCTTTGTTGTAATACCATGAAGCAGCTAAACACTGAATTACCAGTTAAGGGTATGCTCTCAGCTGTGTCTGATATATGGTGCTATCTGATCTGTGTCCTCACTGTGTGATAGCTTTAAAAGGCCATCCATTGCTTTACAAAGGTCAGGTTTTTTGGCCTTGTACTACTCTCTTCATCTTTTTGTGGGAAGCTCAACAGGACTACTGAGACAACAGAGACAACAGAGCAGGAGATGACAATTTCAATTTCATTTGGTTTAGAGTTCCACAGTATGGCAATAGTACAGAACATTGCTTGGGACTGAGTCCTTAATTCTAAAGTTCTCTAACTTAGTAAAAGTGGAGGTATGCTTTCAGTTTGAGAAATTTGTAGGTTTACCTTCCTTTTCTGCAGGATTTCCCAGGAGAAATACATCCACAAAACGTGCTTGCTGCACCTGAGCTGTACAGATGGTCTGCAAGTACACATAAAATCGGATGGATTGACCTGCCCATATGTAGTCTATACATCTTTACTGCTCTTCCAACTGAGCTGCCAGGCATCTGGAATTCTCAAAAAAAAAAAAAAAAAAAAAAAAAAAAAAAAAAAAAAAAAATTCTCCAAAATACTTAGATTCCACCTGGACACCATTTCCAGGAGGAAAAAGAGGACATATCAGGAAAAACCTGGACATATGGCAGCCCTAGTACAATCAGAATTGTTAACTAAGAAGGCAGCCAAATAAAATAAATTGTGTATTCTGTATTCTCTGTCTCGTGCTGAAAAAGTAGCATACCTGTCAATGTGATTTTAGCGTGATTCTTTATTTTTTATCATGGAAATTAGGATGGAAAAAAGACACAGATCTTCTACATGCCCTGGGTTTGCAGTCTTATTCAATATCTATATTTTCTATAATATAAAGTTATATTTTTCCTGTTCTTCCCAAGGGTCACTATAATATGCAGTATGAATATGTATCCACAATAATTTAAAATAGCTACAGGGGATCTGCAGCTCCTACTGCAGTTGCAAAGCAAACTCACTGAACACTTTTTCAACATCTTTATTTTTTTATGTGTAAAACACAGTCAGTACTTTTGTTACGTTGTAGCATTTAAGGTAATGACTGCTTTAAACATGGAAACACTGTGTTGTAACAATAGTACAGATTGCATATTATGAACATGCAGCACTCAGTGCAGAGCAAATATCCCAATGGCAAGTAACTACTGAGGGTGTGCAATAGTTGCTTTTAAACTACAACATATTGCCCAATTTAAATTACTTAAACTGATTATTCTACATTCCAGGCTAATTGTCTGCAAAATTTCATTATAAAAATCACAGCTGTTTCCTTGTGCATGTGTGCATGGGATTTTTTTGTTCATTTGGTTGGGTTTATTCATTTGAGAGAAGAAAAATATGTGTCTGAAATAAATCTTTTTTCTGTGTTCAGGGCAACATTTTATTATAAATGTTTAACACAAAATTAGTTTAAGCCTATTAAGCCTTAGTGCCTAAGTTTCCATCCACACCAACCCTGTGTATGGGTACTCACCAACATGTTGCTAAGGAGGATGAACCAGTGCATCAATGCCTAAAGACACATATGGCTTCAAAGCATATTGACTTAATCTGGGTATAATTTATATTAAAAAATGGACAACGCCTATCCTTATTTGCATATAAAAAGCCACAGACATCTTCAGATATTAATCAGAAAATCCATTTGGCCTCAGTGGAAGTACATGATCTAAAACTATCATATGGTTAACAGTTTGTGGAAAATAAGTGTTCTGGTCATACCTTTCTTAAAAGACACACACATAAAGCTCATGTGTTGTAGTTTCACTGAGTGCAAAATGGAATATATGTAATTATCAAATAATTTGTTATATTCTTTATTTTGATCTATATCTCTATTCAGAAAGATTAAGTTGTGTTTTAACTGAGCATTTAGCAAGACTAATAACTAATGTTTTGTATACAATAAACCACTGATAAAGAGCTAAATTTACCAGATCAAAATATGACTGATGCCTTAGAAATCTACTTCTGTTACCTGTATAGGCAAGGATAAAAGCTGCTGCCTTACAAGAATACCATTAGCTGCAATAGTAACAATAGTGATCATGGTATGTGAGCAAGATAAGACTGGGAGTCGTGCCTTATATAGTAATTACATCCAATCAATTAATCACTGACTTCTGTGCCATCTCTCCAACAGCAGGCAGTGTCAGCTCTCTCCATAAATGTCTGAGAGTATTCACACTGTAACTACAACTACTATTCTCAACCACTGACTGGAGAGAGATTTCTGGTAGACACTATTTAGTGACTTTTCAAAAACACCTGCGTGACTCAGAAGTTTGAAAGTGGCTTAGACACTTAGGAAAGTCAATAGAAATTATGCACCTCAGGGCCAGATTTTTAAAGGCTACTATCTTTCATTGATTACAGGAATTAGGAACCTAAATACCTTTACAAATCTGGCACAAGAGGCTAAATCACATTTGAAAGTCAATAGGAATTAGACTTCTAAGTGCCTAAATCAAATGAAAAAAAGATGTGTTTTAGGAGTGAGACTCTTTATAATTGTATTCCCGCTAGTGTAACTGCAAATTATGGGTTCAATTATTCCACTTAGGCACAGCTCAGAGGAAGAAAGTGGTATGAAGTTGCAATACCCCAGAGGAAAGCAACCATTCCTAAACTCTTTCAGGAGATGCAGAATACTGCTTCATGAATTTTAGGCTTGTGAGAGAAAGAAATCATGGCTTTGGTTTAGGCTGTTTTCCTTAAACAATCAAGATAAGGACTAATGATACTACAGGTCTTTATTTCTATTTATAATATGTTATAATTTTAAAAAAATATACTGCTTGTTGTTTGCTACAGTTCTGAAAACTGATAAGATACTTAACAAAAATAAAACAAGACTCAAACAAGGTTTGTTTGAGTCCAAGAGCTTACAGTATAGGGATCAAATGACACTATTATTTGAATGCTCACATGTGTGCTCCAATAATGTAAATCAGTAGGATTAAGAAGTAAAATTTTACTCAAGTACTCATTGTGAACAAATGTAGCAGAAAGTCACTGTAAGTAGAGACAAATAATATATAAAACAAAAATACAGAGAAGTGAACCAAATAAAGGAAAATAGAAATAAGAAGGTAAAAATATGTTTTCTAAGGCCTTGAAAGACAACTATATAATGGTGACAATGTATAATGGTGACACAGAATTATTTTTTTTATAATTTTATCATAATTGAATAGGAGAGAAAACCTACCACTACCAATAGGGCAGTGATTATATGCAAAGGTCATCTCTCTTCACATTAATCAAGGAGTTAATATTGATTGAAATTATTAAAAAAAAAATCCTAGAATGAGAAGGGGGTAATTATTCAGTGAATGGAAGAAAATAAACAGGAAATATCATGTATTAAAAAAATTAATAATTAGACTCCAAAATGAATACCACAATAATTTGTAACATTATGTCATTTGGAGAGGAAAAAAAAACAAAAGAAAAAAAGAAAGGTACCATTGCTGCTATCAGTGTCACATGCAATAATCTAAATATTTTTTAATTCCTTATTTGGAAGACTAATAATGGGAACTGAGGATGACATATAAAGAAAATTATGTAAAGGAGGCCTATAAAATCACATACTGTATAGCAAAAGCAAATTGGGAATTATTATACACCAGGTATAACCATGTACAAATTAGGGGTAACCCAATGAAATGAACAATTAGATATTATAAAGCAAAGAAAATTAAGATCAATTATTTTTCACACAAAATATTGTTAAATTCCATTAATTTTTCATATATATAATTGTAGAGCTGAAGGTTGGTCAAAATGAAGAAAAAGACAACTGGCAATTTTAATCCTGTTAGCATAGAGGTTAAGTCTGAAAATTTCTAACTTCAGTGACTTCTAGAATCCAGCTAACAGGTAGAGGAAGAAACCTGTTATTACATTCTTCCCTTAACATACATTAGCTACTGGTGCTCTTGTTTTTTGTTTTTTTTTTTATTGTGGACAGATTAATGCCTGGCTAAAATGTCTTTCCCTGGAACCTGATCTGAGGAAGACAAATAGGGAGAGAAAGCCCACTCTGGAGCAAACAGAAGGACTGTGCAAGAAATAATAAACAGGAAAGGGAGGAGGGTAACAATTTAAAGGTCACAAACATAAGAGCAAGGAAACAGCAGGAGACACCAAGAAGAGTGCCCCAAAAGCACTTGGAAGTATCTTCCATTTCTTGGAAGTATCATCCAAGGACAGGTAGGCAGTGCCTGCTGCTGTGATGTATGGAAATGTTACAGGACAAGACAACAGTTACAGTGTCTGCAGCTTTCCTCATTCCAGCAATGAAGGTAATGAGATGCTAGGGCATGGTGGGTCCTCAAGCATCACAGATATAAAGAAAAACAAATGGTGAAAAACAAACATCAAAAAGGGGCTCTTGAGGAGCAACTGTTGATGGTGTTCATGATATACCTGCTCACCTGGGTGGGTGTCTTGCTGCAGGAATCATGGGGACACTAAGACCTGCTCCATGTCCATGAACATATGGACAAATTTTCAATAATTCACCAGTCAAATGTAGAGCGTGTTGCTCCACAGTCACATTTTACCAACTTCATAATTACAGAACCGATCAATTAGTCTAGATGGTGTGCAAACACAATGAGAGAGAGTAAAAGATGTGTGTGTGTGTGAGGAGTTGTTTTCACAGGGCAGTTAAGAGTCTGACATGAGGCAACAGGGGCCTGCCCATACCCATGGACTATAGCCCAGTGGGTCTCCAGCCTTGCTGACACCCTTCCTCCTTACACCAAGAGGACTCTGCCACCTCCATACCCATAGTGAAGGGATCAGCAAGAGTTGCCTTTTTTGATAGCAACAGAGAGCACAGTTACTACACAGAACCTAGGGGTCCTATTGGCATATTCTGTTGGAAACAATAATGTTAGACAAAGCTTTAGTCTAAGCCTGGCAATCCTTATTTTTGCTTGAAGTTCTCATCCTCATATACAATACACCCTTTATAGCCAGTGTAGACGCCTTCAAATAGTGATTTATTTAATTCTGGAAATGGCTTTCTCTCATGCTAGGGTGATTAACCTATGTGTCTAGAAAAATATTGTGTAGGAAGAAGCAATACATATATATTGAATATTGAAGGAAAAAAAATTCTTGTTGCCTGACTTGGTGCTGATCCGAGGGTGGGTAGCTTTCATAATGCCAGATCTAGCTGTCAGATTGTAATCATAAAAATAAGTTTTCCTCAGCATTTGGTATGAAGAAACATTTAGAGCCCTTTCAGGCTCATTTTTTGCAGGTTATGGAACAATAAACAATTTAGACTTTATTTGTACTGTTCTATTAATACAATAAAGCCACCCTCTGAGAATTTCCAGTATTGAAACACTTCCACAGCAAGGGCTTCATTTCCCATACAAAATAAATCAGAAGTCATATAATGCTGCAACAGAGCCCTGTCAATACCAGTTAAGAATACAAGGGGATTTATGAGGTGACAGCCTTCTGATTCCTCAACACAAGGTAACTCAAATTGCTCCCAGGTTTGATTTAAAATCAGTGACCCTTGAAGTTTACTCCTTAAATATTATAAAAACTTGCTGCTAATTATCAGGGCCATTACTGTCAACAAATCATGACTTGGAAAACTGAACCCCTGAATGTCTACTATCCTATTCATATATAGAAGATTTATAGTTGCAATTCACATCCTGTCAAACCCTTTCATCTGTAAAATGACATGTGTGATTTACGCATGTCACTTATCTATTAAATTCAATGAAATTCCAGGGCTGAATTCCTTCATATTTTTTTAACAAGAAAAAGTAATTTCAAATATTTTTTTTCCAGCAAAATGAGCTCTCCCCATTAATTGAGAAAGTATTGCTTGTGGATCCCACAGTTCTAAATGGAAAAGTAATTAGTGTTTGAAAATCATATGGCTTCAGTTCTTGTAATTTTTAATACTTAACTGAGTGTTGATCTTGCAAATATTTCTTTATGTGAGTAACGTTAACAGTTAAGGTTAACAATACATCTACAGTTTGGTAGATTGGATCTTTTTGTGATATATCCTAGCATTCCCTTTTGTCAATTTGGGATACATAAAAAAAGAAAAAGGATAGTTTGTGAAATCAATTGCTTTCTGTTGCTGCTCATTAAATGATCTCAAGGTATAATCAGTGATACAAGGTCTTTTTTTCTTTCATAAATCTCTAAGAGAAGATTTGTAAATGTCAGTGATCATGTATCCCTGAAGAGCTAAACAGCTTCTTACAATTAATCTCTTATGTTGCTTATAATTATATTTTTCTTTCCATTATTATTTTGCTATTCTATATAGGGCAAACAGGATTTCAAATGGTGTGGTAGAACTAATTGCTCCTATCTATTAGTCTATGTTATGCAAGACTGCCACTGTATTCAGAATATAGTAGTATTTCTGTAAAATTGCTTTTGTCTCCTTCTCCCATATCATGGCCTTTAAGTACTATAAGCTATAGATTGTTTCTGATTACAATAAAAAAGAGTCATAAAAATTCTAATGGAGTACAAGGATTTTTCTTGTATATGTTTATTCACTTAATAAATTGAGCTTTTCCATTGCTTTTTAAAATGGATCTAAAAAAATGATTCATCATTTTCTAAGAAATGCAAAAATAATGTCTTGAAAGAAATGGAATCCCCTTCCGCCTCATAGATTCACTACATTACCACATTGGATTAGGGACTATAACAAAGAGGTAAGTTTGTTAACATTAAAGGAAAAATCTCTCCTTTTGTTCTTGAAGTAGTTCATTTGTTTTAATAGAAGTTCAGTAACCTTCCTGCCTTGTGTGAAACAGACTTCCAAAATTATGTGTTATTTATACATGTAACTCCCTTTAGTATTAATTAAAACACATAATTATGTGTACAGGATTTTGCCATGTGCCACCTGGTGAATTGTCTCTGATAACAAGTTTCCAGTCCAGGGAGAATGCTGTATGCAGAGGACAGCATAGAAAAAACCCCAAAATAACAGAAAATGTAATGAAGCTATTATTAAAAAAAAAAAAAAAAAAAAGTGAATGGGCTTTTTTGCTTAAAGAGGAGAAAGTACAGTGGGGTATGTCATGTTTTTGGGATGTATTCATTAAGCATTTAAAGAAAACAGTAATGGCTTTTGCTTAGTTGTGTCATTAGTTTCTGCTGGGTAGCTATCAGTGAACCCTTGACAGCTCTACACTACTGATAGACAAATACCCATTTCTTTTTACTTCTCACTCAGCAACTGCAGCCAACTGTGACATTCACCAGATTCTTCTAGAGCCAGATCTAGTACACAAAGTCTGCAGAAAATTATCCCAAATAAGAAATACAGAGAGGTAGAATGAAAGAAAGGCAACAAACACAGAGAAAAGCAGTAAAGGGAGGAAGAAAAGAGAAAGAAAAAAAGAGAATGAGAAAGGGAAGGAAGGGCCTCTGAGAATATAATTTCCTTTGCTGACTAGAGAGATCCAAACAATTGATTAGCAATAGATAACTGATAGACAACTAAAAAAATAAGAGAAAAAATTCAGTCTTAGTGAAATAGTGTTCAAACCAGATGTAAGATAAAAGAAATTAGCTTACATAAATTATTTTGCATTGCAATAGACCACGTGACCATTTGTTCTGGAATTGCTTCTTCTGTATAGTGAGATAAAAAGATGTGTGTTTGCAATGGGCCACATAGCCCTGTAGAAAGGGCTATGATAGATAAGATAAGACACAGGCACAGTATTTGAGTCCTCCCCCACATCCTGACTCAAAGTATCTTTGTCATCTGACAACACTGGACTCAGCTTCCTTATAGAAAAATATTTTTCCATATTAAGCATTGTCTGTACTCCCTCTCTGCTGCACAGTCACTTCCCTTCCCAATAGCTCCCATTCTCAAAACTCACCTCTGTGGGGTTTCTCACAGGATTTGGTGTATCCAAGCACTTCTCTCAAACTGCCTCTTACCCTATTTATCATCTACCCTTTCTACTGATCCTACATGAAGCACTAATTTGCTTCAATGCTGTGTTTTAAATTTCCTGAAACAGCAACACCTTCTCCTTCTTCTTCTCCTTCTCCTCCTCCTTCTCCTTCTCCCCAGTATTATTTATTATTATATTAATAATAATAATAAATTGCAATGCTCTGGATTGCTCTGCCTCTGTTACACCTTTTACCCTGTTGATGTACAACCTTTCTCTACACATTGAGGCTCAAAAGGACTTACAGTATACCAAATAATGCACTTCCTCCAAGGAGACTTCCAGTAGCAATGAGGTTCATGATTAGGTCTGTTTCTTGCCTTTCTGCCAGAAGCGGCTGTGGCTTCTTCACAGACTACAGGCTTATGGTCCCAGGATTTCCAAATTATGTAGAAAAGGAATAATCTTCCAATTAACCCAACATAATGTGCCTATTTTGTTACACTGATTGGGGTTTCCTTGATTCAACTGGAAGCTATTTTCATGCTGACTTGAAGTCAAAGCTTTACAAAATATCCATGATCAGGTTTCTATTTTAATCCTTAAATTTAATCCTAAAACATTATGTTTATTTCTGGTTAATATGCAAGGATAGTTGAGTCATGTAGTATTTACAGAATTAATTTATTTAATGTTTATTAAATCTGCATATTTTACTGTTTTTAAAACTCATCCACTTGAGAGTTTCTTGCAAATTTGATTAAATTGTTGCTTAGGAGAAGTGCTTCAATTATTCTGCTTTTTTTCTGCACTTTTTTGAAGAGTAACTGGAACTGAAAATAGTACTCTAAAGCAGTGCAGCATAATTGCCTAGCTTGTTTAACATGACACTCCTAATAATGCAACCCAGATAGCATTTATGGTATTTGAAATATGTCATGTTGTTGACTCATTTAATTCATCATCTCCTAAAGTACCTAGATCTTTTTCTCTAACTGCAAAGTTACTAATTTTTGTATTTTATATGAATGCATTCAGTTGTTTCTCTTATGAGGAACAGTTTGCCCAATCTCATTAGATTCTGTATTCCTTTTCAGGAATTATATCCTATTTATCATTGTTAGAGTTTTTGGTTTTGTTTTTGTTGGTTTTTTTTTTTTTTGGTTTTGGTTTTATGTTATATGGTTTAGTTTTTGTTTTGTTTTTGTTTATGCTTTTGTTTTTTTTTTTTTTTTTTGTTTTTGTTTTTGTTTTTGTTTTTGTTTTTGTTTTTGTTTTTGTTTTTGTTTTTTTGTTTTTTGTTTTTTGTTTTTGGTTTTGGTTTTTGGTTTTTGGTTTTTTGGTTTTTGGTTTTTGGTTTTGGTTTTGGTTTTGGTTTTGTTTCTTTTTTTATTGGCAAGACAAACATATCTATAATCCCTGGTCATGGTTACCAGAGTTCTGCAATTAAAAAAAAAAAAAAAGCTCAGGCATTTACATGTGTCTCGTACCACCACAATATTTTGATTACTTTCAGCCCTGTATTAATCTACAAATGCAATTAACATATCCCCAACTTTAGTCTCCCAGTCATTATTGAAAATATTGAATGATACTGAAGCCAGAATGGATCCCTGAGAGACCCAACTTAATATCTTCTGCCAAGCTGATGTTGAGTCATTAATATTAGAATGGAAAAATAATTCATCCTGACTAATTTATTGGATGAGCCTTATTTTTTCATGTTCCTGATACCAAACAGTAAACATTCATTTAAATGGAAAATATAGTTTTCATTAGAACCTACTGCAGAAATCTGTAATTACCACTTTTCTCTTGAAATGCAAGAAATTGCATGTACAATATACGCTTTAAACTATGTATTTAGAATCTCTATACACAGAAGAGTCACAGAGCAAGAATCAAGTATGGGAATAATATTTGCTCTTCATTAATTTCTATTATGGATGTACATAATGATTTCTCTGCCAGCGACCAACTACTCCCTGTTCAAGATGGTGTAGCTACTACAGACATCATTTTTCAAAGTTCTCACTAATACTGTCTGTACTAGTGGATTGTACGTGCATGAGAACACTTTTAGGTGCTGAGGCCAACTGGCATGATGCTGCTCACCTCTCTGGTAGCAAACTCTCCTAGCTCCACTTCAGGTTATAGCATGCAAAATGTTTATTTGGAATGAGCTAGTCTGTGCAAGCTCTATCTCCAGGCATGGTCTGGACCGTGCTAGTTGGCATGAGCCAGGTGAGTGCCAAGGAACATTTAAGTATTTATTCACATAGACAGTTGTGTTCCAGCATCTGGAAACATTCCCAGACATGACTGAATTTAATGTGATCGGTACAGTTCAAAAGTCTATACTGAACGTTTGTGTGGCAGGCTGATCTGTTTTAAATTCATACCTCATTGTGCTGTTAATTATTTCTCTTATATTCACTGTCTCTGTGTAGATACGTGTAGTAACTACTTGGAACTGTTTCCCAGCACAGCTTTCAGCATTGGTTTTATCTTGGATCTTATTCTTTGAGGAAAATCAGGTCATTCAGTGGCGAATGATTCCCTGCTTTTCAGTGCATTTTGTTGCCTTTTCTGCTGAGGTCTTTTATAGGACTGGAGTTGAAGGCAGTCACCTACTGCTAAAAGCATAAAAAAACCTAATATATAGCCAGTATTTTCTGTCAAATCTTGAAAGTAATTGCATATCTCTTTCACTAATGAGGCAGAGGGTTCTGTTAGTGATTCATTGGAGTATCCAAACCTCTAATACCTTCAGTGTTTATCCTCACATATTGAAATATTGAAAAGGCTGGTTCCTTCTTAGTTTTCATGACATATTGTATTATAGCTTGGTCAACCTGATGTTTTTTCATTTATCTTATAAACTGTGACAGATTCAAACATCTTAAAATCATGTTTCAGTATCTCCATCCATGCATGTCATCCTGAACATCAGTCTAGTTTGCATCTCTAATACTGTGCAATTTAATCTTTAAGAACTTTCCATAACTCATAGCAAAAGTCGCACACGCACAAAAAAAACTCTTTATATTGTACATGTTACTTGGTGGTTGTTCTTTAGTAGCTTTTGAATGTACACTCCTTCCTATTAAAAAAAAAAAAAAAAGAGAGATTAAAGATGAAGATGAGATTTAACAAAAAAAAAAAATGTTTTGAAGGAAAAGGGTATTCAACAAATAATGGAAGCAGTATAGCTTAATTTCATTTGAATTTTGTTCTATAGATTTTATCCTTTCTTCTTGTCACAGACAACATTTCCCTCCTTTTAACATAATTTAGATGTTTTATTAATACTTGCTCTTGGTAGTTTTATATTTTGTTTTTGATGATTTCTTGCCAATATACAATTGCTGAATGACTAGATGTTTGATTCCTCTCAAAGGAGGTAAAGAGATAAATTGTATTTGTTTTTCCCTTAGGGGAGACAATAATTCTGGGGTCTTTTCTGTATCCTGTTTCCAATTATCATATGAACTTTGAAAAGTTGAATTCTTTATAAATTTTGTTGAAATTGGGGAGTGACTTCAGAGGTTATTTGTAAGATAGACAGCATAGTAGCATAAGCCTTACTGCAACAAGAAACCAGACTAAAATGATACATCTGGAATAGATATCAGAACTTCTGCTTATATATTCTTGTTGTATTTTTATAATTTTAGCAAAATTCAGTCCAATTATCCAACCTAAAATTTCTCAGTTTTATGTGATGTGACATTCAAATCTTGTTATATGACTCTTTTAATATTTTTCAGGATGTTTTATATTATTAGATCTTGATCACTAAATATTTATATGAAATGGCTCTAAGCCATGTGCCTTTTGTTTAATGAAAATGCACTATGAATGTTTTAAAAGATGTTTGTGTTAAATGATGAATAAAACACTGAATGTTCCTTTCTATGGCCAAGTTGCTGTCTAGCTTGAGGTGCTAACAAAGAGTAAATTTTGTGGTCTCTGTTAAGCTTGGAACTGGAAACACCAGAGAAATTGCATGTTCAAGGAGTTTCAGAACAGGACATAGAAAATGGCTTAGTATGCAAATGAAGTAATAAGAGGAAAAGGCCCAAAGAATATTCAGGGTGACCAAGGATATTGACTCTCAGGAGGATTAAATTAAGGTTACTGTGCTGTCCTGGTGCTTTGTGCCTTACCCTTTTTCCTGGGGGATACATTCCCCATGGATAGGACAACTAGCTCCGTGTGAGGCAGCTTGTGGCTGGCATCATTTTAGAGCTGGCCTTTTGCCTTACTATGGCAGTGGTAAGCTGTTCAAGAAATAGCCTTCAAGTTGGTTCAGTCTTCCCAGCTGCAAGTGGCCATGTCAGCGAGAAGCAAGGTGAATAATAGCAGGAAATAGCTGCTTCAGCCAAACAAGTTCAATCTACTTGTGCTCGTATGTCAGTGCCAAGATGGAGTGAAGTGAGAGTCAAGGTAAAATTTAAGGTGAAATGTTGAGCAGCTTTTATCTCACTTGAATTTTGGGAGTGCAAGCCACTTAATCACAAAACAATCTTTTTTTAATCTCCCCTGCTTAACTTTTCCAGTTAAAAAATTACAGTGTGCTAGGTCCTGCTAGCCATAGGGACAAAGCTCTTCACATCTCAGAGCTCTTCTATCACAGAAGTAATTTCTGAGGCAGTGGGACTTCTTCAGCTAGCAATGAATATTCATTTACGCAATTTTTTTCTGAGATAAGATGTTTATATATGTTTGTCTAGCAGTGTTAGTGGTTTGCTTGGCAATGATTTGGAAGGGGAGGGTCTACAGGAGTGGCTTCTTTGAGAAGATGACAGAAGCTTTCCTTATGTCTGGCAGAGGCAATGACATCTGACTCCAGGATGGACAAGCTGTCAGCTAAGGCTGAGCCCTCAGAGATGGTGGTAGGACCACTGGGATAACTTATTTAAGAAGGGGAAAAAGTTATTGTGGAAGAGCAAATCTTAGCCAAAGAGAGGAGTGAGAGTATGTGAGAGAAACAGCTCTGCAGACGCCAAGGTCAGTGAAAAGGGAGGAGGAGGAGGTACTCAAGAAATCTCAGTCATAGCTTTCAGGCTAGTATGACACTCTTAAAGCTGCATGAGTCCAAAAATAAGGGGAGGAAGATTCTAGCTTGATTTCTACTTGATTTCTGCACACGCATTTTGTATACCTTCCATACATAAAACATGATAGATCGTGAACATAAGATCCAACCAGATCTGTACCTTAAGGTTTTAAAATCTGGAACTCTACAGATTTGGGTTAAACACAAACATACACAGACACGCAGACACACACACACACACACACATACACACTTAAACAACTGATCAATGTTTTCTCAGCTGGGAACTGTCCAGGGCATGTGGGACAGATATTCAGCCAGCAGGAGAAGGCAGGGGGTAAGGAGAATGAAACACAAATCATTCCTTCTTGTCTTGAACCATGCTTCCTCTCCAAAGTCTGCTGCAGCTGGGGGCAGGGCAAAAAGCTGGGTGGCAACTGGGGTGTAGATGGGAAAACCATCTTTCTGTACTTCTACTAGTGGAGAGGGAAAAGAAGAATCTTTTTGGAGTGGAACAAAAGAAATGAGAGACATGCAGAATCTTAGACATGGGATATATCGGTAACTCTTTCCAGAGCAGGAAATACGGAGATATTTGAAGGGATAAGGTTGATAGGAGAGAAAAAGACAACTAAAGAGTATTTGAGCTTTAGCAAGCTGGCTGCTGACATCAGTCTTTCAAACAGAGAATCATGGTCTTCACTGCCTACCTTATTTTTCTGTTGGGATCTTTTCACAACAGTGTCCAAATATCCTTGGAGGCTTTTTTTTCCTCACCTGATTTCTTTGTAACTATTTGTAACTAAGGTGCTCTGACAGGAGTTGTTTCTGAAGGACTTGTAGCTTGGCCAGCTGTCCTTTATTCTGCGCCAGAGGAGAGCCGATCGCCTCAAATCTTTCCAGACCTCATTTCTGAAGCTGTAATTGCAATGTCTGAAAAGGAACTAGAGTGAGGCTTGATGATCCTGGATACCTTTTCATATTATATGTAAACATGAAAAGCTGTTTTCTGTCCAAAACTCAGATAAAAATGATCCCATGATCTACATCTTACTAAACACTCCAGTCTTATCTTTCTGAATACTTATTTATCACAGGAACAGTAGGGAGCTCTGGCTCAATGTAAGATTTTATAGCACTTGAAAGAACACTTAATCAGAGACTCATTTGTAATTTAATTTTATTATACTTAAAGATACTATAAATACAAATTTAGGGACTGAGGCTGCAAGTCTTTATTCATGCAAATAGCCCCATTGCACTCAGAAAGACTATTTCTGTGATTACAGAATGAGCTCTTAGGTTATGGGGAAGCTATACAGCTGTTAATCAGACAATATAATTTTCATAATAGTTATTCAGAAAAGGGATCTATAGCCATGTCAAGAAGGAATGAAAGAATATTGAAATGGAAGATATGTATGAGAAAAACTACAATCACATAACAAAAACATTTATTATATTACAGTTTATAAATAAACTCTGGTGTATGTTATTTGTCCACATGCAAATCTACCTTAGACTTTATTTCTATTTTTGAAAAAAGAATTTCTATTCAGATTCAAACAGTCTACTTCTGTTTAATCATCTATAAGAGGAACTCTCTTAATTTTGTCCAAGATATATAATTTTTTTCAGTTCTTGCCTGTCAGTAAAACTAGGCCTATGTTAAAAAGTTACTGTGGCACCAGGAACAATCTTTGTATCTGGCATGATTACAAGCCAGATTTCATAACTGGCACAATTACAGTAGCAGAGGCTGTTCTGGTATAGACCATACTCAGATAAGTAGCTTTTGGATAAATGTTCTGTAAGTGGTGTCTTTAACACAGTGGGTGAATTGGTTAGTGATGTTTCAATAATTCCTTTTTTAACACATCAAAAAAAAGTTGTTTCCCTTAGCACAATTTGGATTTTAATATAGAATTAATTCAAAACTAGAATCTATATTAATTTGATTTATTTTTAGCTGTACAGAAGCTAGATATACAAAACCACTTATACTGGGAAACTACAGAAGATGGAAGGTGGGTCTTACCACAGGCATGCACTTGCAGGATCACAGAAGGGATCAAACTCACAACTTTGGTGTTATTAGCATCATGCTCCAACCCACTGAGCTAATCTCAGGCTCATATGTCCAGCTCCCAGACAATATCCATGCACTGCTTAGGGACATCCTAAGGCAGGTATCATTCCAATAGAAGTCTAGGTGTAGCTGCCCTACTTTGGAAGACAAGTGGTTGTGTGTTATTGAATGGAGGACTCAAACCCATGCCCTGCTGATTTTTGGCTCAGGCCACAAAAAAGTCCTTTTTTTTTTTTTTTTTTTTTATACTAATATGCATGTAGTCTTGGCCTCCTCACCCAGTGCCTCTCTCATCTCAATAGAGAGACATAGGCACTGCCAGTAGGTTCAAACTGACTTAATATCTTAATTAGAATGATTAAATTACCCATGGACTTCAGAAGGATCTATATTGATTAAGTTAGAGCAGATGTTACCTTAGTCAAAGCTCAGTGAGCTAAATCTTAGGCTGAATCCCTCATGGAGACAACTGTGAAGGAAGAGCATTTTCTAGCTGAAATCTCAGTAGCAGCAGCCTAGAAACTGCAGAATAAATGCGAAAAAAAGGGCCAAAGGCATTCATGCTACAGAGTGCTGCAGAGAGACTGCAAGGTTGCACGGGAAGCTGTGAGGTATTTGAAATCTGAGAGATAATAAATAGGCTTGGAAGAAATAAAAATAAGTAACTATACATGTGTAGGTAATTGTATATTATTAGGGCATTTTCTTACAGACTAAGTAGTCTATTTAAAATATTATTTGGACATATTTTTGTACTCACTTGCACTGTTTTTGCACATTAATAGTATTATATTCTAGGTGAGATATATATGGCTTTTTAAAAAGTAAAATGTGATATATCATTTCAGTCTCTTGTCATTTTGCAGTGTTTGAAGTGGACAGTTGTGTGACTGTAAAAGGTGGAAATGTTGATTTTTCCAACAGGGTATTGAACTTGATTCTTACTTTTAAATGCCTCTAATATCAGACTACTGAGGAACTGAACCCAACAGATCACATTTCATCTGCACTACATTATCTTTAATATATCCATGACTCCAATCACAAGCCCGCATCCAGAGGACTCCCACCACATGTGTGTCCTGTTCTTTGTATTCTCTCTTTAGGGCTATTCCTTTCTGTATCCATATTTCATATGTCAGACTTAAAGGACAGACTTCTCAAATCACCTGACAACAGTGAATGACTGCTATGTAAGCACACAGCTTGTAATTCATGCAAAAGCATCTTTGTGGTGACAGCAAATCTTTATGTGTCCTTCCTGAAGGAGCGTTGTTGACATGGAACCATCAAGATTTGTGGATGAGTCTGTGTGCAGTGATTGACAAAGTGCTTGTGCTGCTATTAGTAAATGTAGCTCCTCAATGGCTGCACCAGTACTATCAGAAATGCAGTAATTCCCTGACATATTGCTGTCCTCTCCTAGAGCTATGACGTGCCTGACAGTTGCAGGATGGTATCTGAGCTCCTTCCTCCCCAAACAATATAGTTAAGAGTTGTTCCTCATAAACATCACTCAACCCCAAGCTAAGGGCAGCAAGAGGACATCTTGCACAATGTGGAAAGTGACCATAAAGTCCTGGATTCACCACAGAACTTGTGCACTTTGGATAGGAGTCCAAAGATGTACAATGCTTCACATCCATGTATTTAACTGAGCAAAGGAGCCTTCAGCCTGCTCTAAAGGCTGTCAACCCGCAGTGCACACTATTAATCCAAGGGGCAATTTCTTCCATAAGATACCTATCTGAAGCAATCTGTAGCAGTCATATTACTGTATCTTCATAGAAGTTGAAAAGAATCTGGGGTCCTTTAAAAATGCTTTATAGTAAGAAAAATTAGGAAGTGTAAGAGTTCTACACAAACTACCCATGTACTCAGCAGAAATGAAGATGGTAGATACTCTGTTGGAACACCTGAATTAACTCCTTTGAGATATAAGGATTTGTTCATATCTGATTGATGCATTTAACATAATTATGAATTACTAGGGCTTTTAAGCAGTTGTTGGAATTTTAAACCATGTGCATTTACGCTAGAAAGTAGACATTTTTTAACAGTGACATTGTCAGAATAATAAATCAATGGAGTAACTGACTGCTGCACGAACTTCTCAATTTTCTAGTAGATGCTGCATGACTGAATTTTCAAAGCAAGGCTTCTTTTTTTAAAAAACATGATTCAGAAGTTACTGAGCTTTTATAGCCAAATAACAGGTTTTCTTGTATTTTTCAGTAGGTTGCTATATATAGATTTATGTTTCTGCAAATACTATATATGGTCTGAAAATCATCTTTAAACAGCCTGATTTAGCCTTGCTGACTGCTAGCACTTTTTAGACTACAGTTACTACCTGCTGTCCTAGTTCTAAAATTAATTCATGGAAGATGCCTGCCTTAAGGCCATTTTGGATAATCTCAATTATTCTTTATGATCTCATAATCTGGGAATATCAGTGTTGAGGACAGAAAGACTAGAATAAAGTTCAAGAGCATAATCAGAGAGAAATTGTCAAATAGCCTATTTTCTGAGAAAACTCGGTCCTAATTAACAATACCTTTGTATAAATATTAACAAAATTTTTTATCCCTGAGTGAATGGATTTGATCTACTTGAAAAATGAATGAACAACTATGAAAAGGATGTCTGAACATGAAGAATAAAAAAGGCTCTCTAGAGACTTTGAAAATGGATTGGCTGGAAAGCAGATTAATTTGGACAAGTGAATGGAGGATCTTGATGGTTACGATGTACTGAAAATTAGACAGACATTCTTTGGGGTGAAGGAGCTACTTTCATTCTTGAAGAGTTCCCGTGCAGAATCAATGCAAAGTAGCCATGCTGTAAACAGGAATAAAAATTGTCACTTTTTTTTTCAGTCTGTATTTAAACTCTGTTTATTCCTAAAGAATATTTTAAACATAATTACTTTTCTTTCTCAGAGATCTTGTGTTTTTTTTAAAGAATGCAGTTGTAGGAATAATTTCATGCAAATATTCTCAAAAAATAGAGAGAAAAATAAATCTTAGGAGAAGTAATGAAATTTTAAAAAATATTGTTAGTTTATTATTCTTGGCTTCAGGTCAGGGCTATAAGTGAAGGTGTGAATTACATCGTTGACAGATGAGAGCCTAAAAGACAAATGTGGGTGGTTACAAGACCAAGCTCATGATGGTAAAAATAGTTTCATGACTAGTATCTTGAGTACCCGTACAACAGTGGGTGGAGAGATACACACCATTCCAGATCCACCATTACATCATTCAGATCAGTTAACTATGTTTTCCATTTGTTTGGGTTTGAGATCTAAGCATTTATTTCTGAAATATGAAGCCTCCTTCTAAAAATCTGTACATATATTTATCAGCTTCAAGATGAAGAGTCTAAATTCTGCCATCATTTGATGTTCTGAACACCCACTTTAATTTATATTTTAAAAAGGTTATTATACTTTATTTGTGGTTTTATATGCATTTTCTGCCAGCACTGTAAGAAAATATTCCCATACATAAGTAAAAGAAACTTCATTGATATAATAACACATGGGGTATGGATATGAATCTTTCTATAAATTATAGTATCTCAAAGCACTTTACAAATGCCAAGTGAGCTTCGTAGAGTATATCAGAAATTTGCAACTTACTGCCTCATTTTATAGATATGAAGATGGGCAGCTGTGACTCATGAGCTATGAGCATTTAAATGCAGTAGCTCAGGATGCTCACCAGGGATTTGTCCTGATACACAGCCAGAAGTGAACACAAACAGCGAGTGCTGGTGACCATGGGATCGATGCCTCTGCTTCTGCCTGATGCCTGCAGGAAATGGCAGCAACAGAAACACACGGGTGTGTGTGGGTGAGGGCTGGGGGAAGCCAGAGGAATCTCCAGTAGATCACCTCCTGTGGGTATTTGAGGTACTGGGACTCTTTTTCATGTCGTCTAAGATACCCATCCCACTTAATTGTGCCCCAGGCTCTCAATACAAATAATTCTATCTCTTTCTCCTAACTGAGGGTGAAGTCCAGATTATATGAAGATCATTTTCCTTTACTTTGATATCACCATCTTCCTATTGACAATACAAATTTCAGTCATATTGATCTGAAACAGAAAAAAGTAGCATATTTTAATAATTAAATTAGATTCTAGGTCAGCTGTGATCACAACATCTAGGTCTTCAGATCAGGAATTTAATCATAACACTCAGTAGCACGTTTATTGTCCTATACTTTGGTACTATTGATTTTGTACTCTGAAACATATTTTAATTTACTTGTTTAGGGAATTGTGTGTCATGTTTCTTTACTAGTGAGCATTAAGAAATGGTGGGAAAAGACATATAGTTTTTTAATTTTATGTTTTTGTTGGGTTTTTTTATTTTTATTTTTTCTGAATAGGAAAACAATGAAGCATGAAGGTTCTCTAAAGATTATTCCAGCATGACAAATATTTATTCTGGTGGTATAGATAAAACGGGTTCACCAAAACAATTAATTTCTAACTATTTTGTTAGTGACACTGGACAAGTAACTAAGAAAATTCAGACATTAA
Source organism: Lonchura striata (assembly GCF_050655825.1). Taxonomy (NCBI): domain Eukaryota; kingdom Metazoa; phylum Chordata; class Aves; order Passeriformes; family Estrildidae; genus Lonchura; species Lonchura striata. The sequence continues at coordinate 38,172,619 of NC_140705.1, forward strand.
AGCAAAAATGCTTTTAAAGAATCATATTGTGACTGTACAGTGCTAGAACTGCCTAACTGAAGAAGCAACAGGAAACCAAAATCCCAGAAGTAATTTCGTATTAGAAATCACAGATTACATTCTTTAGAACAAAGCAGTTCAGTTTTAAATCAAAATTATGTTTTTTTCAGGACTTTCTCATTTTATTTGTGGTCATTTATTCTGGACAAATTTATTTTTAATGGTTATTTTCTGACCATTTTTCCTAATTCTGTATTCTGTTTACATATTTAGTTAGGTAAAAAATATTTATTGTCCTAAACTTCTGAGCAGCATTGTTTTATGACAGAGAACAGACAGATTCTTCAGTCTTCACTTCCTTCTTTCACTGAGGTATTATGACCTAAGTTAACTAATATTTCTAAGGCAGTATAGGATAATTTCAGCAGAATTACATAGCTAGCACAGAAATAACACTGGATCTGGATCCATCACATTTGCTGAAGTTCAGAACAATGTTGTGGGTGTGATGAGCACAGTTTGTGACTAGCAACAGCGAGGAGCATTTCCAAAGGACAATTTATCCTCCATATCTCAGAAACCAAATTTAGGACAAGATGTGTCATAAGATTACCTCCTCATTACAACCTACTTCTTATGATTTATTGTAGGAATAACATAAGAAAATATCTTAGAGTAGCCTCAATTTCTCAATAGTTAACATTAGAGAAGAGAATGTGATGCTATGGTCTAAATCTGCATCTTTATAGTGATTTTAATGGAGCATCACAGAACTGTAGAATCCAAAGATTGCATCTAGGACAAGAAAATGTTTAAATGAAAAATGGAAATTCACTTGGAAATTGCAAGTTACAGCTAAACAGATATCTAAAGAAAAATAAAAATGCTTTGAATCACTACATTAGCATAAGAGGAATTGATCAGTTAGCCATCAGGTTGCCAAGCTAAGAAAAACACCACTGAGAATACCAGAAATGTCATTGTCATCTGTACTCTTTACTCTCTTTTAAGTTAAACTGTGGGATATGACAATTGGCACCAATCATATAAAGGTCAAAATTCAATTTATAATAGGAAAAAATTAAAATCTTTAATATCGTAGATAAGCTAGACATTTAATTGACTTTGCCTTTAGGGAATTAGCTGAAATAATTTCAGACTAGTTAATAGTTATGTTCAGTAAAGGAAGGACAACTGAATCATCATGAAATTGGAGAAAGATGTAGTGACTAATCTCAGGTGGTAAGATGAAATGTATATACTGAACTTCAGACTTTGGAATAAGAATCAAAGAATCTATTTGTAAGCATTTAGAAGATAATAAAGCAGTAAGTAACAGCCAACACAGATTTGTTAAGAACAATCATGTTGAATCAATACAATTTCCAGCTATTCCTTGGGGAAGAGACATAAGTAAATAATGTAGCTTTTCTTGATCGTTAAACAGTTTTGGGTGACATCATAATCATAATCAAAATAGCTTAAACATGATATAGATAAATCTGTTTAAATTGGATGGACAGAGTACTAGAAAGTTTTGTACAGTTTGCTATCAAATAATTCAAGAAAATAGGCTGGGTAGATATCTGTTTTGAGTCTGATACCACTTCATTTATTAACAATAATTGGGAGTACATCTATTTAATGACAACAAGCTGAAAAAGATGCAAGTACTTTAGAGAGCAGGAATATAATCCAAAATGACCAAGAAAAGCTTCATATATTTTTGAAAAATAGGAAAAACTTATTAAGAAAGAGAACAAGGTACTACATTTAGTAAGAATAATCTGCACCTGCAACATGTGGCATAATTGTTCAGATAGTTCTGCAGAATACGGTGTGCAAGGTCATTTTATTCTTTAACTGATTATCAGTCAATAGTATCACATATTTGTAAACCCCAATATTTTTATGTCAGAAAAATATTGTGACTTAGAAAACAGAAATATTTCTGTTATTTCTCTCTACAAAAATACTCAGATATATAAAACAAAATAATCCTTTCCATGTCTTAAATGGTCTTAATTAGGCATGATACAGAAAACTTTGAAAATTATCAGAAGCTTGGAAAAGACATGGTATAGAAAGGAATGGATCATAAGTCTTGCAGCAGACAAATAAGCATAAAGTTGCCTAAGGAAATTTCCTGTTGTCTGCACCCACAGGGACTGAAAGGTGAAAAACATATTTGAATAGCAAGAGGATTTCAACTTATGTGTCTGCAAGGATGGAAAACCCAAACCTCGTCTCTGGACATCCTGTTCTCCTGTTTGGTCACCTGCAGAATAAAAATGTTTTGTTTGTTTTGTAAGTGGAATTTCCCATATTTCAGTTTGTGTACTTTGACCATCTCCTAGATGCTTAATGTCCTTTTACTTAATATTTAAGTCTATATTTTTCTCTATCAATTATAATATTTTTGAAGGAAATGCAGTATCTTTAGCTCCTGACACATTGCAGGTAAGCAACAAAGAAGAGATAGTAGACAGAAATTTATGACTTTATAAAAAATATCTATCAGAAATACTATTCCACATAGTAAAATTAAAATTATTTTATGATATTTTAGTCCCATCTTTCCATTTAAAGTAATTGACAACCCAATAAACTTTCTCTGTTTACCCAATTTAGTTTTTAATATTAATTTTATTTGTGTGCATGAGAACTTGGAAATACCTCAAATTGAAAGTTTAGTTACATTTTTCACATGAAGAAATAATCTCTCTTATTGTCCAATAAAATCTTGAAATAAGCATTATTTACCCTTTGATAATAAAGTTTATATTTTCTCCTTCTTAAATAATGTTCAATCAAAAAGTCCATTAAGAAGACCTGCTTTTTACACTGAAATAAAAGGTGAGCATATGCAAAAATGCTAATTCCTGTTATCATTCTCACTGTTCCTTTGAAACAAATCAAAACTTTAAAAGCGTGAAACTTCATTTGTACAATACTTTGATTAAAAATTGAATAAATATTGAAACTTGTTTTGAATGGTCTTTAAAGTTTATACATTTTAGAATATATTGATTACCTTATTTGTTGTAAATACTGAAAATTTTACAATGTAGTTTTACTATGGAATAAGTAAAATAAAAAAAACCTTAATTCTATTCATTTTTACTGCCAAAGAGTGTCTGGTTTGAATCAAACAGAAACCAAAAATATCAAATATCTGAATTTTTAAGATGTTCCCAACCTAAATGATAAATTAATATAAATTCAACTTTAGGGCAAGAACACATGACTGAATTATCTTACTTGTAAATTGAAAACAATTCAGAGGTTCTTTTTACACTTCTTTTATTACTTGTTCTTCAAGATGCAGCCTTTCAGTGATCCTGCTTTTCACTGAAAAGTAGATTCTCCCTTTTTCTTTTAAAAAACCTGTTTAATAAACAGGATTTGATTCTTAAATGGAACTTGGAATAAATTCCTTGTTAGTTTGCTTACAGTTTACTTTTCTGATTAAACCTCCTTGAACAATCGGCAAGCATACTCAACATGAGCTGTTAATTCAGAATGCAAATCATTTCCACATTTGTAATCTTTACCTCATACTTCTACCTCCTTCAGAAAAATTTCCATTCATTTCTGTATGGGGGATTTTTTTACAATTATTAAGCTAAATGATTGTTTCTGTCGCAACTCGTTGTAACACCTTGCCTAGTCGAAAACATTTTTCTTCATCTTATGAAGAAGGGCCAATTAGGCAAGATTTGGTGCCTCAGAGCTTTGCTGGATCTAATCCCATATGAATGTTAATGATTTATAAAATAATATACTGTCTTGCACACAGAAGGCCTGCAGAAGGCTTAAGCTGTCCAAAGATTTAGACAGGTTTAAGTGGTTTATGTACTGCTTTTTTTACAGGAATCCTTTGCCTCACTTGGATGCATAGAGATGTACTTTAAGTTGTGATGTTGAAGATGTGAGTCATAGATATACTCTTACCTTTGAAATACAGAGTGATTAGATTGTGAGCTTCACAAAAAGAGGAAAAGAATAAAATTTATAGAACACTTGTACCTGAAATTAGATTTGTTCATCTAATACATCTTTGAATAATTTATTTTGCAAAATATGGTGAAGTTCATCAGATAATCTGATCTGCAATGAATAACTCAATTACTTTGACATGACATTACATGCAGCTCCATTTCCTATAGTAAGGCTACAGGAGAAAAAAATGCATAACTACCAACTTGTCTGATCTGTAGAAAGGAATGAATTTTGAATTTTGCCTTCAGGAAAGGAGGTTACATGTCTGGAACAATTGCTCTGCCATCAGAGTAATAAAGTTTTCAGATGATTTCATCCCATTTGACTTCTGCATACTACTACAGTAAAGACAACTTCTCTGATGAGAAAGCTGACACCTCTTATCACTAGTGGGCGTCTAACTCAGTAGCAGAAACAGATGGAGTCAGGGAAATCACAGCATCTGTCACACAGACGGCTATGAAATGCATAAACACTTACTGTGAAGGTGAAAATTGGCAGATTAGTCTTCTGGTTGTAGTATAAAACCATGAGGTCTGGGCTCCAAAACTAGCTCCTGGATGGATCATCCTCACAGGTAAAAGTCACCAGTTTTCACACCTCCACGTGCATTCATCCTGCTTACAGCAGGGCTAAGCACAAGAGAGCCAATTAGCTGTGGTGAGAGTAGAGAGCTGTTGAGGAGGTGGGCAGATAATGCTGACAAGTCTAAAGAACAGCAGGGGAGGTGGTCTGGTGTGCTGGAAGATGGAGACAGTTCAGAAAGTGCTTTCTTGGAAATTGCCAACACAGGGCTTTTGGTCATGCTACTGTTCATGCAATTTCTAGGCTTTTCCAGCAGCAAAAGATGTTGAGAAAGGAACAGACACTGTAGGATTCATATCACAGTGGACCACATGGCAGGAAAAAATGATGCCTACATCTGGCTTGAAGTGCATAAACATTCTGCCAAGATCTGTGAATGAGATATCTGTCAAACAAGATATGAGTTTGTTTGTAAAATGTTCCTGGTGCATACTATTTCATAAGCTGACAAAACTAATGAATTTCAGTGTTTTGATGCACTAGGTTATAATACTTTCTACTGAACATTGGCAGGTAATAGTGGAAAAAAAACAATTATAAGATGACAGAATCGATATAACTGCCAAAATTCAGTGAGAGAAATTGTGAAACGTGAAAGGAAAAAAAGTCCACCAAAATCATAAAGCCACAACCAAGCCAACAAAGCAACAATAACAAAAACAAAAACAAAAACAAAAACAAAAACAAAACCAAAACCAAAAACAAAAACAAAAACAAAAACAAAAACAAAAACACCCCACCAAAACAAAAACAAAACAAAACAAAAAGCTGCCCTTTCCCCCAAAAAAGAAATATATTACAAGGATGTTTGAAATCACAACCACTTAAGGGCCTTGTCTGCAAATAAGCCAAGCTCTACAGGAAAAAGCCACTCAGTTTGGCCGAGGTGAGAGAATTAACTTCCAGGTGTCCACACTAGTAAGCCAGATATAAAAACTGGAGAATGACTAGGGACTCAGTGGAATCATTTCACTTAGGTAGTGGATAACCTAGTTGCTTGAGAATCAAAGGAAACTGGGATGATAAACTTGATAATAAACAAAATTTAACTGTCAAGTGCTGTATGTAATTAAGATTCCTTTATAATTTTAGGTATTTGCACATTACTGACTGTCACTGAAAAATAGTGTCTTTCTTGTAAAGATCAAGTGTGGTTTTTGTTATGGCAGAACCTACAATGTCCATTTCTACAGCTGTCATGTTGTGAGGTAATGAGTGTGGTTGATAAAAACCATGAGTATTTAATAGTTCTTTGTCATTCCATCCCACAAGTCAAAATGGCTTTCAGCTGTGTGTACAGCAGCATAAACCTTGGACTCAGATGTTACAATTTTTTGTTACATTGCCAAAAAAAAAAAAAGGAAACTAAAGTACTTCAAAAGGAAAAATCAGGAAGACATTGGTGAGTTTTATTTTCTCTGCTTTAAACTCTTGGAATAATTGGAACTGTAGTATTTATAGAAAATCCAGAGTAAAAAAGAGAATCAAATATCTGACAGTCTCTACCACACTCTCCAGTTATTTCTCATGGAATTATCTGAGGTATTAATTCCATGTAAAATGGAAAATGGGAATCACTGGCCTTCTCCTAAGATTCCATTATGTCAGATCTATGAAATAATTGAGTTTACATCTTGCTGGCATACAATCTTGCACTCTATCAGTCACTGTTTAGTCTCTTATTTAAGTAATATTTCTATTTTTCTCATATTTTTATTTCTGTAAGCTGTGACTGAGGGTAGGTATGCACCAGCGAAGAAACCCAAAATAGGGAATCTCAAAGAATAATATTGGAGATAAAGCCTCAGGGCAACAACGTACAAATGAAGGACTATTCTTGCCTTGGAACTGAATTCCCTTGCACAGGAATGAAATAAAGCTTCTTGTTTTAAGGCAGATTTATCTCAGCTCTCTAGTCTTCATTATGTATCTTGAACTGCTTCTTTAAATTAGCTGGGATTTCTCCATACCTTCCTATTTATATGCTTATGCCCTTATTTTAGAAATTATATTTATCTTCCCAAAGATATCTGGTTACTGAATTAGTAATTTTGTATCCACTTCTAAAATGTCAGTCTGAAATTACATAAAAATTAATTCTCTGTACTTAGTATTTAACCATTCTTATACAAAATATGTTATCAATATTCACTGTGAATGTTATTTCTGCATTAATTACATTGTGAAAATAATTTGCTTCTAGAAAATTAGACTTTTACTCAAAATACATATATTCTGGTCATTCATTCTCCACTCATAAATATAATGAGGTACAGAGGTGAAGGCTACATTACATGAAATCAGAATTATATTTTGTTTAGATGATCTTTCTAGACTGAAAGATCATTAAATTTAAGTAATACTTATTGTCCTTTACAGCATTTTGATAATTAACTGTTGATGAAAAATTGTGTGAAACCTGAACCACCTGAAATATTGACTGCTGAAAGAGCTGATACAGTTTTCTTGGAACAAGTATCCTCTGCTTGTAAGTCTGCCAAAATCTGAAATAATTAAGTAGAAATATAGTGCCTTCACTAAAAGATGAACTATAATTGAGTAAAGATCGGTTAGGAGATGCTAAAAATATTGATATAGCTTTACATTTAAAATTGACAATTTCTTTCTTGATGCCTAAAAATTATGAAAGCTGTGTAAGACTAAGAGCAGTTGTCATATAAGAACTCTTACTGAGCATCGTAGCTGTTCTACAGCAACCCTGACCCAATGAGTTTTGCTTTTTACTTGGTAGAATCACTTAGTGTACCTTGCAATGCACTTGGTGGAAGTAGGGCAGGTTAAATCCAGCAGAAGGGTGGTTAAGAGAGGGTATTTTCTGTTAATGAACTGTATGATCTTCCTTCTGATCCAGCATATCTTCTGTTTTAGCACTTTGTCCAGGTTTTGACTGAAATAAAATTGTTCTTCTTCCTAATACCTGCTGCAGTGCCATGTTTGGAATTTATTATGAAAATAAGGTTGATAATACTCTGATATTTTAGTTGTTGCTAAGTACTGCTTACTCTAAGGACTTTCCAGTGTCTCATGCTTTGCCAGTGAGGAGCTGCACAAGAAGCTGGAGGGAGCACGGCCAGGACAGCTGACCCAAATTGGCCAAAGGGATATTCCGTACCACAGAAGGTCACATCCAGTGTATAAACTGTGTAGAGGTGCTGGGAGAGACCAGTTGCTGCTCAGGGAAGGGCAGGGTATTGGTCAGTGTGTGGTGAACAATTGTGTCAATTTTCCTTACTTGGGTTAATACATCATTATCTTCATCATCGTCATCATCATTGCCATCATCATGATGATGGTGCTCTAATTAGTGGTTTATATTTGGCTTTATTTCAACTGTTCTTATCTAAACCCACAAGTTTAACTTTTCTTTTGCTTCTCCCCCCACTAGGTGGGGAAAGGGGAAAGTGTGAGTAAGTGGTTGCAGGGAATGCAATTGCTGGCTGGTGCTAAACCACAAAACATTGTCATTATCTAAAGACTCTGGTGCCTTTACATTCCTCTTTAGAACTTCTGTATTAGTTGATAAGTCCAGTACTCTTTTTGTAACAACATACTCAAGTGTGACAGAATGTGGAAAAGTTCCCCAATCTAAGAAAGCAAAGGATGTGTAGCCAGGTATCTGCAACAAAATTTGACTCTGAGTCATTTGTCACACTGAAAACAAATTAAACTTCTAAAATACCCCCACAATTGTCCACAATTTCCCACAATGAGTCCACAATTGTTGCCCACAGTCCTTTTGGCAGAAACACAGAATGAGTTGAGAAAGACAGAAACATGGATGAGTTAGTAAGGGAGATTTGGAGAACACTGGAGCTCATCATCTTTCCTGTGCAAAGGAATCCCTTCCTAACCATTCAATAATCTCTCTAAACTCATTGTGCTTTCCTACGTGAGCTGAGATTTCTGACATTAGTTTTTTTGGATATAGTGGATGCTTCATTCCTGTAAATGCATACATATTGTTGCTTATGCCTCATTGAGACCAGAGACTAAAAAGAGTGGTAAAGATGTGCTATCAGAGCCCATTTGAGAATACCAGGTCCTTTGGAAAAATTTTTGTTTTTATGGGAGTGATTAGTATATTCTGTATAATATGCTGGAAAGGAAATTAGAACAATTAAGATATATGCTCTTTTATTCATTGAGAAATTTTTTACAATAGTTAAAATACTTAAATTATCAGAAACAAATTAAAATTATTAGCAATTTTCTCAAGTTTTCATCTGACTTGTAAGATTTTATATTTATATTAGAAATATCACCTCTTCCTCTTTTCCTACTCTAGCCCAATCTGAGATTTTTCTCTGAGTTGGAGAACTTTTCTGGGTTGCATACATTTTCCCAGTTGAATGACAGTAAGCAGAGCACAGTGAATAACACTCTTCCATTTCATTGTCAATATGTCTGTTTGTGTCAGAATGATTTGAAAATGAAACAGAATTTCGAAAGATAAAAATTTTCCACTTCCATTGAGAAAGAGCAAATGTAAAACTTTTATAATTAGTTAATTCTATATTCTGGTAATATACCTAAAAAAAAAAACCCAAACAAAAAAACTCCAAAAAACAAACAAACAAACAAAAAAAAACTAACACTAAAAAGGAAAATATTTCCCTATTACTATTTTTAATTAGGACTTATGTTTTTGTAATTGAACACACAAAATAGACTATAATTGTGTCTAGGTATTAGCTAAAATGCTATATCAGGAAATGGCCACTCTCAGCCTACCTAATTCTCATGCTCTTTCCCAGAACACTGATTACTGGACATTACTTGAAACAGCTTTCTGAGTTATTCACCCTTTTCATTTGACCAGCTTAGCAATTATTGATTCCTATTTATTTTCTGTTAATATGAGATTTTTGCACATACCTAGAATGCTATGCAGCCTTCAGACTATTTGCTGAAGGAAATGGTACTATTGCAAATGCATTTAGGATGACATTATAGGTATTTTAAGCTGGTGATACTTTGCATATATAGCTCTTGCTAACAGAGCAAAAATTAACAGAGAGAAGATAAGCCAATTTGTAAAGCTCACCCTCATGCATGTGAACCATTACTCACATGAATGATCACAGAGTTTTCACTCACACTGCATCAGAGAATTGCTTGTGAAAACTCATTATTTTGCAATCAGAAAACAGGGGCACTGGGTAAACTTATGCTATAAGCATACCTTTGGTGTGAGATTCATCATATGCCAATGTAGGGAAATCCTTGTACAATCTTACCTCAGTACAGAATTATTTTCAGATGGCATTTAGCCACAATGAAGAGTCTGTTTGACGCACTTGAGGCATTAAGGATCATATTGTAATTCCAGCTGAGTATTTCTGTGAATCTCTAAACATATGGCTTTGTGGTTGTGTTGGAAATTTTCGAGAAATGTGGAGGTGTGTATTTGAAGTTGGAAGCTGACCCATAACACTGTGTAGTACAGTAAAACGATTCTCTGTTTTTCTGTAATGTGAATGCAGATGAATACCTTTTTGTTTTTGTACTGGCTAACTGATTAGAAAATGTGTCTCAGAAAAATTTTCTCAGACAGATATCTGTTAACTCCCTCTCCCTTCAAATCCTCTTTTAATGACATTCACAAGTATATTTGTTGAAAAAAATGTAGCACGTGTTTTCCTTTTGGGGGTTGGGGGTGGGAAATACAGTTCATTGCAACAAATATATTTTTTCTCCTCTAAATCTCAGGCAGTGTGATCTTAAATGGCTCCAAAACAGACATTTTGTGCTGGGGTGAAGGTCAAGAGAAGAATGCAAGTGAGCAGGGGAAATAAGGAGGGACAGGATATTTCTGGATAAGCTGAGGGAACAGTGCCTGCTAAATGTAAAAGATCTATGGGAAATCAAGTCCTGATTGTAGGATATCTGTGGAAGGATTAGTTCCCATCCTTCCTTTACTCCTGGCAGAAGAAACTCAAGAGCTTTGCTGTTAATGGCTTCTCCAGCATTTAACTTAAGTGACTCTCCCTAGGCTCACTCCTTCTTCAAGCTGACAGCCTCTCAACCTGCTTAGTACCATCCATGCTGCATTCATGAGGAGACACTCCTGGGGCCTTGTAACCTGCTATGTAAGCTCTGTTCCTATTCCTGCTGTTCTCAGAGCCTTGCCGCTTCCTTCTCTGTTCCTACATTTCCCTCCAAGCAACGCAGCAGAAAGAGCTTTTGACTAATTTCATTAAAGCTATTGAAATAACATAGAGAAATTCAAATAGAAGTAGACAAATCAGAGTGAAAATGGTTCTCCTCCCTTAAAGACAGTGTGCTATTTTTATTAATAGACTTAGCATATTTTCTCTAGAAAGTGATGATATTAAAATAGAAAAAGAATAGGCTTACTTAGATGCAAAGGAAAGAACATACATTTATTAATAAGCAATCATCGGGTGCTTTAAATTTGTACTGTCTCAGAGGAGGTCAACTTACAGTCACACAACAGCTACTTTAGTCTCTGTCCTGGAAACAGTTTGGTACCTCTCATACTGCACTGTGATGCCAGAACTTCTTTTCTTCCAGTATGCTAAAAAAGGACTTTTTAACTTCATGAATCATTCATGTTACAGAGCAATTATTAATGTAAGTCAGTCCATAATCTTCTGTGCTTACACTAACTCAGAAAGGTATGTTTAATTTTCCCTGTGACCTCTTCAGTTCTATTCTTGCAGAGTTCAGTCTTAAAGCACATCCTGGTCATTTGGACTTTGTTTCTGTTTCTGGGTCTTTAGCATTCAAATAGTTTTCCCCTGAGCTTTCCCCTTTTAGGTTGTCCTAGGAATGCCCTGCATTTTGGTTGTAAGCTCACTTAACATTCTGATTATAGCTGTTGTCTTAAAATATTTTTTGCCAAATTGATCTGGACTACTTCCAAACCAGTTCCTGTCATTTTCATTTACTGATGCTGCTGTCTGAAATGCCTCTAACAGCATCTTGCAACTCATACTCCCTGTTTCTTTTTGTCCTCCCTGCTGGTTTTCAACATTCCTGCTCAGTCTTTTCTTACACTGGATGTCCTGTCCATATTTTTTAACTCATTTGTCTTTTGGCTGAATGTCTATAAATATTTCTTTATTATTTGTTTCTCTGGACTACTTTCTTCATTATGCATGATATTCTCCAAATATCTCACACATTGCCAGTTTTTGTTCGTGTGTGTTTTTCAGGTGGGGGGCAGGGTAATCTCAAATAATGATAATGTTAAGAAAGGACTTTCCATTTTTATCCCAAATATTTGTAGTTCACATTTTTGGCTTCTTATGTCTCATCTGCTGTTCAAGATTACATGGATTTAATCATATGGCTTTAATTTCTAAATCTATGTTCTGCTTTAGCAGTTTCCCATTCTTATTGATGTCAACACTCTCACTCTGCTGCTGGTACCTACAACAGCAGGACTGTTCGGTCTCTTGTCTCTCTCTTAACCATGAATCATGCTCATAGGTTTTGCCAGCTGAATTGCCACAAAATGTGTGGAAAAAAATTGTCCACTTCACAAAACTGTACAGTTCATATATTCATAAGATGAGTAAAATAGCCAAAGTGACTATGAAGTGAAGCAAAGTTCTGCTCTGTGTTGTCTGGGTATGCTTGCCAGAATGGCACTACTGTTATATATTCACTAGCAAATTTGGTACTGACATGCATTTTGTGTTAATATTTCTAAGTCTGATATTTTGTTTCAGGTTCCTCCAGTCCAAAAGTTCTTGTTCAGGCTATTATCTCCCATGTAGAGCTTTCTTATTGGTTCCTGCAAAATTATAATTTTCTATGGTGGTTCTGTTTTCAGTGTTATTCTTCAGATTTTCTTCTGTTTAACCAAATTCAATAATGTAATAGAAAATGTTTATTTAGTGAACCAGTGTACTGAAACCTGTGGCTGATAAAAACTCAAAGCAGTAACCCAATGCAGCATTGCTGTTGCTCTATCCTCCCATGCTTTATGTGGTCTCTGTCCTGTCTCCCTTGCCAACTATCATGTATAAAATTAGTCAAAAAAACCCAAAAAATCTCAACAACATGCACAAGGACATGACAAGACAGAAGAATTACACATAAAATATTAATGGGGCAAATGCTCTGCAGGAGATCAAGCTGTTTTACAGGCTCATCAGGTTCAAAGGTTGCTGCTTCTGTAACCACCCTCATAGGGGTATTGGTCACCAAACAAACACCCCAGTAAGGTCACCTTAGTGTAAACAGCAGTGGAAAATCTGATGATGAACAGTCTCTCTGCTCAGTAAGTGGCACATTCTTCTTCCTGACAAATTTTCTCAAAGAATTGTCTTAAAAGATGCTGGAAAATGTGCTTCACAATCTGATTTCAGGATGTTTTTTTATGATTTCTACAATTGAACTAACACTGAAATAAAAATCAAACTGTTGTGTCTTTATTTGTTAATTTCTTTTATCAGAAGTAATAAAAAACATCCTTTATCTGAAAAAAAAAAAACAAGCAACCCTGACACCATTGCTATTTTTGATTTGTGGGAATAGAATACATATGTCACATAAGAAATACCCAGTGAAAAACTTCTAGTGAAAAGATTCCAATCTATTTCATTATATGCAAAATAAAAGTCAGGTTCAGAGAAATTTTCTTGAGATGGAAAAATATCTAAATTCAGGTAATACTTGCATAACTGTAAATTCTATTTACAGAGTAGAACTCTGATGTATGATCTAGGTATTTATATTACTTCATGGGTTTACTTTTGAGATGAGGTAACCTAATGTCAAATGCTTCACCACGGGATGCAAGGACTATGACAATGTCAATAAATTAACAGATCCAGGCTTTTCAGTGCTATCCTGGAAACATCAGTTCTGCTTAAAAACATGGCATGCTCCTTGGATTGCTTTCTGCTACACACCAACAAACATTGGCAATGCTTGACTACTGTCCAGGAAATAGCATGGATCTTTCCAAACAGGTCGTAGAGACTGGCTGATAAAACAGCTTAGTGGTGGGGCACTCCTGCTTAGAGATAGGAAATAGACATTGGACATTTTATTACCTAATATATTTGCAACTGAATTTCTAACTTTGATATTTTAGTTTTGGCTCTTATGTGACTTTGCACGGGAAAAGTCACTTGTTTAGCCCTCTCTTTAGTTCCCTAAGGCTCATAAGCAATACTGGCACAACCAGATATGATTACATCACAGGAAAAAAAAGTAAAAGGTGGACTCATTTTAACATGACTTATGAAATTAGAAAACTTTTTGTCAAAGGAATTCTTTTGTACTCTTCTTGCTTTCACTTTAAAACTGTATTTCAAAATGCTGTTTAAAATGTCTCCTCTTCAAAGTTATTTTATTTATTTTAATGCATGAGACATGACAGCTCTAGATTTTGGTTTGAAATAGGAAGGAGGAGTATTTGATAAATAGCAGTGAAGGCAGGAGATCAGCTCCTAACCTCTATTATACAATTTTATATTTTTGAAGTTTTAGTTGGCAGCATTTCCATGATGAAAGAAAAGCATTTCATAATAGTGAAAAAAATTAGTGACAATGCTTCCACTGTAATTTATGTGTTGTAAATTTTAGAGCTTCATCTGCTAGTGGTATCTGGGAGAAGAACCTCTCTCCCAAATAGATGGCAAAATGCTTTTCTTCCAGAGTGAGATCATCTCTTTAAGATCTACACAGCCAATGGGAATTCAAAAGAGTCACAGATGTAGCATTTAGGTGATGTAAAAGTTGCCTAATTAGAGAAACAAAAGTCAGATGAATGTACCCAACAGCCTTCCCTTTGCTCTCCTCTGGAGAAGACATATAAAAGAAAATGCCTAATCTCTACTAACTCAAATGAATCCATCCATGAAAAAAATGTAAACCCATGCTAAGCCTCATCGGATGACTGAGACACCAGACTACAGAGGGAAGAAGGATATCTTCTTAATCAGTGCAAAGAATTGCATGAAAAACAACATGGTATGCACAAACATCTTTTACTGAAAAGGCTCATTAAACTTGGTATATGCAAAAGCTGATGTACTCTGTATTCATCCTTTAAATAAATATAAGTAATTGCATTCTAATTTTGTGACTGTCTGAATTTCATGCTATTAACTATTTTATGTCACAAAATAATATAGGTGGAACATAAAAATTTCTCCAACTGAAATCTTGAGAGTCCAGATGTGTTTTTAGCTGGCCTTTTCAATGGAAGGACACTTCAGGAACCTGTTCCATTGTGCATATCCATTTGTCTCTTTCCAGAAACTTTTTAATGAAAAGACTAGCTGTCAGTTGAGAATCATAATATCATTTGAAATGTCAACTGAATTTGAGATGGGACTAGAATCTCAGAATCATTAAATTTACAGCTAAAAGTAGAAACAGAAAGGAGAAAAAATATGTAGGGGATGGAGCAAAATGTGGAAAAATTCAAGTTTTGAGGAAAAAGAAAAAAAGCCTGATTATATCAACTGCTGAAGAATCAGATAACAACCAGAATTCTACAGCTTTTCAACTTGAAGTATCTAAACTTTAAACCTACATAATCATATGATCATATGTGTAGAAATGTGATATCCTTGTACCCTGTTCTCACTCCCTCTTTTGTAGTGTGTATAGTGTATTAAAAATTTGTTAACTTATTTACCTTTATAATTTGTATTGAGGCCTATTTTAAGGCACTAAACTTAACTTTAGATTTGATAAAGAGAATTCTATTTTTTGCACAGAAGTTCTTTTATTTCTGAACTTATTAATTTTTCTATTCCAAATAATTTTTTAAATCTTTTTGATGGAAAGATATACAGGACACTCTAACAATACATATTTTGTTGGGTTTGTTTTATTAATTTTTGGGTAACAGCAAGCCATTAATTTTTTCACTTCTGAAATGAAAACTTAATCATAATAAGTGATTAATATTGCTAAAAAAACCCCAAACTTACATAGGAACAGCCACACATCTGGTAGCAATAGAAAAATGGAGGGCACATCGAACTCCAGGTGTAAAGAGGTTTCTATGCTCCATAGAAGTGGAAACCTTAAGGAACTCTATTTAATTTCCTCCCCAGGACTTAAATGATTAAGCCTATATCAATCTGGCATATGTTTGCCATACTTTTTTTTTTTTAAATGGCCACTAATGGAGACTTAATAATATCACCAGACAGTCTATTTTTTATATTAACAGCACGAGAATATTTTACTTTACTTATTACTTGATTTCTTTTCTGCTGCATGACTTTTGGTCCTTTGGGCTGTGAAGGCAGAAGGCTTATTTTACCATTCTCTTTGCAGTGTCTTGTATCTGCACAGATATACACAAGTATTCTCATATATAAATAAATATATGTGTATATAAATATGCATATATGCTTCCCTCCTCCCTTCTTCATTCACTTCATAAGCCTTCCTCTTGACTTAAGATAAGACAGGTTATTCCATATGTCCTTTCAAAGTAGTCCTGATTTTTAGATTTATGATTGTTTTTGTCTCCCTTGTCCAATATTTTGCTTGACATAAATGCCCAATAGTCGACTCAGCATTCCATCTCGAGCATGCCAACTTCAAACAGGACTGTTTTGTACTTTTACTTGCTCATCACATTCTGAAATGGTTTTTTGCCACAGACTAATACTTTTGGCACATATTCTGGTGAGGATTCCCTATAGCCTTCAATTCTTTTCTATTATCTATTCTATTTCTATTATTAACTATTTTTAACTGTTCTGTTACTAACAATTTTGTTTTACTTTGTTCCCACGGCTGATTACCAATGCCCTATTTGTTTTCTTATGCACCTGTTCATACAGTTCCTCCTTAATGCTCCTCATTTTTTCCTCTGCTTGTCATGAATATTTTGAAATCTAATCTTTCTCTCCAAAGCACTATCATGTTAACATCACCTGAAAATGTGATCAAATATTAAGGAAACCATGATTAGGCATTAGGCTGAGGACGAAACCTGCACAGACTCACTAAATATATTTTTCTATTTCAAAGTGAATTTATAGCTGGTTTTCAATCAGGAAAAACTGGGTATTTTGGTACAAATTTTAATTTAATTCCATACAGTGAATGTGTCTCTATTTTGCTAATGAGGAGGTAACGTGGAGAGCATAAAATATAAATATCTACTGCTTCTCTCTTGTTATAAAGGAGCTCCTGGCAGTTTTTCAATTTCTTCTAGTGCCCTGTGCAAGTGGTCTCACACACATGCAGATATCTCATTTTTCTCAGTAGACTGCAATCTCTCTTCTTTGTATCCTAGGGTGTGATCCTTCCTCCCAGCTACTCATATTAACTATCCCAACTGCCAGGTCATTGTTGACCTTTTCTCTTTGAGCATCTTAACCCACTGAGAATTATGTCTTGACCATTGCCAGGATATGGGTTGGCCAGTGGCAGGAATCACATGAATCCATGGAACAACAGGGAATTGTGCGCAGCAAGGCTGAAAATGCTTAGTTCCACCCTTCAGTTTAGGAAAAGATAAAAGATCTTGAAAATGTGTGTTTTCACAGACTAGATAACAAGTTCATGTAGCTGGAGTGGCATTTTTAAATATTCGTAGATGCAAAAATATTTGCCTGACTGCTCAGGCACCCTGAAGTAATTAATGAGACATGAACTTCCCTGTTTCTATTTAGCTGATTGGAATATCAGCTTTAAAGCCCAGTGATGGTGTATTGCTGTTGGCATTTATTATTTAGACATTCTTCAGGGACTGAGGGCCAAAAATGGGATTTAAACCTCTTTGGGCTGGAAACTGAGGACTCGAAGTGTGAAAAAAAGCAAAGGAAATTGTAAAAAAATAGTTAGGAACAAAAAAGAAGCAAAGATTTGAAACAGCAGTGGGCAGAAGAGGTTCTTTTTTTTTTTTTTTTTTTTTTTTTTTCCCAGAGAGTATCAAATGTGACAAGAAAACAGTTGGACAATTAAATAAAAGTCTGTCTGGTATCACTACACCAGCTCTCTACTGACGTCAGTGGGTGTTGTGGCCCCTGCACTCCAGACAGTATATAGTGATGAATTTATACCTCCTGCTAAAAATAATCATATTTTTATACTGTCAAAGCCAGTAAGTGTGTAAAACTTGTAAACCAGTCATGTAACAGAACCAGGGAGACTGATTTTTAAGTTAAGATGATCAAAAACAAATGGCCATTCTCCTCACCTGCGGCTTTTAAGCCTGTAAGGTCAGCCTGGGTCGTGCTCTCAGACTGTGCTCTGAGTGGTTTTTGATTGAAGCTGAAATTCCCGCATGGACACTTGACTCCAGAAGGGGGAGCTTCAGCAGGCACAATTACAGTAAAGTCAATTTGCAATGAAATATTTAAATAGTTGCTGTCTTGCAAATAGATTTGAGGGTTTTATTCAGGGCAACAGAAAAATTTAGTTTTGTCAGAACATGAGTAAATGCTTCAAATGTCTTCTGTCACCAAGCTCTTTTAATAATTTTATTATTTTTTTCTTTAAGTAAAACCAATGGCAAATAAATAAAAAACCCTAAATCTTATTGAAAACAAATATCTTTAAAAGTAGTCACATATTTATGTAAATTATATCTAAATCTGTGATTTTTTACATTCTAATAGCTTTCAGTCTGAGTGTCTGAAAATAAGCAAACTGGCAGCTTTCCATTCACACTAGGTAAGGAGAAAACACACGCTTTTTCATTTATTGATAGCTTAAATAATAAATAGGGACTAAAAGTTGAGATGGCTTCTAGGTAATTATATTAATTTGGGTTTCTTGGAAAGCTGGTGTAAATGCATAGTTGTTACGAATAAACTAACAATACACCTGTAGGGTTCTTATGTGCAGAAGTGCACTAAATATGAAAGAAAAGAGTCTGAAGACAGAAGAGAGAAAAGTTACACTTATAATTAAGCCCTTGGTGAAATCCAGTAACAGGTTTCCAAGGGCAGAGGGCTGATTAAGAATACAGGAGTCATGAAAACAAATAGGAAATCACTTGTGCCAAGACCAAAACATTTCAAGTTTCTACATGTTTGCCTTAGGGTATGGACTGTCCAGTAGCTTTCAGAGCAACAAGACAACTCAGAATTAAAGAACTCGGTTCTTAGATATTTTGCACAGATCCTCTAACTTCCTTGGAGAGCTTAAAAAGCTGGCAATGACTACCTGCAGACCTATCTTCCTCTGAAGCCATGACAACGATGTAGTATGTTCTGAATGTGTCCATCTCAGTTTGGATGGTTTAAATATTTATTATCTCACTTAAAAGAATTTTGAAAATTTTATCCTAGAGAGCCTTAAAAAGCAGAAAGTCCAGACATTTATCTGAAGTTTCCCTTGTCCTGGCCACTAGTTCAGAACATTTTAATAGGTAGTACTTGAGTTATCAAATATAGTTGAGTATTTTCTAGAGTTGACCAGATGGGCTGCAGCTTTCTTTTGCATACCAAGTTCATGTTGGGTTATACAATGAAAAATTAGAAAATTAGAACTACATACAGTAGAATTTAATAAAGAAATCACAGCTTGGGGGACCAAAAATCTCCTTTATAAACAGGATAGGGTACAGTTACAGCTCTGGAATAGATAATTCTTGCAGAGGGAAATATGAATTTGTTTTGGTTTTAGATCTCTTTCTATCCTCATTGTACCTCTGCATTATGTATCCAAAATAAAGACCATCAAAGTTACTGTTATTTTTTTGTATTGGTTTGAATTGACTTTAAAACACATTTTTCTTTCCACTTTCAATGTATAACTACATCTGTATTTTATTTGCTGTTAGAAAACATATCCTTAACTTTCTGCTTCAGTTGCCAAATTTTCCACACTATTTGCATAATCAGTTTACGCCTCTAAGAAATAAACTTCTTTTTTTTCCTTAGTTATTTTTTCATGGACTACTTCGATATATTCATTTTTCCTTGGGGTTCCCAGTTTGCACATTTTATATGCACCTGCATATTAAGAGGCCATTAATATTATCTATTTGCTCCAAGTAAAATGAGTAGCTCATGTTTGGCTTTCAGTAAATGATCCATTCAACAGTGAATGGGACAGAGAACAGTGAAGTTGTGACTTTCCCTTCTAGTTTGTTCTGTTAGTGCAACACAGACACTGTAAAACACTGTGCCCACCTTCATGGCTCTGACTGTAACTTTGTAAAGTATCTAATTAAGTACTTTCAAGCTTTTAGGAAAAAAAAATTATTCTGGGACTAGATCATGAATTGAGTGAGTAATCCAAAGATCAACCTAAGAATCATGGCTCAGACATGTATCACAATTTCAGAGTTCTTCAGATTCTCTGTAGTATA